>NW_022630998.1:52106585-52706585 GCF_010015895.1 Lontra canadensis | reverse complement strand
TGGCCTTGGTCGCTCTGAGGAAGTCTTGGCTGCCCTTCCCAAGACCAGGGCCTCTCCCAAGAAGGAGCATCTCTAAATCCCTGGGTGAGGGGATCCCTCAGACCACTCTTAGATATAGCCAATTTGAATAGTCATCTGAAATTACCTTGGTAACTTCCTTTTGGTCACCTTGTTTGTGTCTTATACCAAGTAGTGGTAATGAAAATCCTCTTTTAAAGTAGTATGATCCCTTTTTATTTCTCCGTGTTATCTGGATTAATAAAGGCACCCCTTAACAGTGTTGGAGACTGTTCTACAATAGTAGAGCTAGAATAGACTTAGAGACTTTTGGATACATCTACAAATGGGGAGACCTGGTTGAGGTGAGGTCAGGCAGCTAGAATTGGTGTGGTATCACTGATTGATACCACAACCAATGCGGGGTATCAATGATACCCTCAGTGAGGGGCTCTGACTTCAGGGTCAGAGTACCCGAGGATTGGAACCAGGTGCTCCACCAGATCTTTAGGAAAAACATAAAATTGGGGCACATAGCTGGCTCAGTTGGTGGAGCATGCGACTCTTGATCTCAGGGTTGTGAGTACGAACCTCACCTTGGGTGTGGAGATTACTTTTTTTTTTTTTTTCTTAAGACTGTATTTATTTGAGAGAGAGCACAGGCAGGAGAGAGGGGCCAAGAGGAAGAAGCAGACTCCCCATCGAGGAGGGAGCCCGATGTGGGACCCAACCTCAGGACTTCGGGATCATGACCAGAGCCAAACAGATGTCCAACTGACTGAGCCACCCAGTCATCCCTGGGTGACTATAAATAATTAAGTTTTTAAGAAAAAATCATAACGCTAACTTCAGTAGAGGTGCTATTAAAATGAGATTATGTAATGCAACTGGTGCTTGGTGTAGATAAATTGATGTTGTTGATGTTTTAAGGAGGCTTTTCAGTGCTCCTCCAGCCTCCCACAACCTATTCTTGGCTTAGTTCTGATTCCTGAATAACCTAATAACTAGCCAGTCCTCCATCCCTACCTATCTTCCCAGTCTGTTAAAGGAGTAGGGGAGCTCTTAGTTGAGTTTTGGGAACATCTCTCACCTGACACCATTCCTGATTTTACAGAATAGACTCCTTTTTCATCAGTGAACTCCAAAATGCAGAAAAATAGGGACATTGTACATAAAAATGTGGCAAAGGAGCTGGAATAGCATGATTATAGGACTCTGAATCTGGATGATTCTGGAACCAACTCATCCCTATCAATCTTGGCTGAGTGATGGAGTAAATGTTGGTGAAAACAACTTCTCCCCCAAGTCACACTTTTGTAAAAGAGCCAGTGGTCCTACCCACCCTTAACAGTGGGTCTGAGGGCTCTAGATATTTGGGGACTTGGGTCATGACGATACAATTTTTCCTACTCCTTTTAATCATCACACCAGCTTTTTCCTCAAACAGCTTGGGGATCACCATTTCCCTATCCCTGAGCCCAAGTCTAGAAATTTCCTGGAGAGCTTAATACATTAACATAAGGGGAGAGAAGGGATCTGAGGGCCTCAGAGTAAATGCTCCTGGTGCTGGAGAGTACCTAGAGGGTACTTGTGAGGAAAGGTGTAAGGAAGAGTCTCTAAATTTGGTTTGAGTTTGTTTGCTTTTCATTTATGCAAATTTGTCCTACATTTAAATTGATTCTAAATATAGAGGAACATGACTTAAGTTTGTTCCCCCAAAACTTAAGTTTTTTAAATCTTTCGGAAAATTTGAAAAGACAGCGCAGTGAATAACAGGTTTGCCTCCCAATAATTAACGTTATCCCTTATTTGCCTCTATTTCATTCTCCAAGGTTTTTTTTTTTTCTGTGTAAATCCCTCCCCATTATTATACAGGCTGCCAACAGTCTTCATGTCTTGAATATTTGCTATATGCAGGGACCTGTGCAGAGGGATTTGTATGGAACATCTCATGAAATCCATATCTCTGAGGCACCTGGATGGTGCCGTTGTTTAAGCATCCAGACACTTGGTTTTGGCTGAGATCGTCAACTTAGGGTTGTGAGATGGAGCTCCATGTCAGGATCTGAGCATCCTCTCTCTCTACTCCCACCCCAGCCCCTCTCCAAGATAAATAAATAAAACTTTAAAAGAAATCCATACCTCCATCCTATCAAATAGGTTATTGACCTTCCTAATTCTACAGAAGACTCTTGGGTGCGTAGAGATGAGACTTGCTCTAGCACTCCAGAGCCCACTTGTTTCATCATGATTTTATACTGCCTCAGGATCTGCCTTATGCATTACAACAGCTCTGTCAAGATTGTCAGGCTCAGAGAAGTGAAGACATTGGCTGGAGGTGACAGAACTGAAATTCTACGGCAGCCTCACCACAGTGAGAATGAAATTGAGGAGACTGCTGTGGAGTTAACTCCAGCAAGCCTAAGTCTCACTTTTTTTTTTTTTAAAGATTTTATTTATTTGACAGATCACAAGTAGGCAGAGAGGCAGGGAGAGAGAGTGGAGGAAGCAGGCTCCCTGCTCAGCAGAGATCCCTGATGGGCTGATCCCAGGACCCTGGGATCATGACCTGAGCCAAAGGTCTCATTTCTTGACTCCGTTTTTCCACCTGTGTCACGAATGGAGGCAGGGACTGTGCTGGCTCTCCAAATATGTTCTCTATAGTCTCTATTGAATGGAACGCACTGAGTAGATAACTTGTCTCACACCTACCTCAGGAAGAGGGGATTTTTAAAAGCTTTTCCACAAACCTGTAAGTGGGAGAAGTTGAGCAGTGTGGCTCTGATCACCTGCCTTCAAATCCTGATTGCTCTAGACCCTGTGGTCCAGGGTCCTTCTCTGAAAAATGGTATAACACATGGAGTTTTTGGAGGATTGAGACAATGAATGCTGACCACAGGGCCTGGGACATTTGAGCACCCAGTGATGGCCACGATTACTGTGCCATTGTTCTCCTGGTCTCACCTGCAGCAGGTGTAAGACAAAAGTGAACTGTTGAACCAAGCCATTGCAGGGTAAATGGGCTCTATTTGTCATGGCCACGACAGCCTTCATTTCCAACATCTGTTAGTTGTCAGAGTAGGTCTTGCTTTGCCCTAGTGGGCATAGGTGGTTCCCAAAGCTTCCCAGCTGGGCATCCTGTGTGTCCCCATCCCTCTAGACCGCATAGACCGCTGTGCGTTCTATTCAGGTTCACACCCCACCTTCCCTTTGGACCTCTGGGAATGAGCAGTCCTCAGCCTCCTAAGAGGTCATGGGATACAGATCTACAAGTGACCCTCTCAGCACTGGCATCTCAAAGGACCTGGTGCTCCCACATGGATACCTAATTATAGGGTGGGAGCCAGGGGGGGCAGGACCCCTCCGTTCTTACTACCTGTATCCCCGTCTGCCTTTACCCTCCCTCCCCACAGACAACGCAGGCAATAGCATTCAGACAAACCAAGACTGATAGCCTGTTTATTGGGGAAAGACTAAGGTCTGTCAGGTGGGCTTAGTAAAATAAATAAAGGAGGAGGCGCTCTTATTGTACACTATTTACAACCTGCAGGATGACCTTGTGACCAGCTGGGAGCCATGAAGTCCTCTAGGGGCCAAGACCGCCCTCCTTCACAGCAACGGGAGAGGTCCAGCAGTCGGGCCAGGGTAGACAGACAAATGTGTATTTCATTTCAATTTCGGAGAAAGGCTGCACTTCTCGAGGATCTGGAAAGGCAGCATATGAGTCAGGGAGGTCTCATTTATGGCCACTAGTAGCTGCAGCTTGCCCAGGCAGTCCTGCACTGCGGCCTCGGCATGCCCGCCTAGGCCCAAGTCCACGGGGCGCGGGAGCTGTAGCATATGGTCAGCCAGCGCCAGGCAACAGATGGCCAGCAGGGAGGGAGTATAGCTGGTGAAGGCATAGTCGGCCAGGCTCAGCTCCGCCACACCACGTGCCAGGGCTTGTGCCTCCAGGGCTTCTGAGACCTCAGCCTGCCCGGCCTCCACACGAGCGTGCGTGAAATGCTCCAGGAAGAAGCTGATGGTTGGCGCGCCCAGGCTGAAGTGGAGTTTGTGCAGCACGATGCACTCGAGGTTGCAGAGTTGTTGTTGAGAGAAGGCGCCGCAGCACAGGGCCAGGAGCTGCTTCACGCGCGGCGGGTGCACCTCCACCTGCAACACAGGGACCACCCCACCCCAGTCTCAAACCTGGGAGAAAACCAGGACTCCCCCCATCCCTTCCAGCCAGATAGCTGGGCCTTCGCCTCTCCCTTTCTTCCACTTTAATCGCCTGGGGTGTACTTCCAGCGCAGTTTCTCTAACTACTGTCCAGCTAAAAAACGTTTGAGAAATTTTAAATGCCCCCCCCCCCTCAAGCCTAGAATAGCAGGGCTACAAAGTGCTGTTGGGATTTACTTTTGAGACTGACTCCAACCTATTTTAGGGGTCGGTGACGGGGCTGTTAGTTGGGAGAGGGGGCCATTATTGAGAAGTTAAAGCTGTGGGATATATAGGTTTGCAAATGTAGGACAGAATGAATTCAGAGCGCCCAGCACTAAATCTTGTGCGCTGGAAAGCCGGGTGGTGGCCAGAGATTCCCCATGAGTTTGGCTGTCCCCCAGACCCCACGTGGAGGTACCTGTTTGCAAGCGATGAGCAGGGACGTGACCCCAAGCAGCTGGAAGCAGTCTGCAGCCACAGGCGTGGTGGTAAGAAAGCGGTCCAGAGTGTTCACCGTCAGGCAGAGAGATTCGAAGGAGAGGTGGAACTGGCGGTGCACTGGGATCAGCCAGCTAAGCAGCTTACAGCGGGATTCCGCCGTTACCTGCGGGGAGGGACGTGGGGGGAGGACCCGTTGAGCCGAGGACAAGGAGGGTCTGCAGAAGGAACCTGCCAAGAAAACTCGGGGAGATTCCCTGGAGGAAGGCACAAAAAGGGAAAACCTAAATGCGGTGGAAACTGGGAGACACTGGGACGGTGCTGCTGCGCGAAGAGTAATGGTCGGGCCAGGACCTGGAAGACTTTGATTCGTACCTAGCCCTGTGCAATCCTCTCAGCAATTCAGTGAGGGGAGAGGGCCACCACTTTGCAGATGAAGAAATCAGCTCAGAATTGTTAAATGGCTTGCCCGGGGTTGGGAGGAGTCTAGAACCTAGAAACTGTCTTCGCTCCTCTGCATTGTACCGCGTTCCCACTAACCAGTATGGAAACTTCGGGCAGATCACTTAAGCCGTCCAGGCCCCAGTTTTCTCCATTTGTAAAATGAGGCTGGTGGCCCGTCCCTGTAAAGCCCTTTCCCGCTCGGGTCGCGAAGCTCCGTGCCCCGGGGCGCGTCGGAGAGCAGACGAAGCAGAACAGGAAGGAGCCCGAGAAGGGAAGAGGAGCGGGGGGCGGGGGGGACCTCGTTCTCCCAACGCCTCACTTGTGGCTGCCGCGCCAGCGACTCCCGCGGGTGGAAGTGGCTCTCCCGCGCCTTGCGGAAGACGTAGCAGCTCTGACCGTAGTCACGGAAGGTCTGTAGATCTAGCTGCGCAAACTGCTGGGCAGGAGCGGGTAGGGGGCTGCAGCCTAGCGCCGCGGATGCTGCGGGACTGTCTGCGCCATCAGACCCGGAGCTGGGGGACTCGAACAGGTCGCAAACACCGGAGTCTCCGGGGAGCGGGCACGGGTTCAGCGGCTGCAGCGGCTGTTTTCTCCGGAGGTGTGGGCGCCTGCTCTTCTTCACCGGGGCGCGGAGGTTCTGGTCGTGGTCCCGCTTCCCGGCCCGGGCGGCGGGACTCACGAGACTGGTGGGGCAGGGGGTCACCATGGTGCAGCCCGGTGGCCGCTCTACGACTCCTCGCCTTGCGACAAACCGAATGCGCGCTCCAGAGTCCGCAGTAGGCTGGCCAGAGCCGCGGCGAGTCTCTAAGTACTCGGCGGGCTCCTTACCCCCACCACACCCCCGGCTTCTCACTGGATGATTACTGAGAGGCACTAGGCCGCGCTTTCCCGGCTAAAGAACCGCTTCAGAGCAAGCTGCTGGCAGGGTGTAGTCTGCGCAGCCTGCAGCGGAGAGGAGGAGCTACGCCCGACGGAGCGCACCCGCCCTGTCCTGCCTTTCCGCGCGCGTCCCGCGTTACCCAGGTAACGGAGCCCGGGGTGCGCCGAGAGCTGCGCGCGCCGCCCGGGGTGGGGGGTGGGGCGGCGGCGGCTAGGTGGAGTGTGCGCAGAAGCCAGCCGTGGGGCTGGACTGCTCTGGGGCCAAAAAGATTTTCCTCGCCGCCATCCCCGTCGAGGTCCAGCTAGTCTTGCAAGTGCTATCACCTTTCAGGCCGGCTGTAATTCAGGTCGGTAATTTGGTAAAGATCAGTTAACGACCTTTCAGGGCTCCAACTAGAACTCTGTCAGGACAGGAGTTTTCCTCGCTGACTCATTCACGCAGTTAATTCTAATTCCATTGCTTTTGTAATTTTTGTTTTAGGCCGGACCCTGGGATCCAGTATCCCTACTTGCGCTGGTCTCGGGGAGCAGACCCTCCACAGGTTCTCCTGCGCTGTGTATCTGGGAGCTAGTGCAGCCTCCCAGGCAGGCACTCATGCTCAAAACCAAAGACTGCCCCGCGAACATCAGACACTCCTCTAACACTTGCTGCACACTTGCCACACCAAACCAAGTAAGCTGGAGCGGTTAAGGACATGACATGGTTGGAGCATCGGATTACTAGCTTGATCGAATTGCTCACACTTGCCACGGGCGCCTCACGCTTCCTCGGTTTTTCCCTGCTCTCAGTTCTGTTCCTTCAGAAGCTCACAAAAGTAGAGCTGGAGCGGAGGCAGGGGAGGGCCCAGGTAGGAGGGACTGAGGTGGATGTAGCAGTTTCCTGAGGGTTAGTCTTGGTAGAAGCTGGAGGCCTAAGCCTGAGTGAAAAGGGGCACAAGTACTATGGAGTCAGCCTTACAGGGACGTCTCAGTGGCAGGAAACCCACTAGACCTTCAGCCTGATGAACCTTCCAGAGGCACTCCCAGAAGTGAGGTTGTTAGGTATCCCAAGAGCAGGTTCAGCCATTCCCACCTCATTTCAAAAGAAAGCTGAGGAATGTATGTCATCAGATTGAAATCCTAGTCCCCAGAATTTGGGGAGTGGGATGTTGTCTCTTAGAGATGCAGGAGAGAGAAAAGAGAAGGATTTGGGGTTGTGGTCAGTTTTACTCCTATTTCCCTGTAACTCTGAGAAAGGTCTTTAGTCTCTCCACCTAAATAGTTTCATTTATCACTTGAGAGATTAGCTAAGAACCACCTGTCTTTCAAAATAGAGGTGCCTGGACTTGCAGTCTCCTATCAAGCTGTTGTTGGGGAACCATTATGGGTTGAGCAGGGAAATCTGTGGAGAGGGGTCAGCTGTCAGACTTCTTCCTTGAGAAGCTTTCTGGATAAGGAGGAAGGACCTAGAAATTCTGATTCTTCTCATCAGCCCAGATGAGCATGTGGTACAGAGCACAAAGTCAATTCCCAGGGTCAGAATTGTCATTCCCATTTATTGGTCATCATGGTGTAGCTATTTATCTTCTCAGAGTCTCTGTTCCTCATTTGTTAGAACTGGTTATTACTGCTTATCTTGAGGACCAAGTGAAATATGTTGAAAGCTCAAAGTCCCTTTAAAATATAAAACGGGGGGCGCCTGGGTGGCTCAGTGGGTTAAAGCCTCTGCCTTCGGCTCAGGTCATGATCCTAGGGTCCTGGGATCGAGCCCCACATCGGGCTCTCTGCTCCGCAGGGAGCCTGCTTTCTCCTCTCTCTCTGCCTGCCTCTCTGCCTACTTGTGATCTGTCAAATAAATAAAATCTTAAAAAAAAACAACAAAATGAAAAAAAATATATATATATATAAAACAGGGGTTTACATTAAAGCCTCCATTGGGAAGTCAATATTATTACCCTGGAGATATTCTGAAAAAGCAGAAAGATCATTTTATCTACATGGATGTGAGGGTAGTGTCTGTAGTTAGAATTAACTCCCAACAGATGGTGCCTGAGCTTTGTACTGATGGGTTTACTCCTCAGTATTTGTGGATATGCCTGCCAAGCCTGGTCTAAGACTGTGATCAAGGCTGCATGGGTCCTGGGGCTCCTGGCTGCATGGGTCCTGGGGCTCCTGGCTGGCTTCGGTAGAGCATGAGACTCTTGATCCTGGGGGTTGTAAGTTCCAGCCCCAGGTGGGTGGTATAGTTTACTTAAAAAAAAGCACACACACACAAAAACCTTTTTTATGGAGAGCCCAAGTAGGCAGAGAAGCAGGCTCTCTGGGAACATGACCTGAGCTGAAGGCAGATTCTTAACTGACTGAGCCAAACAGGTGCTGTCCCTCTGTCCCTCCCCCACTCCCACTCTGTCTCCCCTGCCCCCCCAAAAAAACCCTTTTTTAAAAAAAGGCTGCATGGGTCCTTCCCTCATAGAGCTGATACTCTAGTGGGGGGAAGTGAAGAACCATGTGACACATTAAAAAAAATGATTATGATAGAAGACCTTCTCAATAAAATACAGGATACCCAGTTAAACAAATGTCAGATAAATTTTAGTATGATTGTGTCTCAAATAGTGCATGGGACATTGCAGTGCCTTGTAGGTACATTAAATGTTTAGACTTTACCTTAAGTCATTGAAGAAGCTTTACCAAGATAGAATCTGCCTTTTGTTTTAAAAGATTATTCTGGCTGAGGTGTGAAAAATGTATTGTAGGAGACAAGACTGGAGGCTGTTTAGGTGCAGTATTTGTGGTATGAACAATCCAGTGCAATTTAAGGCCGTATTTTCCCTATGAAGGGTCTTTAAATTTCTCTTTTCTCATCTGAGACCTAGGTACAATGCACCTTTAAGGCACTAGGTAAATCTAAAATACTTTAAAGGTGTAGAACTTAATTAAACCTAGGCTTCTATAATGAAAGCTACTCAACCATGATTTGGCTCTGCTTATTTTCAGGTGTGGTTTTTGAAATCTGCAGGATGGATAATGGAACTGAAGTTATCTTGTTGTTTTCTTCCAGTCTGACGTTCAAGCCTCAGTTGAAAGCTCCCACCGTCATCCCGCCCCAACTCTTGGACTGTGATGGAGGTAGGAAGAATACATTTGCTAACAGTACGTTGTTTAGCAGAGTAAGCGGGTTGGGCTTGGTACTTAGAGGTGGACAGCTTTGTTAGTGCCTCAAATGGTCGTTAAGCTCACTTTATATTTTAAGTCACTAGAATTTATATCACTAAAAATTATATTTACTATATATGTTTTCTATTAATGTGTTTTCTATTAATGTATTTAAGTGCCCAGATTGAGAAGTATTTAAGGTACTAAAAGTCAGACAAGTTTTTCTGGTATTTAGTAAAGAGCAGGAATTTTCTTTTTTTTTTTTTTTAAGGATCTTATTTATTTGAGAAAGACAGTGTGAGTGCAGAGAGGGAGAGGGAGTGCTGAGCAGGGAGCCTGATGCGGGGATCCCAAGGACCCTGGGATCATGACCTGAACTGAAAGCAGACACTTAACAGACTGAGCCACCCAGGTGCCCCCAAAGCAGAAGTTTTCAACACAGGTTTTTTTTTTTTTAAGTTTTTATTTATTTATTTGACAGAGAGAGAGATCACAAGTAGACAGGCAGAGAGGGGGGTGGGAAGCAGGCTCCCTACTGAGCAGAGAGCCTGATGCGGGACTCGATCCCAGGACCCTGAGTTCATGACCTGAGCTGAAGGCAGAGGCACCCCTCAACATGTTTTAAAGCCAGACTTTTGACTTGCACATCTAAATGTCCACTAGTATTGGCACCTAGAGAAAAGACCATCTCTTGGTTACCTGGTTTTCTGCTGTTTTGCCACTTGCCAGTTCTCCAAGATTTCAGGGCGAATACTCTAGTGCATTGCTCCTTCCCTCGTGCACACATGTGCTTTCTCTCCCAACTCACACCCGCCAGTGGCATTTTCCTGGCACAGGTGATACTGTGTAGTGGTGATGAGCTCCCGCTCTGGAGTCAGCACCTGGCTTGGCATCCCAACTCTGCAACACACAAGCTCTGTAAACTTGGGCAAGTCGCTCAACTTTTTTATTCCTCCATTTCCCTGGCTGTTAAAAAATAATAAGAGTCTCCTAGAAAATTGTTGGGAGGATTAAATAAGGCATATAGTGTGTGCATTGAGTGCTCAGTGTGAGTTAGCTGCTGCTCTAATTACATTTTTCTCTAGCTAAGGCATGGCTATCCAGTGTGGCTAACACAGGACCTGCTGTAATTTTGCTGCTCGACATAATATATGATCAGAACTGGACATTGAGAAGTCAAAGAGGAGTCAGCCCAGTAGCATTTTGCTGGAGGCCAGTCCAGTCTCCAGCTCTTCTGAAATAGGGGAGACTTAGTGAGTTGTTTTAGTGGGCCTTGAAAGAATTTCTTCAAACCAGGATGTTAACCTGATACTCTCTTCACTACTTTCCCTTTAGGTGGTAGAATTGCCCATGTAGATCATAGGTGTCAGGAGGGAAGGGTCCTCATGATAATTCACTCAAAACAAGAAAAATGCAAACTAAAAACATCATGAGATATTATATGTAATCTGACTGATAGAAGTCTATACTTTTGATAAGAGGATGCAGGGAAATAGGGCTCATATGTTTTTGGTGACGGTGTAATTTGGTACAGCTGTTTTGGAAGGTAATTTGGCAAGATTCATAAATATCTAAAATGAATGTAATCTTCAACTCAGCATTTCTATTCCCAGATGATTATTCTATATCAATGCAAAATTACTTTAAAAAGTATTTATAAATGTCCATGTTAAAAGTAAAACATTGATTGTGTGCAATAAGGGACATCTAAAACACAGAATATTATGTGGCCACTAAAAAGAATGAGGTAGATGTTTACAGACTGATGTAGAAGGATTTTCAAAATAGAGTGTTAAATAAAATAAAGCAAGGTGCAAAACACTATGTCAAATATGTTGCCACTGTGTTTATATACACACACACACACACACACACACACACACACACATATATCCTTATATCTGCATGGAATTTCCCTGGAAAGATACACAAGAAACTGGTAGCACAGGTTGCCTTTGGGAAGAAGATGTGGGAGACAGAAATAGAGAGGGAGGGACTTTTTGCTGTACTTTCATTGATCTTCTGAATTTTGAACTCAAGGTATGTGTTTCCTCTTTTTTAAAATAGCATTTTTAATATGCAGATGGCTTGAAAGTTAGAAAACAAGGAACCTAAGTGATTCCTGAAAAATGGTGATTGCTATTACATGTGAAAATCAGAAGGGCTGGATACACTAGAACAGGGTCTGGGCACTCTGGGAGCAAAGTTACGTCACTTCCTAAGTGAGACTGTTGTTTTGGAAGTTGGATTACATCAGTGAACAGAACAGACAAACATCCCTGTCTTCCCAGAGCTTCTGGGGGGTGTGGCAGTGCAGGGAGAGACACGATAGAGGGACTGGGATGCTGGAAGTGCCACAGACAGGCTTCATTATTTAATATGGTGGTCAGATAAGTGCATGGGGAAGATTTGGGCAGAGAACTCGAGGAGGTAGGGGAGTTGGCCACATGGGCATCTGGGGGAAAAACATCCTAGCCGAGAGAATAGCAGTGAAAAGGCCCTGAGGCATGAGCAGGTCTGCCCTGTGGAGGAAGAGCAAGGAGGACAGTGTGGCTGGAGTAGGAGTGACAAGGAGAGCAGCAGATGATGTCAGAGAGGTCATGGGCCGAATCACACAGGAACTTGTTACTGCTAGCAGTTGTTGACTCCTTATGCTTTTTCATGGTGCACATTTATTTATCACAGCATTTAACCGTCACCTCAACTATATGAGATAGGTACAGTTACTGTCCCCATTTAACATATGAGAGAATCTTGAGCAAGGGTAAGGAGCTTGCTTGAAGGTACAGAGCTAGTAAGTGGAAAATGGGACTTAAACCCAAGTCTATGATTCTAACCTGGACTTTCACACCTATGCTGTTCTCTGCTCATTAAATGTTAAGAGAGAGCCAAGAAAAGTCTTTGAGTCCCCCCTTGGGCCACTGCTTAGAAAGGAGAGTAAAGCTGAGGGGATAGAGTCCCCAGAAGATGGAGGAATGCACAGAGAACTTTCTTAGATAAACCTTGGAGGCTCTGTGGTGTCGTTTAGCAAGGCAGGCAGACTTCCCTGCCCAAAGTACGTGCCAGGAGGTACAAACTGAGCTAGCACTGGGAGTGGGGAAAAGAAGTAAGGCTTTGAGGCTGAAAGAAGTGTGAAGCCATTTGGAGTGTGAGGACCACAGACTGTGTCTAATTTCTATGAACCAGTCACCTCTTGGGAGGGGCTTACAGAAGAGGTGCTTACAGAAGAAAGTGATAGGAAAGTGACAGTTGGCTTAGTTTCTCACAGAGAGCACGAGTTTCAGTTGTCTGGAGAGGGCAAGTTCGGTTAACTGGCAGCTTTGCTGGGAGTGCAGAGAAGGTCTCCAAAAGCAGCCTGGCTTGAAGAATGAGGGAAACTGGTGGCTTTGTCCTCAAGTAGTGACTAAATAGATTGTTAAAAGTTCAGCTTTCAGGGTGCCTGGGTGGCCCAGTCGGTTAGGTGTCTGACTCTTGACTTTGGCTCAGGTCATGATCTCAGCGTTGTGAGATGGAGCCCCGTGTCATGCTCCCCACTCATCAGGGAGTCTGCTTGGGTTTCTCTCTTTCTCCCTCTGTCCATCCCTCCCCCTGTGCTCACACACGCTCTCTCTCTCAAATAAATCTCAAACAGTTCAGCTTTCTTTCCAACGCCTGTTCCTGGTGTGAACATATATTTCAAAGGAAGTAATAAATCTGAGACAAACCAGTAATGGAAGATTTTTTTTAAAAAGGCCTCCTGTTTCTAGAATTTAACTGTATCCAAATATAGTAGTTATCTGTCTGTCCTCTTCCACAGCCAGTATTTGACGAGTGTCCTCTAAGTGCTGGGCACAGCTCTGGGTTTGCAGCAGTGGGTAGGACATACAGGGCCCCTGCTTGCACAGAATGGGGAGGGGAGAGGCTGAACATAAAACTGTAAACAAAATATAAACGTTTTCAGACCATGCATTGTAAGTTCTGCACAGAGATTTGAGTGTGCTGTCCTGGAGTGTGAAGGGGTGCTTTAAATTGGATGGTCAGGGATGCCTCTTTGAAGAGCAGTTCTCCTGTGCTGCTTGTGTTCACAAGCAAAAATATATGTTTCTTTTACTGTTGTGCAAATCCGTTCCCTAAGCGAGATTTCTCATAATTCTGCTTATGTCAATATATCATCGTTTGGGGAGCAGTATTTTCTGGTGGGGTGGGACTCCTACACATGTTTAGATTGTAGTAGTTAAATTCTCCTAAAGGAGGTCTCCTGAGGTGATTTGCAAAGAAGTCAGTGCGAGGATGGCCTCACTATATACCGTGCATGTTTCCCAATGAAAGATAGAGCTCATACATCTCTGTGTTTGTTCTTGTTGTTTTATTATTTTAAATGATGAGGCTGCAGCTTGCACAAAGGTCTTGTATGCCCTGTGGGGGAATCCTCTGTTAAAATAACCTCAGGCTTCTCTGTTACACTGGGGAGATCTATCAGATCTTTTTTTCTCTACGACACAGAAAACAAAAAGAGCAACCATTAGTGTCTTCAGACTATGGTAAAGTAACCTCCTGTCCCGAATGTAAAACGAAGCTGGTCCTGTTGAAAAATAACAAAGGGAAAGGCTGAAGGGCAGTGTGTAATGCACCTGCTCGAATCACAGGGTTGGATAAAAACAGAGCAGCTGCTGAGGGCTGCCTAGTCAGTCATAGGTTTCTTAGAATTTATGAGAAGAGGCACCAAGGGCCTGCAGTTAACAAAAGCTCTTTGCAAGTAGCAGGCTGCCCTGTTGAGAGGCAGGATCCTCTCTCTCAGACTGTTCAGCTCTGTGGATTTGGACTAAATGGATGCAGGGGTTGGATTTTTTTTTTTCTTCCCATGTGGCAAGTCTGGATGCCAAAGTTGTATCCATCAAGAACCGTGTTTTGGGGCTCCTGGGTGGCTCAGTGGGTTAAAGCCTCTGCCTTCAGCTCAGGTCATAATCCCAGGGTCCTGGGATCGAGTCCCGCATCAGGGTCTCTGCTCAGCAGGGAGCCTGCTTCCCTTCCTCTCTCTCTGCCTGCCTCTGCCTACTTGTGATCTCTGTCAAATAAATAGATAAAATCTTTAAAAAAACAAACCATGTTTCCTAGTACTTGGAAGAGACCGACAAATGCTCCGTTTTCCCCAGCATTATAACCCACATTTCTGTATTATTATTTTATTTGCGGTTTCTATTTCAGCTTGGAGGAATATATGTGTGAACCATTAGGAAGCATCTGTATTGTTCTAGCGCTCCTGTATTCTAGATTGTAACATTAACTTTGAACTCAAAGACTAATTGGAGGTTGTATTTCTGGTGGAACGCACAAAAACAATTCTAACAGGGAACTGTGAAAATCATTTTCACCGAAGTTAAGCATTTAGACAATGTTCCTGACTGACTTTGATGAGGTACAATCACTGTAAAATATGTAGGCCTTCTGGGAAGAGCAGTGACAGTCGCCTGCCCCCCTTGCTCCAGTATGGCAATCACAGTACTCATGGTGAGAGTACATTTCATCAACCAGTGTTCATTCAGGATCTGCCCTGAGCCTCGCCTGTTGACTTTTTCATCAGTGACATTTATTGTATATTCCTGATTAGAAAATTAATCCCTGTTTGTTACAATAAAATTAAAATTTTAAAAAAAGATTTATTTATTTACTTATTTTTGAAAGAGGGCGGTGAGGGGAGAAGCAGAGGAAGAGGGAGAGATGTAGACTTCCTGCTGAGCATAGAGCCTGAGACACAGGGTTCTGTCCTGGGATCCTCAGATCATGACCTGGGCAGATACTAAGAGCCCCTTAACCGACTGAGTCACCCAGGAGCCCCCAAATTAGAAATTTTTTATATTGAATAGAGAATTTTAATATTTTTGTAATAGAAAACACTAACATTGTGGTATGTACTCTTTCAGTACCTGTGTATATATTTAAACACACACACACACACATTATATATATATATATATATATATATATATATATATATATATATGTTTTTATGTATACTTTTTAAAAAATTTTATTTTTAGTGATCTCTACACCCAATGTGGGGCTTGAACTCATGACCCTGAGATCAAGAGTTGTTTTTGTTTTTGACAAAATTAGTCCTCATATATTCATTGCCCTAACAACTAAACCTATATTTAATGGCTGAATGCAACAAAGTTGAGTTTCTTGCTCTCAGCCCATTCCTTGCTGGTCAGGCTGTTGTGATCAGCTTTCTTTCAGCAAGAGTTAAAGTTCAGAGCTGCTTCTTCGAGTTTGAAGATCACAATCTTTGGAGTTGTATGCTATCAACCATGTATATAGGAGCGGTAACTTGGTAAACTTGCAGTGGTTCTTTGCTGCCTAAGACTAGAATGTGATACATTTTTACTCACATTCCCATTGATGAGAAATACAATCACAGGATCTCAATAATCCGATGGTGACTGGGAATACAGTCTCTTTGTAGGTCCCAAAGGAGGAAACAGTGTAGCGTATGTATTGCATTGTCTCTGTCCCATCACCTTTATCTCATTTAACATTGTATCCTGACATTTGCCCCAAATCACTAATTATCTTATGAAATCATGATCTTTTAGTAGCTACAGTTTTCCCTCACATGGACATACCATTCTTTACTTAGTTAGGCATTCCAAGAAGTTTTATATACAGTGACCTACATCCCTTGCTCCACAGTAGTTTTCTAAAGTTGGGCAGTCAGACTGCCAATTCCTTTTGGGATGTCCAGTCTGTTGGCATTTATTTAGAAATGTTAGGATGCTAATGTTAAAAGTGCAAAAGAAATATTTCTCTCTGCCTTAGCACAGACTTTTACAGTTGGCCACCACAAGCAGAAGGGCAAAGCTACTTAGGTCCCCAGAAACCCCATCTTTTTTTAATAAATGGAGTATTTTCCTCCCCTATTACCCTAGTATTATTTCTCTTCATTCATACCCAGTGTATTTCCCTCTTTCCTAGGCAGTTGTTTTTTTGTTTGTGTATTTCTTGAAACTGACTAATCTTAGATTTTTACCATTTAGTTTCTCGCATTTTGCTCTACATTTTAGCTCCTTCCCCAATCCTTCCCTACCCCACCCTCTCCAAGGTTCTGGTCTTGCCTGCCAGTGTTACCAGTCCCCTTTGCCCACAGGGACTCTGAATGAACAGAGATATCAACCAGGTGGGGAGAAGAGAGGACACTCACAACCAAGCTGAATAAGACTTGCTGATAGTAACTTTATGCAGAGGGTGGTTTGAAGCAAATTCATAATTCCATTGTACAGTTAAATAAAAATTGTATGTGTATATCCCCACCAGTCTCCAAATTCTGTCTTCCACATAGAGATTAAGTAGGTGATTAAAAAAAAAAAAAAGTATCCCCTCTGGCATTTTGGAAGCGTGCAGGTGACTCATCTTTGAAATCTTTATCCTAAAATGACTGGTTCTAAGTCAAAATCCGTGCAACTTTTGGGTTTACCAGTGTGAGTTAGGAGAGAGAAAACATAGTAGATCCACATGCACTACAATTTGGGCCATGGCTGCCTCACTCACCTTTTCTCATTTGTTTTCTGGAGGCTACGCTAAGCTCTCTTACAAGCAGCCTTTCTCAGTAACAGTGAAAAAGAATATCCAAAGAACTGATATTTGAAAACTGGGAACAGATGCTTTTAGTGGCACTGATGCTTTATTTTATAAATTCTAAGCTAGAGTTCTACTAATAGCTAGTTTGACTTTGTCCTGGCTTCATTGTCCCCAGATCAAGTATCCTAGTCATGTGAGGTCTCTGTGTTAGAATGAATTTCACTGGTTAGACAGCTACTCTTCTCCTTACCACAGTTATATAGCAATCACTTTTCTGTATGTTCTCAGAGATTCTTAACCTGAGCTTCAGGCTGCCGAAACCTAATTTTAAAATCTCTTTCTTCATCCCTTCTAGAAGTTCTTTTTTTTTCTTTTTTTTTTAAGATTTTATTTCTTTATTTGACAGAGATCACAAGTAGGCAGAGAGGTAGGCAGAGAGAAAGGAGGAAGCAGGCTCCCTGCTGAGCAGAGAGTCTGATGTGGGGCTCGATCCCAGGACCCTGGGATCATGACCTGAGCTGAAGGCAGAGGATTTAACCCACTGAGCCACCCAGGCGCCCCCCTTCTAGAAGTTCTTAAGGCTGTCATCCCATAAGCCCTGCCCCTCTCCTGGCCCTATTTTTCTTAGTGTCAGTTAGTTTGTCCAAACTAAAGCATACTGCCTAGTTAGTTCTGAAGTCTGGCACTTGGGTGAAATTGTCGTTTGCACCTGTGAGTCTAGCTTTACACATAGATTGGTCTCCCTACTGTCCAAGTGGCATGTTTGACAGTGCTGTCTTCACTGGAATGTGCCTCTTATGTGAGTCAGCAGAAAATACTTTATCTGTTTTTTTTTAATTTATTTATTTATTTTAAGTAATCTCTATACCCAACGTGGGGCTTAAACTCATGACCCCAAGATCAAGAGTCCTGTGCTCTACTGACTGTGCCAGCTAGGAACCTGACTTTATCTGGTTTTGTTTCAAATTCTTGCCTCCCTGGTGGATTTCTTTTTACCAGGTTCTGGTTTCTTGGACAAAAAATACAATTTTCTCACCTGAGGTCCCAGTGAAAGGTCACATCTTTCTTAGCGTATTCATCTTCTTTTTCATTTGTATAATTCATTGATTCTCCCAGAGGAGTCACCTCTTCCCAGCACCTCATCACAGTTTTGCTTTGGTCAAATACTTCCAGGAGGTAGTATAGATAGATTCATCTATAGGTGAACTAGATACTGGAGTTAGTAGACAAGGATTTTAAATTAATTATTTTAGGGGTGCCTGGGTGGTTCAGTCAGTTAAGCACCTGAGTCTTCATTTTGGCTCAGGATGTGATCTCAGGGTCATGAGATCAAGCCTTATGTCAAGCTCTGCACTCAGCACAGAATCTGCTTGAGATTCTCTTTCTTCTTCCTCTACCCCTTCCCCCACTCATGCTCTCTCTAAAATAAATAAAATATTTTTTAGAAAGATAATTATCTTAAGTATGCTCAGGAAAACAGAAGGCAAGATGAATAAAATGGGCAAAGAATTTTATTGGGGCACCTGGGTGGCTTAGTTGGTTAAGCATCCAACTCTTGGTTTCGGCTCAGGTCATGATCTCCAGATCATGAGATTGCATGCTGGGTCAGTTTCCCTGATCAACCTGGAGTGTGCTTGAGATTCTCTTCTTCTCCTTCTGTCCATCCCTGCCCGCTTGTGTGCTCTCTCTTAAAAAATTTTTTTGGGAGTTCCTGGGTGGCTGAGTTGGCTAAGCATCTGCCTTTGGCTTGGGTCATGATCCCAGGGTTCCAGGATTGAGCCCCGTGTGGGAGCCTACTCTCCCTCTCCCTCTGCCTGCTGCTCCCCCTCCTTGTGCTTGCTTTCTCTCTCTCTCTCTGTCAAATAAATAAGTCTTAAAAATGTTTATCTGACAGTTGGAATCTATAAAAATAATCAAATGAGTATATTATAATTGAAAAATGTCTGAAACTACAGTCATTGAATGACTTTAACAGCACTTGGAATATAAGATAAGATGAGATTAGTGAACTTGAAGACAGTTCATTAAAAACTATCCTAACTGAATCACAGATAAAAAAAATATTGGCAGGCAGAAGCACAGAACATAAAATAACATGTAGGGTACAGAGAGTCTAACATGATGTGGAAAACAAAGGCAGAAGAAAAATTATTAAATTCCCTTACTACCTAGACATCACTGACAGGTCCTTGAAAGAGGCAGAATGACATTCTTCTAGGGACTCAACTGCCTCAATGTTAATACTTTGCTAAGGGCAAAAGGCAATCCTAGCCTGACCTCCCCCACCAGTGTCCTGTAAGTCCACTTTAATGTATAAAAATTCCTTTAGAAACTTCCTTTAACTCTAAACCCCCAAGTTACATGTTGACAGTCATCCCCCAAGAATATGGCCCACCAATATACATTTGAAGGGTCTCATGACCAAGGTTTTATTAGACAGTAATAAATGACCTTTTCCTAACAATAGTTAGCTCCCTCCAGGTTCTGGAAACCTTGCTTCCAAAATCCTTTAGAGACTCACACTATCCCTAACCCCTTCCCAACTTGAAGATATATAATGGACCACTCCTCATGACCTTATGCAGCTCTTTCTGCCCGGCTCTTTCAAGCCCTGTCCCTGTGCTTTAATAAAATCAACTTTTTGCACCAAAGACATCGCAAGAATTCTTTCTTGGCCATTGGCTTTGAACCCTCATGTCTATCCTACATCATAACCTATGTGAAATTGGGGTTCTGGGAGGAGAGGAGAGAGAGAATAGTTATGAGGCATTCCTTATAAAGATGATGCTTGAGAAGTAACCAAAAGTGGTAGAAAAAGTTAACAGATTTCAGAAGCTCAGTGAACCTCAAAGAGGATGCATATGTGTTAAAAAATAACAACTCTAAGTATATCATAGTCACACTGCTTATGTCCAACAATCAAGAGAAAAATCATAAAAGTAGGAATCTATGTGGTGGGGGATGGAAGACCTAGTAACCTTCAAAAGAGCAAGAATAAGATTTATCGCTGACTTTTTAGTATAACTCATGAAAGCCAAAGTACAATGCAATGGTGTCTTTAAAGTGCTGAAAGAAAAAACAAAAATTGCAAACCTAGAATTCTATATCCTGCAACGATACCACTGGAAAAAAGCGAAGGTGAAATAAAGATGTTTTCAACCAAAAGCAGAGGGAATTCATCACCAGCACTGTACTATAAAAAATATTAGCAATTGTTGGGGCGCCTGGGTGGCTCAGTGGGTTAAAGCCTCTGCCTTCGGCTCGGGTCATGATCTCAGGGTCTTGGGATTGAGCCCCACGTTGGGCTCTCTGCTCAGCGGGGAGCCTGCTTCCTCCTCTCTCTCTGCCTGCCTCTCTGCCTACTTGTGATCTGTCTGTCAAATAAATAAATAAAATCTTTAAAAAAATATTAGCAATTGTAATAATAATGTTTTGGTGTTTATAATGGATGCGGACGTGAAATACATGAGAACATATTTAACACAAGGGGTGGGAGACAGTAAAATGAAGTTAAATGTTGTAATGGTTATTGTCTTATTTGCAACCATGGGATTTTAATTTATGGAGGTAACTGAGTGACCACACAGAGAGTCCAGTGTTGTTGGAAGACGATTTATTACATTTCCTGAGAGAAAGGGACACATCATGCCGTGTGAGGCCACATGAGGAGCACCAGGTTTCTGTCAGGAGCCAGAAGCAGGAATGAGGGGAAAGCCTAGGTCAGAGATGTTGTTGGGGTTTCCATGGGAAAGGCAAGTCAGGGCCAAGTACACAGCCTAGAGTTGGCTCCTTTGAATAATTCTAGGGGGCTTTGGGCTATAGGGGTGGTCTCCAGTTGCCTGGTACCTGGCTCCTGGGATGATTTAGGACATAGGACATTTAGCTCGATGTCTGAGAGTTAGATAAAAGGGGTCTTTGCTATAAACTCAGGATTGGTTTATTTGCATATGAAAGGGGTGATCCTGGCTAAGACCCTTTCTAGCTCCAAGACTTAGCTAGTCTTGGGAGGTGCACTCTCTCCCTGGTCAACAAGGTTTATAGGTTGTCAAAACATCACAAGATTCAGAAAATAAGAAACGTGATTGATAATATTAATAAATAATCATGCATTGCTCAGGAAGTGGTAAATGTTATAGTTTAAGATAGAATGTAGGAAGGGAAAGATGCATACTTAATATCTCAGATGTCTTGTCTGGTATATTAGCTACGGGTCATGGATAGCTATTTATATTTAAATTAATTAAAATTACATAAAAATAAAAATTGAGTTCGTTAGTCACATTAGCCATACTCAAGTGCTCAGTAACCACATGTGACTAGTGGCTACCACACAGGAGACAGCAGATACAGAACATTTTCATCAGTGTAGAATTTTCAGGCATTATGCTCCTCTAGGGTAATCACTAGAAGAATAGTACAAAACAGGTTAATAGAGTAGATAAATGGAATAAGAACAATACTTGACTAATGCAGTCGAAATCAGAATAGAATGGGAAAAGGAACTAAGAACTTAAAGGACAGCTAGAAAACAAATAGCAAGATGGTAGACTTAACTCCACGTGTGAAAAGACTTAACCACTTGAGCTCAAAGGCAAAACTGATAGCGACAGAAGTCAGAAGAGTGGCACCCTCTGGAGCCGGGTGGGAGGCATTGACCTGGAAGGAGCAGGATGGTTACAGTGGGTTCTAGCATTGGTGAGCTGGGCGGGAGGTTTACCTTCTTCACTTTTCATGCTCTCCTGTTTAATAGACATTCAGTACTATTCTTTTCATTAAATGTTTTTTTTAAAGATTTCATTTATTTATTTGACAGAGAGAGACTCAGCGAGAGAGGGAGCACAGGCAGGGGAGTGGGAGAAGGAGAAGCAGGCCTCCCGCAGAGCTAGGAGCCCAATGTGGGGCTCGATCCCAGGACCCTGGGATCATGACCCGAGCCGAAGGCAGACACTTAATGACTGAGCCATCCAGGTGCCCCTTCATTAAATGTTTTACAAGGAGTATCACTTCACCTTTTCCTTTTGGGTATGTTAACAGAAGATTGAAGTTGTGGAAGAAGAAGTTTCTGTGGCTTTTTTTTTTTTTTTTTTTTAAATACATGCTGTTGGCTGTGTGGGGAACTTAAGGTGGAGGACTCTGGGCTTGTACCATCCATCAGTCAACAGCCCCAGCATCGTCAGATTAGGATTACATGGCTCCATTCTCGGTCATGGGATAATATTCTACCGGTGGGTGAAGACCAAAGGTACCTTGTGATCACTCAGAACTAGATGCTTCTCTGACACTATTTTTAAAATTCATACCAACCTTTCCTTGTTCTGAGTGTGTTTCTAGCCTTCTTCTCGATGTCCTAGGTCTTGTTCAACTTTTACCTCTCCCCTTTCAGACCCCATTCATTCTGTTAGCTGTTTGCTGTGCACTTTTTTTTTTAAAGATTTTATTTATTTGACAGACAGATTACAAGTAGGCAGAGAGGCAGTCAGAGAGAGGAGGAAGCCGACTCCCTGCTGAGCAGAGAGCCCGATGTGGGGCTCGATCCCAGGACCTCGGGATCATGACCCGAGCCAAAGGCAGAGGCTTTAACCCACTGAGCCACCCAGGCACCCCTGCTGTGCACTTTCGGGGCTTGGATTCTGTTGAGAATAATAGGATAGTGCCAGGACTCCAGATTTTTCACTCCCAAACATGCTCTATCGACAGCCATCCTTGAATTTTCTGTGTTTCATACCTCACACCCATGCCATGAGCAAATTCTATCACCTGTATCTTCTAGAATCATTGTTACTCCCCATATCCAGGGCTACCACCCTGGTCCCAGTCATCACCATCTCTGATTTCAGGTGTCTCCTGAAGAATCTTCCAGTTTCTCCCTTGTCCCCTGCCATTTATTCTACACAGTGGCCTGTGTGGTTCTTCTAACTTCCAAGTCTTATCTTACTCTTTTGCTCATAACCTACCAGTGGCTCCTCACTTCACCTAAAATAAAAGCCAAAATCCTTATAGTGGCATGTGAGGCCCCATGTGACCTGGCCAGTCTGACCCCTGACATCTCCCAAAGCCTTCTCCCTTGATCTCTCAATTTCAGCCCCACTGGCTGACTTGCAGACCCTTGACTCCACCAGCCCATTTTCTTGCACTAGAAGTTTCCTCTACTAAGAATTCTCATCAACCATGTCTTCGTAGCTAGTTCCCTCCCCTTTTCCAAGGCTCTGTTCTGTCGCCCCATCTCAGCAAGTCTTCCCTGGCAATGCTATTTAAAACTGAAATCCTTCATTTCTACACCCCACCACTGCACTCCTGTCTCTTCTCTGCCCATATTCATGGACATGCTGTTGATTTGACTGGTTTATCATCCATCTCCCTCTACCAGAATCCATGACAGAAGAGTTTATGTCCTTTTTTTCACTGCTCTATGGCCAAGACCTACCACAATCTATGAAACTCTCAGTAAATATGCTGAACACTTTGATGGCTCCGTGCCTGACACTGAGTGCTTAGGAAATGCTTATTGAAAGAATGGCAGTGTAGTTTCTTTCTGACCTGTCTTCTTGCCTTTTTTCTATCTTTAATTCATCCTTTACCACTGTTACTTATTCTTCCTTAAAATGAAAACAAATTATACATAAATGCAAACCCCATATTGAATAAAACATACAAATTTACCCTGTTGAAGTGTATGATTCAGTGGTTTTCAGGGTTGTGTAACTACCATCACAGTCTAATTGTGGAACATCTGCATCTCCCCAGAAAGAAACACCATTCCCCTTTATACTGAGCATTGGGAAAGCACTAGTGTGCTTTCTGTTTTTATGAATTTGCTTATTCTGGTTATTTTATACAAACAGAATTATGTTTATAATGTGATTACAAACACGTGATATGTGGTCTTTTGTGACTGGCTTCTTTCATTTGGCTTGTTTCTATGGTTCATCCAGGTTTTAGCATGCATTTGTACCTCATTCCTTTTTATGGACAAATTATATTCCTTTGTATTGATACAGCATATTGACAAATTTTTAAAATTCATTTATCAATTGATAGATGTGAATTGTTTCCACTTTTTGGTTTTTGTGAATAATGCTGTTGTGAATAATCATGCACAGTGTTTTTTTTTTTAAATTGAAGTATAGTTGATACATAAGATCCTACTAGTTTCAGGTATTTATCATAGTAACTTGATATGTTTATACATTATGAAATGACCCCGTGAATAAGTATGGTTAGCATGTGTCACTGTACAAACTTGTTACAATATTATTGACTGTATTCCCTATGTTGTACATTGCATTTCCCTGACATTTATAACCATAAGTTTTTACCTCTTAATCACCCTCCTGTATTTCCCCATAGCCCTCCCAACTCCTTCCCCTTGTGGAAACCAATGGTTTGTTTCCTGTTTCTTTGAGTTTCTTTCTGTTTTGTTTTGTTTGTTTTTTAGACTTTATAGGTCATTGAAATCCTATTGTATTTGTCATCCTTTTTGGCTTATTTCACTTACAATAATACCCTCTAGGCCTACCCCTGTTGTCATGAATGGCAACATCTCGTTCTTTTTCTTATGGCTGTGAGTATTCCATTGTGTGTACATGTACTCATGTTCTTTACCCACTCCTCTCATGACAGACACTTAGGTTGCTTCCATATCTTGGCTTTTGTAAACAATACTGCTGTGAACAGAGGGATGCACATATCTCTTCAAATGGTGTTTTCATTTTCTTCAGGCAAATACCCAGATGTGGAGCTGCTGAATTACGTCATAGTTTTAATTTTTTGAGGACCATCCATACTGTTTTACCTATTGGCTACAAGAACTGCCATTTCCGGGCGCCTGGGTGGCTCAGTGGGTTAAGCCGCTGCCTTCGGCTCAGGTCATGATCTCAGGGTCCTGGGATTGAGTCCCGCATCGGGCTCTCTGCTCAGCGGGGAGCCTGCTTCCCTCTCACTCTCTCTGCCTGCCTCTCTCCCTATTTGTGATTGCTCTTTGTAAAAAAAAAAAAAAAAATCTTAAAAAAAAAAAAAAGAAAAGAAAACTTAAAAAAAAAAAAAAAAGAACTGCCATTTCCACCAGCAGTGTATGAGTGTTCCCTTTTCTCTATATCCTTGCCAATACTTGTTATTTTTTAATTGTTTGATACTAGCCAATCTGATAGGTGTGAGGTGATACCTTGTTGTGGTTTTGATTTGCACTTCTTTGGTGACTAGTGATATTGAGCATCTTTTCATGTGTCTGTTGGCCATCTGGCTGTCGTCCTTACAGAAATGTCTGTTCATGTCCTCTGACCATCTCTTGATTGGATTATTTGTTCTTTGGTTGTTGAGTTTGATAAGTTCTTTATAGATTTTGGATACTAGCTCTTTATCTGATATGTCTTTGCAAATATCTTCTCCCATTCTGTCAGTTGTCTTTTGGTTTTGTTGACTGTTTCCTTTGCTGTGCAAAAGCTTTTAATCTTGATGAAGTCCCAATAGTTCATTTTTGCCCTTGCTTCCCTTGCATTTGGCGAGGTTTCTAGGAAGAAGTTGCTGCAGCTGAGTTCAGAGAGGTTGCTGCCTGTGTTCTCCTCAAGGATTTTGATGGATTCCTGTCTCACATTGAGGTCTTTCATCCATTTGGAGTCTATTTTTGTGTGTGGTGTGAGGAAAGAGTCCAGTTTCATTCTTCTGTATGTGGCTATCCAATTTTTGCAACACCATTTATTGAGGAGACTGTCTTTTTTCATTGGACATTCTTTCCTGCTTTGTTGAAGATGAGTTGACCATAGAGCTGAGGGTCCATTTCTGGGCTCTCTATTCTGTTCCATTGATCTATGTGTTCTACTGCCAGTACCATACTGTCTTGATGATTATAGCTTTGTAACAGAGCTTAATCCTGGAATTGTGGTGCTGCCAACTTTGGTTTTCTTTTTCAACATTCCTCTGTCTATTCGGAGTTTTTTTCTGGTTCAATATAAATTTTAGGATAATTTGTTCAATTTCTTTGAAAAATGTTGGTGTTTTGATAGGGATTGTTTTAAATGTGTAGATTGCTCTGGGTAGCATAGACATTTTCACAATATTTGTTATTCTAATCCATGAACATGGAACGTTCTTCCATTACTTTATGTCTTCCTCAGTTTTTTTCATGAGTATTCTATAGTTTTCTGAGTACAGATTCTTTGCCTCTTTGGTTAGGTTTATTCCTAGGTATCTTTATGGTTTTGGGTGAAATTGTAAATGGGATCAACCCCTTAATTTCTCTTTCTTCTATCTTGTTGGTGTGTAGAGATGCAACTATTTCTGTGCATTGATTTTATATCCTGACACTTTACTGAATTCCTGTATGAATTCTAGCAGTTTTGAAGTGGAGCTTTTTGGGTTTTCCACATAAAGTATCTTATCATCTGTGAAGAATGAGAGTTTGACTTTTTCTTTGCCAATTCAGATGCCTTTTATTTCTTTTTGTTGTCTGATTGCTGAGGCTAGGACTTCTAATACTATGTTGAATAGCAGTGGTGACAGTGGACATCCTTGCCATGTTCGTGACCTTAGGGAAAAAGTTCAGTTTTTCCCCATTGAGAATGATATTTGCTGGGTTTTTCATAGATGACTTCTTTGATATTGAGGTATGTACACTCTATATCTACACTGTGAAGAGTTTTGATCAAGAAAGGATGCTGTACTTTGTCAAATGCTTTTTCAGCATATATTGAGAGTATCATATGGTTCTTGTTCTTTTTTGAATTAATGTATCACATTGATTGACTTGCAGATGTTGAACCAACCTTGCAGCCCAGAAATAAATCCCATTTGCTCGTGGAGAATAATCCTTTGAAGGTACTGTTGGATCCTATTGGCTAGTATTTTGGTAAGAATATTTGCATCCATGTTCATCAGGGAGATTGGTCTGTAATTCTTCTTTTTGATGGGGGTCTTTTCTGGTTTTGGGATCAAGGTAATGATGGCCTCATAAAATGAGTTTGGAAGTTTTCCTTCCATTTCTATGTTTTGGGACAGTTTAAGGAGAATAAGTATTAATTCTTCTTTAAATGTTTGGTAGAATTCCCCTGGGAAGCCATCAGGCCCAGGGCTCTAATTTGTTGGGAGATTTTTTTTTTTCAAAGATTTTATTTATTTATTTGACAGAGAGAGAGAGATCACAAGTAGGCAGAGAGGCAGACAGAGAGAGACCGAGAAGCAGGCTCCCTACTGAGCAGAGAGCCAGGACTCTGGGATCATGACCCGAGCCAAAGGCAGAGGCTTTAACCCACTGAGCTACCCAGGTGCCCCTGTTGGGAGATTTTTAATGATTGCTTCAATCTCCTTACTGGTTATGGGTTTGTTCAGGTTTTCTACTTCTTCCTTTCTTTCTGGTTCAATTTTGGTAGTTTATACATTTCTAGGACTGCATCCATTCCTTCCAGATTGTCAAATTTGCTGGCATATAGTTGCTTATAATATGTTCTTATAATTGTTTATATTTCTTTGATGTTGGCTGTGATCTCTCCTCCTTCATTCATGATTTTATTAATTTGGGTCCTTTCTCTTTTCTTTTTGCTAAGTCTAGCCAGGGGTTTATCAATCTTATTCTTTCAAAGAACCAATTCCTAGTTTCCTTGATCTGTTCTACTCTTCTTCTGGTTTATATTTTGATTTCTGCTCTGATCTTTATTATTTCTCTTTTCCTGCTGAGTTTAGGCTTTATTAGCTGTTCTTTCTCCAGCTCCTTCAGGTTTAGGCTTAGGTTGTGTATTTGAGACCTCTCTTGTTTCTTGAGAAAGGCTTGTATTGCTATATACTTTCTTCTCAGGACCGCCTTTGCTGTGTCTTAAAGATTTTGAACAGTTGTGTTTTCATTTTCATTTATTTCCATGAATTTTTCTAATTCTTCTTTAATTTCTGGTTGACCCATTCATTCTTTAGTAGGATGCTCTTTACCCTCCATGTATTTGGGTTCTTTCCAAATTTCCTCTTGTGGTTGAGTTCTAGTTTCAAAGCACTGTGTTCTGAAAATATGCAGGGAATGATCCCAGTCTTTTGGTACCAATGGAGACCTGATTTGTGGCCCAGGATGTGATCTATTCTAGAGAATGTTCCTTGTGCATTGGAGAAGAATGTATATTCTGTTGCTTTGGGATGGAATGTTCTAAATATATCTCTGATGTCCATCTGGTCCAGTGTGTCATTTAAAGCCTTTATTTCCTTGTTGATCTTTCACTTAGATAATCTGTCCATTTCAGTGAGGGCAGTGTTAAAGTCCCCAACAATTATTGTATTATTGTTGATGTGTTTCTTTGGTTTTGTTATTAATTGGTTTATATAATTGGCTGCTCTTATGTTAGGGGCATAGATATTTAAAATTGTTAGAGCTTCTTGTTGGACAGACCCTTTAGGTATGATATAGTGTCCTTCCTCATCTCTTATTATAGTCTTTGGCTTAAAATCTAATTTATCTGATAAAAGGATTGTCACTCCATCTTTCTTTTGATGTCCATTAGCATGGCAAATTGTTTTCCATCCCCTCACTTTTTTTTTTTTTTAAAGATTTTATCCATTCATTTGACAGACCGAGATCACAAGTAGGCAGAGAGGCAGGCAGAGAGAGAGAGGAGGAAGCAGGCTCCCTGCTGAGCAGAGAGCCCGATGCCAGGCTCAATCCCAGGACCCTGGGATTATGACCTGAGCTGAAGGCAGAGGCTTTAACCCACTGAGCCACCCAGGTGCCCCCTCCGTCCCCTCACTTTAAATCTTGAGGTATCTTTGGGTCTAAAATGAGTTTCTTGTAGACAGCATATCAGTGGGTCTTGTTTTTTTATTCATTCTGATACCCTGTGTCTTTTGATGGGGCATTTAACCCCTTTACATTCAGGGTAACTCTTTTTTTTTTTATAATTTTTTTTTAATTTTTAAAAAGAATTTATTTATTTATTTGACAGACAGAGAGCTGAGCAGAGAGCCCAACACGGGTCTCGATCCCAGGACCCTGGGATCCTGACCTGAGCCGAAGGCAGAGGCTTTAACCCACTGAGCCACCCAGGAGCCCCCATTCAGGGTAATTATTGAAAGATATGAATTTAGTGCCATTGTATTGCCTATAAGGTGACTGTTAATGTATATTGTCTCTGTTCCCTTCTGGTCTATTACCTTCAGGTTCTCTCTTTGCTTAGAGGACCCCTTTCAATGTAGGGCTGGTTTGGTGTTTGCAAATTCTTTTAGTTTTTGTTTGTCCTGGAAGTTTTTTATTTCTCCTTCTATTTTCAGTGACAGCCTAGCTGGATATAGTCTTTTTGGCTGCATATTTTTCTCATTTAGTGCTCTGAATATACCATGCCAGTTTTTTTTGGCCTGCCAGGTCTCTGTGGATAGGTCTGTTGCCTATCCAATATTTCTACATTTGTAGGTTACATACCTCTTGTCCTAAGTTACTTTCAGGATTTTCTCTTTGTCTCTGAGACTTGTAAGTTTTACTATTAGATGATGAGGTGTTGACCTATTTTTATTGATTTTGAGGGGGGTTCTCTGTGCCTCCTGAATTTTGGTGCTTCTTCTCTTTGCCCAATTAGGGAAATTCTCATGATAATTTGCTCCAGTATACCTTGTGCCCCTCTCTTTCTTTCTTCTTCTTCTGGGATCCCAATTATTCTAATATTCTTTTGTCTTACTGTATCACTTATCTCTCGAATTCTCCCTTTGTGATCCTTAGTTTTTTATCTTTCTCTTAGTGTCTTTATTCTCCATCATTTGGTCTTCTATATCACTAAATCTCTCTTCTGCCTCATTTATCCTAGCAGTAAGAGCCACCATTTTTGATTTTACCTTATTAATAGCTTCTTTTATTTCAACTTGGTTAGATTTTAGTTCTTTTATTTCTCCAGGAAGTGATTTTATTTCTCCAGAAAGGGATTCTCTAGAATTGTTTATGCTTTTTTCAAGCCCAGCTAGCATCTTTATAATCATCATTCTGAACTCTAGTTCTATATCTTACTAATGTCCATACTGATTAGGTCCCTAGCAGTAGGTACTGTCTCTTGTTCTTTTTTTTTTTTTTTTAGGTGAATTTTTCCTCCTTGTCATTTTGTCCAGAGAAGAATAGATGAAAGAGAGAACAAAATGCTAAAAGGGTAAGAGTGACACCAGAAAAATATACACTAACCAAATCAGAAGAGACCTGAAACCAGCGGGGGTTGGGGGAAAGGTAGGGAAGAAAGAATAAGATTAGGCTGGTGATTAGAAAAGAGCCACACACTTGATTTTGGGTGTATTTTGGTCTGTTAGAAGAAACTGCTTCCCAAATTTTAAAGAAAAAAAATACATAAAAATAAGGATAAACATGATGAAGGGATGGAATATGACTGTAAAGATGAAAATTTAAAAAGATTTTAAAAAAGGAATTGATAAGCAGTTGGTTGAAAAAGGAATAAAAAGGGAGAGAATGTGATCAGAACAAGGCTATATGAAAGATTTAGGGTATATTTTGGTCTGTTAGAAGAAACTGCATCCCAAAACTTTAAAGAAAGAAAAACTTATATGTGAACATACAATAAGGTTAAATACAATGAAGGGATCAAATATGACCATAAAAATGACAATTAAAAAAGTTTTTAAAAAAGGTGTTGATAAAATAGTTAAAATAGGTTAAAATAGGAAAGAAGAAAAATTTTAAAAAAGAAAAAAAATCCTAAAATTAAAAAAAATTTAAATTTGAAAGACTAAAGAACCATGGGGGAAAAAGCCATGAATTCTATGTGCTGTATTCCCCTAGCACTGGTGTTTTGCAATTCTCATTGATCAGTAAACTTGGCCTTGGCTGGATGTTCTTGCTGATCTTTTGGGGGGAAGGGCCTGTTGCAGTGATTCTCAAATGTCTTTGCCTGAGGCAGAATTGCACTGCCTTTGCTAGGTGCCAGGCTAAGTAATCTGCTTGGGTTCACTCTCAGAGTTTTTGTTCCCTGAATGCTTTCTGTAGCTTTGGAGGATGGGAATGAAGATGGCGGCCTCCCAGTCTCCGGTCCCGGAGGAGCCGAGAGCTCAGGGCTCCACTCCTCAGTGCGCCCTCAGAGAAAAGCAGTCAAACCCTCCAGTCTTCCTGGTCTCTGGCCATACTCCATGCTCACCCAGCTTGTTTCTATCTCTGGCGCATGGCCCCATTTGGAGTCTCCAAACCCAGCCAATTCCTCCAACTTACTCCTGTGCCACTCCTCCCAGTGGAAGAAGGGTGGGGGTCAACCCGGATCTGCCACTTCTGGGGTCCCTGCTTGAAGAGTAGTGTCCCAGCTTTGCCTCTGATCATGGTTTATGGCAGCCCCAAGCTGAGAGCTCACTTCTCGGCTCTGTCTTTGCAGTTGGCTTCCCGCTCTGATACCTGGGAGCTCTGCCACACTCAGGCTCCCCCAGTCTTTCTGTGACCCCCAAGGGTCCTGAAACCACACTGACTCATCGAAGATTCCACCCCCTACTTAGCCACTGGAGCAGACTTCTTTTTTTCTTTTTTTTAATTTTTAAAGATTTTATTGAGAGGGAGAGAATGAAAGAGAGCATGGGAAGAAGGTCAGAGAGAGAAGCAGACTCCCCATCAAGCAGGGAGCCTGATGTGGGACTCAATGCCCGGACTCCAGGATCATGACCTGAGCCAAAGGCAGTCACCCAACCGAGCCACCCAGGCACCTTGGCGCGGACTTGTCAAAGTTCCGATTTTATGCTCTGCTGTTCTACTGCTTGCCAGGAGCCGGCCCCTCCAACCCCTGTGGTCTATCTTTCTATATATTGCCTTGGTTTCACTTCTCCAAACACCCTACCTTCCAGAAAGTGGTTGCTTTTCTGTTCCTAAAATTGCTGCTGTTCTTCTCTTCGATCTCCTGTTGAGTTTTTAGGTGTTCAGAGTGGTTTGATAACTATCTAGCTCAATTCCTGGGACCAGATGAAATTTAGGTCTCCTATTCCTCTGCCATCTTGCTCCTCCCCCCCTTCAAGTCTTTAATCCATCTTGAATGTGTTTTTGTGTATGGTGTAAATTAGTGGTCCCTTTTCATTCTTTTGCATGTTTAGTATTCCCAAAACCATTTACTGAAAAGACTGTCTTTTCCTCATTGCATATTCTTGCCTCTTTTCTCATAGATTAATTGACCTGGTAAGTGTGGGTTTATTTCTGGGCTCTCTATTCTATTCCTTTGATCTATAAGTGTTTTTTTGCCGGTACCATACTGCTTTGATCACTATAGCTTTGTGGTAGAGTGTAAAACCTGAGAGCTTGATATTTCCCACTTTATTCTTCTCAAGTTGCTTTGGCTATTTGGGGTCATATACAGCTTTTTGTATGGACATAGGTATTTATTTCTCTTGGGTATATAGTCAGAAATGGGATTGCTGCTGGGTCATACGTTGTCTTCATTTAACTTTTTGAGGAACTGCCAAACTGTTTTCCCAAGTGGCTGCACGATTTTTATAATCCCCCCAGCAAGGTATGAGAGGTTCATTTTCTCCAGATTCTCCCTAACACTTGATTCTGTCTGCTTTTTTAGTTATCTTTGTAGTGGTGAGGGAGTATGTCATTATGAGTTTGATTTGAATTTCTCTATTAACAGCCTTAAACATCTTTCACGGGCTTATTAGTCATTCGTATATCTTCTGTGGAGAAAAACCCATTTAAATCCCTTGTTTTCTTTATTGTGGTTAAACACACACACACACACACACACACACACACACATCTACACTTTTAATAAAATTTAAGTACACACATACAATATGAACCGTACTATAAGTACAGTGCTGTATAGCAGGTCTGTAAAACTTTTTCATGTTATGTGAAACTCTGTACCATTGAGCAGCACCTCCTCATTTTCCCCTCCACCCAGCCCCTGACAGCGACCACTCTACATTCTGTTTCTATGAGTTTGACTATCTAGACGCCTCAGGTAAGGGGGATCATGCAGTATTTGTCTTTCTGTGACTGGCTTATTTAGCATAATGCCCTCCTTGTTTATTCATGTTGTCACAGGTTGCAGGACTTCCTTCTTTTTAAGAGTTGAAATATGATACATGGTGTGCATTTACCACCTTTTCTTTATCCATTTATCTGTCAGCAATCCTCTACGTTGTTTCTGCTTCTTGGCTATTGTGAATAATGTGGCAGTAATCATGAGAGTACAAGTATCTCTTTGAGATCCAAATTCTGACTCTGGATAAATATCCAGAAGTGGGATTGATGGTAGTTCTACTTTTTATTTTTTAAGGAACCTCCATACTGTTTTCCGTAACATCTGCACCATTTTACATTCTCACCATTAGTGCACAGAGTTTGCAGTTTCTCTGCATCCTTGCTCACAGTAGTAGTTTTCTGTATTTTTACTTGTTTTATTAAATACTGGCCATCCTAATGGATGTGAGGTAATATCTCATTATGGTTTTGATTCACATTTCCCTGATGGTTAGTAATGTTGATCATCTTTTCATATACCTGTCAGCCATTTTTTGTCCTTGGAGAAATGTTTATTCAAGTCCTTTACTCATTTTAAAAATCAGGTTATTTGGGGTTTGTTATTGAGTTGTAGGAGTATTTACTGGTTTTGGAGATTAACTCCTTGTGAGATACATGGCTTGCAAATATTGTCTCCCATACCATAGGTTGCTTTTTATCTTTATTGTTTCCTTCACTGTACAGAAACTTTTTAATTTGATGTAGTCCTACTTTGTATTTCTTTCTGGCCTATACTTTTAGTGTCCTATCCAATGAATCCTTTGAATTACCTGTGCTATGAAGCTTTTACCCTAGTTTTCTTATAGTTTTACAGTTTTAGATCTTATTCTGTCTTTAATCTATTCTTACCTGATTGTTGTGTGTAGTGGAAGATAGGAGTGCAATTTCATTCTTTTGCATATGGATATCCAATTTTCCCAATAGCTTCTGTTGAAGAGACTATCCTCTCCCTATTTAGTTTTGGCACACTTTTTGAAGATCATCTGACCCTGTAAGTGTGGATTTCCTTCTGCGTCCTCTATTCTGTCCTGTTGTTTTACATGTCTGTCTTGGATATCCCAATACCACTTCGTTTTGATTACTATAGCTTCGTAATGTTTAAAAATCAGGCAGTGTGAGGCCTTCAGCTTTCTTCTTTTTCCTCAAGATTGTTTTGGCTAATCAGGGCCATTTGTGGTTCCATTATAAATTTTAGAATTGTTTTTCCTCTTTCTGTGAAAAAAATACCACTGGGACATTCATAGGGATTGCATCAAATCTGCAGACCATTTTGGGTAGTATAGACATTTTAACAATATTCAGTCTTCCAATCCATGAGCATTTAATTTTCTTTTGTGTTATCTTTATTTTAGCAATGTTATTAGTATACAAATCTTCTGCCTCTGGTTAAACTTTTTCCTAAGTAATTATTTTTTATGCCTTTGAAAATGGGATTGTTTTCTTAACTTTCTTTTTGTTAAGTGTATAGAAATGCAATTGATTCTTATATGTTAATTTTTTATCCTACAACTTTGCTAAATTCATTTATTATTTCTAATATTGTGTGTGTGTGAGAGAGAGAGAGAGAGAGAGAGAGAAAGAGATCTTTAGGGTTTCTACATAAAATATGTCACTTGCAAATAGGTAATTTTACTTCTTCCTTTCTGATTTGAATGCCTTTTAAAAAAAATTAATTTATTTGACAGAGATCACAAGTAGGCAGAGAGGCAGGCAGAGAGAGAGGAGGAAGCAGGCTCCCTGTTGAGCAGAGAGCCCAATGCAGGGTTCAATCCCAGGACCCTGGGATCATGACCTGAGCTGAAGGCAGAGGCTTTAACCCACTGAGCCACCCAGGTGCCCCAGATTCGAATGCCTTTCATTTCTCTTTCTTGCCTAGTTTGCTCTGGCTAGCACTTCCAGTATTATGTTGAATACAAGAGATTAGAGGGGGCATCCTTGCTTGTTCCTGATCTTAGAGTAAAAGTTTTGTTTTTCACCATTCCATATGATGTTAGCTGTGGGATTTTCACATATGGCCTTTATTATGTTGCAGGAATTTCCTTCTGTTCCTAGTTTGCTCATTTTTTAATTGGGTTGTCTTTTTACTGTTGAGTTGTAACAGCTCTTTATATATTCTAGATACAAGTCTCTTATCAGAGATATAATTTACAAATAATTTCTTCCATTCCACAGGTTGTCTTTTTACTTCCTTATGGTGTCTATTGAAGGACTAGTGTTTTTACTTTTAGCTTTATCATGCAGTTGCAGTTTTTTGTATAAAGATCCAAATTAATTCTTTTGTCTCTGGATATCCATTTATCCCAGTACCATTTCTTGCAAAGGCTGTTCTTTTCCCATTGATGGCCTTGGCACACTTATTAAAAATCAGCTCTCCATAGACAGGTTGGCTTATTTCTGAACTCTCAGTTCTGTTCCAAAGATATACATGTCTATCTCTTTGCCAGTACACTGCTCAGATTATTTTTCAGTCATCTTTTCATTTTTCATCACTAGCTGAGTAATCTCAGAAAATTTAGCTTCTTAGGCTCCGTTTCCTTATTTGTAAATTGGAAATACAATCCCCATTCCCTCTCAGCATTGTTGTCAGGAATAAACAAAAATATAATAAAGATTTTATTACTCAGTGCTTATCACCTCATGCTCAATTTAAATAATTTTTAATGGAAATATGCTTTCCTTTAATGTTTCCTTTGCTTCCAGCTAATCCTAATAAAGACTGTTGTACTTCTAAATGCAAGAATTGATTTAATGAGAAAAGGTTGGCATATTCCTGTCCCACCACCAGGAGTCAACATGTTCTTACCTGAAGAGCATGCCATTTTATGTGATCCTTTCATTCATTCATTTGCTTATTTATTCATTCATCTTTGCTGTCTATTAAGTTGCAGGGCACTTTCCTGCTTTCCCCAATAATTATAGCACAGAAGTACTGGCCTAGTCTTCTCCAGCCATTTCTTATATCCACACTGATAAACCAATATACTGGCACTGTTTCTGAACCTACCTTCAGTGATAACCGTCTTTATTTTGCTATCCACCAGCATTAGGTTTAGTTACTACTGCAACAATTACATCTCAAATTTTAAATTCTCAAATTCTCTTCCTTAATCAGCCTCCTTACTTTATTCACAATGAATTGGGATTAGATCCTGACCTCTAATTCCTCAGCCTCTCCATTTTCCTAGTCCATGGCCTCTTTTCTGGCCCTGTTTGCCTCTATGTAAGCATTTTTGGTCAACAATTCAATGAGACAATCTCTTTCATTCTAAGATCCTATGGCCACTTGAAAGCAAAAAAAGCTCACTATCAATTTTAGCTGCTCATTTCCTCAAGCCCCTAAGCATTCATTGCTGAGAAAGCCAAAAAGCGTTTCCAGCTTGTTCCTGATATTCTTTAGTCCATTCTTGGGCTCCCTCAGATGCTAATATTATTCAATGTAAATATATATACATATCTATTTGTAGGTAGGTTCCATGTCCAGTGCTGGGCTTGAACTCAAGACCCTGTGATCGAGAGTTACGCACTCTAGTATTATTCTTACTGTCTCCTGGTTAGTTCTATTTTGTCTGTAAATCAGTGGCAATCTTCCCATCCTAAAATATCTCATTCAACTTCTTAAACATTGCTTCTTCATCACATCTGTAAAGAGGACTCCTTATTTGGCACACTGACCTTTTAGTTTGTATTCATTCCCTAAAAAATATGCTTTGCATGCATTAGAGTTAACATAGCAGGCCTCAAGATTGCTCTCTTTAGAAGGACCTGTCTGCACAGTTGGCTCTTGGCTGGAGCCTGAGCACTTTGCTTTGGAAAATTCCATGTTTTTCAGATAACACTGTTTTGCCTGCTTGGGGTACTTAATACCTGCTTTCCTTCTGGGAGTCTGGAATTTTTATAGTTATGGTGTTGGTCTTTGTGCCTACCTGACCAGCCTCCAGTAAAATACTTGTGGACTCGGAGTCTCACCTGGGCATCTGTGGGCAGAAGGCTGCATATGTATAGGAAGCCTATGTGTAGATTCCTCCAGATTCTGTGTGTTTTTCCCCCTTGCTCATCCTGTTGTGTATCCTTTCTCTAGAGTCAGCCATACCCAGAGTCCTGCAAATTCTAGTCAGTCTTCAAATGTATAGGTCTGTGACCATGTCCTTCCTTCCCACCCTTAATTCAAACTGCTCTCTAAAGTTTGATCTCTTTATGGTGTCTTTTCTTAGTCCATAACAGTTGTTGACAATACTCTTGCTTCCAGAAACTCTACTTCCTTGACTTCGACAAGAAACTGCAGCCATATTTGAACTCCTGCCTCTCTGCTCCCTCACCCATTACTCCTTCATTCATTTAGCAGACATTGACTGAATGCCTGTATGTGCCAGGCACTGTGCTCAGTAAACATGAGTGAGTGAAACAGCTGTGGTGCAGCGGATTGTCTAGTGGGAGAAGTCAAAAAGTGGTTATTCCATGTTAAGTACTGTGTGGTGAGAATAATTAAAAGGGGAGATGGACTTCAGGAAGGGTGGTCAGTGAAGAAATACGTAGGGTGGTGTGTGGAGATATCACTGATGCAGGGTAAGGTCTTTTTGGTAAAGAACATAAGCAGTACTTTACAACAGAAAATAGCAAGTGCAAATGTTTAAAAAGTCTCTTAGAATCTTCTAGGATTCAAAAGGAGTCTGGTGTGGCTGGAGCACTGTGAGAAATTTGGGAGAGGAGGTTGGAGGGTAGTGAGGAACAGAACTTTGTAGGTCATGGTTAGGAGTTTTTATTTGAAAGACACTGGGAGACCAGGAAGTGTTTAAATCAGCTAAACGATAAGTATCTTTCAAAGATCATTCTTAGAAAGATGTGATACATATGTATATTTGGGGGTATTACTTAGCCATAAAAGAATGAAAGCCTGCCATCTGCAACACCATAGATGGAACTAGAGGGTATTACGCTGAGTGAAATATGTCAGAGAAAGACAAATACCATGAGATTTCACTCATGTGGAATTTAAGGAACCAATCAAAGGCCCAAGGGGGAAAAAAGAGACAAATCGAAATACAGATTCTTGACTGTAGAGAACCAACGTGATGGTTACCCCAGAGGAGGTGGGTCAGGGAATGGGTGAAATAGGTACTAGGGATTAAGGACTACACTTGTCATGATGAGCACTGAGTAATGTACAGAGCTGTTCAGTCACTATATCGTACACCCCTGGAACTAATGTAACACTGTATGTTAACTATACTGGAATTAAAATGTAAAAAATAAAAATTAAAAAGCTCATTCTTACAGTTGTAGAGAAGAATGGATTACAGAGGGATAGGAAGGGGAGAGCATAGTTTGGTGATTACTACAGTGACATAGGTGAAAGATGACAATGACCTCGGTTGGAGTGATGGCTGGGGAGATGGAAAAGGACTGAATGGACTGTGAAATAGGGAGTGCTGCAAGATTTTAACCTCATGTGTCTTCTAGCTGCTCTCTCCTTTGGTGCTTATCTCCACTCCCACATCTTTAACAATGAAAAACCTATGGAAAACTCTAGCCCAAAGGCCCTAATCCTGATTTGAGTATTTGATAACTTCAAAGGAATAAGGATACAGTTACATTTCAGAAATTTGAATGGTTCTAGAGCCATCATGCCTCTGCCACTTACTGCCAGTTTGATCTGGGCAAGTTACTTCACTTCTCTGTGCCTGTCTCCTCATTTATACAAGGGGAATAATGTACTACCTACTCATAGGTTGTTCTGGGGACTAAATCAATATATAAAAACCATTTGGGCACCAGCTTGCACACACCTGGTGATGGGAAACATTAGTTCAGGACTCCACAGTTTCTGTCTCCATGTTACAAACTGAACTTCCTCTAGTACCCAAGCTAGCTCTTTGATCTGACAATGTCCAGTTCTATTAACGGCACTAGCTAATGATTCCCAACTGTAATCATATTTGACTCTTTGTTCTTAACTCCCTTATCACACTGCAGGCAGAAAGTTAAAACTAGAGATTATTACTAAGTATTATTTTTACTTGCACATAAAGTAGAAATTATAGCTTCTTTTATTTCTTCATCAATACTGAGTTCCTGATAAGAGAGTCAAGCAGTTGGATTAGATTACTATTCCAATCTTTCGTCCTTCAGATACAATTCCTACCATCTGGTCTACATAGGTCTATTTTTGAAGTTCTTCAACAATCGACTGGAAATGAAGGGAAAATTCCTCGATATAATCAGAATGTTGTTTCAAAAGATACTGAGACCCTTGAAAAATATCTAAGCATATTTTACTATCTCAAAGTAACTGACTTTACTAATTCAATTATGGGTACAGAAAACGGTTCAAGGGCATTGATACCAAAGCTTAGGATGGAGGAAAATAGTTAAGCCATCCATCCCAAGGTTCACAGTAGTATTAGCCATTCCTGCCTATTGTCTAGTAGGAAGTAGACATCTTTGCACACAGTGTGTATCTATTAATACTTAGGTTTTCATTTTGGTTATAAATATTAAATAATTGATTCTGAAGTTGTTCTTTTCAAGGAAATTTAATTGCAACTGGTTTTGGAGCTCACTTTCTCTTGTGGGTCGAGAAGATCTAAACTCTCCAGATAAGAAGGACTGGTAGAGCATAAGGTGTATACATATGGAATCAGGACACTAAGTTACAGATACTACAGACACAGGCCTTGCCCATAGGCACATAATGATGTATGAAGCATGGATGATACCAAAGGATTTATTGTAAATGTAGTGCTAAATACATTGCAAATAATTATCATTAAAAAGGAACTAGAAAATTACACATGTTTAAAGTATGTGCTTTTTTTTCCATCACCTTTAAGTTATGGCTAGTACCAACATTTTAAGTACTGAAATACTTAATGTGATGGTCCATTTTCACATAATTTCATGACCATATCTTCATCTTTATTTTTAAAGCAGTTGACCATGACATTCAGTTTCAGTTATGATTCTCTGTTTTTATCAGTTCTGTAATGATCTGCAGAATCTTGTCATCTGAGTGGAAGAAAAAAAGCACCCATGAACAAATTCATCACCTGGCTAAATTTCCAAAGTATACACATGTGAACAGCAGGCATACTTGATTAGAAGATTCTTTTATATTAGAATACAAGACTATACCAGAAATATTCACAAGAAACCTAGAAATGTCCACAAATAGTATTTGTTGCCCTACAAATATTGTTATAGTTATTTGACCCTACTTTGACAAGTAGGCCAGTGCCCCAAAACATGATGTGATTTAACTATTTGTCCTTTATAAGGAATTATTTCTTTAAAAATTCTTTTAAGACAAGCGGTTTGCTAACTTTGTCACCTGGCTCAGATATACTGAAGGATCTATAGACTGTTCCATTGTCTTCAGAATATGTCAGGATTTCCACAGTATGGGCAAAGGAGGAGGAACTGATACCAGTTGCTCCATGTTTAGTCCCAACAGAAACAGTAACTTCTAACAGGGAAGGACTCTTGGAGAGGTGTCAATGGGTAAGTGACAGATCTCTCTACACAACAAAAGTATCAAACACCAATTAATCTGACAAACAGAGCAACAGAGGCTACAGTATTTGCTAAGGAGGTTATGTTAACAGATGCTTCTCCTCTTCAACAGTTGTTCTGAGACTGTGACTTCTTAAGAACTTCACTGCTCTTCAGATAGGTGTAATTATCAGGGCTGCAAGACTGAAATTCTGTCTTTACATTAGACACTTCAGTAAGAGAGTGCCCTGAGAAATTCTGATAACTGGGCCCATGGCCTGACACTCAAATTCTTGGGGGCTACTCTGACATTAATTAATAAATAGATGAAGGAAGGAAGAAAGGAAGGAAGAAAAAGAAAAGACTGTCTGCTAAAAGGGAAACAATGACGGGTCTAGAAAGAACCATGAATTATAAGCTCCCTAAGTTTCAGGGTAGTAGCACTAGATCCGTAGCTTCCAACTTTTTATTCTATGAGCATTAACTGAGATACTTGTTAAATACAATCAATCATGCTGCAACCCACTGATCGATTCTTAACATCATTCAAAGTGGGAAAACCAAACTGAAATGCTTTGTAATGTGATGCAATGGGAAGAACAGAGCAGCAAGCAGAAAATATCCTTTTCCTAAAATCCAATTAATCAAAGCTTTAGATACAACTACTATAGTCCGCAGGATATACAGGGCATAGAGAAACACCTTAAATCAAAGCATGAAGATGTAACCAACCAAATCCTAAATGACAAATTTTACCAGTAAAATAATCCAGTTTAATAAAAGTTACTCTATTTAAAAAGGGGGATGGTAGTAGAGGAAAGGGTTATAAATTAAGTGATTAAAAAATAACACACAGGCCTCTCCCAGAAATGAGATTAAATATGTCTGGGGTAGGTCTTTGGACTTTGTATTTTAATATCTGCCAAGAAGATTCGGATGATTTGGGAAGTTTGGGTGGGAAACACTGCACCAGATTAACGGAAAACTCAAGTGTTTACTACAGGTTTCTGTTGAAAAATAATGTACTTTTTAAATGGACTAGAGCTCTACATTTGTGAGAATGGTAGATAAAAACATGTTGGGAACCTCACAGAAAGTCCCTTATAATCAAAATTTAACAATGCTCAGTTTCACCATCCTTTTTCCCTGGAAATGGCCAGAAGTTTAGAAGTAAAGCTTAGAAGAGGAAAGAGTAAGACAATTAGACTGTGAATAATGAAGCAATGTCAAGGAGTCTGATGGAATTCAGCATAAAATAAATTTTATGAAAATAATTTTTAATCATATGGACTGTAAGACTTCAGTGTGCTCTAATGTACTCAAATGTTTAAAAATAGTTTTCCAGCTATATTATAAGCAAATACTTACTTTCAAGGGACATCTTAGGATTTTCAAGCTTTTTTCTTAAAACAGAATCAATGAGAACTCTAAGCTGCTTGAAAATGACAGCTATTTTTACAGGAGCCTGTTGAGAGGAGATGACATATTGGCCAAAGTTAATCCTTGTGAGTGTGAACGTGTTTCAGTAAGTGAAAGAAAGCATGTATACCATGTGTTTAAACACACCTGGACTTGAATATAAAATGTTATTGGAAAAATACTGGGAAATTATTTCCTGTAACTTCTCTTACAATAACTGTGGGAGTGAAGTCTGAAATTTGGGGGAAGGAATTAATAGTCTTACTGAGGTGTAATTTACTAACCTTAAAAATTTACTCATTATTAAGTGTACAATTTGATGATTTTTAGTATACTTATAGAGTTGTGCAACCACGACTATAATCCAGTTACAATTTCTACAACCCTGACCTCTTGGACAGAACTGCATATATTTTTTAAGTTGCATTTAAGTTTACTTCTCCAATCTTAGACAAATTGTGATGGCATACAGTAACAGAATGTATTAGATTTTTTTAAAGCTGGTCACTTGATGGGGTTACAAAGAAATAAGCTTATTGCCGGTAGCAATGACTGGTCTAATTTTTCTGGAGGAAAAATTAAAAGCTGTGTTTTCTTACAGTTGGTATGAAGTAGAAGGAGCTTAGAAGTCTTGTTTGGTTAATAACAATCCATTTACTCAAGAAAGTTATTTAAACTTCTCACTGAATTTAAGTATCTCCTCTATGGAAATTAATCACAAGGTTATCAGGGTAATAAATTTAGAATAATCCATGTAAAGTTAACTAATGAGACATAGTTAACTTAGGGATGGCAAGTTGTTATTACTGATAATGTAGTCTGCAATAGTAGGAATATTATTTGATTTTCGTATTTAACTGATTTAAAACAGTATAGGCAAGATAAAATAAGGAAGTCTTCCACTTTCAGTGAAATTATAGGGAGAAACTATGCAAACACCGATAAAATTTTAAAAATCCACCTCACTGTTACTGTAAGTAGAAAATTTTAATGTTATGAGATCAGCTGTAGCATGTACCTGAAAATAGATCCAGCCATCAATGGAAAGAAGACGTTCCCGGTGTTGAACTTCAATATCACCACCAAAAAGTAAAACTGGGAAAGGGGTTATTAGGGTAGTTTCCCTCAGATATACTCGGGTATACCTTACCTGCATAGGAATAAAGAGAGAAAAAAAACTTCGCAGCCTGAAAATGTGAGACATTCATCTGTTTCATGTAAGCATTTTCTATAATTTGCTCATATAAGATTTATACTAAGTTTTATAAAGCTGCCTTTACATTCTAATATCTGTGCATTTATACTATTAAAAGGCATTTTAAAACATTAATTGTAAGGGCGAATTATATACCTTCAACGTAAATGAAACTATGAACAAGTCATTTTATAATACTAATGCTGTTAATTAGCTCAAAAATAAAACTGTTTCATAGTGTCTGGTTTCTAGATCAATGTTCAGCTATGGTCATTAGTCAGGAATTCCTCAGGTTTTATATTCAAGTGTTATGACAGGGTAATGATTTTTTGACCCAGTACTTCAAAATATGGATCCTTGGTAGTTTATAGCAAGCTACGACTGAAAAGATTTTCTTAATTGTAATCTATAAATAGTTTTAAACTATCTTGGGTTACACTGTGACTCAAACTGCTGCCAGATCATATAGAGTTCTGTCTAATCCCATATCCCTTTTATTTGGAATGCACATAGAACATGTCTTTGTTCTCTTTTGAGGTAGCACCTTTTGTTGAAATCTCAGGGAACTGATACATTATTTTTTTTGAACTGATACATTATTAAACAGTATCTATTTGCTTTAATTGTCTTTACTTCAGGTAGGAAAGATGATAGCATAGAAACCTTAATATTTTTCTTTCACTAAGTGAAAGAGATAGGACTTTTTATGAGAAACTATATACACACAGATTTCAAATATGTAAAAAATAAACTGTTCAATTTGAGAACCAAATATAATACTTGTTGGGGTATCATGACTTGTTACAACTGACTTCTAGAATAAATCTCTGAATAGTGGAATTAAGAATAAGCACTTTACCTTCTCCTGGTATAAGAGCCATCCATAAGTCTGCAAATCTCGATTTACTGAGGATGGATGTACTTGAGCTTTGCCTTGGGCTGTCTCCACAATGCAAGCCAATTTTTCTGTAACATCAACTGATTTTGTATAGATTATCTTCCCCACATTGTCATATAGTCCAGCGGCCAGTACAGCTTTAAGAAGGGCAATTTCTTGGAAGGAAAGGGTCTGTGAGGCTCTGTTTCCTTCCCAGTCATTAGGTGTTGTGGATGATGAAAATCCTGCTGCCTTAACCAACTTGATTAATTCTTGCTTTACATCCTAGATTGGTTTATGTTAAAAAGAGACAAGGTCGTAATTGATTAAAATAGAGAAACTGACAATCCTTTAATATATATTGCTGTTTCCCATCAAAATTGATAGGATGCCAAATTATTTAGTTAACTAGAGCCCAAATCAAAGGAGGAGAAAACGACATGGTAAATCAAGAGTTATCTATTTCCATGTCCCAAGACTTTCTGTGTCATAAAACATGTTTAAAATGTGAGAGCAATAAAAATGTGCCTGAACACATTTGAATTCAATATATTTACTTCAGTGGTAGCTCTCTCCACTCAGAGAGGACTAATACTGATGAAGAACAGGAGAGAAATCTTGGTCCTGGACTGCAAATACTTTGTTCATTTGCCCCCGAGAAGCTACCTTAATTCTAACAATGACACCTTCATTTAATCTAAAATTGTTGTGTAAAATCTATATTTGCCTTTAGTAACTAAGCGCCAACCAGTTTAAATTCTATAGGAAGGATGAGCATTTTTCATAGCAAACAGGATACAGTCGATTAAAAGGTGATATTTACATTTGGATTTCCTTTAGGTTTCTGGTTTGGGGCTTAAGAGACTTTGATTCCAGGTGAGAAAAGGCCAAACAGCTGCTCTAACACCACAGGGGAGCTGAAGAGATGGAAAACCTTGCAGCCCAGGGGAGGTGAAGAAAAGGCACACAGAAGGAAGGAGGCAGGAGGTAGATGGGTGGTTGTAAGGGAGTGGAGACTGAGGAATCCCAGTGAGTTAGCCCAGAGACAGCTGTTTCTTCACTTTATCCCTTTATCTACTTGTAGAAGGACAAAACTCATTCTCCTGCTCTCATCCCAGCCGTTATTTTGAATGACAAAAAATAATGGCTTAAGTTATATGGGAATAAAATATTTAACCCTTTAAGATAGAGGAATTATGTAAGATACACTTTATTTTCTGAATACTTTTATAGCATGTCTGCAGTAGAAACTGTTTGCCTTTAGATGGTGTACTGAACATCATTTCCTATGCACCATGAACAGTAAGTATCTGCAGAGGAGCCCTGCTTTTTGCCATCACTTGTCTTTTTATTTTAACCAAACTTCTACTCTCTCTCCTCCAAGAAATAATTCTGGTCCTCAGCAGTCATCAAAACCTGAGTGATAGGCACAGCTGTCAGGTTTCCCTTCCCAAGAGCAGATTTATACACTTGGTCACCATCAGCCACAGAGTACCATGCCGAGGATGCTTTACCATAGCTATCATCCTACCTGCAACGAAGTAGCTGGCTAATGTTCAGGAAAACAGAGAAGAATTTCACTAAAGGGAACTATGGCTCTTAGGAAAAATGACTAGGTCCTAAACCTTGGAAGCATTTTATGACTATTACATTATGACTGTTAAATACTATTTTAAATCACTGTTTAATACATAAAAGTCACCTCCTACAAGAAACGAAACAAAAAATTACAAATATAGTAATTCAGCAAATTAAATCTGTACTATGTATCAGTCACCACCCTAGGCATTTCTATTTCTACAATAAGCCTATTGTAGGATGGCCCCGAATTAGCAAGCTCTATCAAGACTTACCTCTAGGGTTAACAGAGATGTTCTATTAAGAAAGTTTCTCCGGCAGTATGCTATTTCAGAACGACAGCCACCTTCTTGCCGCGCTTTTTTCCATCTATGTACATAAAATGACCCAAGTTTAACATGTTTTCTTTTCAAACTCTCTGTTTCAGAGGTATTAACCAAAGTAAGCTTTAATGAAATTACAGTCACTTAAGCGGGGAGGGGTCTTAATTGTTGTAGGAGCTACTAACTGAATATGAGTATGAACTACAATATGGAGATTTTTTTGTGTAGAAGAGTAAATTATTAACTCCAAATATGAGGTACTATAGGTACAATACAATGTACATTATTCTTAAATTTTAGAAGGATTATAAAAAAAGCAATCTTTAACATAATTATACCTTGACAGATGAAGTATCTAAAAGGTAAACCTTAGATTTACCTTTTTAATGAAAGTCAAAGATAAATTTTTTTTTTTTTAAGTAAATAACCTCAGTCACTGACTTACTAACTACACCCAGATTATTTCTTTACCCTAGGTATGCGTTGTAGATCGTCAGGTGGTCCGAATTGGCCATAGTCAAAGCTGATTTGGCAAGATCTGCCTCATCTTTCCGACCAATTGGTGTAGTAAAAGGAGACTTCTCGGTCATCACTGCAGCTAGTGTTGCCTATCCATAAATAACCAAAACATTTATCAGTAAAGAGGTATATATGGAAAGGTGATTTGTAAAGGAAAGCAAATCATACAACAGTCCCACTTTCGAGTTGCATGTTTCTTTTCCAATACTTTGTGTTCTTCAATAGCTAGCAGTTTCATTTTAATTAGTTATTGTGGGCTTCACTTAATTTAATTTTAAAAATATAGCACTTCTAGACCATATTTATAAGGAGGTCACATCACCAGAATCAGAGATAAAAACCTGAGTGGGTATATAGTGATTCATAGTCTCACATAGTGAGAAGCAATCCAGAATCATACCTCATGTATCTTGACACTTAGCTTACTGAATTTCCATTGCCTGCAATGTTCTTTAAATACTTACAAAATAATTTGTAATGCATTATGACCCATTTGTTGTTGTTGCAGCTTTTCACATCAACTATCATGACAGAGGTTATTTTTGGACTCAGCACAATTCTGGTGAGTATTCTTAATACTAGAGAAACAGAGTATGTTAAACACTTCTTCATTCTGTTTTTAAACAGCCCTGGTTTGCAACCCCAGAAAAGGCCACAGCCTGGTAAAACTGGGAAGTTGAAATGGCACAGCAGGCATATAGAGCCCAGAGATTCAGAAAGAGGCACAAAATTTGTTAATTCTGAGATAACGTGATAAAACAGAACTGCCAGTAATTGCTGGTTCAGAGAGCTAATGCAGAAAAAGTGAAGTAATAAAGTTTTTCATTTTCCTTAGGAAAGTCTGTGGGGTTCACAGTTTTAAAAGAATCTATCAAGGGGCACCTGGGTGGTTCAGTCAGTTGAGCTTGGTCCAATTCTTGATTTTGGCTCAGGTCAGGATCTCAGGGTCATGAGATCGAGCTCTGGCTGGCCTCTGTACTGGGCAGGAAGCCTGCTTAAGACTCTCTCTCCCCTTCCCTCCCACCAGAGCTTGCTTGTTCTACCCCCCCCCCAATCTATATATTCAAATAAATAAACATTTCAAATGGGATTTTTGATAGCAAAAGTCTAGACAAGCCAAACCCATTTACAAAATAGTACCTACAGTACACTTAAGGGATGAATGGGTATGATTTTGTATATAAATACAAAAAGTTAAAAACTATTTCCAAACTTAGCCAAAATGACAATTAAAGTGAAGAAGCAAGAGAAGCACTTATCTTACCACTGGGTCAAGGCACCCAAATATGGCACCAAAAATAAGCATCTTGCCAATCTTGACATTCACAGGCAGAGCTGCGAGGTGTTGGCCCAGTGGAGTCAGTGTAGGCTCATTTAGTTCACATGCTCCAATTTTTCGGAGTAAATTCATTGCATTGCTGATTACTTGAAGCTGAGGAGGATCTAAGGCTTTAGAGAGGAAATCTTCAGGAGAACCAAGATTGCATTTCTGCACATTTAAAAAAGAGTGATAAATCAGTATGTTATTAGAAATGACCAAAGAGATGGTCAAATTGGGAATAAATTCTGAGCAAGAGACATAAATGTCTCAGTAAGGCTAACCTGTTCTTTTTCTTAAAATTGGGAGTGTATGAGAAACTCTGTGTGTGTGTTAATGGCTGGCATGAGGAAGAGATCCTCTAGGCCATACTTTTAGTTTCTTCATTCCTGATTTTTGCAAAGTCAAAATCTAAAAATTGAAGGGAATTATAGATCTTTCAGAGTAGGAAGCTCCTGGTCTATGTCGAGGTTTCTCTGTCTCAGCACTGTTGTTATTTTGGGCCAGATAATTCTCTAAGAGACTGCTGTGTAATATGCAAGGTTTAGCAGTCATCCCTGGCCTCTACCCACTAGATGCCCATGTAGAATGGCCTCCCCCACCCCCCCCAAGATCTGAAAAGCAAAAATGTCTGAAGACATTGCCAACTGTGCTTTGCTGAGCAATACTGCACCAGTTGAGAGCTAGTTTTAGTCTATTAAGGATGGGTGCCTGTGGTTGAATTTAAGCACAGTGGGTTTACTTATAAAAAGATGGGGGAAAAGGAACCTGAATGGCTCAGTTAAGCAACTGCCTTGAGCTCAGGTCATAATCCTGGGATTCTGGGATTGAGCCCCACACTGGACTCCCTGCTCAAACAGGAGCCTACTTCTACCTCTTCCCCTGTCTCTGCTGCTTCCCCTGTGAGTGCTGTCTCTCGTGCACACTCTTTCTCTCTCTCAAATAAATAAAATCTTAAAAAAAAAAAAATGGGGGAGAGGGTATTTATTAAAGAGTAAATAAAATTCTTGAAAATCTAGAGCAATGTAGGGTAAGAGAATTTTAAGTGTTCATATTTTGTTCTTTTTTAGAAAGGAGTAGTAAAGAATGAAAAAAATTGCATCCGAATTCCTTCAGCATTACCATAATGTGAAGACATAATTCCTCCAGAGGTACACGCAAGATTTCAGGGACAGAATAATCCATAAAGCCTTCAAATCTGAAAAATAAAATCATATTAAACACTTGACCCATTATCAGAAATGCCACACTATAATGACAGATATATTTTTGATTTCCAGTGCTGTGTCATACCTTTCTCTTGTGTACATTCTGAAGCAGAAGCCATCTCGGACCCTTCCAGCTCTCCCCTGCCGCTGCAGAGCACTTGCTTTACTGACAAACGTCTCAACCAAAGAACTCATCTGACTGCTTTCATGGTACCTGAAGAAAAGTTTCAGGACAGAATAATTAGATAAAGAACTTAAAATCTGAAAAAGGTTGGAAATAGGTGACTGTTAAAATTATATTGAAGACAGGCTAAAAAAAGTCCATCATAATTGTGGGCCAGTTTTCCAAGTCATGCTTCATATTTAAATAATTTAGCAAACTTTCCAAACTGAATCTCAGACTGTCAAAAGCTTCAGATACCTCTACAAGGGAAAAAAATTAATCTGGTCATGGAGGATGTTTTATTTTAATGGAAGGCCTATCAATTATGTAACAAGACGTCTTTGAAAGAGTTCGAGAAATGCCTCTCAGTAGTCATATGCATTGCCAAATATTGCTGAAGTTTCCTAATAGAGGAAAAGTGTATATGGATTACAATAGACTATCAAGGAGGTTTTTCCTGTTTTTGCCAAATAAACATTAAAACATTAAAAGTAGTAACCTTTTTATGAAGATTCAGGTAAGGTTAATCTATTAAGTGCCAATTAAAATATCATGTACTTTCAGTTATGAAAAATATTCATGCTCCTCATTTACATAGGAGGCAACTGATAATTATACTTACTGTATTATTACTTGCTCAAGGCTATAGATCAGAGATTTTAATCCAACTCTGATTCTAAAATCCATACGCTATTATAATCTCAAATGTTTTTGTAAAGATATTTTACAAATTTACAAAAAATTATGTTCTGAAAATTTTCTCAGTTTTCTATAAGTAGTGGTATACTAGCATCACTTGTGGGAAAAATCAAGACCTGAAACCTGACATTTACTCTTGAGCATTTTAAAGTTTCTTAAGAGTTTCTCTGAGGCTTTTTGCTTCAGGTAGAATTAGGACATTTGGGATTTTCCCTATATGATTCTGTGATTTCTTCCAAGAATACAGGAGCACCAAACCCTTTTCAAACTTACTTATTTTCTTTTGTTCTTCCAGTGTCAATTACAAATACAACATCTGGAATAGTGATACCTGTCTCTGCGATATTTGTTGCTAAGACAATCTGGAAATAAAAGCCAAAAGATTTAGGTAACAACTTTCAGCAGTGTGCAATCATTTAAACTATACAGTTTGACCTAATGAATTTTAAAAAGTGAATTTCAACATTATTTACAAAAATTCACCATCAACTTGCTTGTTCCACCCCCCCCCATCAACTTGCTATTACTGGGGCACCTGGGTGGCTCAGTGGGTTAAGCCTCTGCCTTTGGCTCAGGTCATGATCTCAGGATTGAGCCCCCCATCAGACTCTCTGCTCAGCAGGGAGCCTGCTCCCCTCCCCCCCCCACCACTGCCTGCCTCTGCCTCCTTGTAATCTCTGTCAAATAAATAAAATCTTAAAAAAAAAAAAACCAAAAACTTGCCATTACTGTGTAATTTTAATTCTTTACAATTAGTTTTCACAGTTTAGCTTGCCAATTAAAATTAGGGATTTTTATTCCAACAAAAATACCATTCCCCTAATTCTAGTCAGTCATTTTAAAAATTAACTAAGTAGCCTGGGAAATTGGGTCAGGAATAGAGACAGCTCAGCACAATCATTCACAATTATTGGGGAAAAAATAGTATGTAAGTAAGAAGTTGTTGCTGCCCTGGCTCTACTACTTACTAGCTCTGTGACTTCAGCCAAGTCATTTTACCTCAGATGATTTCAGATACTTCTACTGTAATGTAGGAGGTAGAAATAGATGATTTCTTAGATCCATTTCTAGTTCTAAAATTCTTAATAGTCATGGCTGAATACTGTAGTCTTTGCATTTTTTCTCGAGTCCTTGGAGGTAAAACATTTAGGAAATTTTCCATCAAATAGTCATTTTCATATCTATCTATCTCAACTCTGTAATTCAACAGTGAATGCTTGTTTTTCTGGGAAAATTTCTAGGAAATAATAATCTGGGTTCTAAGACTTAGATGGGACCTAGTGCTGGTTCTACTTAAAAAAATTTAAAAAAAATTTTTTTCGGGACACCTGGGTGGCTCAGTTGGTTAAGCGTCTGCCTTTGGCTCAGGTCATAATCCCAACGTCCTGGGATTAAGTACTGCATCAGACTCCTTGCTCAGCACAGAGTCTGCTTCTCCCACTTCTTGCTGCTACCCCTGCTTGGGCTTGCTTTCTGATAATTTTTTTTTTTTTTTAAGAGGTAGAATTCTCTTCCTTAAACCAAATCTTGGAGGGAAGCCCAAGTGTTACAGGTCAGAGCAGCCTCAGAAACCAGGCTCTTTTCTGGGAGCTCTCAGATTCCCCACAGTTCTTACACTCTTTTATCCCCTTCTAAATCTGAGAAACTCTCTGCCAAGTGCCTCTTCACATTTAGAATCCTGAATGGAGGAGACATGAAAATACTGAGACTGTTTCCTAACCTAATGGTCTATGTATTAACAAAGATAATCAGGGATGAACAGACTAGAGAACAACAAAGAATCCTCACAGCATTCAAATAGCTCCTGACATCCAACATCCCTCGTGAAAAGGATGGGAACAGTAGTGATTTTTCTTTTTCTTTTCACAAGCAAAACCCATGCCATAATATTTTTCAACTGTCACTCCCCTAAAAGCCTTGTCCCTTTAATAATGCATAATATAAATATTCAAATACTTAAATTTCATTATTGGGTTCACTTCTGATTATGTTAAGCCAGATAGCGTCTGGAGTCTGCCATGCAATATATACACTTAATAACATTTTAATAACTGTGATGTTAAAGAGTCCTAATATTTCACAAAATATTCTCAGATCACACATAAATTTGCTTCATGGAATTTTACCTTCCTGACTCCAGGAGGAGGAAGTGTGAACGCTGCAGCTTGATCTTGAGTTGAAAGAATAGAATGCAGAGCTATCACTTTATATCTGAAAGTTAAAATCATAGTTCTTAGCAAGAGTTTCTCTTTAGAAGACACTGCAAAGAATAACAAAATTTATTTGCAAATAGCAATTAAAAATTTTTTATTGTGAAAAATTTCAAACACAAAAGTTCTGAGGATGATACAATGAAACCACATATACTCATCAAAGAGAAAATACTTCAATAAATTTATATGGAATATAAGGTTTAGAGAATTTAAAAATATGCTTGGATATGGTAACCGTGACAGCAGTAATGAACCATATCAGGACAGATACACTAAACAGCTGATTCCATATGTCTGGGAGATAAACTGCAACCTGTAGGGGTTTTGCTCTGTCCAGGTGGTGGGGAAGGGGAGTCATCGTCTTACTCTCAACCACAGGATTCCCTCTGCTTACTCATAATAAGAAGACAAAACAAAAGGAGAAATAATACCTAAAATTTTTAGTATTAAGTGCTGTAATAGAAATGTTAAAAAACTTAAAAAACTTGAAGGTAAAAAGACGGAAAATTCTGATCAAGAATTTTAATAAAACATTTTTCTATTTCAAAACTACTTGGAATATAATAAAGACTGGTAGTTACCGTTCAGAAAAAAATCTTCTATCAGTTGACAGGAGATCATACAACTGTTGAATATGTGCAAGTCCTGGTAAAAAGATCAATACTGCTCCTTCAATATTTCTGAATTGGGGGCTTCTGTCTGAAATTCAACATAAAAAAGGTAAGGGATAGCATATAACATGTTACTAAAACATCTTCAGTAAGCAGAAAAGTTTTATCAAAACAAATGGAGTCAAACTAGAAAAAAAGATATATACCTAAGTATATAAGAAGTTCCAAAATGAGATCCAGGTTGATTTTATGAGGATTCATGTAGAGAATAGCATGCTGAGTGCGGCTGCTGTACTTGTGATAAAGTGGATTTAAATCAGCACTTGGTCCAGTATGAACTGGTACATATTCCTACAAAAAACACAATCAGAAAAAGGTGAACAAAAATATTATGTATTTTTATAAGACAAGGAAAAATGATGTATTTGCAGTCATTCAAAACTGTTTCTCGGGGCGCCTGGGTGGCTCGGTGGGTTAGGGCCTCTGCCTTCGGCTCGGGTCATGATCCCGGGGTCCTGGGATCGAGCCCCACATCGGGCTCTCTGCTGGGCAGAGAGCCTGCTTCCCTTCCTCTCTCTGCCTGCCTCTCTGCCTACCTGTGGTCTCTGTCTGTCAAATAAATAAAAAATCTTAAAAAAAACAAAAACAAAAACAAAAAACTGTTTCTCGGGGTGCCTGGGTGGCTCAGTGGGTTAAAGCCTCTGCCTTCGGCTCAGGTCATGATCCCAGGGTCCTGGGATCGAGCCCCACATCGGGCTCTCTCCTCGGCGGAGAGCCTGCTTCCTCTTCTCTCTCTGCCTGCCTCTCTGCCTACTTGTGATCTCTGTCAAATAAAGAAATAAAATCTTAAATAAACAAAAAAAAACTTTCTCATTTTGAGAAAATAAAATACAAAAACAAAATAAAACCATTATTTTGTTAAAATATGCTAAGAGTACAGTTTTTAACAGTGGAAAAAGTATAAAATTTCATGTCTTGCCTATTTCATTTCATTCAACCTCAATTGTAAAGCAATACTTTTAATCTTGTCATGTACAGACTAAACTAAAGAACGAAGAAAAACAGAACACTGTATGCATTGTTCTGTGGCAACTAAGAAGCAGGCCAGGAGAGGTCATAATAACTTTTTGGTACGTGGGTGGAGAGGCAGAGGGGGAGAGAGAAAGAGAATCTTATGTAGGCTCCATAGCCCAGCATGGAGCCAGGTAAGGGGCTCGATCTTGTGACCCTGAGATGATGACCTGAGCCTAAACTAAGTGAGGCACCCAGGTGTTCCCATAATAACTTTAATAAGTAGTTTATATTGGCCTCATTCCTACTAGATTCTACTTTGGTTGTGAATTTCAATTATCTCTTTTGAAATACCTTTAATTTTCTGAAATCCTTATTTAGTTTCTATCTCTGGAGTTTTAGGCAAAGATTTTAGTTTTTGCTTTCTCGATTTATCTGCTTAACTAGAAAATAAAGTAACTTCATGTATCCATCAGATTGGATATAAGCATGAAATATCACGGATACAATAAAAATACTGGATATAGTACCACTGGTTAAAATGTTCGGTAATTTAGCTTTTATGATAGTTCTGAAAATAAACATGTCATTGAAACTAACTCTTTAGGAAGAGCCGTGTTTGTTCTAGATAGTTTCACTATATAGCCAAGGTTGGCTCATACTAGGACAGAGGCTGCTAAGGAAAAATAGCAAGGATCTCTAGATTTTAGGCCTGCCTCATCTTCAATACAAAAGTTGTTCAGATGGGGCGCCTGGGTGGCTCAGTGGGTTAAAGCCTCTGCCTTTGGCTCAGGTCATGATCCCAGGGTCCTGGGATCGAGCCCCGCATCGGGCTCTCTGCTCAGCGGGGAGTCTGCTTCTCCCTCTCTCTCTGCCTATTGCTCTGCCTACTTGTGATCTCTATCAAATAAATAAATAAAATCTTAAAAAAAAAAAGGTGTTCAGATAAAGTAAAGAAAATAATTACAAATTTACTCCTAAATAATTAGTCGTTGCTATGAAACAATAAAGACTGCTAATGTATATGGTAATTGATTTTTTTTTATCTTTATGGCCAAAATAGTATAAAATATCATAAACCAAATATTAAAGAAATGACCTTTAAAATTTGTTCAAAATCTTATTTCTTCCTTTTTCTACCAAATTATACTCGAATTACCTGAGCCAGCCATTTGATTTCAAACCTCTCATAGAAGATTATACCCTGGATATCAGTATCAGATGTCTTTGAAAATGTTTTCTTTTTACCTGATATTTTTTTATTCCCCCTGCTTTGCTTGTAACATTAATGGTAATTTCTTCCTCCTCCTCCAGAAATTTCTGACAGTATTCAGAGTCTTTCTCCAGTACAAAGCCTGTTTCTTCTATTATATCTTCAAGATGAAAAACCTACATAGATTAAGGCATTTAAATGGTGAACTCAAATTCATTTCAGTAAATACATTTTAAAAAGAATGAGGGGATTGTTATCTTTTCAATGTTACCAAATGTTAATATAGACTACTATGAGAAAAGCTTCTTTCTACATTATTTGGGAATGGAAAACTTGATTGATAGAGATGAGTTTGTCCCTAGAAGTCTCAGGATAAATTAAATTATGGTGTCTATTTTTTAACTTGTGAAAACCAAGTAAATGTCTTTATGAACTGAACCTAAAGGATAAACATTAAGAATAGAACAGGCAGAAAAGAAGCATCACAAACAAACCTATATTTGAGAGGTGGGTGAAAAAGGAGTTCTTTATTGCCAGGCAGTAACCCTCACTCTGGTTATGATGGTTTTGACATGGAAGTGTGTCTTCTGTCCTGTACTTCTCAGGTACGTCCTTCAGCAGAATCCTTCCTTCCAGCCCACCCACCCTCAATCCAAGCAGCACCAGCCATCTGATTCCCGAGCCATCTCCAAGTCCTCTCCTGACTTGCAGTACTGTAAGACTAGGTATGGGCTCAGACTACCTAGAGCCTATCTTCTGGGGAAGCTCCCTGGTAGGAACGTAGTTTCTGTTCATGTACACATTATAAAGAAAACTTACCTCAACAGGATAGCTTCTTCCTGAAATTCTGAGAATTGGGCAGTGTGTGAAATATGTAGAAAACTTTTCACTGTCTACAGTGGCACTCATTAGAATCAAGTGCAGATCAGACCGTTTCTGTAAAATTTCCTTCAAGATAATCAGTAAGAAGTCTGACTGGACACTTCTTTCATGAACCTAGTATAAACGGAACAAAAAAATCATAAATAAGCTCTAGTAAGAGGCTCAGATAATCAGATACTCAAATCTACTAAAAGTTAATATTTCAATATAGTCAACACATGTGGAAGCAGAGAGAAGCTTATGTTTCAATAAGGTAGATCATCAGAACTGAAAATAGAGTCACCCTCTAAAACTGAAGCCATAAAAATCAGCATATAATGAACAAAATTAGCTATGATAGTAGGATGCAAGCTTAGGAGATGGTCTGTAAGTGCTTGGTTGTAGCCAAGCCAGGGTGACTCCTAAAGTTCTGCCACTAATACCAAACTGTACTGTCACCACTATCCCAAGACGATGGTTCATGCATTATGTAGAAGAAGGGGGGTTGATGGTAGGGATCTAGCAGGTCTCAATGAGCTGTCCGTGAAAAACGGTTTTAATGCCCTTCTGGCACACACATTTTAGGGAAGAACATAACAGATATGGTATACAGAACTCTATCTTTTGAATGTAACTATCTTTCAACTCTGTGTATTCTTATTTCTACCCCATTTTTATTTTGTAAGATTTAAGGCAGCCCACAAATATGAAGTACATCAAGATAAATTAAAATGTTTATAAGGGAGGCAGTAATGAGTAAGTGTTCAGGTTCTGGAATCAATTACTTGCGTTCAACTCTTGGCCACTTGCAGTATGACTTTAAGAATTTTTTTTTTTTAAGAATAAGATTTTATTTATTTATTTGAGAGAGAGAGAGAGAGAGACAGTGAGAGAGGGAATACAAGCAGAGGGAGTGGAAGAGGGAGAAGCAGACTCCCCGCTAAGGAGGGAGCCTGATGTGGGGCTTGATCCCAGGGCCCCAGGGTTAATGACCTGAACCGAAGGCAGACGCTTAACGACTGAGCCACCCAGGCACCCATGACTTTAAGAATGTTAAATATTTCTGGGTCTATTTCCTCTTCTATAAAACAAGAATATAATAATATAAACTCTGTAGAGTGTTTGTGACAGCCCATGCCAGATCCTAGGAATGTACAAATGACCAAGATCATTCTCTCCACTTCAGTTTACAGTCTAGTAAGAAGATACTGTACAGGAAGTTTTTTTTTTATTTTAAAGATTTTATTTATTTATTTGACAGACAGAGATCACAGTAGGCCGAGAGGCAGGCAGAGAGGGAGAGAGGAGGAAGCAGGCTCGTTATCGAGCAGAGAGCCCGATGCGGGGCTCAATCCCAGGACCCTGAGATCATGACCTGAGCCGAAGGCAGAGGCTTTAACCCACTGAGCCACCCAGGCGCCCCAAGCATGCAACTCTTGATCTTAGAGTTTTGAGTTCAAGCCCCACATTGGGTATAAAGATTAGAGATTACTTAAAAATTAATCTTTAATAAAAAAGTCTTTAAGTAGGGGAATCCTGCAATCTGACTTTCCTTTTGAAAAAGATGACTGGCAGGGCGCTTGGGTGGCTCAATCAATTAAGCATCTGTCTTCGGCTCAAGGCATGATCTCAGGGTTCTGGGATCCAGCTCTGAGTGGGGCTTGCTGATCGTCGGGGAGTCTGCTTCTCCCTCTGCCTCCCCCGCTACCCCCCGCTTGTGAGCACGGTCTGTAATAAATAAATAAAATCTGGAGCTTGGAGCAAGATAGCTGAAAAGTAGAAGACCCTGTTTCAATTGGTCTCCTGAATTGAGGTAAATATCTACCAGAACACTCTGAACACCCATGAAATCAGCCTGAGATATAAGATTATACACTTCAGGATCTCTACGGGGGCAGGAGATCATCAGAGGAGAGGTGCACCTTGACTGGATCGTGACTGATATATTCAGCTATACATTCCCTCAACCACCTCTCACTAAAATGACGAGGAGGAGGAATACCCAACAGAGGAAAAATTCAGAGACTGTAACCTCTGCCACAGAACTACTGGATATGGACATAAACAATACATCAGAAATGGAATTCAGGGTAGCAATTATCCAGGCAGTGGCTAGGTTGGAGAAGACCATTAGTGGCAGCATAGACTCTAAGGGTGGAAGTGAGAGCTGATCTGTCAGAAGTTAAAAATGCTATCAATGAGATCCAATCTAATCTAAATACTCTAAGAGCTATGGTAAACGAGGCAGAAGATGGAATTAGTGATCTAGAAGACAAACTGATAGAAAAGAAGGATCAGGAGGAGGCCTGGAACAAACAGCTTAGAAACCATGAAAACAGAATTAGGAAAATAAATGATGCCATGAAATGTTCCAATGTCAGAATTATTGGGGTCCCTGAGGGGGTGAAGAAAGAAAGAAGACTAGAAGATATAGTTGAACAAATACTAGATGAACATTTCTCTAATCTGGGGAATGGAACAAGTGTTCATGTCCTATAGGCAGAGAGGACACCCCTCAAGATCAACGAGTCTAGAAAGACCTCCAGACACTTAATTGTGAAATTCACGAATCATAAATTCAGACAGGAGGTCTTAAGGGCAACTAGGGGGAAGACATTCCTTCTGTACAGAGGAAGAACCATCAGAATAATGTCAGACCTGTCCACAGAAACCTAGCAAGCCAGAAAGGGCTGGCAAGACATATTCAGGGCACTAAATGAGAAGAACATGCAGCCAAGAATACTTTATCCAGCAAGGCTGGCATTCAGAATGGATGGAGAGATAAAGAGTTTCCAAGACCCGCAAGGTTTAAAAGATTATGTGACCACCAAGCTGGCACTACAAGAAATATTTAGGGGGTTCTATAAAAGAAGAAAGAACCCATGAGTAACACGAACAGAAATTTACAAAGACATCTATAGAAACAAGGACTTCATAGGCAACATGATGTCAATAAAAAACTTATCTTTCAATAATCACTCTCAATGTGAACGGCCTAAAGGCTCCCATAAAATGGCATAGGATTGCAGACTGGATAAAATAACAGGACACGTCCATCTACAGGAGACACATCTGGAACCTAAAGATATATCCAGACTGAAAGTGAAGGGATGGAGAACCATCTTTCATGCCAATAGGCCTCAAAAGAAAGCTGGGGTCACGATTCTCATATCAGATAAATTAGATTTTAAGCTAAAGACTGTAGTCAGAGATACAGAAGGACACTACATCATTCTTAAAGGGTCTATCCAACAAGATTATCTAACAATTGTAAATATTTATGCTCCCAAAATGGGAGTGGCCAACTACACAAGCAAACTGTTAAATAGTCATATTGATATGAATACATTAATTGTAGGGGATCTTAACACACCGCTCTCAGCAACAGACAGATCATCCACGCAGAAAAGCACCAAAGAAACAAGAGCTCTGAATGACACATTGGACCAGTTGGACCTCATGGACCTATACAGAACATTCCACCCTAAAACACCAGAATACTCATTCTTCTCGAGCGCACAAGGAACTTTCTCCAGAATAGACCACATAGTGGGTCACAAATCAGGGCTCAATTGGTACCAAAAGACTGAGATTATTCCCTGCATATTCTCAGACCACAATGCTTTGAAACTGGAACTCAACCATAAGAAAAAGTTTGGAAGGAATTCAAACACTTGGAAGCTATAGACCATCCTGCTCAAGAATATTTGCATCAACCAGGAAATCAAAGAAGACCTTAAACAATCATGGAAACCAATGAGAATAAAGACACATTGGTTCAAAACCTATGGGATACAGGAAAGGCGGTCCTAAGGGAGAAATACATAGCCATCCAAGCCTCACTCAAAAAATTGAAAAATCCTGAATACACCAACTCTCTTCACACCTGAAAGAACTGGAAAATCAACAAATTAAGCCAACCCCACGCATAAGAAGGGAAATAATTAATATTAGAGCAGAGATCAATGAGTTAGAAACTAGAGAGACTAGAATATATTAACAAAACGGTTCTTGGAAAGAATTAATAAGATCGATAAACCACTGGCTAAACTAATCCAAAAGAAAAGAGAGAGGACCCAAATTAATAAAATTATGAATGAAAGGGGAGAGATCATGACTAACACAAAGGAAATACAAACAATCATCAGAAATTATTATCAACAGTTAAATGCCAATAAGTTAAGCAACCTAGATGAAATGGATGCATTCCTGGAAACCTATACACTTCCAAGACTGAAAAAGGAAGAAACTGACAACCTGAATAGCCCAATATCTAGAAATGAGACTGAAGCAGTAATCAAAAACCTCCCAAAAACAAGAGTCCAGGACCTGATGGATTCTCTGGGGAATTCCACCAAACATTCAAAGAAGAAATAATACCTATTTCCCTGAAGCTGTTTCAAAAAATAGAAACAGAAGGAAAACTTCCAGACTCTATGAAGCCAGCATTACCTTCATCCCCAAACCAGACAAAGACCCCATCAAAAAGAATTTCAGACCAACATCCCCGATGAATATGGATTCCAAGATTCTCAACAAGATCTTAGCTAATAGGATCCAACAGTACATTAAAAATATTATCCACCATGACCAGGTGGGACTTATCCCTGGGATGCAAGGGTGGTTCAACATTTGCAAATCAATCAATGTGACAGAACAAATCAATAAGAGAAGAGAAACACATGGTCCTCTGAATTGATACAGAAAAAGCATTTGACAAAATACAGCATCCATTCCTGATTAAAGCATAGGGATAAAGGGAACATTCCTCAACTTCATAAAATCTATCTATGAAAAACCCACAGTGAGTATCATTCTCAATAGGGAAAAACTAACAGCCTTTCCACTGAGATCAGGAATATGATAAGGATACCCACTTTTACCACTGTTGTTCAACATCGTACTAGAAGTCCTAACAACAGCAATCAGAAAACAAAAAGAAATAAAAGTTATTCAAACTGGCAAAGAAGTCAAACTCTGTCTCTTCGCAGATGACATGATATTTTATATGGAAAACCCAAAAGACTCCACACCCAAACTCCTAGAACTCATACAGCAATTCAGTAATCTGTCAGGATACAAAACCAAAGCACAGAAATCAGTTGCTTTCTTATACACTAACAATGAAAATACAGAAGGAAAATTAGAGAATCGATTCCATTTACTATGGCATCAGGAACCATAGAGGACCAAAGAGGTAAAGGATCTGTACTCGAGAAACTACAGAACACTCATGAAAGAAATTGAAGAAGACACAAAAAGATGGAAAAGCATTACATGCTCATGGATCGGAAAAATAAACATTATTAAAATGTCTATACTGCCCAGAGCAATCTATACTTTCAAAGCCATCCCAACCAAAATTCCACCAGCAGTTTTCAAAGTGCTGGAACAAGCAATCCTAAAATTTGTTTGCAACCAGGAAAGACCCCAAATCGCTAAGGAAATGTTGAAAAAGAAAAACAAAGCTGGGGGCATCATGTTGCCGGACTTCAAGCTTTACTACAAAGCTGTCATCACCAAGATAGCATGGTACTGGCACAAAAACAGACACATAGACCAATGGAACAGAGTAGAGAGTCCAGATATGGACCCTCAACTCTATGTTCAAATAATCTTCGACAAAGCAGGAAAAAATATCCAGTGGAAAAAAAGACAGCCTCTTCAATAAATGGTGCTGGGAAAATTGGACAGCTATGTATAGAAGAATGAAACTCGACCATTCTCTCACACCACACACAAAGATAAACTCAAAATGGATTAAAGACCACAAGGTGAGGCAGGACTCTATCAAAATCCTAGAGGAGAACATAGGCAGTAACCTCTTTGACATTGGCCACAGCAACTTCTTTCAAGACACACCTCCAAAGGCAAAGGAAACAAAAGCAAAATTAATTTTTGGGCTTTCATCAAGATACAAGGCTTCTGCACAGCAAAAGAAATAGTCAACAAAATAAAGAGGCAACCCATGGAATGGGAGAAGATACTTGCAAACGACACTACAGACAAAGGGCTGATATCCAAGATCTATAAAGAACTCCTCAAACTCAACACCCAGACAACAGATAATCACGTCAAAAAATGGGAAGACATGAACAGACACTTCTCCAAAGAAGATATACAAAGGGCTAAGAGACACATGAAAAAATGTTCATCATCATTAGCCATCAGAGAAACGCAAATCAAAACCACATTGAGATACCACCTTATACCAGTTAGAGGGCCAAAATTAATAAGACAGTAAACAAATGTTGGAGGGGATGCAGAGAAAGGGGAACTATCTCTATCCCTCTTACACTGTTGGTGGGAATGCAAGTTGGTGAAGCCACTTTGGAAAACCGTGTGGAGAGTCCTCAAAAAATAAAAACAGAGCTACCCTATGGACCCTGCAATTGCATTACTGGGTATTTACCCCAAAGATACAGATGTAGTGAAAAGAAGGGTCATATGTACCCCAATGTTCATAGCAGCAATGGCCACAGCTGCCAAACTGTGGAAAGAGCCAAGATGCCCTTCAACAGATGAATGGATAAAGAAGATATGGTCCATATATACAATGGAATATGACACAGCCAACAGAAAGGATAAATACCTGACTTCTTTATCAACATGGACGGGACTGGAGGAGATTATGCTGAGTGAAATAAGTCAAGCAGAGAAAGTCAATTATCATATGGTTTCACTTATTTGTGGAGCATAAGGGAGAACATGGAGGACATTAGAAGAAGGAAAGGAAAAGTGAACCGGAGTAAATTAGAGGGGGAGATGAAGCATGAGAGACTGTGGACTCCAAGAAACAAACTGAGGGTTTTGGATGGGAGGGGGTTGGGGGTTGGGTGAACCTGGTGGTGGGTATTAAGGATGGCACCTATTACATGGAACACAGGGTGTGGTGCATAAACAATGAATCTTGGTACACTGAAAAAGTAAAATAAATAAATCTTAAAAAAAAAAAAAAAGATAACCGGCTATAATGTGGAGAATGTAATGGAGGAGGTCAGAACAGAAAGGAAGTTTAATTATAGGTTTCTGCACATTTTTTACATGGGTTACTTGTGCAAAGTTAGATTTAGAAGAGTGACAAACGAACAAAAGGTGACAATGGAACATTAGACAAAACATGTACAAGCCTTGTCCCACACTACTTAAAGATACTATCTAAAGTATAAACAGCCAAAGAAAGACCACAAACGTGACTTTGAGGTTCTAATACCGAAAGGGAGGATGAAACTAAAGCATGTAGCATTAACTCAGGATTTGAGTGGGAAGAAGTTTGCAACAGATATGCTCTCTTCCTTGAGTTAATGAAAACTCTAAAAAAATGATGGGGGATTGTTTATCTGCGGTGGCACTGCTTCCTTAAAAAGACTAAAGGATCTCCCAACCTTCCCTAACTTAAAAACAATGATTGTTTCCATTCCTCTCCTCCCACACCCCCAGAAGACTTCAGTATTCTGAAACTTAGCATGGGCAAGCCCAGTGTGTATCTTGCAAGGAGAGGATGTGTCAGTTATAATTATTGCTGTGTTCCTTTAGTTGAGTCCTTTAAGTTCTTCCTTCATACCAGTAAAAACTATCTTGTAATTCATTTTGGTTAGATCTTAATAGCACTTTTAGCCTTCATTGCTCTCTCAGAATGGATGTTTATATGGATTTGTTCCCCTGTTTTCCATAGGCAAAACTTGTAAATAAAAGTAACCTTAAAATTTGGTGGTCAAGGTATAATTATATTTTAACAAACTATTTACTTTTAGTATTAACTTATTGGAATCTCGTATCTGCTCACTTTCCCCCTTGAAATAAATAGGGTAAAAGAAAAAGACACACTCTGGGAGAGGAAAAAGAGAAGTAGATAGTGTTAGAGAGGATCTTTTTACTTGTCACAATGTTAATGCTTTGTTCTTTTTTTTAATGTTTTAATAAGAATATAAAACTGCTAAATAAAACAAAGTTCTTTCAGAACAAAAAAAAATTATAGGTTGTTGTAGTACTTAAAGAAATAATAGCCTCTATAAGGGCAATACTAGTTAAATATGGAGAAAAATATATGAATTTGAGAAAAGTACAATCAGTAGGTCTAGTGACTGGATTTAGGGTATGAGGGAGAAAGAAGGAATAATCCCAGTTATTTTTACTTTTGTGCTTTGACCAGGATATTTATGTCTGAAACTCAAGAGAGATTTTCTGCAGGATGAAGCAAATCTGAGGAAGCTCATCAAATAGATAAATTTATACAGATAATGATTAAAAAAAAAAGAATAGATCATAAAATAGAGCTAAAAAAATGTGTCCTTTATTAAGCACATTCAAGAGAGCTAGTAGGCAAAAAATTTGCTTGTAAACATACCAGCAGTCAGCAGGAAAACCTACTTATAACTCACACAGTGACCACAAACTAGAACAAATCACACAAGAAGTATTATCCTGTGCACTGTCAAAAAGAAAGGTCCTGCAAAATATAATGAACTCTGTCCCAATATCTTTTACATTCTTATATTTAACATGATGATGAATTTCATTGGGATTTTTCTTACTTTTACCATATTGCTCAAGATGCTGAGAGTATCACATTTAAGCATGATTCAGTAAAGCAGACTGCTAATATTAAACCATGAAAGAACAACTTCCTCAAGCTGGTCCGGCTTTTAAATTAGAGTTCACCCTGAGGCAAGATAATATATAATGGGGAAAAGATAATCTTTTCAATAATGATGTTGGGAAAACTGGAACACTTTCTATACCATACACAAACTCAAAATGGATTAAAATTCTAAATGTGAGGCCATAAAACTCCTAAAAAGCAAAAATAAAATATTTTGACTACATTAAAATAAAAGGCTTTTGCACAGTGAAGGAAACTATCAACAAAACAAAAAGGCAATCTAATGAATGGGAGAAGATAGCTGCAAATCTTCTATCCAATAAGGGGTCAGTATCTAAAATATGAAAAAATGTACACTACTCCACAACAAAAAAAACCCCACAATTTAAAAATGTGCAAGGGATGTAAATAGACATTTTTTTCAAGTAAGATATACAGATACCAAGAGACACATGAAAAGCTGCTCAACATCACTCATCAAGAGGGAAATGCAAATCAAAACCACAATGAGGTATCACCTCATACCTGTCAGAATGGCTAGAATTAAAAAGAAGTGTTGCTGAGGATATGGAGAAAAGGGAACATTTGTCCACTGTTGTTGGGAATGTAAACTGGTGCAACTACTGTGGAAACAGTATAAAGATTCCTCAAAAAATTAAAAACAAACATAAAATGATCCAGTAATTCTACTACTGGGTACTTACCCAAAGAAAACAAAAACACTAATATGAGAAGATACATGCACCCCTAGGTTTATAGCAGCATTATTTATAATAGCTGCTATTACAGCTATTGTACAACTTGGGTTGCACATCTAGTGTACATCTAGTGATGTACAGTGTCCATCTAGAGATGAATCGATAAAGATATGGAATATATACAATGGAATATTACTCTGCCTTAAAAAATGGGATCATGCCATTTACAACAACATGGAGGGATGAAAAGAGCTATTATGCTAAGCAAAATAAGTCAGACATTAAGACAAATAACGTGTTCTCACTTACACATGGAATTAAAAAAACAAAAAAAATCCAATAGGAATAAAGTTAAATACATTATGGGGCATCCAAATTATATACTATAAAGCTATTAAAAATCTTGTTTTTGTAGGCTAATGTAAAAAATTGTAAAATACACATACATACTAAATATATATACATATAAATATGAAAGTTAAATGTCAACATTGAGTGTTTTCCTGGGTCATCAAATTTTTTTATTTTCGTTCGTGTATCTTTCAATATTTATAAAATATTTTCTAACCAAAAAGAGGAAAATAACCCAATAATCTACACGTAGTCTATTAATTAAAAATCAATGAATGGCTGTACTTTTTTAAAGATTTTATTTATCTGACAGAGAGAGAGTGTGCACACACAGCAGATGTAGTGGCAAGCAGAGAGAGAAGCAGGTTTCCCACTGAGTAGGGAGCCCAATGTGGGGCTCAATCCCAGGACCCTGGGATCAGGAGCTGAGCCAAAGGCAGATCCTGAGCCACCCAGGTACCCTGAATGACTGAACTTTTACTACTGCCTTCTGAACTTAATTAATTAACAGACACTCAAAAACTTTATATCACGGAAAATTTTTTAAATATTACTTGAATAAGAGAAATGCTATATATCTTATTTCTTCTTGACAAAATTATATACAAAGCAAATCAGTTTACATATGCTAGGCTACCACGCCATTTTAAATAATTTCCATGGGAAATTTTCCATTTTAAACATTGACTTTAATGTGTGTTCGAACTTGATTCAGGGAGGGATTTATGTATAGAGAAAATGATCAAAAGTTCTCCTTTTTTTTTTTTTTTAAAGAATCAAAGAAAATCCTGTAACAACTAAACGTACTTGAGAGTCACTATACTGGTTAAAGCACAGACAGCAGCAGACAGAGGTAATAATATCTACTTCACTGGAGTGAGAGAAAGATTAAATGAATTTATATACATAAAATCAGAATAGCATCTAGCAAATGTCACATGGTATTAAATCAATTAACGTGAGATATATTCTTTAGAGTAAATTAAATAATTATTACAAGTAAAGTGTCTGGTATTTAAATAAGCATGAAGAAAATGTTAGCTAGTATTAGAAATAGTATCTTATTAATATGAAGATGTTTCAAATTTATCTGAACTTGACTATAAAGTATACTCACCTCATCTACAATAACATGAGACACATTAGTTAGGAGACCATCTTCTTGAAGTTTCCTTAGCAAAACCCCTGTAGTACAATATAGTAACCTTGTAGATTCACTAGCTCGAGATTCCATCCGGATCTGATATCCACACAAAGAATTCTAAAGGGAGAACATAAGGTTGAAATTAGATTCTCATAAGTGATCTGGGAAACAATCACTAAAGTGTAGCAGAGGTGCTGATCCTGCTACTAGATGGAGCAGCTTAAGTAAATCTATTTGGTAAAATTTATAATTAAAATTATTTTCCCATGGTCTTCAATCATCTAAAATGGTAAAATTTGTTTTGCTAATTTTAAATAAGAAAAACTTCTGTTTTCTTGAAAGTACTGACATGGGGCGCCTGGGTGGCTCAGTCAGTTGAGCATCTGCCTTTGACTCAGGTTGTGATCCCAGGGTTCTGGGATTGAGTTCCGCATCGGGTTCCCTGCTCAGCGGGGCGTCTGCTTCTCCCTCTCCCTCACTTGTGTGTGTGCTTTCTCGATGTAAAATAAATAAATAAATAAATAAATAAATAAATAAAATCTTAAAAAAAAAAAGTGTTGACACAAAAGCTGTTCACTGCTTGAGTATCATCAATATTATTCTATTCTTTTTGTTGAAGGGGAGGGGCAGAGGGAAAGGGAGAGAGGTAGAGTGCCAAGCAGACTCTGTGCTGAGCACAGAGCTGTAAGTGGGGCTGGATCTCACAACCCTGAGATCATGACCTGAGCTGAAACCAAGAGTTGGACACTTAACCAACTGAGCCACTCAGGCACCAAGATCAATCTTACTAATTCAATTATCTTAGAACAAAATGCTGAGGTACTCACGAACAAAAATTTAGAGCAGTTCTAAAAATTTCCTATCAAGATTCTATAAAAGCTGCCACCATTAAAAAGCAGCTGGTATTGTACCGGTGGCGCCTGATCAGAATTTTAAGTCCCTTCTATTTCCATCACATTCACTTTTTTCAGTCATTCTTTTATTTGCCATGTGTGTACATGTCTGTCATCTTCTTAATGTGAGTTCCTTATAAGACAGAAACTGTCTTTTTTTCTTACATCCCGTGAGAGAAACCCAGTTTGTTACATGAAACTTCTTTCATAAAAGGGTACATGTCCTTTTTTTTTTTTTTTTTTTTACTTATTTATTTGAGAGAGAGAGATTGTGTGTACACAAGATTGGGGTGAGGGGCAGAGGGAAAAACAGGCTCTCCGCTGAGCAGGGAGCTCAACAGGGGACTTAACGCCGAGATTCCAGGATCGTGACCCAAGCCAAAGGCAGATGCTCAACTTACTGAGCCACCCAGGTGCCTATGGGGTACATATCTTAAAGACAGAGGCAAAAGTGTTAAGTACCATCTCCAGAAAGAACAATGTAAAGTATAATTGAGTTATTTGACTTGGAATTCATATTTGGTTCTAAGTAATTTTATTACTTTCTGTATTCTGTAGTCATTCTAGCTAAGGTGTGGCCAGGTTTGGGTTTGCTTGCAGGGCAGAATGCATGACAAGGGATATTTTAGAATTTTTTCCATTTTTTAAAAATAAAGGGCTTGAGAACAGTCTAGCTTTTTCTTCTATATTGTTTTTTTCTTCTGCTTATTAAAAAGAATTAATGAAAACAATTCAGGAATACATTCCATAGAGAAGATATGCAGGAACTTGAGAATTATGATATCACAGTCAAATCTGTATTTGTCTATATTCTTTGTTCTCTTTAGTATGTAACATATTTGAATTATTCAATTATTAAAATGAATATTTTTTTTCCTTGATATGAGAATTTTAATGACTGGATTACTAACAACCCTTTTCAGATGAAGGAGAGTGGCACAATATGAAACCTATCAAAGAAAACATGAAAAGTGCTTGAGATGTGCTACTGAACAAACAGTAACAGTCAGGATTCACTGAGATGGAGTTGAACAACACCTTACCCTTCCTCCAGGTCCATTTTCACAGCCCAACTCATCACATACTCTTGTGGCTAAACTCACTGCTGAGATTCTTCGGGGCTGAGTGCAGACAATGTTACACTTACTCGTTCCCCACTCATTTAGAAGCAAATCTTCCAAGAGAAAATGTGGTACTTGCGTACTTTTGCCACTCCCTGTTTCACCTGCCACAACCACTACCCGATGCCTTTTAAGAGTTTCCACGATTGAATCCCTATGTTTGAACACAGGTAACTGTTGCCTTTCCTTTAGAAGTCTCTGATATTTCGGTGTGCTTTGTAACTTTCTAAACAGGTTTCTAACAGGTTCCAAATCTTCTGACTTTTCTGATTCCAAGGACAGTGCAGAAAAATCTTCATCAGAAACTAAATTTTCCCAAGTTTCCTCAGGATCTTCAGAGTTTTCTCTCTTATTTTCAGAATGCTGTTGCTGCTGTTGCTGTTGCTGTTTCAATTTGCTCAGAAGTTTGGCAATAAACAGATCACGGGGTTTATTGGTTTCCATTTTATTTAATTCTTCCTTTTTCTTTTCTGCATCACTCCACTCCAGCCAAACGTCTCGGTAAGTGGGAGGAAGTAACTGATGCACTGACTATAAATGAAAAAAACAAAAAAACCACCAAAAAACAAACCAAACAAACAAAAACCAACAGTGTTATTTTCACTAACTACCAGATACTAAAATTCAATAGGCTAGAATTTAGGATAGCTACTTTCCTTTTAAAATATAATTTCTCTCTTAAATTAATAAGTGCCTACTTTAAGAAACACATGCTTATGATGCAAATTTATAAATAGTGTATCACATTCAGGCTTCTAGACTTACTAGCTGTGTGACCTTGGGCAAATAACCTCTCCGTGTCTCAGTTTCTGTATTTGTAAAATGGGACCAATATCTCCTTTATAGACATACTCTGAAGTAAACTTTAAGTTACTACTATATGAAAAGTGCTCACTCCTGGAACATAGGAAACTAGTGAATACATTTATTATTATTTATTCCTGCAGTGGTGCTATGTAAATATGCAGATGATCCATAAAGCGTTTCTGAAACAAAGCTCCCTGTGAGATGCTGGTAGTTAAAGTAAGATTATAGGTCAAAGTATTTAAAATTAACTACAGTGCAGGGGCACCTGGGTGATTCAGCCGGTTAAGCGTCTGCCTTTGGCTCAGGTTGTGATCCCAGGGTCCTGACACTGAGCCCCACATCAGGCTCCCGGTTCAGCTTTATCAATTAAGCTTAGCTTATGATACCTTTTTTGCAAAATAAGGGAAATACAGGCATTAAGAACTTTTATTGCCAGAAACTGGAAAAGAACTATTGTTTGGAGTTCCATGTCATCAGGGTCTATAATTTCAAGTGGTTCTAATTTTCCATGAAGAAAAATACACATATTTAAATGCAAATGTTGACAATCCAACCATCCAAGATAAAAAGAGAGCTTCCTACAGTAGTACTATAATCTTTCCTTAACCTGAAAGCTTATAACTAATATAACCTAAAACTGAAAACTTGAATCAAGGTCTGTAACTTTCCAAAGCTGAGAGAAAATATAAGAATAAAGAGAGATATTATAACACTTAATTAAACATTAAACTGTTTAAAAATTCTCCTTACTTCAACCAACCTCATACAACTATTTTTAATCTGTAAAATAGCATAGGCTGAAAAACTGACAGAGCCTCTGGTCTAAGGACAGAGCTAGATTTAGGGGCTTGAGGAAGTCAAAATTATAAATAAGCAGAAATGAGGATTAATCTGAAGAAGCAGTAAGTAAAAACTGGCACCAAAGGCCATAATTAAATATGACATTCCATATGCCCACACAGTTTTATGCTGCCAATGTATGGTCCACAAACGACTTTTGAAACATCTCAAAAAGTCTCACCTGCCCTTTCACTAAACGGTAAAGAGCTAGAGTTGCTCCCAGGTGCTGAGCTTGCATGCCATCTTCTGTTAAGATTGTAGGGCACACTACCAGTACATCGTCTTCAGACTTGATTACCCTTACCCTACAAGGAAGCCAAAGAATTTTTAAGATAAAATTAATGAAGTCAAATGAATCAAAATTCCATTAACCCCAAACCTAAGTTTACATTAATTATTTAAATTAAATATTTCCATGGAAGACACTGTACCTAGATTATAACTGATCAGCATTATCACTCAGAGTTGTGGAATGAGAGGGCTTCCTAAATGTCTACTTAACATATAAGAAACAAAGAGATTTTTCATCTTAGATTTTCCTAAAAGTTCATTCAAATAACCAGAAAAACATACCTACATTTCCAGTATCTACCTACTGGAACTTTTTCAAAGGAAGGATTTGGACTCTTAGGAAGATTCTTCCTGACCCAATCGATCAGAAATTGTTTGGGAGATTTTCCAGTCCAGCTTCGAGCTGTATAGTCAAAATTTCTTACATCATGAGGTTCCTTCTTTTTCTCTAAAATGACAGAGATTGGTGCTTAAAAATTGTCATGCAGTAATGTATAATCTCTTTTGAGTCATCAAAGTCCTCTCAATTTTGGGAAAAGACTTAGAAGAGACTAGGTGAAAAATGACAGAGAAAAGCTTGATCTAATCATCTGTTAGATCTCAGGGCAAGTCATCAGTCTCCTTATCTCTATTATTAGAAAGTAGTTTTCTTGCTCTAACAGCATACATCACAATTTTTAATTAAATATTTATGTATATTTAAAGCTTACCTCTCCTACTAAATCATACCCTTGAAGAGGGCAAGGACTAGGTTATTTTGTTAATAAATGTACACATAGCATGTGACATTCTGAACAGAAAGAAAATTCAGTAAATATATATGAAACATATAGTTAAAAAACTGACAATTTAGTGTAGGATTTGACTATATTACAGATAAGTATTATACACGCTCTATCAATAATTTACTTTAGCACAAGTACACAATTACACACATATGGTGGGATGGCAAGACTCGCGGCAGGCTTAAAGAGGTTCTGTTTTGAATTGAGCTTTGAGAGGAGGAAAAGGTTGGCCAAGTAGGGGCTGAGTAAAATCACGCAGCCATGAAATAACGCGTGGCTATAGTACACAGCTGGGAGAATATGAGTGGAAAGGCAGATTGTGGCAGAATGCAAAGGATCTTCAATACCATGATAAAGGGTTTGGACTCACTACTGATTAAGGGTTTTTAACAGGGAACTCCCATTTAGATGTGTGTTATGGAAAGATAATTCTGGCCGGAATTTGGAGAATGAACTGAAAAGAGACGAGGCTGAAGCAGGATACTTGTAATGATAAAATGCCACAAAAGTTATAATTATTATTTTTCAAAGGCAGCATGTGGAAACATAGCTTTACTACCAGCTTATGAAGTCTGCTAGAATGCAAAGTAACTGAACTTCTTAATTGTATATTCATTGACATTTTACTACTTACACCTTGAAACACTTTCCCTTCATTTTACCTTTCTCTTCTTCAGTAGCAGCTATGGATTTTTCAAATAGGTTAAAATTCAAAGGCTTTTCCTCTTCTGTGGCTACAGGAGGCTTTTTTCTTTCATTCTGTTGATGAGAAATCTTTATGGCTGGATTGAATACTGGATGGTCTTCTAAAGTTTCCATTTCTACCAAGAAAAAAAATCATGCTTTGTTGTATCAGTTTTTTAATGCCTTTTTATGTTGCAAAGATAGTTTTACTTATTTTGAAAGATTTTATTTATTTGGGAATAAATAAAAAGGGAATACAAGCAGGAGGAGTAGAAGAGGGAGAAGCAGACACCCCCTGAGCAGGAAGCCCAATGGGGGACTCAATCCCAGGACCCTGGGATAATGACCCGAGCCAAAGGCAGACACTTAACGACTGAGCCACCCAGGTGCTCACAAAGTTGGTTTAAAAAAAAACAGCATTCCATCTTTTTCTTTGTAGCCAAGTATTCAACACTTCCTATTTGCAATTTGTGCTAGAAGTCAGAGACAATTTATTTTCATATCATATATTAAAATGTTTTAAAAAAAATTATTTAACAGATGTAGAAGGTCCGAAGAACATCCTCACCAGAAATGAATACACACGGAATTCTATCGCCTCTCCTTCTTGAATGAGGATGGTATTTTAAGGTATATGTCAGAGGCTGACAAACTATGGCCTGCTGGTCAAATCTAACCTGCTGCCTGTTTCTGTACATCCTACAAGCTAAGAATGGTTTTTATATTTTTAACTGGTTGAAGAAAAAAAGAAATATTTGATGACATGTGAAAATTACATGAAATTCCCATTTTGGGATCTGTAAAGTTTTATGAGACCATAGCCATTCACTGACATATTGTCTATAGCTGCTTCTATGCTGTGACAGCAGAGTTCAGTAGTTATGAAAGAGTCTTTATGGCCCACACAACCTACTGTATTTATTATGTGGCTTGTTACAGAAAGTCTGTCAAGCCCACATATAAACTGGAGTTTTGTAAACAAATTAAAAAGAGGCAGTCTCCATGCTGGGAAAGCGCTCCCTCCCCCGCACCAAAAAGACATTTATACATCTAAGAATTTGGAAGTGTTTACCTCTTTGAAATTTCCTTATTTTTTCTTGAGCCTCTTTTTGGCCTTGCTTGTTTTTTTCTAGTTTAAAGGTAACTGCTTGCTCCTTTGCATCCAGAAGCTTTGCTGCAAGGTGCAAGTATCTTTCATTCTGTTCCAGATAAGATAATGATACAGAAATTTAAAAAAGAACAAAATGAGTTAATCTATTGTCAATGTATTATATCAAAACCTATGATCTTTTGATCTTATTCTTTGATCCAGCAAATCTACTTTTAGGAATATTTCACAGAGAAATAATACAAAGATGCAGAATTGCAAGTATACATACATAATACTGCAGTACTGAACGAAGAGGCAAAACTGTAAATCAGATTTTTCTACAGAAGAAAACCTGTCAGCCATTAGAAAAAGAAAATGAGATAGCAAAAGAATGAGGGCAATCCACATGGAAAACTTCCTTGACATGTTAAATAAAATTTAAAAACTACAGAAGAAAAAGTAAATGCAAGTTCATTTCTATAATAAATGTCTTATTTTTATACATTTTATAAACACCTGTTTTTAAAGAATTGTATAGGTAATAATATAATAATACTCATCTGAAAGTTATCTTCCCATCATCTCTTGTAGAAGATAGTAAGGGACATTAAAAAAAAAAAAAAGGCCTCAGGGGAAAAGGAGTGTAATAAAACTTCAGGACTTAGCTCTGCTGAGCAACCATCAGATACAGTTTAAAGCTGAACTCAAATTTCTGTTTTTTACCTTAGGTTAATAAGTGACAGGTGAAACGCATCAATGTACAGGGCACACAGAATGCTGCTATGAAACGCAACCATTAAGATGAACAGAAAAGAGAGAAACTAAGGCAGCAGTCAGAGCTGAATTCGGGGACCATTCTGTGTAGAACACACACGATACACTGTTAACAAGTACAAGGATTAGCTATCTTCTCCTGTTCACCCCATCACACTCACTCTTTCATCACGTCTATCTCTGCTGCTGCTACTATCCCTCCACCTGCAAATCTTTTGCTGTCTTTGGCTCATTAACATTTATATTTAGTAAATCAACACTTTCTCTGGATTCTTGCTTTAAATGTTTCTGTTCCTTTCCAATTCCAATTTGAAGCCTTATTAATCACACCCGAGGAAGTGCAATAGCTACCCAAATGGCTTCCCTATCCTTTACCAAATCACCTGGAATGTTACCTAAATGTTCCAAACCACCTTTACTAAATACTACTAAATCTGACCTAAAATAGCAAATTATTCCTGTAATTTACCTGCCCCCATCCTTCTAGTGGCTCTTCACAAAAGGAAAATCAAATTCATTTTCTAGGCATCAAAATCTTCTGATGTCAGCTAAACTCACCTATTTACTCCTGCCTGCTAGTACTCATCTACATTTTATGCTCTGTATACTCATTTATTGTCTAATATCCAAAGGCCCTTTGCACAATTCCACCTCCATACCTGTTCACACTGTTTCACCCCTCTGGACCATCTTCCTTTCCTGCCCATGTGCACTCTATGCACCCCAAGTTCCACCCCTCTTCTTTGCAGGCATAACCAAATGCTCCAGTCAGAAGACACCTCTTCTTTGATCTCAACGTAGACTTGTACTGTCCCAAATTCTTTGTTTTTATTAGTTTAATACAGGCACATAGTTAAAAAACAAACAAACAAAACCCTTACAGGATATAGAAGAGTCTAAAAAAAAAAAGTCTCCCTCCCATTCTAGCATCCCAGTCCTAATCACTCATAATAGCTTCTTGTGAATCTTTCCAGATCATTTCTATGCATACATAAGAATGCAAATATATATTTTTCTCTTTTACACAAACAGGTTCATCATACTACATGTTACTCTGCAACTTTCCTTTTTTCTTTCTAAACCAATCTTATTAAGGTATGAGTTACATAGAGTAAAATGCACCCATTTAGGTGTACAGGTGAATTGAGCTTGATAAATGTATACATCCATGTAATCACTATCATAATGAAGATATAAAATATTCCCATCATCTCCAGAAGTTTCCTCATGCTGCCTTACCATCAATCTCCTTCCTCTGCCCTTGGCCTCAAGCAACCACTGATCTGCCTTTTGTCACTACAGACTGATTTTGCATGGATGATTCTTCTAGATTTTAATATAGTAATTACACATATAATCATTTGTGTCTGGCTTCTTTCATACAAGTATGTCTTGGAGAGTTGCTTGCAGTGTTGGGGTATTATGAATATAAAGCTGCTATGAACATTTGCATACAGGTCTTTTTTGTGGGCATGTTTTCTTTTTTCTTGAATAAATACCTAGGAATGAAACTGTTAGGTCATTTGGTTAAGCGTATGTTTAACTTCCTAAGAAAGTGCCAGTTTTCCAAAGTGAATGTACCATTTTACACTCCCACAATTAATGACTGAGTGTGCCCAATCCTCCATGCCTCCCAACACTTGGTATTACTCATCTCTTTAATTGTAGCCATTGTGATGAATATAAAATAGTTATCTCATTGCAGTTTCTTTTCATTTCTCTAATGACTAGTGATCCTGAAATTATTTTTACATGTTTATTGACCATCAATGTATCTATTTTTGAAAAGTGTGTTTCCTTTTAGAACTTCTTTATCAATTCTAGACAGAAGTACTGTCAGACATGTGTATTGTAATATTTTCTTCTTACAACTTGTTTTCCTTTAACCTTACATTTTTAGTTTATCTTATGATATCTAGGTTTTCTCTGACCACACTATAGACTGCCTCTGTAAAGAAATGTGCCTTTCTTTTATTATCCAAGGAATTTAGCATACTCCCTACAAATGATAATCATTTAAAATATCTGATGATTAGCTCTTTAAACATGGGAGGAATATAAGTACTAGCTACTGAGCAGTTATTCTGTGCCATTTCTATTTTGTTATTTAAGTCTTGTTTAATCTTTATATCAACTACTAGAGGTAGGTATTTCTTTAATTTACAAGGTGAAAACTAAGTCACAGAGAAGTTAAATTATGTTGCCCTCTGAATGGCCAGGTAGAAGCCTAATACACATTTTTAACTCACAGGGTCAAATTTTTCCTCCTCTTCTAAACTTTTAGACTTCTCACTCTTTTCTTCTTCATCTTCCTGTTCAGCATACTGCAAGATCCATTCTTTCATATTTACTTCCAAATTTTTTTCTTCCTTTTTTGGCTAGAAAAGAAAAACAAATATCTGAAAAACCAAAGTTAGAAAAAGGTGTCAAACTATCATCACGTGTCCTCGTTTTTACTATTTTCTTTACACTCAGAAACACAGACATATAAGCCCCCAAAATCATATTACATACTGTTCTGTGAAGGACAAATGAATTCAACATTACTTTAAGAAGTTCAAACTTGCAGAATCAAAAAAAATGTATTTATAAAGAGGCAAAAAAAATAAAAGGAGAACTGTTAAAAACTAGTGTTATTCCTTAAAAACAGTGGTTTTCTGGGGATAATGCTTCCAGATTTTTGTTTCTGTTTTGTTTTTAGGCTTTACTGAGATATAGCCGATATATTTAAAAATTGCACAAATTTAATGTGCATATTAATATATCAGTATTAATGTAATGTAAATTCAATATTTTGATGAGTTTGCATATATGCATACACTCATGATCACTACATCAATGTACTAAACTATCCATCATCTCTGAAAACTTGCTTGTGTTCTTTTGTTCATGTGTGTTGGTGGGAATGGAGAGTGGCAGCTACAGTAAGAACACTTAACATGCCATCTATGCTCTGAATATATTTTATTTATTTGTAAATATTTTATTTATTTGACAGAGATCACAAGTAGGCAGAGAGGCAGGCAGAGAGAGAGAGAGGAGGAAGCAGGCTCCCCACTAAGCAGAGAGCCCAATGCGGAGCTCGATCCCAGGACCCTGGGATCATGACCCGAGCCAAAGGCAGAGGCCTTAACCCACTGAGCCACCCAGGCGCCCCTCTGAACATATTTTAAAGTGCACAATACTGCATTAACTATAGGCACTATGTTACAAAGATCTCTAATATATTCATCTTGTGTAACTGAAACCTTTAACAAGCAACATTTTCCCACATTCCCCTCTCCTCCCTTCAGCCTCTGGTAAGCACCATTCTATTCTCTTCTATGAGTTTGATTATTTGGGATACCTCACATAAGTGAAATCATGCAATCTTTATCTTTCTGTGACTGGCTTATTTCACTTGGCATAATGTTCTCCAGTTTCATCCACGTTTATAGAGGTTTTGCAATATGCAGGGTATTTTTTTTTTTTTTTTTTTTAAGATTTTACTTATTTGAGAGAGAGAGAGCTCACAAGCAGGAAGAGGGACACAGGGAGAAACAGCCTCCCCCCTGAGCAGGGAGCCTGACACAGGGTCAAGCCTAGGCCCCTGGGATCATGACCTGAGTCAAAGGCAGATGCTTAAGTGACTGAGCCACCCAGGTGCCCCATGATATGTTGGGTATTTAAGTGTAATGCCCTAATGAACTACCTTCTAGTATTTATTCATTACTTTCTGTAATCCCCTTCCACATGTATTTTGTAAAGGCCACATGACTTCTTTCAACCAAGGAAACATTAGCAGCAGTGATACAAGCTGGGGTTTATCACCTAGAAATACTTGTTCTTGGAAGCCAGATGCCATGCAGATCAAACCACTCTGCAACCACACATAAGGAAACCCAAGCTAGCCGCATGGGAAGAGGAATGCCTGGCTAGCCCCCAAAGAAACCATTTTGAATATTCAAGCCTAAGGAGATACCTTGTGGAACAGAAGTACTAACCAGCTGAGCCCAGTATGGACTCTAGAATCTAAAGAAATTAATTGTTCTTTTAAGCCACTACTTTTTTGGGTGGTTTGTTATGCAGCAACATATTACTGAAACAGTGACAGAAAAGCCTGGCAAAGCCATTAGTTATTTTTGAGAAGCAAAAATGTTATTGTAACCAGTATTTCTACTGGTGAACTGTTACATGTGTTTCATTCTGATTTTATACAACTTTAAATGTTTAATTTCTTAAATTACCTTAATCTTATTATCTTCTGGTTTTTTGGTTTTAGGCTGCAGTGGAGGTGAAACAGAGCCTGGTATTTGAGGAGACTGGAATTTTGGCCTACTTTTAGGTTGCTGTTCTTCAAATTCTTGACTGAATCCTTCAGGAAGTGCATCTTAAAAATGGGAATTAAAAAACCATTCATATGATACATAAACCCTTGCACATCATACATAAAACATAGACATACACATTCATTAAACATAAACTCTGCCTCGACAAAGAGCACCTAATTTTCTTCCACCCCTCATCTAGATTCTAAGACTAGAAATCCTATGATGAATCTGGCTTTATTCTCAAAGTAGGAGTGGAAACACTAATAAGTTGGTAGCTAGCCCACCTCTATTTGGCCATTTATTTTGCCCTCAATGTGTTAGACTTCTAAATTTTCAAAAAAGATCTGAACCCTTCCCAATTCCTTGGTTGCCTGTCACAGTATAAAGCAAGATCCTTACTCAGTCATACAAGCAATCTGCACTCTACGTTCTTGCAAAGATTACAACCTTAACCTTCTGGTTAAACAAATTTATCTAAAGTCAGATGGCCCAAATTTCTGAACCAAAACCAGGAAACACAGTCTGATAGGTTACAGGCAGGCAAACTTTGAGAATTTGTTGTATTAAGTGCATTGTAAAATGACTATTGACAACTAAAAGTAATGCACAAAATTTCTTCTGGCATGGACTACAATCTTTGAAAATATACCGTAAAGAATGAAGAAGAGTAAAGAACACTTGAAAAATAAGTAATTAGAAGAGAGAAAAAATTCAGAGATTGATACAAATGTCACAATTGCCAAAATAATTTCAAAAGGGTTTTAGAAACTGAAAGAATTTTATGACAATACTACTTACCATCTGAAAGATTTAAACAGAGCCAATCCAAGGCAGAATGGAGATCACCTCCCTGTAAAAGTGTGTTAGTCATGGCATCTTCAATGTCCTTAGTCTTAAATGAAAATGCCTGTAAAGCCATGTATAAATCCTATGAAAGGGAAATGAAGAAAGGCATTCTAATTTTATCTCCTTTTATTAGAAATTTTATTCTTCTACTCATTTTAAACCAGAAACTGATACAAATTTTAATTTCAAAAATATCTTTTTTCCCCCTTCTAGTTAGGAAAGTTAAATATGTTCACCAAATTGAAAATTGAAAACTATGGATAAATTTAAGACACTGCTCATATTCTCGCTATTCAAAGATACTGTTTGCAATGTAGTATGTTTCCTTCCAGTCATTTTTCTATGATTTTGTTAAAATAAAATTCACTTAATGTAACATAAGCATCTTCCCAAGTTATTAGAAACTCTTCATCACTTTTAATAGTTACATAATATACCATTGGGAAGATATATCATAATCTAATTACACAGTTTCCTACTGGGGACCACTTAGGATGTTTTCTTTTTCTTATTGTAAGTAGTGCTTCAATGAACACATTCATACATAAAGCAAAGCTACCTAAGGTACTTTCTAAAGCATGATCTTTACAGCTGGGCAGAACTGGGTTCCAATCCAGACTCGGCTTACTCTGCTAATTACCAACAACCTCCAGCTATAGCATCTGTGATCTTTCCAAGCCCTAATTTCTTTATTTGAAGAATGAGGCAAAGTACCTTCTGGTATCATGTCAGAGAGAAAGAAGCAAAGTGCCCACTACAGAGTCTAATATAATCTGGGGAATGTAATTTAGTTTTCACACCACCATTTAATGTGTGCTCTTGTATCTGGCCCAATTCCTTACCTATCCTTGCTGATGGAAATGATCTACATGAAATCTCAATGGAAGATGAAGAGGTCATTTTATCTTAACCATCTCACATGTGGACCGGTCTTAAAAATGCTCCATTAAAAATAAGGAACTTAAAAACAGTTTGCAAAATACCTGTAATTTTTTGGCAGTAAGTCTTCCAGAAATCACTCCCTTGTTATTATTTTGCTTTTTATGTTCATTTATCACTCCAATAATTCGTTGCTCTAGTTTGTGATTAATTACCACCTGTTGAAGCCAAAAAGGTCACATCAATTAGATTCTAAATTATTAAATACTATTTAATAATTAGAAAAAACAGTGTTCTATATCCTTGCCAACTTATCCAAGAATTTCAGTGAAAATCAGATAAAACAATTACTGTATTTTAGACTACCATTCATTGGACCACTTCTGTACTATATATTTAAGGAAAAATGTGACAGGGGTGTCCAGGTGGCTCAGTTGGTTAAGTGTCATGGAGTTAAGCATAAGCTCAGATCAAGATCCCAGGGTTCTGGGATCAAGCCCTGTTGGGGTTCCCGCTCAGCAGGGAGCGTGATTCCTTCTCTCCCCATGCCCTGCTATCTCTCTTTCTCTTTTTCTTCTTTTTCAAGATAAATAAAATCTTGAAAAAGAAGAAAAAGAAAAAAATGTGACATGGGAAAAGCAACGTGTGGCAAGAAAAAATTCTTTTAAAAACCCTCTTGAACCTGCATGTCTCAAGACATTGTCCTTGGATTGCTATTGTAAAGACTCCTAAACTTGATCCTAAACAAGCTGAATAAGAATCCTTGAAGATGGAGCCCAGAAATCTGCTTAAGGTAAGCCACCCCAAGCATACCGCTTGAAAGAATGGATGCTACACTAAAAAGACCTATAAGGTAAAAGTGAAATCTATATTAATAGTAATAATTAGGCTATGCAAATTCTTTTGGCTTCCAGAGTTTGATTCCTGATTTTCTGTTCCATATGTTCTTTCCATATTTTAGACCAAAGAATACATAAACATCTACCTACAAAGATACCATCTCTTGACCACATCTTTACTGAATGGCTATGATGAACTAAGCTCAAAAATATACTTCATGGGGCGCCTGGGTGGCTCAGCGGGTTAAGCCGCTGCCTTCGGCTCAGGTCATGATCTCAGAGTCCTGGGATCGAGCCTCGCATCGGGCTTTCTGCTCAGTGGGGAGCCTGCTTCCTCCTCTCTCTCTGCCTGCCTCTCTGCCTGCTTGTGATCTCTCTCTGTCAAATAAATAAATAAAATCTTAAAAAAAAAAAAAATATATATATACTTCATGAGGTCAGTCTAGCAGAGGAAAACAAAACAAAACAAAACAAAAACAAAAAACCCCCACAAAGATAAAATGTACACCAGCAGAGTAATTACTTAAAAAGGTGTATGAAAAAAATATGGAACCATACGGAAAATTGCTGAGTGATGAAGGACATCCTGGAGGTTCTAGAGGTGACAAATGGAGAAGGGGAAGTAGGTCTTTTTGAGCAGAGAGACCACTGACAAAAAGCCTGGAGTCATAAAATTATATGGGATTGGATGGAATAATGAGATCTGAACTAAAATTTTATGTGGAAAAGAATAACGGAGAGGAGGCTGGAAATGTCCACCAAATTAAGTCTGAAAGCATGGATATGCTATCCTTAGAAATTTGGATCTTATCTAGATCTTCCTTAATTTATTATGGGTTTTCAACATACATGTTATGATTTACTTCTGTTTAGTACAGATCAGCAATTAACTACTACAAAAAATTTAAATACCCCATAACTTTTATATTTAAGAATATATCTTTTTTTTCTTTTTCAAAGAGAACATTTCTTGAAATGACTCAAAATCTCAGTACTCACTTTCAAAATAGATTTATCCAGATTAGCAGGGCCACCAGAATCATTTGCAGAATTAAAACTATAAATTTTCGGACCTGTATATAACAGACAAAAAGTAGTCAAGGCAATTTAGTCATTAACAGCTATTACATTAATTTTCCTCTAAAAAATTGCTAAACATTAAATATTTTAGTTCTTTTTTCTCCACTTCACCAAGTAATCTATAAGTAGCAATATGGCCTCTAAATTTTCAAAAACATTTTACCAATTAGATTTCTCTAGGTCAACCAGTTACTTACAAGAGCAAAGGCCTGTACATTTTTTAAAATTAAATATATCTTCATCTTCATAGTTTCACAATCAGATGCTTTTCTGCCTGGCACTTAGCTGAAGACCTCTCTGAGGATACTAGATTCCTGGTAGAGACGGTAATTAATTTTAAAGAGAAACACTGCCCTAAGGTAAAAATGAGGTGGCAGTTCCTATCACCTTCTATTAATAGAGTCCAAGGTTGCTGTATTAGTTTCCTAGAACAAATTACCACAAACTTGGTTGGCCAAATACAACAGAAATATTCTCTCACTATTCTGGAGGCCAGAAGTCCAAAACCAAGTTGTCAACAGGCCCATGCTTTCTGCAAGCTCTAAACAAGAATCCTTTCTTGCCTCTTCTGGTTTCTGGTGATCCCAGGAGTTGCCTGCCTTTTCTGCCTCTTTTTTAACACATGGGGCTTCACCTGGTCTTATTCCCTGTGTGCCTGTGTCCAAATATCCCTCTCCTTTCTCTGGACACTATTCATTGGATGACTTCATCTCAAGATCCTTGACTAATTATATCTGTAAAGACCTTATTCCCAAATAAGGTCACATTCTGAGGTTCCAGGTGCAAATGAACTTAGGCGAGGGGAGAGGAATAGGGGAAATGGGACACTATTCAACCCACTACAGATGCCAACTCTGTTCCAGTCAACAGAAATGCTATACGTATCATCAGTTCTCTAACAATGAACCAAGAAGGAATAAATAGTATTAAAAGGTACTTTCAAACCTTTGGTCTCATGACCTCCATATGCTCTTAAAAATCAGTGACAATCCTAAATGCTCTCTGTTCATGTGAATTATGACACTGATATATATCAAACAATAAAAGGGAAAAATTTTTAAATATTCATTAATTCATTAAAAATAACAAACCCATGACCAGTTAATATAAACACTATTTATGAAAAATAACTTCATTTTCCAAATTTAAAAAATTGTTCTTCATTTTTGCAAATCTCTTACTGTCTGGATTTTGCTTTCAATTTTCTGTAGTACTATCAGGTAGCCATTGAAAAATACCACTGCATACTTGTGAGAAAATAACTACAAAAATGACAACATTTTAGACTATGGAGCTAATTCTGATCTCACAGAGTCCCAGCCAGAACCGTCTCAAGAATTCCACAGGATTACCTGAAACACACTTGGTGAACCACTGCTGCACATGAATAAGCCTAGAATCATATAATACCTACTTACTCTACTCTTATATATCTCAAAATAAGGTTTTGTTTTCTTTTTACTTTAAGAGAAATCTAAATATTAAATTTAAAAGTTGCTTATTATGATTTTAAAGGTCAAGAACTTTGATCTTTATTGACTTACATGAGGGTATTTATTTTAAGATGCTAGTTAATATAATCAGGCAATTTTAAACAAAAGTTGTTACCGTAACTATTTACATTTGGGCAGTCTGAACTAGAGACATTAGTGGTTCCCTGAATTACTACTATGCTAGAGTTATACAGAAAGTACCCAAGCTACCTAGAGTATGAAAAGACAGTGACAATTCTGACACAGTATGGTTAATTTCTTTATATTCTAGTCTTAGACTTTAATCTTATAACTTTCCTAATCAACTCATGCCAATAGTCATAAATGAGAGGACCTATCAGTAGTCCTTATCCATTTCTGTGAGGTCTCATCAGTGCAGTAAACTTGTTCACAAATTTAGCATACTAATTAGGGTTTACAAGTCCCAGAATTATTGTGGGGACCCAATTATAACCCTTTTGGAAAAGGTACAGATGGATGAGCAGTTTATAACCATAACTATATTGAGAAGCAGTTAAAGGTTGATGTGTTACTGATAGAGATGAAACTCTAAATTCCTTTAATAATTTTTGTTGTTGTTAGTAAAGACTGAAGTAAGCAGCAAGCTCTGAAGATTGCAGTAAGCTCTCATTTGCTTCCTGCAACCATTCCACCTAAGATATCCAATAGTATCACCTCCCTGAAGTCAGTTTACACTGAAATTTCTAGAGGGCAAATAAAAGAAGAGCTGAGTCCCTACAAAATCAGGAGTGGAATGTACACAAATACTGATGCACAGTCACTGGGTGTCAAGAAGTATCCTTAAACGTGGGTATATTTTTATTTTAATCAATATACTGAGGAAATGAAGCAACAATGAGATCTTGCCTCAGTGGTATCACCAATTAAATCAAGTAAACAGGTAAGGCTCTTTCTATTTTAAATTCTTCTTAAAACATGTTCAGTCAGCAAAATTTGAAGATTTTATGAGGCATTACCTATTATGAGTATCTACTATTGTCCCTGGAGGCATGCAGAGGCTACTAAAAAGACTGGACTTACTGAATTCCCTGATACTGCTCTAATTTTCTATTTGGTGATTCTTTGGTCTCCTTTCTGTCAGCTGCCAACTTTCCAGAATATCGGTCTAACAGCTCCCTACCAGCAGATTCAAATGTGTTACTTAAGAAAAACTTAAGGCACCAGAAGAAAACAGATACCCAAATGTATAAATTAGTAACCCTATTTTCAAATACAACTAAGGTGCACAGGATTTACGAGCTACTTTTCTTTGCTCCGTAAAGACCTTTTCCATAAACTATGGCTTTCCTTTTCACACAAAGGGAGTTACTGGAAATCTGATGGGAAGTAAGGATGTTAGTGTACAGTATCTCTAAGGCAAAAGTAGTATGGATTTTGAATTTATAAATTATATTTCACAGAATGCAACACATTATTGTCAAAAATAATAAAGTTGAAGCACAGAAAAAGTGATTTCCTCAAGATGACTCAGCTAATTAAAAAAAAAAAAAAGCATCAGCCAAAAATCAATTTCTTATGGCCCAAGACTCTTTCTTTCATAACATATTCCTGCCACCCAGGCGTCCCAGGACCATTTTCTTAATCCTCTCTGAAACTTAGTCAGTAGGGCTACTATAAAAAAGCACTACGGTTGGGTTAGAATAACAGAAATGTATCCTCTCACATTCCGGAGGCCAGAAATCTGAAATTGAGGTGTCGACAAGCAGAGCCAAACTCCCTCTGAAGGGTCAAAGGAAGAGTTTACCTCATGCTTCTCTCCTTGCTTCTGGTAGCCTTTGGCATCCCTTAGCTTTCAGATAGTCATCTGCTCCTTGTGCCTCTTTAGTTATTGTCCTTCAGTACATGTTTGTGTGTCCAAATTTCCCCATTTTATAAGGACACCAGTCATATTGGATTAGGACCCATCCTAATGACTTCATTTAACCTTGATTAAAAGGTCCCATTCTCATTCTGAGGTACTGGGGATTAGGACTTCAAATATCTTCTGGCAATTTAACCCATACACTTGGTGTATGTATTTGGAAAATGTACATAATAATACCTCTTTCATTGTATTGTTAAGAGAATGAGGTGCGATCATTAAAATGCTTATTGCAAACTACACTATTTTAATATTTCTCAGAATCTTTTATTGTGATATTTTGTTTTTTTTATTATTTAATTTGTCCACCCTTATTTTCCTTTTCCTTATTTCTCCTTGTCTCTTATCCAAGAAAAATTTTTAATGACTATATGCAGCACTGGAACAGACATGGAGGTATATTAATACATACCCATGAAACAATTTCTACCTCCTAAAATTTTGTGGGGTATTTCCTCACATACAACAGGCAAGACCTAGACATCAAAAAGAATGATTCAAATAACAATGATAAATGAGCTGTGCATACAGAAGAATTTAAAAAGTAGTTGACATCTGGGGTGGGTGTTACAGGATTTTGGAAGACAGTGTTTAGGATAGGTGGCATTTCATTAAGAGAAAATGGCAAGAATACAGGAGGAGAAAGTCACTAACTGCATTTGAACAATGAAAATACCCCAGATTTGCTATAGGTGAATATAGGAATTAGTACAAAGGCTGGAAAAAGGGTCATAGGTGCTAGGTGAATGGTATGGACTTTATCACAAAGTCAGTGAAGATGCTGTGGAAGAAACTGAGAAGTGCTATGAACAAAGCAGCATTTCTCCAAGATAAATCTGATGCTTGAATGCAGGACAAACTAGAGGAGGAAAAATAACAGAGCTGGGAAGACCCATCAGAAGGCTTTGTTGGTACTCCAGGAATTCATGAGTGCCTAGATAGGAGTGAACACCACAGAAGAAAAGTGAAAATGGTGTACACAGAAGATAAATGAGTCAAGACTGCATGAAGCTGGGTAAGAGATTACACATGAGGAAGAAAGGAAGGCATTGAAAGTAACTACTAACATTGGATAAAGAGGAATGTGGGAAAAAAGGAAACAAGAAATCAAAAGAGCCAGCGTGGGGAGGAAATAGTTTAGTATCACTTGAGTAAAATTTGAGAGGCTTGCAAAATAGGGCCAAAAGGTCCAAGTAAATATAGAAATGGCTGACTTGGGATTAGAATAGAGACCAGGACTGAACAGATTGAGGAGTCATGTACAAAGGACAAAACAATTAGTAATGGAGTACTCGCCTACAAAGGCTATAAAGAGAGAATTACACTGTCATAAACTACTATGAGGATCGCATTTTAGAGCAGGAGGAATGGGAAGACAAAGATTATAACAAATTATTAGAGTTGCAAGAATTCAGAGGAATATGAGGAAAAGAATGCAAAAGAGGCTGATTGAGAGGGAAAGTGCTAAAGAGTAACAGTCTAAGTGAAATTCTATGTATCTCTATTTATAGGCATTTTATCTTTGCAGTTAAAAATATTATAAATTGTAGGCAGGAACTCTTTCTGCCCATGGGTCCTGTCCCTGTGCTTTAATAAAATCACCTTTCTGCAACAAAAAAAAGTTATAATAAATGTAGGGCAAAGAATTATTGACCTATCTTCTATGTGAAAGTTTGGTGGGGGTCAACTTCTTCAGTCTCATCCTCTCTTCAGCAATGCTTACATTCCAGGACTACCTCGAAGACCCAAGCTCCCTCCTCACTGAAGATCTTTGCACACAGAGTTCCCTAACTCTGCCAAGAATACTACTTCCCCCATCCTTTACAAAGTTAACTGCCTCCTGATCTGTTTTTCAAAGAGACCATGTAAGACCCCTCCTTCTCCCCAGTAAAAATTAGGTTATCTTGTTACATTTTCTTCCTTAGCTTTTCTGTGGCACTTAATAAGTATAATACAGGTGTGGTTATTTAATGCCTCTATCCACCATTACATTAGCAAGGTCCATGAAAGGTGATGTGTCCCAGGGCCCCTGGGTGGCTCAGTGGGTTAAGCCTCTGCCTTGGGCTCAGGTCATGATCTCAGGGTCCTGGGATCAAGCCCAGCATCTGGGCTCTCTGCTCAGCAGGGAGCCTGCTTCCTCCTCTCTCTCTGCCTGCCTCTCTGCCTACTTGTGATCTCTGTCTGTCAAATAAATAAAATCTTAAAAAAAAAAAAAAAAGAAAGGTGATGTGTCCCAATTGCTCATCCCACCCCTAACATCATGAAACACAGGGGTATCTGTATATACAATAAACACAGTATCTATATACGCAATAAATCTGTGTTGGACGAATATTTCAGTAAAAACTACAAGCAAACAAGCTAAGCAGAACAAAACAGAGCACACCTGTTTATCGTTTAGAATCAGTTGTAATAGGGGCCTGCTCATCTGTAGCCAGAATCAGCAATCTGAGTTATCAAACCAAACTGCACAGTACTCCAAAACAGTATGATTATGGTAAACATCGGAGATAATTCCACTATAGATTATACCCATATTCCGTGTGTTAGTACTGAAATTCTTACTACAGATTTTTCCACAACACGTGAAAACACTACACCCTGGCTGAAAATGCTATGAAGAGCAAGTACAAAATGGGTCTGTCTGGCTCCAGGAGGTTAGGAACTCCACACCCTACCGCTGCATCAGCCTAGCTAGTATATAGGTGGTGGCTCGGGACGGATCCCTGCTGAGACAGGAGCAAATGCAATTTTTATTCCGTTCTCGAAGAAGGAAAAAGGGGGCGGAGGGGTTAGGTGGGAGACGCCAGGCTGCAACAGGGCTACTGTCATAATTTGGGAGGCCCCAACAGCTTACACTGACCTAGAGTAAGGCCACCAGATAGGCAACTAGCAGCTCCAGGTGTGGGAGATAACAAATTTTGAGACCTAGGGCCCGCCCAAGTTGCGCCGGCTTCTCCCTTGGAACAGCAGCAGCTGCTCGGGGTGGAAAGCCTGGGGCCCCAGTACCGCTCGTACCTTGCTTGACTCGGGGCTCCCTGGTGCAAGCGGCAGCGGCGGGGGGCGGCCTGGCCCCGGACTTCTTGTTTTGGGCCTCCCCAAAAGCTCCGGCCTCGGCGGATTTGGCTCTGGAAGCAGACACTGCGGCCCGGACCGCTGCGGCTCCCGGTGCCTTGTGTTTCTTGTTCTTGCCTCCCATGTTTCAGCTCTGGCAAAGGGAGCCTCGGTCCCCGTCCCGGAACTACCGCAGCACCGCCTCCAAACGCTCTTTACATTCCCCGGGTCCCACGCCGCCAACCTGCGTCCTCCATCCGGGCTCCTCGGGCCGGGGCGGCCGCTGCCTTACAATTGGTCCGACTCACTACGGTTCCGCCTCCTCCCCGCCCTCTAAGTGTCTGCGGCGTGCCGGGCCTTCTCTCCACGCTCCCTGTTTGAGCTAGGGAGCGGGCCGCTCCGTAGTGGTCGGAAAGGAAAAGTCGGAAGAGAAGAAGTCAAGGAATTATTCTGGGGGATGGGGTTGTATGACTAGACTACTTTTGTCTCCCAGGGGCGACAGCTGAAGCTTCCCTTGGAGTCGCTGTCGGTGCGCTCGCAGAGCATCGTGGGTAAGAGGGAGATTGGGTCTCCTAGCTCCGGAAGATGGCGGACGCTTTCGGGGATGAACTGTTCAGCGTGTTCGAGGACGACTCGACCACGGCGCCCGGAACTAAAAAAGACAAGGAGAAAGAAAAGGGGAAATGGAAGGGGCCTCCAGGGTCTGCGGAAAAGGGCGGGTAAGGAAGATGTCAGGAGGTTTTATTTTTGTTTTTGTTTTTTTTTCTTTCCTCAATGCTGAGGGGAGAAAATACAACGTTCTTTCGTAGACCATGAGCACCTGGAGTGTACATTGAGTGGCGTCGGCAAGTGTAGGGGTTTGGGGGAAAATGTTGAGGGGGGAGGAAGACTGTTGGTTTGGTGAATCGGGATTTTGGCGGTCCCCAGTGTCCGCATGAAGCGTTGAGCGTCTGCCACTGCAATTCCTTAACGCCTGGGTTGCTGACTACGCCGGTGTGCGCCATGAGGTAGGGAGGAGAGATGGGAGGTAAGGTATTTTTTAGGTTTGTACCCCACGATACCTGGCACAGTCTTTAAATGAGACTAATGACCAGTTCAGCAAAGGGTTAAGAAGCTTAGAAAACGTGACTTGGATTGACTTGGTGCTGGCAAACAGCCGCAGGAGAAGGGAGAGAAATTTAATCTCGACGCTTTCGTTTTTTGCCCATAAAAATAACGTGAGAGTGCCTACTACTGGGATTGTGAGGATTAAGTGAGATAATATACGTTAAGCACCTAACGGGGCTTAGTACGTAATACATTGTCAAAAGCTGGTTATCGTTGAGTTTACTAAGAAAATTTTTAAAGCTTACCGATTCCTAAACATATATACAGACTGATGGATAAAAGTACCTTAAAGTGTACGGAATTGTTTATAGTAGAACAAGAAAAAGTTAATACATGAATGAAAATAAGATGGTTCTAAATAAATAAGATGATTCATTGTTTTGTTGTTTTTTTTTAAGATTTTATTTATTTATTCGACAGAGAGAGATCACAAGTAGACAGAGAGGCAGGAAGAGAGAGCGAGAGGGAAGCAGGCTCCCTGCTGAGCAGAGAGCCCGATGCGGGACTCGATCCCAGGGCCTCGAGATCATGACCTGAGCCGAAGGCAGTGGCTTAACCCACTGAGCCACCCAGGCACACAGATGATTCATTGTTTATCAACAAAATTTAATGTTGACTGGAGGAGATATCAGGAGAGTAAATGAAATTACACATGATTTTGCTCTTAAAGAATTTTTAGTCCTGATAGCACAGGCACATATTTTAAAGGTTAGTAGGTGATTGAGATAGAATAAGTTGTGTATACAGTTAATCGCTCTGCAGGTTCAGTAAAGAGATCTCTATTTGTGTTATTCAGGGAGCTTACATGCAAGAGAAAATGATTTGTTACTCATGGGCAGATTTATTTTTTTACAAATTGGGCTAGAGGAAGTGTTGGCTTAGGGATAACAAGAGATAAAACTGAGAATAAAAACTGGTTTTAGATTGTGAAGGATCTTGACTATCAAGCACCTGAATTATAATTTCATTTTTAAACGCTGATGAATTAGATTTTTGTGGTTTTTTTTTTGTTTTGTTTTTTGTTTTTTCTGAACTTGCTGATTAGGGTAAGTAAAGTGCTAGTTTAGGAAAGTAACGTGGTAGTGGTCATCAGAGTATACTGAAAGAGGAAAGACAACAAGAATAAGAAAGTAAATTAAGGAAGTATTTTAGTTCAGTCAGTTAGGAAACCAAAAGAATCTCAAGTCAGGAGGTAGCAGAAGGAAGGAAAAAGAAAGGTGCAAAATGTTGTGAAGAAAAGTGACAAGCCTTAAGAATGGAACAGGCCAGAACCATGGAAAGGGAGTCAAAAGAGACATTTTGATCTGGATATCAGGGAGAAGAAATATAAGGAAATTTACAGGTGCTTTTAATTTGAAAATGAAATTAATTTGACTTGAGACAAAGTTATGATAGCATATCCATATAGAGGTTTCCAGGGAGCAATTTTAATTAGGTTTTGGGCAAACCTCAGAACTGGAAGTATACATTTGGATGTTACATTTGGATGTACTGCTTGAGTTGGAGGTACATGTGGGCAAGTACTGACGATAAGGATTAGAGAAACAGAATAGTCAGGAGTGTGAAGTGTCAGGTAAGTAGGAGTGAAAGTAGAAAAATAATCTTTTTCATTGATTTGGGAGGAGTTGGAGAGTTTGGGGGTACATTTCAGGGAAAATGAGAAAGGAGGACATGTTTGTGCCTTTTATTTTTTTTTCCCAAATAGGAATAATTAATAGTTACTATAGTTAGAATGCGCAACTGTGATGTGAAGACAATACGCAATACAAGTAATTGCCAACTTTAGTAAATACTGTGCTTCAAAATTACTAGGGTAAAATTAACTCACTCTGTGCAGTACAGCTTACTAAGTGAAAGTTGTAAGATACAAAAGTTTTACATTTTAATTTTACTAGGAAATACATGAACATTAGAGAAGGGAAATGAATAAGAAAATATAGAACACTAGGGATTTAAGGAATTTATTTACTAACATTTCTAGCTAGACCTACTCTTCTAGTGGTTTTAGGAAAAAAACCCAATTTCCCTGATTCCAGCTATCACACTATGATAATTATTATTCATAACGTAATATGCATGGTTCTTATCCCGCTTAGGTAACATAGGACAAATCGTGGAATTTAGAGAAACTTTTTGCGTATTTTATACTCTAGATCAAGTGGATACTTTTTAAAGAAACTTTATATTTTGAAAATTGTTAATATATGGCTGGAGTGTGGGAGAGCATGGAGAGAGAATAGAACGAAGAACTCCGTGTATCCATACCATCTTCAGCATTATCAAGTCATGGTTCTTCTATTCCTACACCCCCCCCTTTTTTTTTTTAAATAAATTGAATGCTGTTCATCATATTATTTTTCCCCAGATGTTTCAGTTGCATCTTACTGATAATAATTTTTTTCTAGCATAATTTTTTTTTTTTTTTAAGATTTTGTTTATTTGTTTGACACAGAGAGAGAGAGCGCGAGAGAGGGAATACAAGCAGGGGGAGTGGGAGTGGGAAAAGCAGGCTTCCTACTGAGCAGGGAGCCCCATGTGGGGCTCCATCCCAGGATCCTGGGATCATGACCTGAGCTGAAGACAGACGCTTAACCACTGAGCCATCCAAGCACACCTTTTTCTAGCATAGTTATCATGCCATTACTATACCCCAGAAAATTTACATCAGTTCCTTAATATCATTGAATATTCAGTCCAGAATGAGAAATCCCCAGTTGTCTCAAAGGTACTTTTTTGTACTTGGTTTATGTGAATCAGGATTCAGACAAAGCTCATACACTGTTCCTGGTTGGTATATCCCCGAAGTCTTATTCTACAATAGTTTTCCTCTTTTTTCCCTATGCCATTGATGTCTTTTGGAGGGATAGCTGAGATGAAGAACCAGGTCCTCTGTCCTCTATAGTTTCTAAAACCTGAATTTGCTTTCTTATGCTGTTACACAACAAGCTCTTATATCCTTAAGTATTTACTGTTAATTGTCCTTATATCCAAAGCTTTAACTGTGTAGTATATATAATACCTGCTATGCCCCTGTAGGTGTTACACACTTAAACCGTAGTCAGAATTGAGAAGTGCTCTGAATATACAATATACACCAGCTTTTGAAAAAATGCAAACTACCCCATTAATTTTTATCTTGATGTATACTGAATTGGTAGTATTTTTTATACATCGGATTAAATGAAATATATTAAAACTGATTTTAATACTTTTAATATGGTTAGAAATGTAAAATTACATGTGAAGTCTGCATTGTATATGTATATATTTATTGGACACCTCTTATAGTAGAGAGTTAATAAGATTCAGTTTACATAGGAATAATTCATAGTGCTGCTTTGCGCTTCAATTGCATTACATCATGAGACATGTAGTTTTTAAGATGGGTGAGTGGGTTAAAAAAGATGAACCTTCAAATTTTCACATAATGGCTTTAGCATGCTTTGCTATTTTATTTCTGTGGTAGTTGGCAAAATGGTGATTTTTTTTTTTCTATTTTGTCCTTTCTGCATTTATTACCTCAAATTCATCTATAAAAAAGAAAATTATTTTATCAGCAGTTTACCCTGAAATGCAGTTCATAGACAAAAAGCAGGAAAATGCTTGATTCTTGATCGGTTTGAGGAGAAATGAGTTGTGCCCTAAGGTACTCCTCATGGTGACTAACATGGGTGTATGATTATATGTTAAGCTTTTTGATGAATGGATTTTTATGATTTGGTATGTTGCAACTCGTCTGCACTCTTTTTTTAATCTTTTTTTTAAGCTTTATTGGTGTATATTTAAAGTATCCTAAATCACCACCACAATTAGGGTAACATTTCCAAGACCTCTAAATATTTTGCATGCCTTTTTGTAATGCATTCCTCTCTCCAGCCCTGCTTCCAGGCAACCCCTCATCTTTCTGGCACTGGAGAACAACTTGCATTTTCTAGAATTCAATTTAAATGGAATACTACAGTGTATATTCCTTTTTTGCCTGGTTTCTCATAGTGCTTCGGAGATTCACTCAATTGAGGCATGTGTCTCCAGTTTCTCTTTTCAGTTTTATGGATATACCATATATATTTATACCTTCATGTTTTGGTGGATACTTGAGACATTTGCATTACTATTTTTGATATTCCTACCAATGAGTAAGTACTCTTTAAATTGGCCCTTGTGTTCTTCTGGCAAGCTTAGTCAGGCTTTGATAGCCTCTGTGCTTTTTGGCAAAAGATTTTCTAGACTCATAATATGCTTTTTCAGTCCAAACCTGGAATCTGATCTCTCCAAAGGGTCTCCAGTTCCTTATAGTGGAAAATGTTAGCTGGTGCTTAGAGTGCTCACTGCTTCAGGATTTCATTGCTTTTAGGCCTCTAGAGTGGAATGAACTGGGGAATCACTGTTTTTAGAAAAAATAAAGTGCATACTGACATTTACATACAGTGTAATTAATATTACAGGGTTTTTATTTGGCTTTGATTTTGATAATTGTATGCCCTTTTGTGGAAAATCTTCATACCTAATGATAATTACATATTTAAATTTTATTCTTGTAATAGTCAAAAATAACAATATGTTATTGCCATTCAGAAGAGAACATTGAATAGTTTGTGGTTCTAATATGTGATTCTTTTTGTCCTTAGAAAAATACATCATACTGACAAGGAGAATACTGTTTAGTAGTTCCTTTTCTAGATGTTTGTGCTACCAATTTGATATGTATTGGGTTCATTTGTTTCAGTTTATTTTCTACTTTTGAGGATTGTTAGGAATTTAATTTTTAAGAAATTATGTAAAACATTATTTTACAATTCCAAAATCATAAGTATAAAACAGAACATCCTTGCTTTTATCTTTGTGTCTTCTGGCCTGTTTTTCTCTGCCCTTGAGTTTTGGGTTTCTTTTCATTATTTCTTTCTGAAAATACTCATGTGCATGTGCATATCTGTGTCTGCCTTCTCCACTCACTGTTACACAAAAGATGCCATATAAGAACTGTTTTTCATCATTTTTCGCTTAGCGTGATGAAACAGACATAACTCCATGTTAATATAGTAACTGTTTCTTTTTTATAGCTGCATGGTTGTAATTCCTTATGTGGATGTAATGTTTATTCTTTTAATAGATATTGGGTTATTTTTAGTTTTTTACTATTACAGGTAGCCATGTACGTTTTTGTCTTTTTAAAAATTTGTTTATTTTAAGATTTTATTTATTTATTTATTTATTTGCCAGACACAGCGAGAGAGAGAACACAAGCAGGGAGAGTGGGAGAAGTAGGCTTCCGCTGAGCAGGGTGCTCGATGTGGGGTTTATCCCAGGACTTGGGGATCATGATCTGAGCTGAAGGCAGATGCTTAATGACCGAGCCACCCAGGCACCCTCCCTTTTTTTTTTTTTTTTTTTAGTTTTAAATTTTTTTTGCCATTTTTTCTTTGGGGTAGATTTCCACAAGTGGAATTACGAGGTTAAAGAGTTAACGTATGTAATTTTGCTGGGTGTTGTCAAAGTCTCCACAGGAGATGTACCATTTTGTGTTTTCAACAGTGGGGCAGGCAGAATGGTGCCTCTCTTCTCTACCCCACAGTGGAGTCCACGTCTCAGTCCTGAGAACAATTACCAGAATTAGAAAATTAATACTGATACAGTGCTATTATCTAATCTACAAACATATTTTGCTAGTAGCATTAATATCCTGTATAAGAAAAGGATTCTATGTAGGATACCATGATGTGGTTGTGATGTCTATAAATAATATTTTCTTGCAGTTTCAGTAAATCAAAAACTTAGTCTTCTGGACGCTTGACTGGCTCACTTGCTAGAGTGTGCGACTCTTGATCACAGGGTTGTAAATTGAAGCTCTGGACTGGATATAGAGATTACTTTTAAAAATTAAATCTTGGAAAAAAAATAAACTTATTCTTAAAGAGTAACCTTGTTATCTATGACACTTTTTATTTCCATCTTTCTGTTTAACTCAGGTGTTTAAAGTGTGCAAGTTCCCCATGTGACTGACATACCAAGCTATAAGAGAAATAAATAATTGGAGACCTAGAAGTCTAACATACAGTAATGAATAATTGAGCTCTTCTGAAGGAACGTGTTCTATAAATTTAGGTTTTAAGTTTCTCAAGGTTATACAAACTAAATGTTTTTGTTTTATGGTTGTCACCATAAGTTTCCATTGTAATGGTTTTATTACATTACAGTTATATGGTTTTAATTGTAATGGGTTTTTTTTTTTTAAGATTTTATTTATTTATTTGACAGACAGAGATCACAAGTAGGCAAAGAGGCAGGCAGAGAGAGAGAGGGGGAGGCAGGCTCCCCGATGCAAAGCTCTGTGAAGCTCTTTGAAGCTCTATCCCAGGACCCTGGGATCACGACCTGAGCCGAAGGTAGAGGCTTTAACCCACTGAGCCACCCAGGCACCCCACTTGTAATGGTTTTAATTGTAATGGTTTTATTGATGCTTAATAATTCAAGGATAGAATAGTAGAATGTTAGAACTGGAGAGATTAGATATCATCCAAATGTCTTACTTTACTGAGGCCCAAGGATATTGATGGCTTGTCCAAAAGAGATTCACCAAAGTAGTCAGAAGGAAACATGGGACAAGAGTGAATACCTTTCCGACTAAATGGGGAGTAATAGGATTTATAAATTTCAGGTTTTGCTAAGTGTCAAAGAAGGAACTGTTATGGAAAGATTGTTCAAGCATACAGATCATTACTATTTGTTACTCTTTAAAAAAAAAAAACAACTTTTCTCTTTAAGTAAAACATAAAAAGAGAAATGTAGAAGTCCTTAAGCTGAATTTTTATAAAATGAACATACTGATGTAATCCTCATTTGGGAGAAAATATAAAATATTTCAGACCTCCTTCTTTTCCTCCAGAAGAAGTGACTATCCTGAAAACATACTATTTTTTTTTTCTGTTTGTGAATATAATGTAAATGGAATCATTCAGAATATATGCCTTTGTGTCTGACTTTGGCTCAGCATTGTTCATGAAATTCATGATGGTACCTGTCTCAGGTTGAATGCAGAAACAGATGTGGGCTCCAGATGTATTCTCTTAAGCCAGACCTTAAAGAAATTTGTAAAAATAAAAAAAACAGTGCTGCTCTTCTCATTTTGAAAATACTTACTTTTTATCAGATGTTATTTATGATAATATTAGTTTTGTTATGACTCTTTTTTTTTTAAGATTTTATTTATTTATTTGACAGATAGAAAGATCACAAGGAGGCAGAGAGGCAGGCAGAGAGAGGAGGAAGCAGGCTCCCCAGCGAACAGAGAGCCCGATGTGGGGCTCAATCCCAGGACCCTGAGACCATGACCTGAGCTGAAGGCAGAGGCTTTAACCCACTGAGCCACCCAGGCGCCCCTTGTTATGACTTTTAGAATGAAGTAAATATTTTTAAAATTCCTAATTTTAATATCTGATGTGGTAAATACCAGTAGTTATAACCGCATAAGCAAAATTCTTTGAAATCTTCCATCATTTTTAAGACTTGCAAAGAATTCAGAGTTCAAAAATTTGAGAGCCACCGATTGAGTATAGCCTAATTTTCATTTTCCCTGTGAGTACTTACTTTGAGCTTATTTTCACATGCTTACTGGCCAGTTGGATATCCTCTTCTGTAGAATGCCTGTTCAGGTCTTTTTTTTTTTCTCATTTATTTATTTTTAAATTTGTAATCACCCCCGTATTTTATTTAGATATATAACTTCTGTCGGTTATATGTGGTTCAGATGTCTTCTTTGTTTTGCCCCTTACTCTGTTAATGATATCTTTTGATTAATAGGAATTCTTAGTTTTAATGCACTCCAACTTATCAGACTTAATTTTTGATTAGTAATTCTATGTCCTATTTAGTAAAACATGAAAATATTTTTGTTTTCTCTTCTAGAGGCTTTGTTGTTTTGCCTTTCATAATTAGATCTGAGATCCACATGTAATTGATTGTTTCATGTAACAAGCATGTAGGTCAGGTTAAATTCCTATCTGGATATCTCTAGCCCACCAATACCATTTATTGTCAGTACTTTTGACCAGTGACTCCAATCACAAAAAATTATCTCTTTAATAGTAATAATTATAGGACCAGTGAAAGCATTAAGTTTTTATTGAAGGTGCTTATGTAAATATGTTTAACATTGTTTTAATTTATAATTTTTAAAAGTACGATGTTAATTATGTTAATGTGAGCTGTAGAATATTTTTAAAAGCAAAACTTACAAGAAAATATGAAATTTCAAAAAGAGTACTATTCAGTTTTATTAGGGTATTATGGCTTTTAGCCAATTTTGATTTGTAACATGCATGACTTTCTGTAAATGATGTCTACTATATACAGAATAGTAATTTACAAAATCACCCTTAAAGTAAGAACTGATACTGCAGAATTGATTCTAAACCATTTACTTTTTAGGAAACGTTTTGATGGTAAATTGCAATCAGAGTCAACTAATACTGGAAAAACCAAGAGAGATGCAGATTTTGAGGGCACAGATGAACCCATTTTTGGAAAGAAGCCTAGGGTGGAAGAATCAGTAACTGAAGATTTAAGGTAGTATTTCCATTGTCATAAATGTTAGTAACTTAAATTAGATGGTTGCATGAAGTCTGGAAAGTTACTTATATGTTGCTACTTTATTAAAGTGTTGAATTAAATGAAAAATATTTTTTATTTAAATATTCATACAAAAATATAGAACGTCTGTTTAGAACATCTGGGGAAATGGAAGGCAATATAGATAAGGTTTATCTTTTAATATTTTAGAACCCAATTTTGAAAAAGAATCCTGAAGCCTCATGTTTTGTTTTGTTTTGTTTTTTTAAGAAAAATACCCCCACATTGCCTTTATTTGTTAATCTCCCAAGAAGAGGATCGCTGAGAGTGGAAAAAATGGAAAGAATAAAACTGGCCCAATGGAAAGTATAAGTGAGAAGGAATATTAAGAGGAATTAGATTTTTACTGTTAGACGTTGCAATAGAGTGGCTATGAATCTCAAGACTTCTGTCAGTGAGGGAGACCCATGGATATCTGTGACTAAAATAGCTGGTTGCTCTTCTCATTGTAGAAGTTGATACCAATTAGTTAGGTTGACCTGTTTGTTATTATGGTGATGAATCTGCACAGCTTTGCTTCTCTCTTCTTGTATGCCATATTTTGGCTTGGTACTACTGTGAAAAATTTACTCTGTGAATTTTAAAAATCAGCTCTTGTAGCTAACAGAAGTAGCTACTATTAATGGTGGTAGATATGTCACTGAAATATTTCAGGTGCACCGTTTTCCAAAGCCACTGGAATAGGTTACAATGTATTCGCAGTTTAAAATCCTTGTTGCTTATTGTAGTAACCCTTGGGTTTTATCTAAAGTATGATTTTTCTTCAGTTTATCCATAATCCTGTCCTTTTCAGAGTCTAAACGGAACCTAGATAAGAACTTAGGATTTTGAAGAGAATAAGGAACACTTCTATGAATTATAGCAATGTCTATATTAAGCTGATTTATTTTGTACTCTCTATCATGTGATGGTTTTTATAACCAGCTTCATGTTTTGAAGTAGTGGCAATACTTTGGAAGGAGGGGTTCTTTTTTTTTTTTTTTTTTAATTATTACTGGAACTATGCTAACAATTTTTTTTTTTTAAGATTTCATTTATTTATTTGACAGAGATCACAAGTAGGCAGAGAGGCAGGCAGAGAGAGAGGGGGAAAGCAGGCTCCCTGCTGAGCAGAGAGCCCCATGCAGGGCCCCATCTCAGGACCCTGAGATCATGGCCTGAGCTGAAGGTAGAGGCTTAACCCACTGAGCCACCCAGGTGCCCCTGACATAATTTTTTGAATATCCCCTTGGCATCTGTACTTTCTTTGTAAATATAGATGTTAATTGATAATTTTGAATTCTCAGCATAGATTTGAGTAATCCAAATTTTTTGAATATTCTTTTTTTTAATAACTTTTTTTTAAAGATTTTACTTATTCATTTGACAGAGATCACAAGTAGGCAGAGAAGCAGGCAGAGAGAGAAGAGGAAGCAGGCTCCCTGCTGAGCAGAGAGCCCAGTGTGGGGCTCGATCCCAGGACCCTGGAATCATGACCTGAGTGAAGGCAGAGGCCCACTGAGCCACCCAGGCGCCCCTGTATATTCTTAATAGTAGTTTTTTTTCCAATTTTCATACTGATGATTGGGCAGTGTCATTTTCCTTAACAGTAAAGACTAGAGGCTTATTATCTAATTGCAAAAAGTTTTTATTTTAACATAACTTCAATAATTTTTTTTTTTTAAGTTTGGCAGACTTGATGCCCAGAGTCAAGGTGCAATCTGTTGAAACTGTTGAAGGGTGTACACATGAGGTAAGCACAAAGAGTATATAGGAAGTTGGTGTTATCAATGGGAGTTTGCTTTGGGCTGTCTAGTATGATCATTAGCAAGCAGTTTGGTCTTAGGGGCTTTGGAAACAATAGTTCCTGTGGGGTATGTAGTCCAGTGGAAGGAGCTGGGGCTTTGTATTCTAAACTGAACTCAGATCTTGACACAGCATTTTATCTAACTACAGTCTCAGATGAATTTAACCTTTTGACTTTTTTTTTTTTTAATTTTTAAATTTGGAATAATGGGATTTACCTCATGGGGTGATTGTGACGATTATAGAAGAAAATTAGTGTAAGGGACCTGGCACAGAGTAGGTGTTCAGTACATGTTCAGTCCCATACTCCTGAAGTGAAGTAATAGTGCCATTTTACAGGTCACGTGCTTTTTCATGTCTTGCTCTGGTTACTGGTATGTTGCAATTTCATTATTCGCCACAAGGTGGTAGTCTCTGATAGCTTTCATAACCCTTTAGAAGTAAGAATTTATAAACTATTAGGGACATAAGGGAACTGTAACACTGTTTCTTTATACTAAGCCTTCTGTCTTTACAGTTATTATTACAGGTAATTGATAAGTCTTATTAAAAGACTTTGTTGAGTAAGCAGAGTAATTCCAAATTGAGAAAAACAGCTTTTGATAGACATTTAGAACCTTGTTTTTAAAATACCTCTTTTGCACTTGTTTTCATAAGTTCCTTTATGTTCCTTTAGAATGGCACTTAGCTTGGCTTTTGTAATACCCATTTGATCATTCATTCAGTACTTTCGTTAGACCCTATTCAATGCTCTGGTCTTAAAAAGATGGTGAGGGGGCACAAAACTTGCTCTTAAGAGGTCAAAAGTTTTTTCTTCATAATTGTCTGCAGTCCATCCTGTTACTACTCACTTTTTGCAGCTAACTATAGCTTTTACTTCTTTAGAGGTTATGTTTATAACCTTATTCGCCATGCCTGTCTGTACCTGTCACGTCCATTCAAAGGCAAAGGCAATGCTAGGGAGGCTTGTTTTGCCAATGTTCCTGATTGTAACTTACTTTTCTTTCACAAAGCCTTAAATCAGTCCATTTTCCCTTGGTAGTTTCTGGCATCAAATATCTTCTCTTTGTTCTTTCCTGTTAGCATATGAATATTCAGAAACTTCTCTTATTTTAGGTTGCTTTACAGCCAGTATGTTGGGTTCCCCCCCCATTTTGTAGTCATTATTTCAATATATATCTTTGAGACACAGATACATTGTATTTTTCACTGATTACAAAGAGATAAAGAGTTGTGGTCCCTTTTCAGAGTTGCTTTTGAGTGCTCTGCTAGGAGAATCCCTGCTAGACTTTCTAACTTGCCATTCATTTTTAAATATACTGCAATTAGATTTCTTCTCCATTTCTCCCAAACTGCTGTGGCAAAAGTCACCAGTGACTATGTGGGAGGTTTATTTGACTCTTGATCGTTTTGCTGGTTTTCTATTTTTCTGATTCTTTAGTGTCTTTCCTATCATATGATAGTGTTACCCCAGACTGTTTTCAGAAAATAAAAACAAAAACTCTGATTCTCGTACATGTGAAAACATAATCTATTGCTCTTTCTTCTGTTAAATCTTGCAGAAGTTAACATCTTAATTGCTCCTCAGTGATGTTCTTTATGTCATAGAATGTACCAGGGGTCCCATTCCCACATCTGCCCTCTAGGGCACAGACATGTCACCCCTCAGCCTGAGAAGTAGTGACTTGGGGGTGAATTTGAATGGTATTTGCTGGAACTTAAGCATATGTACTAGCATGTCCCCACACATGCACAGGACTGGCTCATTATTGCAGATGAAGACAGGGAGAGATGTGAGAGGGTCACTCAGTTCATCTGATATAGCACTATAGGTTGATCATATTCGATGGGAATAATACCATGATCTGGGGTCTCGGCTTCAGATTCTAGAACCAGAAATTTGATTTTGTCAGTGTACCAAGGGTTGTGCTTTCTTGGATAGACTCACTTTGGTCATATTCATAACAGATGGAGGTATACAAAAGCATGACATTTCCTGAAATTTAGGATAAGTAGTTGTCTAACTATCAAACCAGCTGGGAATCAGAAACTACTTAGAAGTTTCTTAGAATCCTAATAAAGGAGAATATACAGTATTAAGGGAAAAAACTAATGAAAACTATTTTTTATCCCGTGGAAGTATTCATTCATTAGTAAAAACACTTGATAAATTACTTTTTCTTAATGGATGCAATACCAAATTCTAATTGTTGTTTCCTCTTTATAGTTCCATTTAGAATATCACATTTCTTTTTTTCCCTTTTTTTTTTAATTTTATTTTTTCAGTGTTCCAGGATGCATTTTTTTTATGCACCCCGTGCAGTGTTGCATGCAATACATGCCCTCCTTAATACCTACCACCAGGCTCACCAACACCCCCACTCTCCTTCCCTCCAAAACCCTCAGTTTGCTTCTCAGAGTCCACAGTCTCTCATGGTTCGTCTCCCCCTCCCAATTTCCCCAACTCACTTATCTCCTTCTCCCAATGTCCTCCGTGTTATTCCTTACGCTCCACAAGTAAGTGAAACCATATGATCATTGATTCTCTCTCCTTGACTTATTTCACTCAGCATAATCTCCTCCGGTCCCATCCATGTTGATACAAAAGTTGGGTATTCATCCTTTCTGATGGAGGCATAATATTCCATTGTATATATGGACCATATCTTCTTTATCCATTCGTCTGCTGAAGGGCATCTTGGCTCTTTCCACAGTTTGGCAGCTGTGGCCATTGCTGCTATGAACATTGGGGTACATATGACCCTTCTTTTCACTACATCTGTATCTTTGGGGTAAATACCCAGTAATGCAATTGGAGGGTCATAGGGTAGCTCTGTTTTTAATTTTTTGAGGAATCCCACTGTTTTCCAAAGTGGCTGCGCCAACAACTAGCATTCCCACTAGCTGTGGAAGAGGGTTCCCCTTTCTCCACATCCTCTCCAACACTTCCTGTGTACTGTCTTATTGATTTTGGCCATTCTAACTGGTGTAAGTTGGTATCTCAATGTGGTTTGGATTTGAAATCTCCCTGATGGCTAATGATGATGAACATTTTTTTCATGTGTCTGTTAGCCATTAGAATGTCACATTTCTTTTAGAACATTCATTTTACTGGGTATTATTCATTAGGTTTCATAATGTACTAAATTTCACTTTTCTTAATTATAATCAGGATCTACTTAGATCTTTTCAAAATACTGCCCACATTACTGTGATTATACAGTTGACCCTTGAGCAGTGTGATTTTGAACTGCACAGGTCCACTTAAAAGGTATTTTTTGATAAACACAGTACTATAAATTTGTTTTTCTCTTCCTTAGGATTTTCTTTATATTCTTTTCTCTAGCTTACTTTATTGGAAGAGTATAGTATACATATAAAATATGCGTTTAACTATATCATCAGTAAGGCCTCTAGTTAACTGTATACTAATAGGTAAGTTTTGGAGGAATCCAAAGTTACACATGGATTTTCGACATTTAGAGTGGGGCTGGGGAAAGTTGTTGCCCCAAATCCTGTCTTGTTCAAGGGTCAGCTTGGAAATTACCCCCAAGCTCTTAGTATTTCTAAGATGGGTAATCTCATGTAATACTTACTGAAATTTTATTCATAACTGTAAATTATTTCTAATCTTTGTGTGTATTTTATTTTGCCCCTGTGGATTTATATACTAAATGGTTTGATTCTTGGGAATTTAGATACATTATGAACTGCTCTCCAGATCTTAATTTTCACTGGAGGAAAAGAAGTTTTGTTTTAGCAAATAGGGAATATCATTTTATTCCTCATAGTTTTCTTTTCGTGTAGTAACATCCCTTTTTATGTCCATTCAGCTCTTTTTAGCTTTTATTAGTATCAGGCTATAGAAAATACAAAGCTTGGATAGGCCCTAGACCTTAATAAACACAATTTCTTCAGGGAGATAAACTTAGGTGTTAATTATGTTACCATTAGATAAATGCAGGTAGAGGATTTTTGATTATTTTCACTTTAGTACTTGTCCTTAAAGGCAGCTGTTTGATTTTACAGTGTCGACTGTATTGAACACTATCACTTATATTTTTCAAACTGTCATTAATTATGGAGTGTTGAATGTATCAGTTCTCCGAATAGTAAGTTGGTGATTTTTTTTTTTTCTTCACATCAGGTTGCACTTCCTGCAGATGAAGATTATTTACCACTTAAACCTCGAGTTGGAAAAGCTGCAAAGGTCTGTGTGCTAGACAATACAGTTTGTATAGTTTTGTGTCTCTTTTCTAAAAATCTTAAAGATAAATGCTTTCAAATGAGATTTTTTTTATATTTCCCAGTGTATATAAACCAAGAAGAAGCTTTCTGAAGTCAAATATAGTAAGAACCAAATAAGTAACAACCATGATAAAAAGAAAAAAAGAATTATGTGAAGAGATTTTTAAAAATGAAAGTAATGGTTCTCCATCTTTTTAAAGAATCAAAGGGAAGTTATCAACCTTTCTCTAGGGAAAAAAGCATGTGTACAATAAGTTATACATATAGTTTTGGGAGTTTAACAAAATTCTAATGAAACTTAAACTCTGATGCTTATATTAAATGGATTTGGAAGTTTTCATAGAACTTAAGTGATTAATGGAAATTTTCTAAGTCATATTTTCTTTAAATGAAGTAGGCAGAATGATAGAGTAAGCATGAACTCTTAAAAGTCTAGTAGATCTGTATTATTCTGTCTCTGCTGAGTGAACTTACGTGAGGGACTTAAGAGCTTCAGAGTTCCCATCTGTGAAAGGAAAGAATATCTGTTTTAGGGGTTATTGTGAAGATTTTTAATAATAATATATGGAAAATGTGTTGCACAGTGCCTACCACAAAACATGTTGTTGATAAATGGTAATGTTACTCTATAGTAACTAACATAATGTGTATATTACCAAAGTTAAAAATTAGACTGCAGAATTAACTTTTTTGCTATTTAGTGAAAGGTATTTTTTTACTCTTCCTAATTTTCTCTATTGGGTGGTGTATTTCCTAAATAGAATCATAAAGAAATGCTCCCAGGATGCCTCTTGGGGTTAGCATTTCTTGATTTTCAGTGTGTTCTGGTAATGGTTAGATAATTTTCATGCAGATATTATTATTTTCTTTTTATAGGAATACCCGTTCATTCTTGATGCTTTTCAAAGAGAAGCCATTCAGTGTGTTGATAATAACCAGTCTGTTTTAGTATCTGCACATACATCAGCAGGAAAGACCGTATGCGCTGAGTGAGTAGCTTTTCTGTTTAAAGGAAAACCTGCGTGGCTCAGTCGGTTAATCATCTTCCTTTGGATCGAGGCCCGCATCGAGCTCCCTGCTTGTCGGGGAGCCTGCTTCTTCTCCCTCTGCCTGCCCTTCTCCTTGCTTATGCTCTATCTATCTGTCAAATAAATAAAATCTTTAAAAAAAAAAAAAAAGGAAATTTTAGGTCTGTTTATAGTTTTATATATGTAGGTATTCCCGTGTTAGCTTTAATCTTACATAAACTCTTATTGGATTAACCCTTTTATTATGTAATGTTGTTCTTTATCTCTTATTATAGTCTTTGTTTTAAAGTCTGTTTTATCTGGTAGAAGTATAGTTTCCCCTGCTTTCTTTTGGTTTCCATTTGCATGGAATATCCTTTTCCATTCCTTCACTTTTAGTATGTGTGTCCTTACACTCTGAAGTGAATCTTTTTAGGTAGCATATAGCTGAGTGTAGTTTTTTTTGTTTGTTTGTTTTTTCAGGTAACATTCTTTTTTTAGCTGAGTGTAGTTTTTAATCCATTAAGCCATCTGTCTTTTTATGGGAGAATTTAGTCTGTTTACATTTAAAGTAATTACTAATAGGTGTGTACCTACTGCCATTTTGTTAATTGTTTTCTGGCTATCTTGTGCTTCTCTGTTCCATTTTTGTTCTTGTGCTTTTTAAATGAAATTTTAAAATAACTTTGTTTCTTATTTCACTGTTTAAGAGTTTAAGTTTTTCTGTTTGATTTCTGTAAATAAAAACACTTTTCCTTTTTATTTTCAATACTCTTAATGTCTTTCCTTATTGCACCGATTGGGACATCCAGTACAATGTTGAATAGAAGTGATGAGAGAGGACATCTTTGCCTTGTTCCTAATACTAAGTCCACCATCAGCATGCTGTTATCTATAGGTGTTTCATAGATGCCTTTCATCAACTTGAGGCTGTTCCCCGCTATTCCAAGTTTATGTGTGTGTGTGTGCGTGCGCACATGCATACAGAATATTTAGGTGGTGTATTTTGTCAAAATTTTTTTTTTCTGTTACTATGATGAAGACATTAATTTTCAAATAAGACACAACTCTGAGATAAATCCTGCAATAAACCCTGTAGGGTTGTGATCTATATAACCCTATAAATAAACAGCAATATTGTGATTTATAAGAAATACGTATTTGGTCATTGGAATGACCAAATACACATTTCATGTTTTTATTTGCTCTTCATCCATGGTTCCTGAGTCAGAGTTCCTAAAACCCTTGGAATTTCATGTGATAGAGCAAGGTTAGAGATGTCACTTTTGGATGGGGGTTGTAGCCAGGGGAACCACTTGTATGATTAGGTTTAGAACTTTTAGTTCCATCCACCCTCTTGTGAGACCTCCAGGTAGGATAGATGGAAGTGGCCTGGGAGTTGAATCAGCCAGTGGCCAATGACTTAGTCATGACTATGGAGTGAAACTTCTATAAAAACCCAAAAGGACTCAGGTCGGTGAACTTCCAGGTTGGGAAACGTGCAGATGTCCCTAAATAGATGTTCCGGAAGAGTGTGCTCCTGGATAGAAAGGGCATGGAAGCTCTTTGTCTTTTCCTTACATATTTCTTCATCTGGTTATTGGTTTATATTCTTTAATATGTTGATAAATGTTAAGTAAGTGTTTCCTGAGTTCTGTGAGCCACTCTAGCAAGTTGATCTATACCAAGGAGGAAGTTGTTGGAATCTTCAGTCTGAAGCCTGTTGATCAGAAGCATGGGTAACTGGCCTGGGGCTTGCTACTGGCGCTTGGGGCTGGAGGGCAGTCTTTGAGGAACTGAGTCCTTAATCTGTTCAGTCTGATGCTATCTCTGGGGAGTGTCAGCATTTAATTGAATTCCCAAGACACCCTGTTAGTAAGAATTGCTTGGTGTGTGAGTGGGGGAGCCCCCCACCATGTTTCTGTGGGATGTAGGAACCCCAAAAAAGTTCCTCTTGGTAGACTATTATTTGCATATATGTTCATGAAGGATATTGGTCTACAGTTTTATTGTAGTGTCTTTATCTGGTTTTGATATTAGTGTGATGTTCTCTATTTTTTTACTGATTAGTTTTCTAGCGGTCTATCAGTCATACTGATGTTCTCAAAGAACAAGTTTCTGGTTTCATTGATTTTTCTCTGTTGTTTTTTTAGTTTCTATTTTATGATTTAGATTTAGATTTGGATTTGCGGGATTCATTTGATCTCCTTTTTCTAGTTTTTTTAGGGAGGAAAGGTGAAGTCATTGATTTGAGACCTTTCTTTTACTAATACAGGCATTTAGTGGTATATATATTTGTTTAATATTGCTGTAGCTGCCCCACAGATTTTGTTTTGTGTGACTTGGTATATTTAGGAAATGCTTTTGATATGATTTCAGAATATTTTGATATGTTTTGACGTGTTGTTTGATTCAGGTTGCTGTGTGGCATTATTTTTCTTCTTCCCGAAGAAACTCCTTTACAGTTTATGGTAGTACAAATATCCTGATGAAAAATTCTTTCAACTTTTGCATGTCTTAAATACCTTTTACCTTGTCTTCATTTTTGAAAGATAGTTGCACTTAATATAGAATTCTGATTCTTTTAAGAGTACCTTTTGACTTGTGTAGTTTATGACAGGAAATCCCCTTTCTTCTGCAGATAATGCATCTTTTTTACTTGGGTGCTTTAAGATTTTATCTTTATCAGTGGTTTTAAGCAGTTTATGGTGAGGCTTGATGTAGTTTTTTCATGTAGTTTTTTCTTGTGCTTTGGATTTGTTTTTTCATTGTTATGGCTCCTCTTCGAGGACTATAATTAGGATTACATTAGGCCACTTAAAACTGTCTCGTGATTTACTGATAGTATGTTCTTTTGTGTGTATACTATTTTGTATGTTTCATTTGGGCCTTTTCTAATGCTCTATCTTCCATTTCATTAATCTTTGCTTCTGTATTGCCTATAAGGTCATTAATCCCATTCATTGCATTTTCATCTCCTACTATATTTTTTCTTGTTAAAAGTTTTATCTGTGTGTGTGGTTTTTACTTTTCTTTTCCCACATCTCTGCTTACTACTTAACTTTCTTCTAGCTTCTTTTTTTTTCTTTTAAAGATTTTATTTACTTATTTGAGAGAGCACACGAGCATGGGGGAGGGAGAGAGGGAAGCAGACCCCCCCCCCAATCAGAGAGCCTGATGTGGGCTTGATCCCAGGACCCTGAGATCATGCCTGAGCCAAAGGCAGACACTTAATTGACTGAGCCACCCAGGCGTCCCTCTTCTAGTTTCTTGAACATACGGATTACTGTTACAAACTGTTCAAACGTCCTTGTTGCTGGTTTTTTCATCTGTGTTACTTCTTCATCTGTTCTGATTGACTTTTCCTTTCATTATAGGTCAGTATTTTCCTGCTTCTTTGCATATTGCTCTGATGGGATGTTTGGCTGTTTTTAATTTCATTACTGTTTTGAAGCAGTTTGGTTATGATGTGACTTTATATAGTTCTTCTCAGGTTTCTTATGCTTGAGTTTGATGGCCTTCTCAGATTTGTATGTTTATTATAGTTTTCATCACATTTGAGATACTTTCACCTATTTTTTATTTGAAACATTTCCCTTCCTCCTATTCCTTGGGGACTCACTTAAACTTCTTTCATGCCACTTTGGGTTGTCTCACAGCCCACTTATACTCTGTTTCTTACTATTTTGTTTTTTGGAGTTGATTCTTCTTTACTTTGGACACCTTTTCTTGATAGGTCTTAAAGTGTAGTCATCATTTTTCTGCAATGTCTAATCATTTTTATTTTTATCCAGTGTATTTCAAATCAGACATTTCATTTTTCATCTCCAAAAGTTTGATTTCGGTCTTTTAATATTTCCCAATGTTTAATGTTTTCTTACTACTTTGAAGACTTTCCGTTTGTCTTTGTTATTCAGAGTTTGACAGTGTTTCCATGTGTACTTCTTTTTTACTTTTTCCTGCTTTGGTTCATTGTGCTTGTTGGATCTGTAGATTAATATTTTTTATTTAAAACAAATTTAAGAAGTTTTCATTGTATTTTTTTCGAATACTTTTTTTTCCTCACTTTGGAACTTCCAGTGGGACACAAGGTTCTCTATTTTTTTCTTCTGTTTCTTTCTTTCAATTTGATTATTTTTGTTGATCTTTCTTCATATTTACGGACATTGTTCTGTCATCTCAAATCCGCTCTTAAGCCCATCTAGTGAATTCTTCCTTTCCATTATACTTTTCATCCGTAGTGTTTTCATTTATTTATTTCATAGTTTCGCCTTCTCTGTTGTGATGGCCTGTTTGTTGAATAATGGCTTCCTTCCATTTTTTTGCACGTGTTTCTGATAGTTGCATTTAAGTCTTTGTCTACTAAGTCCAACATCTGAACCTACTAAGAATTAGTTTCTCATGACTGTTTTTCCCTGAGTATGGATCATACTTCCCTTTTTCTTTTTGTATTTTCTAATTTTTTGTTCAGAAGTGGACAGTTATTTAATATATTATAGCATCTTTATATCCTTTTCTGTTTCATACCTATTTCTTGAACTACGTATTTGACCATGTTTTGACACTTAATTGTTTATTTCACTATTTGAGGAATATGTTTATACAGCTGTGATGAATATTATTTTTATTTCCGCAAATAAGTTATAAGCCTGTCGTGGGCCAGAATTATATTTTAAATAAGGAGACTCTACCACAGTGCTAACCTTAGTTATCATTTCATGGTCTTTATTTAAATACTTAATAGAATTTACCTTAAAAAAGAACAAAACTACTGGGGCGCCTGGGTGGCTCAGTGGGTTAAAGCCTCTGCCTTCAGCTTGGATCATAATCCCAGGGTCCTGGGATCGAGCACCACATCGGGCTCTCTGCTCAGAGGGGAGCCTGCTTTCCCCTCTCTCTCTGCCTGCCTCTCTGCCTACTTATGGTCTCTCTCTGTCAGATAGGTAAAAATACAAAACTACTGTATTTCATTTTGCTAATAGTTGTGGAAGATCTTTTACAAAATTAGAACCAGTCATAATTCCAGCAAGGAATGATTTGATAATTATTACACGTGGGGAAAGAGTACATATGGATGAACTTATTTTTGAAACTCAGAAGAACAAAATTTCATTTCCCCATATTTGCTGATTGTTTATATATGTATAAACTGATGGGCAGAGGCTCTCAACTTTTTTATACAATCAAAAGTGTTTTACTTCCAAGAAATAGGGTAACCATCAGTAACCTATTGGTATTTGCCATTAAGTTACATTAATTCCAATAGACCATAGTTAAATATTCTTGTTTATTTAGACCACTACATTTCATTACTTTATTAATGATTATTATTACTTTAATAGCTTGTCACTAGTAAACAGAATAAGATATTCCTGTTCTGCCAAGTCTGTTTAAGATAAGTAATTAGGGGAAGTTGGGACATAATTTATATATTAATAGAATATTAAAAATTATGTACTTTAAAGAAAAGGTTTTAGATGCTTTATTCTTAATTGGTTTCACATTTTTAGATACGCCATTGCATTGGCCTTAAGGGAAAAACAGCGCGTAATATTTACTAGCCCAATTAAGGCTCTGAGTAACCAGAAATACCGGGAAATGTATGAAGAATTTCAAGATGTTGGATTGATGACTGGAGATGTTACTATTAATCCTACAGCGTCTTGTCTTGTTATGACTACAGAGGTAATTTATATGGTGCCTCATCCAATTTTTCCCTTTTAATTTTAATTAATGTATCTAAGATTAGAATATATAAGGCTTTATCAGTTGCTCTATATAGATAAAATGTAATACTTTATTTTCTGAGTGCTTTAGTAATTCCATAAATTTAGTTGTAAATTACTAATCCTGTTTCTTGTCATATGACATATAGAATTTTTTCCCAAATATTTTTAAAGACTTATTGTCAGTGACATGGAAATACATTGACAGTTCTGCATACAGTTTCATGTAAGTAGGGGCTTTTCCTTCCATGTGATTTTTTTTTTGCATTTTAGTTGATACAAATACATAAATAACTTTTTGAAAAATGTCCAGGTAAGTTAAACTTCTTCCCATAGTCATAGTTAAATTTTATTTAAAACTTAAATACTTAAAATATCTTATGTTTTGAACACAGTTAGCTGTCTTGTCTATACCAAGTACTTTTATACATTCTTGAATTATATCCTTGCATTTTATAAGGACATGGTACTGTAGAGAATATAAATTAACTTCTGGCCTGCAGAGCCAGCCAAAAGCATTGCTCACTTTTCATTTTGGTGCCCAAAGTAAGTTTCCGTTCCCAAAATTTCTTTCCATATATAGATTTTCTTTAAGTCAAAAATCAGGATATGGTTGCCAGAAAGTATCGATGTTGTGAGAGGAAGTAGAAAAAAATCAGTGAACATTATAAAGTACCATAGGTTGAATAGAAGATAATTTTAAGTTACTCTCATAACCTAGATAGTGTGGATCTTGTGATGAGTGTTATATGTACAGTGAAGTGGCTTCATACTTAAGATATATGTAGATAGAGGGGATAATAATTCTCTCCATGAATTGTGCCTGAATACTAACTGTTGAGAAGTCATTTATATTGGTTTCATGAGAGACTATTATTTGATTTATGAGATATATTTAAGATAAGTAACCTAAATTATTTTAATGTTTCCATTAAAGCATTTCCAAAATTCCTCATTAGAGAGAACTGCCAAATTTTGCCAAATTGTTTATATTTTTTTAGATTTTGAGAAGCATGCTCTACAGAGGTTCGGAAGTTATGCGAGAAGTAGCGTGGGTCATATTTGATGAAATTCATTACATGAGAGATTCAGGTATGTTCTCCTGTGTTGCTGAGATGTGTGCCATATATTTTCCTTCATAAGGGCATTGGGAATTTTGAGTAAGTAGTTGTTAAATTTTGCTTTCACTATTCATGTGGCCAGAGTTCTAATAAACTAAATTGTGGGTAACGTGGTATAGTATTTCTGATGGGTCTTTAACTTCAGCTTCTAATGGGTTTTTAACTTTAGCTTCTTTAACTTCAGCTTCTTTTAACTAGTAACTCTGGGTGTGAAAATGCAAATTTATAATAAACAATTAGAACTAAGATAGTTTAATTTTTTTAATTGTTTTTTTAAAAGATTAATTTTTTTATTTGGAAGAGAGAGCATTAGCAAGCAGGGTAGTGGGAAAGAGGCAGGTTCCCCGCTTAGCAGGGAGCCTGACGCTGGGCTCAGTCTGGGATCCGGAGATAATGACCTGAGCCCAAGGCAGACAACTAACCAACTGAGCCACCCAGGCACCCTTAGGCTGGTTGGATTTTAATAGAGAACTCTCCAAAATAAGTAAAATAAGTGTTAAGGAAATATTTAAAGCTTTTAGCCTAGAGTTAACTTGTTTTGTTGTTTTTTTTAAGATTTTATATATTTATTTGACAGAGAGAGACACAATGAAAGAGGGAACATAAGCAGAGGGAGTGGGAGAGGGAGGAGAGAAGCAGGCTTCCTGCTGAGCTTGATCCCAGGACCTGGGGATCGTGGCCTGAGCTGAAGGCAGACGCTTAATGACTGAGCCTCCAGGCGCCCCAGCTTACTTGGTTTTATTAGTATTTTAGTTTTTAAAAACTAAGAAATGCAAGTTTATGATAAAAATACTAAATAGGGATTACGAAATACAAATGAGAAAAAAATATCCTTTTACTTGAACTATGATACTACTGTAAGCAAAAGTAAGTATACTTGGAATTTTGAGTGGAACTGTGAGGGGTACTGTTAACATTTAAAAGTTAAATGTTTAACGTGTCCACACTTAAAACTTAGTTTTTGTTTAAAATAAGGCCCTGAGTTAGCCTGTATTTATAGTGAAAGTAATAACAATTTATGAAATCATTTGCCCTTTAAACATTTCACTGCTTTTGAATTCATAAAATTAAATTAAGTTCTGACCAGAGCTGTTTAGGTTTTGAAATCAGGAATCTTGTATTAATTTTTTTTTTTTTGAAGATTTTGTTTATTCATTTGACAGAGAGACAGTGAGAGAGGGAACACAGGCAGGGGGAGTTGGGGGGGAGAAGCAGGCTTCCCGCTGAGCAGGGCGCCCAATGTGGGGCTCAATAATCCCAGGACTCTGGGATCATGACGTGAGCCGAAGGCAGATGCTTAATGACTGAGTCACCCAGGAGCTCCTGATTTTTTATTTTAGGGGGAAACTCTCAAATTGATTTTTCTAGTTTTTCCCATTAAATAAAAACTGGCATACTTTTGCTGCTAATGAAATCTTTCAGGTGTAGAGATCATGAGGGTGATTTGGATGAAAGATGTTACATGGTATAGTAATAGTGTGTCTTTAAAATTTGTTGCTGTCTAATAATATCCAGTATCTCTAAAATTTAGTTTTAGTGTACTGATAAAAACATTAGCAAATAAAAATGGATAAATGAAAAAAAAATTTGTTGCAGTAACTTTTCTACAAGCCATTAACTTTTGTTTCTCAAAGTGAGATGGAAATACTATTTACAATGTCATGGGACTCTTGTTATGCTGTGTGAAAAGTATTCGGTCTGGAGCTGCTCTTTGCAGGCTGTTGTTTCAGAGTACATTGTGGTTTTAGTGGTTTAGTTTACTAACTTTCTATTGGATAATAGATATTTCATCTTATATAAGAAAGAAAGTAGTTTTCATTAAGGGTCTATGGCTAAAAATATCTTTGTGGAAAGTGGTCTACATTTCTAATTACTGAGCTCAAGAGGTAATAATTTTAGATGACTTGTTTAAAAAGTGACCCTGAATTCCAAAGTGTGTATATATATAATTTTTTTTTTTTTCCCAGAGCGTGGTGTTGTATGGGAAGAAACTATTATTTTGCTTCCTGACAATGTCCACTATGTGTTTCTTTCGGCTACTATTCCAAATGCCCGACAGTTTGCTGAATGGATCTGCCATTTACATAAGCAGGTATTTTCTTTCTTTTCGATGTCTTCAGTATTTAAAACATTGGAAGTTGGCTTTACTATCTTTTATACTTTGTTCTTGATGCCGCCTAGGATTAAGAAGACTTTAATGTGAAACTGTCTCACATCAAGTGCAGGCTTGTCAGAATCACCTGACTAGTCTCTTACAAGTGTGTATTTCTTTCTTTTTTTTTTTTTTTTTAAAGATTTTATTTATTTATTTAATAGAGAGAGGAAGATCACAAGTAGACAGAGAGGCAGGCAGAGAGAGGGGAAAGCAGGTTCCCTGCTGAGCAGAGAGCCCAATGTGGGGCTCAATCCCAGGACACTGAGATTGTGACCTGGATGAAGGCAGAGGCTTAACCCACTGAGCCACCCAGGTGCCCCACAAGTGTGTATTTGTAAGTGCCATCTTAAACCCAGTATATCAGCATGTCTGAGAGTAGGGGCTTGTAAGCTCCTAACCTGATCTTGATTCTTTGCCAGGTTTAGAAATTACTGCATTTACTCATTGAGTGAGGCCTTACGGTAGAAAATTTCCTCTAAGACCTCAGTACCAGGAAAAAGCTGTACATCTCCTGAGCATGTGATTTGGTTTTTGTTATGTTAACATAGTCAGCCTTTTTACTGTGTTTCCCTTCTGTTTTTGTAGTCCAACTTTCCTGCCCTTTTTTTTCCCTTTATACCAGTATTCTTACAAACCGTTATCTGTTTATAAGCTCTCTAATGGGATTTTGTAATATCCATGTTGCTTCTGTAGGATAGAAGCCTATGTGATCTTCTGGAGGAGCTGGATCAATTTAGTAAAGCTCTGAAAAACCTTTGTGGAGCAAAAAAAATCCCATTTTACCTCAAGGAGTATTCTCTGTCACCATACTACTGCTGTGTAGGAATACATGTCATCTTTAATTATGGCATCACAGGTCAAGGGTATGAATCCAAGATCATTATTGAAACTCACATCATGTATTTGGCCCTGATTAGGGAATAGATGGTAGTATAATTTAATAGACCTAATTTTTCCATATTTTTCTCTTGCCCGGTTTTAAAAATTTTTTAAGTTTTTTCTCTTTTTGAAATGTTGAATTCAAAAGTTTATTTCTTCAAGGTCTTCTAGGTAGGTTAAATATTTTGAAGAAATAAAATTATGTGTTTAATTGTTTTTCTTTTTTCTTTCTTTCTTTTTTTTTTACAGCCTTGTCATGTAATTTACACAGACTATCGACCTACTCCTTTGCAACACTACATTTTTCCAGCAGGGGGAGATGGCCTGCACCTTGTGGTTGATGAAAATGTAAGGGAGTAATTACGATTTTTTTTTTAATGTTATGTTTGTCACCATAAGTACTTCATTAGTTTTTGTTGTAGCGTTCCAGGATTCATTATTTGTGTTTAACACCCAGTGCTTACTGCAATAATTTACTGAAGTAGAATGGTAGAAGTCCATTTTTTTTCTTAAGTAGTTTTGTGGTCCAGAATTGTTGGGTTTGTATGTAGTTTTATTTCAAAAATTATATTTAAAACTTGTGTTTGTCTTACGCATAAATGAAGATTTTTCTTCTTTCCCAGTTTTTTTCCTTCTTCTTTCCCAGTGTTTTAAAATGCCTGAAGAATAGGGACTTAGGACATGTTTCAGATATTTTATGTTTTGCTTTTCCCAGTTTTAATATCTCTCCCTTTTATGACCTATTATACACAACATTTTTTAACTCTTTCAGTGACCTTTTTAATAATTCTTACATTATTTTTATTTTTGAGGAAGCTCTGTTTTGAGGTATGAAAAAATGTATTGTGGTTAAATATTAGTGAGATTATTTAGAAAATATCTGATTCCAGGGTGACTTCAGAGAAGATAATTTTAATACTGCAATGCAAGTACTTCGAGATGCTGGTGATTTGGCAAAAGGAGATCAGAAGGGACGGAAAGGAGGAACAAAAGGTAATGTGGAACTTCGTTCACTTTTTCCCCTTGGGAAGCTATATAAAGATCTAGATCGTATAAGATAAAATTGTATAAATAAAAGCTCATCTCTTTTTTCTTATATGACATTGAGATATAATTCATGTACTATACACTTTATTCATTAAAGTATACAATTTCATAGTTATTACTATGTAACAGAATTATGCAGCTATCACCACAATTTTTTTATTGAAATATAATTCATACACCATAAAAATTGCCATTTTTCAGTGCATAATTCAGTGTATGTTAGTGTATTCACAAACTTATGCAACTACTAATTCTAGAACATTTGCATCAACTCAAAAAGAAGTCCTTTACCCCTTAGCAATTATTTTTCATTTCTTCTAACCTCTTCCCCAGCCCCTCAGCCTTACATAATCACTAATCTACCTTCTGTCTCTTTTCCTTGTCTGAATGTTTCATATAAATGGAGTCATAATTTGTGTGGTCTTTAGCATCTGGCTTCTTTCACTTAGTGTGTTTTCAAGGTTCATCCATGTTACAGCATGTCAGTCCTTAATTCCTTTTATAATCAAAAAACATTGTATTAAATGAATGTATCACATTTTATTTATCCATTCATCAGTTGTTGAACATTTGGGTTATTTCTCTTTGTTGATTCTTGTGAGTGATGCTGTTGTAAATATTTGTAATCTGCCAGTTTTTATGTAAACGTATGTTTTCTTTTCTCATTGAATGTATACCTAGCATTGGAATTCTGAGTCATGGTATTTCTGTGTTCAATCTTTTGAATAACTGCCAAATTATTTTCCAAAGTGGCAGCCCCATATTACATTCCCATCAAAAGAATATGAAGTTTCCATTTCCTCCACAGCCTTACCAGTACTCACTGTAATCTCTTTTAATATAGTCATCATAATGGTATAAACTGGTATCTCAATGTTTAATTTCCATTTTTCTCATGGCTAATGATGTATCTTTTCATGTGCTTATTGGCCATTTGTGTGTCTTATTTGGAGAAATACGTATTCAAATCTTTTCCCCATTTAAAAATGAAATTGTCTTTTTTTGTTGTTGAATTATAAGAATTTTTTATGTACTCTGAATAGTAGACCCTTACCTACTTTTTCCCATTCTGTGGGTAAAGGTTGTCTTTTCCCTTTATTGTTGGTGTCTGTTGAAGTACCAGAGTTTTTAACTTTGATGAAATCCAGCTTATCTGTTTTTTTTTTTCTTTTGTTGCTTGTGCCTTTTGTATTATACCTAGGAATGCTTTGCCTAATAGCAAATCATGGATATTTATTCCTCTATAGTTTTTAAGAGTTTTATAGTTTTAAAGTTTTTCTTTTGTTGCTTGTACTTTTTGTATTATACCTAGGAATGCTTTGCCTAATAGCAAATCATGGATATTTATTCCTCTATAGTTTTTATGAGTTTTATAGTTTTAAAGATTTTATATTTAGGTCTGTAATCCATTCTGAGTTAATTTTTGGGTGTGGTTTATATATTCTTTTTGCAGGACCGTCCAATGTGTTCAAGATCGTGAAGATGATTATGGAAAGAAATTTTCAACCTGTAATTATTTTCAGTTTCAGTAAGAAAGATTGTGAAGCCTATGCACTTCAGATGACCAAATTAGATTTTAACACAGGTACTATATAATTTCAACACAATTTTAATGTTATGTGAAAATAAATATAAATATTTTAGTAAGAAGATTAATCTTGTGATTAATCTGTTATGTATTGCTAGGATATACAGTTCACATTACAGTTACTGTAGTGTACTCATTACAGTTTTATAAAAGACCTTGTTTTATCATTTCCTTCTTTTCCTTTTGTTTTATTGGAAGGTATAAGTACATTGCTTTGTGTAAAATCCAAAGAGCCCTACTGAAAAATACTAGGAACATACCCTCTTGTACTTCATTGCCATAAACTCCTTTGTTACTGTGGCTCTCTGTGTGACAACTTAAGGCTAGTTACTTGGTCAAATCACTTTCTGGGTAGAGAGTACTGTGCTTCATTCTTCTAAAAATCCAAACCAGGAAGACCTGCACTTTACCTAATTGTGGTATAACCTTTAAATAAAGTAAGATGGGGCACCTGGGTGGCTCAGTGGGTTAAAGCCTCTGCCTTCAGCTCAGGTCATGGTTTCAGGGTCCTGGGATCAAGCCCCGGATCGGGCTCTCTGCTCAGCGGGGAGCCTGCTTCCTCCTCTCTCTCTCTGCCTACCTCTCCACCTACTTGTGATCTGTCTGTCATATAAATAAATTTAAAAAAATAGAAATAAATAAAAAATAAGATAACTTGTATTAAATTAATAAATTTTCCCACATATTATCTATGAATGTAATTCACTTAAAGTTACACAGCAAGATAGTAGCATAACTTAGCCAAAAATTTGGCATACTTTATACAAGCCCATTTATTATTCAGTTCATACTTTTACCTATGTAATCCTATATAATGAGAAGTAGATAATATCCTTGATCATCAACTATCAAATATCTATTGTATTGCTTTCATTATCAAAGCATTATTAATTAAACCCATGCATTTTAGAGCTAATTTTTACTTCTCCATTGGCAAAGTAAAAACAGATATCCCCCCATAAACTCCTGAAGTTAGTAATTTTTTTTTTTTAAAGATTTTATTTATTTATTTGACAGAGAGAGAGATCACAAGTACGCAGAGAGGCAGTCAGAGAGAGAGGAGGAAACAGGCTCCCTGCAGAGCAGAGAGCCCGATGTGGGCCTCGATCCCAGGACCCTGGGACCATGACCTGAGCTGAAGGCAGAGGCTTTAACCCAATGAGCCACCCAGGCACCCAGTAATATTTTATTTTTTAATTGAGTGAATTGCTCTACTTAGAGTGTTTCCTTATAACCACCAGTGCTGCATTTGCTTAATGTTGCAAGGTCATATATTGATTAATTGATCAAATATTTATTGACTACCTATTATTAAATAGACATTGTACAGTAAGGCAGTATAATAGTTAAGGGCATAGACTTTGGCTTTGCTCCACTAACAGTTAATAATAGCAGCCTCTATTATTTGCTATAAATCTCATTTTCCTCAATAACGGGTATAAATTATCACTGGGATCTATAATTTTAAGACTTAGATATATGGCACTTAGTGTAGTTTTTGTTAATTTTATAAGATAGTACTTTTATTTGTGGATCAATTCTGTTAGATACATTTTGAAAGGCAGTGAATTTTATTAAATAGTAATTTTTATCTACTTTTGTCTTCTGTATTAAATACTTTACTTTTATTCTTTATAAACCTATTCTCTTGGAAATCTGTAAAGTTTGGTGTATCACTGATTGACTTAGATATTTATGTACCTTTGAATTTTTTCTTAGATGAGGAAAAGAAGATGGTTGAAGAAGTATTCAGTAATGCCATAGACTGCTTGTCTGATGAGGATAAAAAACTCCCTCAGGTTTGTGTTTAGTGTCACTAAGTAAAATGTGGATATTAAGTGTGATAGCCTATTTTTACTTGCCTTTCTTGGTTTTGTTACTACATATTGCATTGTTTACACACTTAGTAAATATTTTTAAGTCACTAAATTTCTTTTTTCTTTTCTTTTCTTTTTTTTTTTTTAAAGAGAGAGAGAGTGTGTGTATGAGCAGGGGAGGAGCTGAGGGACAGGGAAACAGAACCCCAATCAGGCTCCACGCTCAGTGCCTGACATAGGGTCCAGGGATCCAGTTCCATGTCAAGTTCCCTGCTCAATGGAGAATCTGCTTCTCCTTCTCTGCCTTTTCCCTCTGCTTGTGCGCTCTCCCCTTCTCTCTCAAATAAATAAATAAAGTCTTTGAAAAAAGTCAGATGCTCAACTGTCTGAGCCACCCAGGCACCCCAGAGTTACTAAATTTCTCAATTCATAAGTGTGCCAAACAAAACATCTAATGAAAATTCTGTGTTCAGTGAGGAATTTAATGTCTACTCTACTTTTACTTCAGAGAATTTTTTTCTTCGACTATTAGAATTGCTTGGGGATTTCTAAAATACACTGATGACTGGATGCCACTCCCAGAGGTTCTGATTTAATTGGTCAGATGTGTTTTGTGGTCATTAGAATCTTTCAGAAGCTCTCCAGATGATGCTAATGTGCATCCAAACCTGAGGACTCCTGTAATGTGACCTAAGACATGAAAATTTTGTTTTGTGAAAAGCAAGTTGAGAGATTATATTCTGCTTCCAAATGATTACTCTCATATGTAAAGAATTTATGATAAAAAGATAATAGCGTGTTTCTCAGTGTTTTTTTATTTTTTTTTAAAGATTTTATTTATTTACTTATTTATTTGACAGAGAGAGAGCAAGCACAAACAGGCAACAGTGGAGGGAGAGGGAGAAGCAAGCTCCCTGCTGAGCAGAGAGTGGGATATGGGGCTGGATCCCAGGACCCTGGGATCATGACCTGAGCCCAAGGCATGTGCCTAACTGACTGAGCCACCCAGGCACCCCTGCTTCTCAGTGTTTAAAATACTGTCTAAATTTTTTTCTAAGGTTTTTATTTATTTATTTCACACAGTGAGAGTGAGCGAGAGAGGGAACACAAGTAGGGGGAGTGGGAGAGGGAGAAGCAGGCTTCCTGCTAAACAGGAAGCCTAACTCGGGGCTCAGTCCCAGGACCCTGGGATCATGACCTGAGCTGAAGGCAGATGCTTAATGGCAGATCCACCCAGGCACCCTAAAATACTGTTTAACTTAAAAGATCTTCTTGTAATTTTTCTTCCCAGCTGAATTAGTAGTATTTGAGAGCTAAGGCATGTCTTTATATATCTTTATTATCCTAGTTTTCTATAAAAACTAATAGTAGACATGTAATTGCATTTAGTGAAGTGTTAATGAGGATGAAATCTTCAGTAATTCATTTGTTTTTAGACGAAGTACATATTTATGTTAAGTATGCTTTATACTTGCTTATTTTTAGTTGGAGCTGGTTAATATTATTTTGTGCAGATGTATACTTTGTCCTCATTTCTTTTAGTAGTTGCCAAGATGAAGTGATGCTGGAAAATTTGAGGCAGAAGTGCATATATGAATTTTATTTAAAGTATATTTTTCATATTAAGGAAAGCTAGGGCAGAATTGAGTTTTGGTTAATCTGTGGGAATACGGGTTTGGATTTGGCTTTTATTCTGAAAAGTTATAACATGCCTTTAAACAGCTTTTCATTGCCCATTTTTTCTTAATTTGGTTAATTTAACATACTCTATTTTCCTTTTTCGTACATCACTGAAAAATATTTCAATCACAGGTTGAACATGTACTTCCTCTCTTGAAGCGAGGAATTGGTATTCATCATGGCGGTTTACTTCCTATTTTGAAAGAAACTATAGAAATTCTCTTTTCTGAAGGATTAATAAAGGTATGATTTTATTTATTATGCCTTTGAGTTGTTTTGTATGAATAGTTTGAAAGTTATTATTATTGTTATTTTTTTAAAATAGGCTCCACACGCAATATGGCCTATGAACTCACAACCCTGAGGTTAAGAGGTGCATGTTTTATCGTCCAAGCCAGCTAGGTGCCCAACAATTTGATTTTTATGTATCGTGTTATTACTTCATACATTTTGGGCTATAGGTAAAATATCATTGGTTTCCTTTCCAGTAATAAAAGTAAGAAATGCTAACACTACACAGTGTGGAATTTTGCAGAAGGTGCTATTTAGTTTTCAAAAGTGGAGTTGATTCTATGAGTGGACTCATCTATATACAGAATAAAATGATTAGAGAAGACAAGGAGAATTGCTGGTAGTTATAAAAAAGAGGTTTCTTTAGGATGTGCTAATTCAAACTACAGAGAATCTAATATAATTTTGAAGTTTATGTTGATAGCCGTACTCAGAAATGGGGTATTAAAAATCAGAAACAACTTCAGAATGTAGTCTTAAGCCTATGTATGATTTATAAATGATTTTATTTAAAATCAGGTTAAAATATTAAAAATCAGAGATTTATCATGAGAATCTGAGCACTAAATAGAATATTTAAAAGAAGTTTACTCATTTTAAAGAACATACTTGAGATATTTTAGATCAAGAATTGGTCAGTAGTGACTTTCTACCTAGGTCCTGGTAAGGCCCTCTTGGAGTTCCTTTGTAGATGATTGTTGAGGCTCATTTTAAAGAATCTTTTCTTAAAAACGTAAATGATACTTGGTGGTGGTAAAAGTCAAATAGAATGATTGTAAATAAAGTAAAAGATGAAAGACCGTCATTCCTTTTCATTTCTCAGGAGTACCCACTAGCAAACATACAAATAATTCTTGACTTACTTTGTAAAGAAAAAAATTATACTACCCATGTTATTATCCAGTTTTGTCATATGTGTAACTTTTTCATTCTTTTTAGTAGGTGAATAGCTTTTTATTGAGTTGATGAAATAAAAGATGTTTTTATCTTCTTCCCTACTAGTGAAAATTTAGATTAACAGTACTTCACTTATTTTATTTGTATATATTTACACCTTTGTGTGCTTAAGCCAGTTATTTGTGTAGTCAATTTCTTGTTGGTAAGATCTTAACAGTGAGCTTAACCACTGATTCTGTTCTCCCCTCAGAGACCCTGAGGGTAGCTCCAAAACTGTTGTATCATCAGTCAAAAAGGCAGGAAATGTAACTTTCAGTGTTTAGAAAAGTAATCTGCAGCTTCATGCTTTGCACATTAGATCCTCTTTAAGTTACCACCACTGGAATTTAAAAAAACTATTTTCCCAGAATTAAAAAATTTCTGGGATACAAGGGACATTAGATATTATTTGGTAGTTTTATATATAAATACTGAATTACTTCTGAAACTAGCATGTTGTCTTATTTTTGCATTGTTTCATTAACAACTGATTTAAAAATTAATGTTTATATTTGAAAATTACAAAACTAGTTTTTCAGCTTAATAAAATACATGTTTAATCATATTTCTCAATTATTTAGGCCTTATTTGCCACAGAGACTTTTGCTATGGGAATTAATATGCCAGCTAGAACTGTTTTATTTACAAATGCCCGGAAATTCGATGGGAAAGATTTCCGATGGGTAAGTAAAATAATTACTATAATTGGAATAATTTTTATCTTTACTTGTTTTACCTAAGGTGATTTGGGCTTACGTAATCTTTGAGATTTTCAATTCTAAGTACTGAGGAACTTACACGTGAATCAATAAACAAGTTCATCAAGGTTTAACTTCAGAGCCGTCATTTCTATCTGTTCGGGTTTGGGGTTTTTTGTTTTGTTTTGTTTTGTTTTGTTTCTTGGCTAACCTAAAAACAAAAATCTCCCTCGGTAAAATACTTGATGATGAGGGTTAAGTGTGTAGATGATTTATGAGTGCTTTATGTATTTTAAATATATCTAGAATGTTCATTTCATGATTTATGAATGCTTTAAAGTATTTTAAATATATCTAGAATGTTCATTTCTTAAAGTTTAGGGTATTTAAGGCACCAAATCTACATTGGCTCCAGTTGCAGCTATTTTATCTTTCAGGTTTAAAATAGAAGTTCTAACAGGTTCACACATAATGTTTTTTCTAAGGCAGAAGGAAGGAGAGAAAGTTGTAATTGCAGGTAAAATGGTGACTTTGGGTAGAAAGTAAATTCTTAATCCAGAGATTCAGTAACATTACCAAATTTAAACTTTGTTAAACCCAATCTCTAAAGAAACTTAGCAGCAGATGAAAATTGACAGATGTGCAATAGAATGTTGTATTATGGATTCTGAGAAGTATGTACAGAAGGATAAAGCATAAAAAAAGAGTCACTTAAATAAGAGCGGTCATGGAAGGCTTCATTAGAGAAAGCCGTCCTCAAACTGAGAAACAACTGCACATGGGTATTTACTAGGTTGACAGTGGAGCTTCACAGGGGTGAAAAGCAAGTAAATTTCTACTTTATCCATGACAAGGCAAAGACTCAGGTAAACTGGTATTTGGGAGACATTTTTAAGTAGCCAGCTATTCTGCAGTTAATCTAATCCTTGAAAGTGGTGATTCTTTCATACACACAGAAGTTGCTGGCAGTAATTACTAATAATCAAAACACTGAAAAGCCCTCATGGTAGAATTGTAAAGGCAAAGCATTTTTTCTTGATTTGCTTTATTTTAAAATGTTTTGGTTGCTGTACAAAAGAGAAATACAAATATAGTGAGGCAGTTGCCATTTGTCTTTAGAAATTTTTACAATCTTCAAAAATTTTCTGTAACCTATAACTTTCTAAAATTGAACTTTTAGGGGCCTGGATGGCTCAGTTGGTTAAGCGACTGCCTTCAGCTCAGGTCATGATCCTGGAGTCCCCAGATCAAGTCCCACATCGGGCTCCCTGCTTGGCTGGGAGTCTGCTGCTCCCTCTGACCCTTTCCCCTCTCATGCCCTCTCTCTCTTACTCTCTTTTTCTCAAATAAATAAAATTTTTTAAAAAATGAACTTTTAATAATTTAATTCATGTAGAATGTGATTCCTGTTTAAAACACAGTTAATAGTTTCAGGTTTTACATTTTAAAATACTGTAAATTTAAAAAATCTTTATGTTGGGCCCCTGGGTGGCTTAGTCCTTAAGCATCTGCCTTCAGCTCAGGTCATGATCCCAGGGTCCTGGGATCGAGCCCCACATCGGGCTGCCTACTCAGCGAGGCTCCTGCTTCTCCCTCTCCTGCTCCCCCTGCTTGTGTTCCCTCTCTCTGTCAAATAAATAGATTAAAATCTTCAAAAAAAAAATCTTTATGTTATCTGTTGGTTTAAAATTACTTAATTTTCTGAATAAAATTGATGCCATAAGAAAATAAGTCTTTTGTGACTTTACATACTTCTTGGCATCCTGAGAACCACAGAAGTAAGTCTGCCTAGTATAGTGGATAATTGAACTTAAGAAAGCAATTTTTTCTTGATGATTCAGTTATCATATTATTAAACTTAAAAACCATAACGTCCCATAATGTTGTAATGATGCCCTTGGGCCCTGTTGAGGTTCTGTTGCATTGCCTTTTTGAAATGTTCTTTTCAGATCTTTTTTAGCTTTGTTGTTTAGCTTTGTTGTTTTTTCTTGTGCCTTTGTTTCTCCCAGGTTGTTAAGTCTGTTTTTGATGCTATCAGTAATATGCATCCTTATAGCTTAAACATACCTTCTTCTGTCAGGTATGTTTTGGGAATCTGAGAACTGTAGACCCTTTCCATCACCGAATAGTACAGAAGCACTTTCAGATAAAACTGCCCAGTGTCTCATTGGCGAATGTCACCCTGAAAAGGCTTACTAATCTTTTTTGACTACGTTCTTCTTAACGATGAATGGTCTCTACTGAACTCCAGGGATGTATACCAAGAAAACAAGAGAATTGTACTTTAAAAATTAAAAAAATGTTTATTTTATATTCATTTCATTTTGCAGGATAAGAAAGTCTATTATGATCAAGTCAGAATTGGTATTTTATAGAGTTTGACTCCTTCTTTGCTTTCTTTTAGACTTTACTGTTTTCCACAACGTCTGGCTCAAAGATATTTTATGTCAGTGAATTAACATTCTTTCCCTGTACCTTTGGTGTATATGATCATTTTGGAGCTAAAATTTTGTTTTATAACATTATTTTAAGTGTATTGCATTTTTGTGTTTTTACTTAATCCCCTAAAAGTTGATGGTTTTAGTCATATTTTCTTTTTTGGAATACATAACTTGTGCTTATGTATTTTGTGATAAAAATTTAAGAATATATTTTTCACCAGGTTTTCTCCTAAACTCTGGATTTTTAATTATGTTCACCCAGATTTCTTCTGGTGAATACATTCAGATGTCTGGTCGAGCTGGAAGGCGGGGAATGGATGATAGAGGAATTGTAATTCTTATGGTGGATGAAAAGATGAGCCCAACAATCGGAAAACAGTTACTTAAGGTAACCAAGTTAAGATTCTGCTCTCTCCAGCAATTTGAGAAACATATTTCAGGAGCCACTTTGAAATTAGTTTTGTGATTTCAGATACCTTTCTAAGTAGATGAGTGAATTTACTAAACTATTTAGGCTTGAAAGGTAGAAGAGGGTAACTGCACAAAGTGCTGATATTTTGTACCCTACTTTCTGTTCTAATAAGTGAGGTGTAACTCATGTGATGAAGGACATGTAAAGATTCTCAGAGAGGGCAGAAATGTCTACTTTGCCCTCCAAATTTGAGATAATCTCTGTAACTGCCTTCTCTACTGAAGATTGCTCTTCAGCTATCATAACAGGAAGTAGGGCACATGGTATCCGTGTTTTGGGCAGTTACCTTCCCCACCCTTGCAAGCCCATATAGCTTAATTAATTCTACAGTCTACCATTTTAATACTGCCTATTGATGGATCGTAAATACCCCAATAAGTTAATTTAATTTTTTTTTTTTAAGATTTTATTTGACAGAGAGCGATCACAAGTAGGCAGAAGGGGTGGGGGGAAGCAGGCTCCCTGCTGAGCAGAGAGCCTGATGCAGGGCTCCATCCCAGGACCCTGAGATCATGACCTGAGCCGAAGGCAGAGTCTTTAACCCACTGAGCCATCAGGTGCCCCAAGTTAATTTAAATTTTTAAGCTTTATTTCAAATTAGCCTATTCATTTTACTTGTTTAATACTTGTCTTTCAGATTGTTTTAAGGGTTTTATTTTTGTTTTGTTTTGGAGAGCTTTTCAGGGAAGTTAGGCCTGGTTGCTTTCTTTCTCCTTCTCCATGCAGTAAGAAGTTTTTAAAACAAATTCCTAGAGAAAACTCCTAGTAAGATGGGAAACTTAACATTAATTAGAAATTGCCTGGGTGACTCAGTTGGTTAGGTGTCTGCCTTCAGCTCGGGTCATGATTCCAGGGTTCTGGGATTGAGTCCTACATCGGGCTCCATGTTCAGCAGGGAGTCTGCTTCTCCCCCTCCCTCTCAGCCCTGCTCGTGCTCTGTCTCTCTCAAATAAATAAATAAAATCTTCTAAAAAAATCAATTAAAAATACAAAATTAAGTGCCAAATCATTAGCTAAGAGCTCTAAAACATGTTAAGTCATATATAGGTCAGTATCTCTGAAACAGACTGTTTTTAGTTTCAGAAACTTGGGAACTGATGGAGAATGTGAGATATGGTTGTGGGAAGTCTGGTATGCTAAAGCAAAGTAAAAGTTTCTTTTTTAAAATACGTGGTTAATGTGAGCAACGATGAAGCTTATCTGTACATAATCATAATGATCATATGGTGTCTTATTTTCACTTTTAAAGATTAACACTTGGAAAGCTATTTTTAAGTGTTCATGTGAAGAAAATGATACAAGATTGAAAATTGGTATTTTTAGTCTTCAAATCGTGCCAGATATAATAAACCCTGTTTTTCTTTCCTTGTGCTCTATGTATGGAAAAAGTAGAATTAGGTTGCCAATAGTAGGAGGTAATATTTTAATGACAGCATCTGGTTTCTTTAGTACAGATATTTCATTATATTTACTTGACATTTCTGAATGTATATGTACCTGTTAAGTGCAAAAGTTCTATTGGCTTTTATTTTAAAAATTTCATTGTGGTAAGAACAGTTAACATGAGATCAACCCTCAACAGATTTTTTAAAATTATAAAATATGTTATTGTTGACTGTAGGTACAATGTCATACATCATATCTCTGGAGCTTATTTATCTTGCTTGACTAAGACTTTACGACCTTTAATTAGTAACTAGCCTTTTATATTCCTCTTCAGTCTCTGGCAACCACCAATCTAATCTTTGATTCCTTGAATTTGACTATTTTATAAAATTGATGTAAGTGGAATCACACAGTATTCAGTTTTTCTGTGACTGGTTTATTTCACTTACCATAATGTCCTCAAAGTTCATGTTGTCACATATTGCAGAATTTTCTTTAAGGTTGAATTGTATTCCATTGTGTATGTACCATATATATATATTTTTTAATCCTTCACCTACTGATGAACATTTAGGTTGTTTCTACTGTTTCCACATCTTGGCTATGTGACTAGAACTGCGCTAAACATAGGAGTGTTATTATCTGTCTAGTGTCTTGGTTTTTATACTTTTGGGTAAATACCCAGAAGTAGAATTGCCAGATCATGTGTAGTTTTTGGTTTTTTTTTTTCAATTTTTGTGAAATATCCATACTGTTTTCCATAGTGACTATACCATTTTCCTTTCTGACCATCAGTGTGCAAGGATTCCGATTTCTCCATCATTTCTTGATTTTATTTATTTATTTGACAGAGATCACAAGTAGGCAGAGAGGCAGGCAGAGACACAGAGAGGAGGAAGCAGGCTCCCCGCTGAGCAGAGAGCCCGATGTGGGGCTTGATCCCAGGACCCTGGGATCATGACCCGAGCCAAAGGTAGAGGCTTTAACCCACTGAGCCACCCAGGCGCCCCTTAAATGAATTTTTAAGAACAGCTTTATTTGGATGGAATTCATATTACATACAGTTCACCCATTTTCATGGTTGCTAATAAATTCACAGAGGTTTGCCACCATCATTACAATCAATTTTGGAACATTTTTATCAGCCCAAAAAGGAACTTTATATCCATTAACTATCACTCCCCATTTCTTTCCTAACTCTTCTCTTTCCCGAAAGCCCTAGACAAACCACTAATCTCTTTCTCTCCATAGATTTGCCTATTTTAGGCATTTCATATAAATTTAGTCAGATAATATACAATCTTTTGTATCTGGCTTTTTTTTTAGCCTAATATTTTCAAGGTTCATATTTGTAATACGTATCAGCACTTCATTCCTTTTTATTTATGAATATTGCTCTGTTGTATGGATATATTACAAGTTATTTATCCATCTATCAGCAGATATATATTTAGGTTATTTATACATCTTGGCTGTTGTGAATGATGCTGCTATGATTATTTCTTTACAAGTTTTTATGTAAACATATTATTTTGGGTATATGCCTATGAGTGAAATTGCTGGGTCATACATAATTCTATGTGTAACCTTTTGAGGACCTACCAGACTGCTTCTCATCATCAGCTGTATACCATTTTACATTCGCATCAGCAATGTATGAGGGTTTTCATTTCCCTGTGTTCTAGCTAATGCTTGTTATTTCTGTCCTTTTGATTTATAATCATCATCCTAGTGAGTGTGAAAATGGGGCCTTTCACTTTGAATGCTGCATGGTTTGACTTGTTTAAAGGATATAGTACCTGCCTGTTGATGATACTGCAGTTATATAAGCAAATATGTGTGTATCTATATTTCTTTGTTTCTAGATGCATTTCTTTTATTGAGACTAACTGCACTACTTTTTTTGTTCTCTGGAATTTTTTCAGGTAGTTTCACTGTCACTACAGAATTTGTAGGCACCTTATTCAGAAAAATAACAACTAATAGTTATCAAATATTCAACATGTCTTGGGCTTTGAAATAATTACTATTACTATCCCAGTTTTATAAATAAATAAGACGTACAGAAGTTAAAGAATTTTTCTAAAATCATATTGTTGTTAAATGACAAATCCTGATTTTAAAGTCATGCAGTCTGGTGTCAGAATGCATGCTTCTAACCACCATATGTTGCTACTTCTCAGTACCTCATGCAAATAGATTTTTCATTTACTGGCTCAAACCAAATTTGGCTTGACAGCACTTTGTTCTTTTGACATATTTCTTAATACACCATATGAACTAATCATCTTGAGTACAGGACAGAACTAACTTTGAGAGAAAAGGTATATTCTTCCTAAAGTTCCAAAGGCTTTTAGAAAAACGGGAAAGTCAAAACTATTTTCCTTCAAGTAAGTTTTATTTTCCTTAGCCAGTAAGAATATAGTTCAGGTTGAAATGAACACACAACTCTCTAGAAGCAGAAAGCCTGTATAGTCTCTTAGAAGTAGCACTTCATTCCCTGTAAGAAACCATTAAGTTTATTTAATCATTTCAGGAATTATAGAAACAGGTTTACTTTGATAAAACAAGTAATGACATTTCCTCAAAGTACTGTGATGGTTTTACATTCTTTTGAAAATATGGGCAGTATACTGGAAGGCATATTTCTTCTGATAATACTGGAGAGATGTAAAGGATCTTTTAACTGAATAAAAGAGATGTAAACGATCTCTTAACTGATCTCTTAAAGAATAAAAGATGTATTCACCAGTCTTTATCTAGACTTTTTTTTTGGAGAAGTAAGAAGACCCACATTTGTCCATAATTCTTCTGTCTTCTATTATAACAGTTTAAAATGCAAAAATACTTAGACTGGCAGTTTTTTAAACTGCTCACCTGAACGAACCATATATCTAAAACTTCATTAGAAGTAGAATAGCATTCAAAGGGTAGTAATACAGATTTTCTTTGGAAAATTGATCTGTATAACTCTCTCTTACTAGCTGAACAACTTGACAACTAAAAGAAACCTTAAAAGTTTTTCTAGAATGAAGCTTACGTTTAAAATCTTAGCAATGGCTGAGTTTTGTTCCAAGTTAAATTTTAGGTGACCCTTTTTTAAGCATTCTGTTGATATATCATTTAAAAATTTTATAATTTGGCTGATGAAATTAAATATATAAAAAGTTGAGAAGTACTTGGTCAACATTTGAGGGTTCCTATAATTTTAGTAATGTGAATATTGAGAAACAGCGATGTGAAATAAATTACATTTTGAATTTGCCCTCTGGAAGAACTTTAGCCCAGATATGCTGTGAAATTTATCTCTTACCTCTTTAGCCTGGGCAGGTCTCTTCACATCTCTGAACCTGTTTCTTGTTTCAAATTAAAACAGTAAATCAGTTTTGCTAGGAATATTGTGAACTAAAAATTTATTTAAGTATTAGTACAGTGATTGGCACATACGTAGTAGATATGGTCATTTTTAAACTTGGGGAATCTATTTACATACTTATATAGAACAGAAAGTGAACAAGGAGCAACAAACATATGGCTCAATGGCTCAGTATCTAGTAACTCCAATTTGGGAAAATCTGGGATAATTTTAGACTAGATGATTGTGATTTAAGGCTTTATGGAGGAAATCGATCTTGCTGCAAGCTCTGAACGGTTGGGGGTAAGAGTAGGGGTTGGATTTTGATTTCCAGAGCTGAAGTGATCTAGACCAGATTTGATGAAACTTTGAAATAGGTGATGGCAGTGGTAAAGAAACAAAAGAACTGATCTAAGATATACTGAGGAAATAATCTGCAACCGCCAGTTGATTAAAATTTTAAAAAGGGATAAAGCAGAAGAAAGAAAAGCCTCCTAAATTATAATTTAAGTGGTAATTTCATTGCTCATTAATCAAATTAAAATTGAACTCTCATAAGTTTACCCCTTGCAGAGCCATAGACATTAAATCAGGTGTAATTTTCACACAAAGGATTTTATTTGCAACAAATAAGGAGATCACGGAACAACTTCCAAAGTTGTGATTCCCTGAGCAAAGGTGAATGGATTCCTTTTATTTAGGGTTAGGATGAGTATTTAGCTTTGTCATCGTGTATGGAAGTAGGCATAAGCACGCACCTTAATGAAACATTGCCTGTATATACATTGTATGTTACATAAACAAGGCTTGTGTTCTTCCTTGGGCAGAGAGATCTTAGTGTTAAAATGAGCTAAAGTAACTGTTAGTCCTTCTCTGGTTCATCTGTGCCCATGAATGTCTGGGATTGAATTCAAACTGGCCGGATGGTCTGAGAGCTCCTCATCGGGGCAGTTACTGCTTGAGGGGTTAGTTTTTGGTTTCCGTCACAGGATGTTATGCCTTGAGGTCTTTTGCCTCGCTTAAGAGATCAGCTAGAAGGAAGAGCTAAGGAAGACTGTGGGACAGAGGTGATAGAGTATAAGTAGGTAAGCAGTGAAGGTTAGGGCTTGGGGGTTAGCCGGTTACAAAATCAGTAATGTCACTAAACATTAATCTTTGTAAGGGTAAAACTCAAGAATGGAAAAGAGTAAGAGAGATAAATTTTGTTTTAGATAGTGTAACCCTATTATTACTATTTATCACCCAAATTAGGTTACTGTAGGTGTGGAAAAGGTGCTTTTAATAATTATACCAAGACAGTAGTTGTAGGGTGGAACTATCTTGGGCTCACTTAGTTACAGTGTCAAAATGCCAGGTTGAGTTTCAGGTAATCAAGAATTCGGAGGTGTATTCTATAGCGATCAAGAACACAGAAGCAGAGCTTGAGCTTAGAAATAAACACTGATAATATTGAAGCCCCAAATTTCTGAGAGGAGGTAATAGTACAAAAAAATAACAGAAAAGTAAGGGGTGTGTTTGTTTGCAAAATTGTAAAATAGCTGAAGTTGTCTTTAAATTCCTCTCTCCTCCAAGAATTTGGTTTTCATACTAACTTCACATCCCCCTTTGGCCTTATTTTCAAGGAAAGTTCATAAACATCAATTTTAGGGACTTAGTAACAGGCCCCTAAGGTGAATGGCTCTTAATTTTTCAGGAGTTAAGGAGTACTTTCATTTAAGAGTTTGATGAAAGCTCTCCTCATAAAATCCTATGTGTGAACATTTAGAATTATGCTATTAGATTGGTCTGTGAAACTCAATTTAAGAGCCCCTGACCACCCTAAGGCTATTTTTTGCATTTTACTGTGCCATTTACAAATACATAAGCATACTTTTTGATAATTCACTTTAAATATTTCAGTATGCATCTCCCAAGAATTTAGTTAATTCTCCTATTGTATGTGGGGCATAGAGGTCCAAGAGCAGCTGGCTCTGGGGTCCCAAACAGCAGGTTTAGCCACTCACTGAAGGCTTGTTTTAAAGAGAAACAAGGGGTGGTGAACCAAAAAAGGAATTTATTTTAGTCAGGCCAATACCAGGAAGATAGAGGACTAGCGTTTCAAAGATTGTCTCCAAAGTGCCAAAAATACTTCACAAGTTTCTGTAAGGAAAATGTGGGACAAAGTTCCCTGGATATGTGCAGGTGGGCATTGCTGGTCAAGTTATTCATCCTTTTGGGATTAGTTATCAGTGGAGTCTTACTAGCTCAAGGAAGTCCTCCCTCCAGGGGGTAGTTTTGGTTCTCAGCAGGGGATGCTTTGTGCACAGGGGTCTTTTGTCTGAGTTAAGAGACTAAGATATGTAGACAAAAAATGATCTGTAAATTGGTAGGGTGGGGAATACTTCTGTTTTATGTCACTCCAGGCAGCTGAGTTTTAAGGTGCTAATTTTTTTTTTTTTAAGATTTTATTTATTTATTTGACAGACAGAGATCACAAGTAGACGGAGAGTCAGGCAGAGAGAGAGAGAGAGGGAAGCAGGCTTCTTGCTGAGCAGAGAGCCCGATGCGGGACTCGATCCCAGGACCCTGAGATCATGACCTGAGCTGAAGGCAGCGGCTTAACCCACTGAGCCACCCAGGCGCCCCTAAGGTGCTAATTTTTATCTAAATATCTTTCTGAAATGAATTTAGTGTATACTCTGTCAGCACAGGCTAGGTTATGTTACAGTAACAAACCTAAATCTCAGGTACTTAAAGGTTTATTTCTCTTACTTGTTCAATGCAGGTTTATAGAGGAGGTTCTGCTTACTCTTGTTTAAGGTTGCAAGATGATGAAGAATCTGGCATCTTGAACATGAATAGTCACTGTGCTGGAGGGAAAAGATAGCTTTTCACACCACCAATTAAATACCTGCCCAGAAAGTGACACATCATTACAATTTATTTGCCCCACCCACCAGGGAGCCAGAAAATGTAGTCTTAACCAAGTGCCAGTAAGGCAGAGAGCGAAACATACTTGGCAAACAGTATTTTAACAAGTACTATTGCTACTTAGTGGACTTTTTCCTTTCACTTTCCTAAAGATTATTTATTACTTTGTATTGGTCATTTAAAAGAAAGAACTTAATACATTTGTACAGTATTCTTTAACATGGATTAAATTATTAAGCAGTTTAATAGGTATCTATGTAAATTTTATTTGAAAAAAATCACATTGACCTTTTTTTTTTCCCCTTAGGGCTCAGCTGATCCTCTAAATAGTGCTTTTCATTTGACCTACAACATGGTTTTGAACTTACTACGTGTAGAAGAAATTAATCCTGAGTACATGTTGGAAAAATCCTTTTACCAGTTTCAGCATTATAGAGCAATTCCAGGAGTAGTAGAGAGTAAGTATAAAATTATCATAACAGAGCCTTCTTAGCTAGTAGAGTAAATAGCACAATTCCTGCATTACTGGCTGCCTAGGCTATTTTTTATTTTTTGGTTAGCCAAATCTTGATTTTTGACCAGAACTGTGATCTGGTCATTATAACTGACTAGAATATTTTGAAATAAAAGAAAATCCTGCTCTAGTATACCTTTCAAGAGTTGGTTCAAATTTAATGTAATTTATTATTATAGGTATACTATATGATAGCTTACGTTCATGAGTCATAACAAAAGAACCTGGTATATTAAATTTGACCTGTAAGAAGCATGTGTATATTAGTCTTGCCCTTGTACTGTTCTCTCATTATAAAAGAGTGCCAGAGCATAAGTTTGTAAATACGGAAATTTAATACTCCAACTGGGATTTCAGTTCAGCCTTTTTAGAATTTCTAGCTCCTATTATGATAATGCTTTCTAAAGTTCAGAAAGTGTTCTGTGGTAACTGTTCAAGTAGAATTGTGTATTGATCCTTACCTTAGAGGATATTTTGGTTGATCATCATGTAAAAGCTGATTAAAATCTAAAACAGAGGCAAAGATTGAAAATAATGGTTTTGGTGGATCTTAGAAAAATAATTCATAGTCATTTTCTTGAAGAAAAACTAGAAAACTGAGCAAAAGATAAGAGGAAAGTTAAAACCATTTGTAACCTTACGCAGAGCCAGCTGCAACACTCTATAGCTCTTCTAACATTTTTCTTTCTCATACAAAGGTGTTTTGTTTTTTTTTAAGGTGGGATTAAATACATTAGTTCTGCCTTACCCACGGTTATGTGTCAAGATTCCCAGTGGATACCTGAAATCACAAATAGTACTGAGCCCTATATATACTATGTTTTTTTCCTATACATAACATTCATTCCTTTGATAAAATATAATTTATAAATTAGACACAATAAGGGATTAACAACACTAACTAATAGAAAAATTATAACCATATATTGTAATAAAATTTATGTGAGTGTGGTCTCTTTCTCTCTAAAAATATCTTACTCTATATTCACCCTTTTTGTGACGTGAGATGATAAAATGCCTACGTAATGAGGTGAACTGAGGTAAATGACATAATCACTGTGATGTAGTATTAGATTCCTATTGACCTTCTGACAGTATGTCAGAAAGAAGGTTGTCTGTTTTTATACTGTATTTGATTACTTAATTAAAACCACAGAATGCAAAGCTGTGGATAAGAGAGAGTACCACTGTATACAGTTTCTATAAAAGTAATGATGATACTTATATTAGTATCTTTTATTAAATATCTACCTTATGCCTACCCTTGTGTTAATACTTTGCATTCATTATTAGCCCAGTGATTTTGGCTTCTTCAAATTTAATCTGAAGTAGTCTTTGGAAGTATGATTTTTATGATTATACAGTATTTCTGTTTTATAAATGTACTATGATTTATTCAAAAATAAAGGTAAATTTGAGATACCTTTCTATCACAAGTGTTAGTACACTCAACTCAATTTTTATGTAGCCAAAAGTAAATGAATTATAATAATATGCCTTAAAAGAAAAAGGCTTAGAACGTCCAAGTGTCTTAATTTTCTTTTTTTTTTTTTTTCTTTTTCTTTACCCTTATCCGGGTGATAGATCATAGTTATTTCCTCTTTAATTTCTCAGGTTGTAAGAGCGGCTTCTTCATTACCAACTATAGAGTTGGAAGGAGCTTTAGCATCATTTTACAGATTTTTTTCTTAAAGGCTCAGGACTCCTTCCTCCTTGAATCCCCACACCACTCATTGCTAAATGCCATGGCTTCCCCTTCAGATTTTGATTGTACCTTATCAGCCATGTAGGAACCAGTCATTGGCAAATAACTGGAAGATTGAACTCTAAGATACTTTATGTGTCCTGTCCTCAGCTGCTCCAGTTGCTGGCCATAGAGCAAATCTGGCTTTGTGTGATACCATTCCATGTCTTCAGCCAGAGACACTGAGATAATAACTTTTCAAATACTGACTTACAAGATGACTGTCACTGTAAAATAATATTTTGTCAACAGGCAGTGAACAAGGAGCAGTATCCTCTTGCAGAAACCCCTAGTTTTGGTGTACCTCGATTTGGGTGAAGGTAGGGCAGGGCCCCTATCTGGAATGCAGTTTGGAAACTCTGGGGAAAACTAATCAAAAAGAAATGGAATCTTGATGAGCTACCCAAACTTGAGAATTTTTATCAAAAACAGCTTGATTTGGCTAGATGCATAGCATAAGAGATGGAGATGTACAGATGGAGTAAGGAAGTTACAGAGGTCACAACTGTCCAAAGCCAGTTCTGACTTTATGAAGCAAACTTCCCTGGAAATGTTATGGATGTGACTGCAAGACAGAATTTTACTGAACTTAACTGTTATTCAAGCCCAAGGATGGCCATTGCTTGAAGTGGATTGGATATGGTTGGAGTAGCATAGACTGGATGTAGGAAAACATTGCCTTATTTGCTGCGTGCTATCGTCTACATCAGTCATCAACCATTCCTAGAGAACGGTGATGGGGCTATTTGCTTGGTGCTGGCACCAACTTGGAAACTGGTCCAACAGCTATAGCAAGTAGCTGCTGAATATAAAGAGTGTGTGGCTAGAGGTCCACTTGCATCTCTGGTGGTGTTCCCAGGGGATCACAAATTTGTGATTTGGAGAGAGATGTGGAAATCTGTATTGCAACACCTGAAAGACTGTTGGACTTTTTAGAGTGTGGGGAAACCAATCTGAGAAGGACCATCAACCCGTCTTTAATGAAGTAGATAGAATGCTTGTTAGCGGCTTCGAACCCAAACAAGGAAGATTATGGGTTAGAAAAGACCTGATAGGCAAACCCTCATGCGGAGTGCAACTTGGCCAAAAGAAGTAAGCTTGATGAAGATTTCCTTAAAGACTACATTCATAGAGTGTAGTACACTAGAACTGAGTGCAAAACTACAACATTCTTCAGATTGTGGATATGTGTCATGATGTCGAAAAGGTTGAAAAACTTACTCATCTAATGGAAGAGATCATGAGTGAGGAGTAGAATAAAACCATTGTTTTTGTTGAAACCAAAAAAGATGTGATGAACTTACTAGAAAAATGAGAAGAGATGTGTGGCCCACCATTGATACTCATGCTGACAAGGGTCTACAGGACATGACTGGGTTCTTAATTATTTCATACATGGATAATCTCCTATTCTGATTGCTACAGATGTGGCCTCAAGGGCTAGAAGTGGAAAATGTGGAATTTGTCATCAATTACGACTACCCTAACTCCTCAGAGGATTATATTCATTGAACTGGAAGAGCTACTCACAGTATCAAAACAGAGCATATGTATTCTTTATATGTAATAACATAAAAGAAGTGAGCAATCTTATCTGTGTTTCATGAAGCTGATCAAGAGCAGTTAATTCCAAGTTGATTCAGTTTGTCAAAGACAGAGGTTCAGGTTGTTCAGGGGGTGGAGGAGGCTTAAAGGATGACAATTGGGATACTCTGCGCAAGAGGGCTGAATTCAATACCTTTAGAGACAGAGAAAATTATGGCAGAGATTAGTTTGCTTAAGAGAGATTTGAAGGGAAAACTTAGAATGGTATTTACTATACTGCCATTTACACCAGTGGGAGCTTTGGAAGTAATTTTGTGTGCTGGTTTAGAGACCCATTTTAGAACTGGTAATCCAATAGGCACTTAATGGAGTGGTTATGATAGCACTCAGCAATGTGGAAATGAGGTCCAGAGTTGTACATTGTTATGAACCAGCAGGCATATGTATGTCCTGCTACTGTAGCTCAATATTTTAAAATATTTTTAAAAGATTATTTATTTAAGATAGAGTGCAGGGGAGAAGCAGAGGGAGAGGGACAAGCAGACTCCACACTAAGTGCAGAGCCCAGCATGAAGCTCAAACCCCAACCCTGAGATCATGACCTGAGCCAAAACCAAGGGTCTGAAACCCAACTGACTGAGGCACCCGCTCACCCCAAGTCACCTTAATTTCAAATAACGATTTTTAAGCTTACAGTAGTCCTACTAAGCAGTTATCACTGGGTAATTGGCTCAGTACTGGGTATAGCAGTCCATTTTTCCCATCACTCCCAGGTCTGTATCTGTGTACATGTTATATGATATTAATACATCTTTGGAATCAGAACCTTCTCTCTCCCTCAAAAAGAGGAAATTGTTTGCAAACTCTTTGAAGAGTTTATTGGAGTATCTCTCATCTGGTGTTTCCTAAGATCTTGAGACTTTCCCATGGTCTGCACTGCAGTGAAACCAGCTTCTTATACTCAGGTTTCTCTACTTTTAATTGACTACACTTACTTTTCTGGAGTTGTATATAGCTGTAGTTAGAATCCTAGATATAAAATACATGTAACTTTTTAAAGTGTCTCAGACTTTGACTCAGTAGTAAAATGGTCTTAGTACAGAAATGATTTGGAGAGAGAATGGGGAGCAGTACTTAAGCCATCCTACAGGTGTTTATTGTCTCCTTGAACTCTTGTCGGTGCTTATTGTTTCACTGACTCCTGCAAACAGTGTTACTCTGTAATTTTAGATGGGCCAGCAGTATTAACATTTCTGTGTGGTTTTTGTTATAAAACTTCTTACTGACTTTAGCCTATCAAATATTCTTTTATAGTTTTGTAATTGTTTCTCTTTTTGGTAATGTCAGTTGCCGTAATATGTATTAAGAATAGCTTTCTAGTCTTCAGTGAATGGAATTCATTTCCTATAAGAAGACTTGTAGTTCATTTAAAAATAAGGTGATGTATTATGCCTAAGGGAATGCAAAAGATCAGAAGTTTGAGGGAGCAGTCTGTGAGAATGTTGAATATGATAATAAAAATAATAACAAGATAGTTGTAATATCCTCCCTGAGTGTTTACTATATGCTATACTCTTAGCTAAGTACTTTCTGTATCTTTAATCTCTAATTATAGTCTTAGGAGTATGAGTATTTTTGTTATTTTCATTTTGTGGCTAAAGAAACTAAAACACACAGATTTAATAGAGGAGTTTGATCATTGGAATAGAATTGAGAGTCTAGAAATAAACCCAATCACTTGTGGTCACTTGATTTTCAACACGTGCTCTTGGGGCAGTGGGCTAGCTATATTTAAAAGAATGAATTGAACCCTTACTGTATATATAAATTTCTTGAAATTGAATGGAAGTCCTAAATATAAAAGCTAAAACCATAAAACTCTTAGAAGAAACCATCAGTTTAAATTCCTATAACCTTGGATTTGGCAGTGATTTCTTTTTTTTTTTTTTTTTTAAGATTTTATTTATTTATTTGACAGAGAGAGAGATCACAAGTAGGCAGAGAGGCAGGCAGAGAGAGAGGGGGAAGCAGGCTCCCCGCTGAGCAGGGAGCCAGATGTGGGGCTTGATTCCAGGACCCCAAGATCATGACCTGAGCTGAAGGCAGAGGCTCAACCCACTGAGCCACCCAGGTGCCCCTGACAGTGGTTTCTTAAATAACACATAAGCAACAGAGGAAAAAGTAAATTTGTTATAATCAAATTGAAAACTTTTGTACCTCAGTAGGCACCAACAAAAAGTAGAAAGAAAGCCCACGGAATGGGAGAAAATAATTTGCAAGACACATATCTGATACAGATCTAGTTTCCAGAATATGGAAAGAACTCTTATAATTAAACAAAAAGTCTAATTTTTAAATGGACAAAGTATTTGAATAGACATTTCTCCAAAGAAGATAAACTATTAGCCAACAAACAAGCACATGAAAAAGATGCTCAACATTTCCACTCCTGGGTATATAACCAAAAAAAAAAAAAAAATGTTTTTTTCACACACAAAAACATGTGCATGAATGTTCATAAAAACATGATACACAGTAGCTGAAAGGTGGAAATAATTTAGTCCATCACCTGGTAAACAGATCACTAAAATGGTATACCCAAATAGTGAAATAATATTCAGCCATAAAAAGGAGTGAAGTGCTGATACATGCTATGCTGCTATGATATGGATGAGCCCTGAACACGTGCTCAGTGAAGGAAGCCAAACACAGAAGGCCTTGGTATACCGTGACTGCATATATATGAAATATCTAGAGTAGATGAATCCATACAGATAGAAAGTAGACAGGTTGCCAGGGGCTGGGGGAAGGAGAAAATGAGTGTTTGCTCAGTGGATATAGAGTCTCCTTTTCAGGCAGTGAAAATATTTTAGAACTATGTGGTGGGAATAGTTGCATATGTTGTGAATGTACTTTGAATGTGTTGATGGTGAGTTTTATGTTTTGTGTATTTTACGCCAGTTGAAATAGTGTTTGTTCACAGTGGGATGTAGGCATAATGAAATGAGTGAAAAAGGGAGGTCAGCACTAGATGCAAGAATTTGAGCAGAAAATGCTGTCATAGATGGTTAGATGAGCTAAGAGAAAAATTGGGGAAAAGAGTTTGTGTTTTGGTTACTGACTGAGTAGAGAAAGAACTGTGGTTGAATTGCCTGTTCTCAGTGTTAGTGACCTAGACCCTGATGGTGGTGGAGGTCTCATGACAGTAGCAAACTAGATTCTTTCTGAAATTTAAAGCAACTATTACTTAAAAAATCCAAAATAGTTCTGTTTAATGGGACTTTCTGCAGTGGTGGAAATGTTCTGTATCTGAGCTATTCAAGTCCGGAAGTCAGTAACCAGTTGAGTTACTGACAGTTGAGTATTTGAAATGGTGCTAGTGCTATTGAGGAACTAAATATTTTATTTAATTTTCATTAATTTTGATTTAAAAAGCCACATATGGCTGGTGTCTGCTGGTAGTATATTGGAAAAACCTGATGTAGCACATTTCTGCCACACAGAGAGTTTTACTGGACAATGAGGTGTTGAACAATGTAGGCCTAGAATTCTTTATTAGTTAATTACCCTCTCCCACGTCCATAGGGAGGGTAACAGCTCACCAGATAGGGTCACCTTCAATTCAGACTCAATTTGAGGATTCAGTTAGTGACTTGGGGGACTTTAATGTAGAACCTTCATGTAGAAAGAAAATACTCAGAACGACGTGCGGTTATCTCTGAAGTCTTTCCACAAAATTTCTAGTTTATGCAAGCTTTGTTTCCTACATTGGTAGAAGAAAAACAGGTGTATCTTTGTGTAATTTACATAAAGTATTTTTTTAATATTTTACTTGTGTTTTATTTACAGAGGTAAAGAACTCAGAAGAACAGTATAATAAAATAGTAATACCAAATGAGGAAAGTGTCGTCATCTATTATAAGATCAGACAGCAGCTTGCCAAACTGGGTAAAGAAATTGAAGAATATATTCATAAACCAAAATATTGCTTACCGTTTCTACAGCCAGGTCGTTTGGTAAAGGTATGTCATTTTGAGTGAAGATTCTCATTGTTGTTCTGTATTAATTACATTGTTTTGCACTATTCACTTGGAATTGATTAGGGGTGAGATCATTTGTGAAGGCCTCTTAATCTCCACTGATTTTCATTTTGGGGGTTATAAATCGAAGAGATACTTTTGGTGTGGGCATATAAAGTATTACCAATTATGAAATAAAAAAATAGAAGCAGTTTTGTGTGTAATTTTAAGTCCTGGATGAATTCATTAGCTAATAAAATATAAAAGATTTCATATAGTCTCAGAATAAATACATCATATCATTTTAGAAATTTGTTTGCCAGGGCCACCTGGGTGGCTCAGTTGATTAAGTGTCTGCCTTTGGCTCGGATCATGATCCCAGGGTCCTGGAATTGAGTCCCCACATTGAGCTCCTTGTTCAGCAGGGAGCCTCTTCTGCCTCTTCCTGCTGTTCTCCCTGCTTGTGCTTGCTTGCTCTCTCTCTCTCTGACAAATAAATAAAATCTTTAAGAAAAAAGAAAAAAATTTGTTTGCCAGCTGAGATACTCCTCTTGTTACTGTTTTAGAGGCCTGTGATATTTGGTGATGATTTTTTTCTTTAGGGTTTATATCTTTTTCCTTAAGTTTAACTGATCTTTCAAAAAATATGTTACTAAGAACTCTCAAAGTTTTATTAGCCTATAATGTGGGCATGGAAGTCTATAAAACTGCTTTCTGAGCATAAATGTTTTTATTTATTGCTTCCCTTTCTTTTTAGGTAAAGAATGAAGGAGATGATTTTGGCTGGGGAGTAGTGGTGAATTTCTCAAAGAAGTCAAATGTTAAGGTAAACCATTGCCCTTAAGGTAGAATCATATATAAATTTCTAGTAAAAAGTTTTTTCAGACTCATGAAATTGATCAAAGTAGAAATAGCATTACATTAAGAGAAGCTATAATAAATTCTTCCATAGGAATTAGATTTTTGAATAATCTTAAATTTTGTCTTCAAAGTGTAGTTATTTTCCAAACAACAACAGATTTTAATTTCATGACAGTTCACATGTCTTCTCTGAATTCATCAATACTTTTTATAATTTTACTCTTTAAATTGAATATTAGAAAAAAATAGCTTCTGATACGGAAAATTAGAATTTTGATTTAGGTATATAACAGAGTTGAAGAAAAGGTATTAGAGGAGCTAGTCAGTTTTACTTATTCTCTTTAAGGGAGAACAATAATAAAGTTGGCTTTGGCCATTATTTATATAAATATTTTTAAAAGATAGTATGTAAAGTTAAGGAAAATTTTATTACTTTGTTAGATGAGTGATTGTCTTAAAATTAAGTTAGCCACCCTGTTATATTTTTGTCTCCCAATATGTGACCTCAGGCAGCATTTTGTATCTCCATGTATATTTTTCTTTATCTTTAGAAATGAATAGGTTGCAGGGCACCTGTGCGGCTCAGTCCGTTTTGTGTCCAATTCTTGATCTCAGCTCAGGTCTTGATCTTGGGGTCATGAGTTGAGGCCTCACACTGGGCTCCACACTGGGTGTGGAGCATCCTTTAAAAAAAAAAAAAAAGGAGTTTGCATAAGATGCCTGCATACTCATAAAGCTGACCATCTCATGATTTTGTTTTCATTAACTTTGTTCCACCTAGGTATAGAGAAAGTAGAAATTAAGCTTTGGGATTGGAAGTTACTCCTGAAATATGTAAATAAATTTAGAGATAATAAAGCCATTTCTTGGGAGAAACAAGTTCATAGGTTTGGGGGTACCTGGGTGGTACGTTTGGTTCAGCGTCTGCCTTCAGCTCAGGTCATGATCTCAGAATATCCTGGGTTCAAGCCCTGTATCAGGCTCCCTGCTCAGTGGGAAGTCTTGCTTCCCTCTCTCCTTCTACACCTTTCCTCCTGCTTGTGCTCTCTCTCTCCCCCTCTCTTTCAAATAAAAAAGTAAAATCTTTAAAAAAAAAAAAAGTTCAGGGACGCCTGGGTGACTCAGTTGGTTAAGCGGCTGCCTTTGGCTCAGCGTCCTGGGATCGAGTCCCACATCGGGCTCCTTGCTCGGCAGGGAGCCTGCTTCTCCCTCTGCCTCTGCCTGCTTCTCTGTCTGCCTGCTTCTCTGTTTGCCCTTGCTCGCTCGCTCTCTCCCCCTCTGTCCCTGACAAATAAATTAAAAAAAAAAAAAAAATCTTAAAAAAAAAAAAAAAGTTCATAGGTTTGTGATCGGTGTTTTTGTGAATGATCTGTGATTAATCCCACTGAAGAACTTCTTAAGGATATTTAGTTTGTTAATTACCATTTTGATACATTACCATCTTCATTTGTAATTATAAGTTTTGTCTTTTAAGTATTGCCCCACTTGTTATCTCATTTGATCCCAATTAGGTAAGGATTCATTGACCACAGACAAAAAGTCTCTGCTTACTCATTTGATGAATAGCAGAAAGCAGATAATGAAAATAGAAGGCAGAATAGTATGAATACTTTAGTAAAGATATAAGTAAAGTGCATTTGGAACTCAAGAGGAGGAAGAAATTGTATCTGAGCTATTAGAGATGGCATCTAATTAGGAAAATAATTTGAAATTTTTAAAGGAACCTTGGAGAATGAGTAGCATTCATTTGGTGGATATTTATTTACTGCTGAAGGAGCAGTGATAGGCAGCAGGCCCAGAACATTTCAGGTAAAGAGTGAAATCTTTTAGAAGTATTGAAATTACCCACAGAAAATGATGAATGGATTTGAGTATATTCAGTCTAGATACCTAAACATTTGAAAGCACTGGTAGGTGTTTGAAGATTAGTTGGTTGGTTGATTGGTTTGCTTGGGTTTAGTTTGGTGCTTTTTTAATCTGTTTGTTTTTGAGGGAGGGATTGATCTGATCAGAAGTTACTGTATTGACAGTGAAGGATATTGAAAGAGATAGCATAGTAGATACAAGTTTGTCTATTAAGGAAATTTACTGTTTTGGGGGAGTCAGAAGGAATATGGTAATAGGAATAAGGGTTCAGGTGGAGGATACTGAAGAACTAGAATGGACACTCTTGAATGGGAAGTTGGGGGGAGCTTTAGTGATGATAAGATTTTGAACTTAGATATGTGAAAAATTGGCTGTATTGAGCCAACAGTATTAAACTGGATAAAGTTTGCCTCTCTCTTCCCTCCCCCCACCTTATTTTAAATAGACAGTGAAGTAAAGCTTGGAATTTTAACCTTGACAAAGATTGAATGGATTTTATTCATTTGAGCCATGACAAGAACTCAGATATGACTTATAGGCTTTTATATTTTCTATTTTACCACCCTTAGCCATGGGAAGACTGTAAAATGCTTGCCTACCTCTTCTCCCTTCCAAAGACACACACTGTTTTCTTGAGGAACAATTATTAGTAACAAAGGTATGATCTTCCTTGAGAAGAACTTGAAAGGATAGTCTTCATTTAAACTTCTGACAGCTGTTAAGTTGTTTTTCATGTACAATGAAAAGAGTGGCTATAAATGCTAAATGTTGTGGTTCCATTCATACTTTTTTTTTTTTTTAAGATTTTATTTATTTATTTGAGAGAGAGAATGAGAGAGAGAGAGAGCATGAGAGGAGAGAGGTCAGCGGGAGAAGCAGATGCCCTGCTGAGCAGGGACCCTGATGGGGGACTTGATCCCTGGACTCTAGGATCATGACCTGAGCCGAAGGCAGTTGCTTAACCAGCTGAGCCACCCAGGCACTTCTCATTCATACTTGTATAACCCATGGTGGAAAAGCCTTTGCCAGTTTACTAACTTAGCTATATCTAAGAGAATATTGCTAGGACAGAATGTTTTTACTTGTCATGTGCTGAAGTGCTATGTGTTTCTTTCACTGCAGGTTTTACATTTGTTGTGTGTTTTTTTTTTTCAGCAATTTTATTGAGATATTATCTACGTACTATACTGTTTACTCAGTGACTTAGTAAATTCACCGTCACCACAATCAGTTTTAGGATGTCTTCATCCCCTCAAAAGTTTTAGGATGTCTTCATCCCTTCAAAAGGAAAAGGAAACCTTTGTCATTACACCCTATGCTCCCACACCCTCAGTCCTGAGCAGCTACTAATCTACTCTCTGTAGATTCTGAAAATTACATAAAATTGAATCGTGATACAGTATTTTGCTGCAACTGTCTTCTTAGCCTAATGTTTCCAGGGTTTAAGCATGTTGTAGTATATATCAGCACTTTGTTCTGTTTTGCGACTGAATAGCATTCCATTATACAGATACACGACATTTTGTTTATCCATTCATGAGTTGATAGACATTTGGATTGTTTCTACCTCTGGGCTATTACAAATAACACCTCTATGAGCATCCATGTCTGAGTTTTTGTGTGGACATATGTTTTCATTTCTCTTGAGAGTGAAATTGCTGGATCCTATGGATACTGTATGACCATTTAAAGAACTGCCAGGTTTTCTAAAGTGGCTGCACCATTTCACATTCCCATTAACAATGTATAACGGTTTTTATTTCTTCACATTCTCATCACACTTAATGTCTGACTTTTTTATTACACTCTGTATATAGTGCTGTCTCATTGTGGTCTTGATTTGTATTTCCCTGATGACTAATATTGCCAAGGATCTATTTATGTGTTTATTGGCCGTTTGTATGTTCTTTGGAGAAATGTCTTCAGCTCTTTCACCAACCCACATTCAAATTGAGTTGTCATTTTATTACTAAGTTATATGAGTTCTTTATCATATTTGATTTCCAGATATTTGTCTCCCATTTTGTGGATTATCTTCACTTTTTTTTTTTTTAAGATTTTATTTATTTATTTGACAGAGATCACAAGTAGGCAGAGAGGCAGGCAGAGAGAGAGGAGGAAGCAGGCTCCCTGCCGAGCAGAGAGTCTGATGCGGAGCTCGATCCCAGGACCCTGAGACCATGACCTGAGCCGAAGGCAGAGGCTTTAACCCACTGAGCCACCCAGGCGCACCATCTTCACTTTCTTGATAGTGCCTTTTGATGCGCAAGCTTTTAATTTTGATGTAATCCAAATTAAGTCTTTTTTTTTTTTTTCTTGTTACTCATGGTTTTGATGTCCTATATAAAAATTACTGCCAACATCAAGGTCATGAAGATTTACCTCTGTGTTTTCTTCTAAGAGTTTTATAGTTTCACCTATTATATTTAGGTTCCTGATCCATTTTCAGTTTTCTGTATTTGGTATAAGGTAAGGGTCTACCTTCATTCTTGTTCTAGCCCTGGTTATTGGAAAGTTTTTTCGTCATTAAATGATCATGTTATCCTTGTCAAAACTCAGAAGATCATAGACACATGGCTTCACTTCTAGACTCTCAGTTCCATTTCATTGACCTCTATTCCAATGCCAGTACCACCATATGGTCTTCATTTACCATATCTTTCTAGTTAAGTTTCAAAAAAATAGATTTATGAGTTCTCCAACTTTGTTCTTCTTTTTCAAGATTGTTTTGGCTATTCTGGGATCCTTACAGTTTCATATGAATTCGATTATTTGCTTGTCAGTTTTTCCAAAGAAGTCAGCTGGATTCTGAGAGGGCTTGTACTGAATCTGAACATGGAGAATACTGCTGGCTTAACATAATTGAGTTTTTCATTCATGAACATAGCATGTTTTCTTTATATTTACACTTTTTTAAAAAAGATTTATTTATTTTAGAGAGAGAAAGTGAGAGAGAACAAGCTTGGGATGAGGGGTAGAGGGAGAGAATTCTCAAGCTTCTCCCACCTAAGCAAGAAGCCCAGCATGGGGCTAGATTACAACAACCCTGAGATCATGACCGGGGCTGAAATCAAGATTCAGTTGCTTAACCAACTGAGCCACAGAGGTGCCCCTTATTTAGATATTCTTAATTGGTAACTTACTGTTTTCCAAGTATAAACTTTCACTTTTTTTCTATATATAAACCCATGTTGTATCTGCAAATAGAGATGTTTTTCTCCCTTTTCAGTGTGGATGCATTTAAGTTCTTTTTTTTTTGCCTAGTTGTTATGGCTAAACCCTCAAGTACAATATTAATAGAGATGATGAGAGCAGGTATCCTAGTCTTTTTTTCCAGATTTAGGGAGGAAATATCCAGTGTTTATCCATTATGAATGATGTTAGCTCTGGGTTTTTGTTAAGTGTCCTTTACCAAGTTGAGAAAGTTTCTTTCTATTCGTAGTTTGTTGAGTTTTTTTGTAATGAAAGATTGTTTTATCAGATGCTTTTTATGTACCTATTCAGATAATCATGTGATTTTCTTTTTAAAATTTATTTATTTGACAGACAGAGATCACAAGTAGGCAGAGAGGCAGGCAGAGAGAGAGGAGGAAGCAGGCTCCCTGCTGAGCAGAGAGCCTGATGTGGGGCTGGATCCTAGGACGCTGGGATCATGACCTTAGCTGAAGGCAGAGGCCTTAACCCACTGAGCCACCCAGGCGCCCCCATGTGATTGTTTTTAATTCTGCTTTGTATTTGTTCTGATGTGGTATATTAGGTTAATTGATTTTTAAGTGCTAAACTAACTGAATTCCTGGGTAAATCCCACCTGCTGCTGCATTATTCATTTGATTTTTTTGCTGGATTCATTTTGCTAGTGTGTTGCAGAAGACTTTGCACCTACATTTCTTGTGATGTCTTTGTCTGGGTTTCGTAACAGGTTAATGCTGGCCTCATAATGAGTTTGGAAGTATTCCCCTTCTCTTCTATTTTTTGACCAGTTTTTGAAGAAATGGTAATAATTTTATTTTTTTTAATTGGAAGAATTTGGCAGTGAGAACACCTGAGCCTTGGCTTTTGAGTGTAGTTTATGATTATTAACTCCGTTTGATAGGGTCTGTTCAGATTGTTTATTTCTTCTTGGGTTAGTTTCAGTGATTTGCTTTCTTAGAAATTAGTCTATTTCATCTAAGTTACCTAATTTACTCGTATATAATTGTTCATGGTATTACTTTATAATCCTTTTTATTTCCAGAAGGTGGTTTAGTAATGTCCTCTCCTTCATTTCTTATTCTTATAATTTGAATCTTTCATCTGGTTAAGTGTTTGTCAATTTTGTTGATCTCAAAGAACCAGCTTTTGGTTTCACTGATTTTTTTTTTCTACTTTTTATTATCATTAATTTCTGCTCCATTTTTGTTAATCCTTCTATGTGCTAGCTTTAGTTCTAGTTTTCTGGGTTTTTGTTTTTTTTTTTTAAGATTTTATTTATTTATTTGAAAGAGAGGCAGTGAGAGAGAGCATGAGCAAAGAGAAGGTCAGAGGGAGAAGCAGACTCCCCGTGGAGCTGGGAGCCCGATGCGGGACTCGATCCCGGGACTCCGAGATCATGACCTGAGCTGAAAGCAGTCGTCCAACCAACTGAACCACCCAGGCGTCCCTTCTGGGGTTTTTTTTAATTGTCTTAAGGTAGGAGGTCAGGTTATTAATTTGAGATATTTTTTCCATTTTGATCCAGGCATTCATGCCTGTAAATTCCCCTCCATGGAGATATTTTAACTGCATCCTGTAAGTTTTGGTGTAGTTTTCTTCATTTTCATTTACTTCCAAGTATTTTCTAATTTCTCTTTTGATTTTTTCTTTGATCCACTGGCAGTTTAGAGGCGTGTGTTAATTTCCGTCTATTTGTGCCCAAATTTCTGTTTTTTATTTCTAATGTCATTTCTTTTTTCTTGAGAAATAATTATCGTATTTCAGTCCTTTCGAATTTCTTGAAATTTTTGTTTAATGGCCTGACATATGGTCTGCCCTCAGAATGTTTTCTGTGCAGTTGAGGAGAATGTATATTCTGTTTTGGTTAAGATATTCTATAGATCTATGTTAGGTCTGGTTCGTTTGTGGTGATGTTCAAGTCTTTTGTTTCTTTTCTTGCAAATCTTTGTCGGTTTGTTCTATGCATTAAAGTAAGGTATTGAAGACTCAACTGTTTTTCAATTGCTTTATCTCCCTTCATTTCTATCAATTAAAGTGTGTCTCCTATATACTGCATAGCCGGATCTTTTTTTATTCAGCCTGAAAAATCTCTACCTTTTGTTTGGGTTCCTTAATTGATTGGTTAATCTATTTACATGTAGTGTTATTGATATCATTGGATTTGTGTCTTTCATTGTGCTTTTTTCCTTCAGCCTCATTTCTTTTTTTGTTTTTCTAGTTCTCTGCTGCTTTCTTTTGCATTAAGTGTTTATGTTCTAACATAACATTTCAGTTTATTTTAATGATTTCTTTCTCTACTTTTTATATTTTTTTCTCTACATCTCTATTTTTTGTTTTTTTCATAGTGGTTGTTAGGGTCTTTCATATTCAGTATTTCCATATTAACTTAATAGAATAAATTTCAGATTTATACTGAATTCCATTGAGATGTAAAAAATTACTCCCATATACACTTGTTCCATTTTTCCTCTTGTCGTATAATCTCTAAGTGTTACAAATCAACAATACATGTTACAATTATTACTTAATATGATTTTATGATTTATAAAGAATAGAGAAGAAAGAGCAAGTATTTATTTATAGCTTTTATTACATTAATCTCATTATTTATCATTTCTGGTTTATTTTATTGGATCCTGTGGATTCAAGTTACCATCTGGAGTTATTGCCTTAGTTCAGTACAACTGTGCTCCTACCCATTATTACCAACATACCCATTATTAAGTATGTGGCAGACTTAATAATTTACTATGTATGTATAGTTTCATTTTTAAATCATTTAGTAGAAAAAGAAATAATTTTTATACTGTCTTTTATAGTTACATAATTACTGTTAACCAGTGCTCTGATTTTTCATGTAGATTTACTAATGTCTAGGTTCACTTGCTTTCAGCCTCAAGAATTTCTCATATTTTTTATAAAGTGGCTTCTGCTAGCAATAAATTTTCTGTTTTTGTTTATCTGGGAATATCTGTTTTTGAAAAACAACTTTGCTGGATTTATAGATTCTTGGTTAATATGTGTTTTTCTGTGAATATGCCAATCACTGCCTTCTGGTCTCCATTGTTTTGTTTTTGCTGAGAGGTTTCTGCTGTTAATCTTAACTGTGGTCCACTGTAAGGAGTCTTTTGTTTTTTTTCCCCTCTTGCGGATTTCAAGATTCTCTGTTTTGGCTTTCTGCATTTTCACTATGATGTGTCTCCGTTCATCTCTTTATACTTATTCTACTTTGAGTCCATTGAACTTCCCAAGTATGTAGATTAATATTTTTCAGTTAATTTGGGACATTTTCAGCCATTATTTCATCAGATATTTTTTCATCTTTTTCTCTCTTCTCCTGGTACTCACATTATGGGTGTATTCTACTTATTGGTATCCTACATTCATCTAAGGTTTTGTTCATTGTCTCTTTTTTCCCCCTGCTTTTTGGGTTACATAATCTCTCAATCTATGTACAAACACTTTCTTCTACTACTTCAGAAGTAGCAGTTATTTCTTTCATTTCAGGCATACTTGTACTTAAGAATTCAAAAATTTCCTTTTTGGTAGTTTTTAATCATACCTGTCTCTCTATTGATATTCTGTATTTGATATAACATTGTTATTTTACCTTTCTTTACTTAATTACGATTCCTTTAGTTGTTTGAAAATATTTATACTGGCTACCTTACGTCTTTGTTTAATGCGATATCTGTTCATTCTCATAGGCATTTTCTTCTGTTGCCTGCTTTTTTCTGGTATTTAGGTACTGGATCATACCTTTCTATTCATGTCTTACAATTTTTTCTTTGAAATTGAACATTTTAAATAATATAGGTAGCACTCTTGGTACTGGTCCCTCTTTCCCTCCCCTCACACAGTTACATTGTTATTTCTTGTTTATTAGTTTAGTGATTAGCTTGATGGAGTGAAGTCTGTTCCAGTCCCACTTACAAACTTCTTTGTTCTGAGTGACACTTTAGGACTTGTGGTGTATGTGAAGCATGGAAGCAGTATCCTCAAATCTTTTTTTTTTTTTTTTTTGAGATTTTATTTACTCATTTAGAGACAGAGTATGGATAGGCAGGGGGCTGAAAGAGAGGGAGATGATCAGGCCCCTGTGGAGTGGGAATCCCTCATGGGGCTCAGTTCTAGGACCCTGAGTTCATGACCTAAGCTGAAATCAAGAATAGGATGCATAACCAACTGAGAGAACCAGGGGCCCTAAGCGTTAAATCTTTATGGCTTGCCTCTCCCAGCATGACAACAGTGCTTTAAAGGTAGGGTAAACAAGGGTAGTTGAGGCCTCAGTATTCTCAGCAGCACTACATCTAAGATAGAGCCTCGGGCCAACCATTGGTGGCTGGCAGAAGAAGGGTGCCCCCAGCACTCAGCCTCATTTGCCCAGAACTTATGCTCATCAGTGGGTTGGTGGGAGCAGGATAAGCAATGCTGCCATCCTATGTCTTTTGGGAAGATGGCCCTCCAACTGAGAGCTGCAGGGAGAGGGAGCCCTACTGTGTTTTTGGATTCACTAGTCTGCAGTTTTTGTCTTGCTGAACTAGGAGAAGTGAGGTGGAAATGATCTTGGTTTAGAGATCAGACTCATGTTATTTGTAATAAATTTTGTGGATTTTCTTGAATAGATGTTTCTTCACCTCCTGTGTGCCCTGAGAACTATTTCCAGAGACTTTACATGGTTGGTTTTTTATAACTTTCCCAAGTTTGCTAGAGAGCAGGGTTTGTGATGCATTCTTCATGTTGTCATGCTGGTAATTGATGTCAGGTTTTATATTTTTAAGGGAGAAAAATTATACGTAACAATTATAATTACATTTGCACACACATACATAGTGAACAAGTTTTTAAATGATTTACTTTTCTTGGTCCTTAATCCATGTATAAAAGTAGTACCAATTGATGAGAATTCTTTTAGGCAAATATGGAATGGGGACTAGAGTAGAACACATTTCAGTTTTTTTTTCTGCTTAATTTGGTGGTGAAACTCATTTCTCCACTGAGTTACTTACATTTGTTCACTAAAAACATGAAGTACTTAATTTATTGATTTTGTAATCTAGGTCAGAATACTAATAACAGAGATTTTTGTGGCTAATAGGGTTTGGTAGAAAGAGGAAAAACACACAGTAAGGAAGAAGATATTGGAAGCATTTTAAATAGATAAAAATGTAATTGTCAACATTGTCAAAATTTATTTTATATTTCTTTACCTTCTACAAACTTGAAATTTTCATCAAAAGTATATTTTAATCTGATAATTTCCATTTATAGTGTGAAATTAGCCACATTTTAAAAGTAATGAAAAGTTAGGAAAAAGAAAGTTCAATTATATGATTAAGAAGTTAAAAATAAGGATGTAGGTGTAAAAATTAAAAGAATGTATATTAAGACCATCATTAAGCCAACTAGAACATTTAGTAACTATTCTCTTATGTAAAGGATGACATTGTTGATCCACCTTTACCACAGTATAGAGCTTAGAAATAGTTCAGTGAAAACGATTTTATCATCTTTACTTTTAGAGAGAGAGAGAGAGAGAAGAAGCACACAAGCAGTGGGGAGAGACCGAAGGAGAGGGAGAGTCTTAAGCAGGCCTCATGCTCAGCACAGAGCCCAACTCTGATACCGTCATCTGAGCCAAAATCAAGAGTCAGACACTTAATCAACTGAGCCACCTGGGTGCCCCAAATTATTTTATAATCTTTAAGAAATACTTTTAACAGAAGATTTCCATTTAATGCCTCAATAAAGAAGTCTTTGAAGGGTGTTCCCGTAGTACACTTAAGGATATCTCTGTAATGTGAATGATTTTGGTAACTTTACAAAGAAAGAGGACGTAGATTACTTGAGTTCCAATGGTCACTTCTCTGACTGTTTTGCTTACAGAGGAAGAATATTAAGTTTAAAAATAAAATCCATAGGATTGGAACTAAACACAAAAGACAGTTTTAGATTATCTAGATATAGTACAGATTGTTCATAAATCTTAGATTATTTTTGTTTGAATACTCACTTGTCCCCTAATCCTTTGGAGTTCATTCATTCATCAAACTTTGGAATGGGTCTTACCCAGAGGGTTTTTTCCCTTCTGGAGGCAAAGATAACAGTCATTGATTCTCCTTATAGTCTTTTGTCCTCTGGAAGAATTTAACAGTTGGGTTATAACTTCCTAGCTCATTGTTTCATAAAATCATTTTATCTTGACTAAGCTTTACATAAATATATAATTTTTGCAGCTACAAACTTAATTGAAAATACTAATCAGGGGGTGCCTGGATGGCTTAGTCAGTGAAGCATCTGCCTCCTGTTCCGTGGGGAGTCTGCTTCTCTCTCTCTCCCTCTGCAGCTCCCCCTGCTTGCACTCTCTTGCTCTCTCTTTCTGTCAAATAAATAAATAAAATATTTTTTTAAAAAAGTAAATACTACTTAGCTTTGGTTTGTTTCTATACCAAAATGAAGACTGTTTTGATGAAACATCTTTAAAAATAGGAAAAAAAACCCATATTTGGAAAAAAAAGTAGTAGTACATGGAGGAAAATACTGGGTTTGAGGAATGGAGCTTATGCTTTCAGAAATTTGAATTCAGTAATTTAAAATAATTATTGTATTTTTGGTTTGCATTTGGAAATGTATTTGTTAAGTGGTAGTTTATTGCGGAGATCAATCATAGCTATGGGTTTATTGTCATTTCTTGAAAGTTTTTCAGTTTTGAAGAATAACTATGCCTAGAGGATACCAGGTACTTAGTTCTTTGACATGTTTACTCCTCAATCAAAATAACTTTCCTTTTATCTATTTTATGCAAAAGGGACCATTCAAAAAAGACCAAGAAAATATCTTAATGCTCTTTGAAGGATACTGCTGTCAAGCAAATTATCATAAATTACAGATAAAATTAAGCCTTGGATCTTGAGAACCATATTTTTATTAGAGAATATAAAAGACAAAAGTCTTTTAATAAAATGATATAAAATCACGTTAATGAGGTGCCAGTGTGCTAAGCAATAAAGTAATCTACTTTAGTATAATTTACATGTTGTTTAATTAGGATAATTTGAAGACACAGATTTATTTTCTGAAACTCTTCATTTCTTATAGTCTTTTTCTAATTCTATAACATTAAATAAAATTATAAACTAATCATTGGAAACTTAAAATGGCATTTTATGTCAGTTAATGGTTCGTACTTTTTTTTTTTAAAGATTTATTTTAGAGAGAGACAAAGTGTGAGCAGGGAAATGGGCAAAGAGGGAGGGCAGCTGATTCTATTTAAATTCATAAGTATCAAGTCTATAGCCATACCACCTTGAACATACACACACTCAATCTCATTTGAATTCATAAGCATCAAGTAATTTCTGTGTTTTTTCATCTAGTGGAGCATGTTGAAGGATGAAGGACAGCCCTTGTTGCATGAAATAAACATTTACTGTGCTACATGTGCCATTCATAATGCTAAATACTGAGAACATAGTCCCTGTACCTATGGAACTTAAAATTTGTGGGCCAGGATTTAAGAAATAATGAGCTTCTTTTATCTTGTTTTTTTTCTAGCCTAATTCCGGTGAACTGGATCCTTTATATGTAGTTGAAGTACTTCTGCGCTGTAGCAAAGAAAGTTTGAAAAATTCAGCTACTGAAGCTGCAAAACCAGCTAAACCTGATGAGAAAGGAGAGATGCAGGTTTGCACTTTATTTCCATCTTCAGATTTCAAATATTTTTTGAATTATTTATAATCACTAGATTTCCTGAATATGATTATAATGAACATACGGTCTTGATTTCTAAATGGGAAGATTTCAAGGCTTTTAAAGGTATGTTAAAGCCATTTAAAATATCAGAAGGTTGGTTAATGAGATTTAAACTCTGTTTCTAGGGGCTCAGTCGGTTAAGTGCCTGCCTTCCGCCTTCGGCTCAGGTCACGATCCCAGGGTCGTGGGATCGAGCCCCTCATCCAGCTCCCTGCTCAGTGAAGGGCCTGCTTTGCCCTCTCCCTCTTCCTGCTGCTCTGCCTACTTGTGATCTCTCACTCTGTCAAGTAAATAAATAAAATCTTTAAAAATAATAATAATCTCTTCTATTATCAAATTTTGGTCAGGTAAATAATGATAAAGTAAAAGATAAAGAGAATATAATAATATAAATTTTCACATGAAGTTGGATTTTACTTGAACTGTAATGATATTTTATCATTTTTGTGATGAAATAACGTTACAGTTTTACTTCATCCTATTTATTGTATTCCTATGAAATACTGAAGCAGAAATTTGATAATTAAAAATCCTGCATAAGTTTCCTTAGTTGAAACCATTTAATTTACATGTGCTTTTAACAGAATTTTAGTTGAAGTATAGTTGACATAATATAGTAATCTGAGGGTTGCAATATAGTGACTCAGCATTTTTATATATTAGAAATGCTCACCACAATAAGTGTAGTGACCATCTGCCATCATACAAAGTTTTACAGTATTATTGGCTGTATTCCCTATGCTGTACTTGTCATCCCTGTGACTTATTTCCTAACTAGAAGTTGTTATCTTTTAATCCCCTTCACATGTTTCATCTGTCACCTCACCCACGTAGCTTCAGGCAACCACCAATTGTTCTGTGTATTTATGAGTGTGTGTGTGGTTTTGTTTGTTTGTTCCTTTCGTTTTTTAGATATTACATATAAGTGAAATCATGAGGTATTTATCTTTGATTTATTTCACTTAACATAATAACCATGGTGTTGCGCATTCATCCATGTTGTTATACACATGACAAGATTTCATTCTTTTTTATGCCTGAGTAATATTACTCTGTGTGTGTATGTGTAACACATCTTCTTTATCCATTCATTTGTTAATGGACAATTAGATTGCTTTTTATCTTGGCTGTTACACATAATGCTACGATTAACAAAGAGGTGCATGGATCTTTTCAAATTAGTGTATTTTTTTTTTAGGGTTAATACTCAGAAGTGGAATTATTGGATCATGTGGTACTTTTGTTGCTAATTTTTGAGGAGCTGCCACATTGTTTTCCACTGTGGCTGTATGCATTTATATTCTCACCAACAGTGCATGAGGGTTCCCTTTTCTCCACATCCTTACCAACACCTACTTCTTAATTTTGTGATACTAGCCATTCTTACAGGTGGGTGGCAATATTTCATTGTGATTTTGATTTGCATTTCCCTGATGGTTAGTAATACTGAGCATCTTTTCATGTGTATGTCAGCTCTCTGAATATCTTCTTTGGAAGCCTGTCTTTTCAGGTCTTCTGCCTATATTTTAGTCAGATTTTGTATATGTATTTAGTTTTATGAGTTCTTTTTTTATTATTATTAATTCTTATTGGATATATCATTTGTAGATATCTTCTCCCATCAAGTAGATTGCCTTTTCATTTTGTGGATGGTTTCCTTTGTCCTGTGAAAGTTTTATAGTTTAATGTAGAACCTTTTATTTTTGTTTTTGTTGTCCTTGCCTGAGGAGCCTGATCCAAAAAAAAAAAAAAAAAAAAAAGAATTGCTAATGCAACAGTACCTATGTTTTCTTTTAGAAGGTTTTAAAATTGTTGGGGTTTTTTTTGTTTGTTTGTTTTGTTTTGTTTTTTTACAGAAGAATGTGAGTGGGGGCGGGGGAGGGACAGAAAGAGAGAGAGACTCTGAAGCAGGCTCTGCGACTAGCACAGAACCTGACATGGGGCTCCATCTCATAACCTGAGCTGAAACCAAGAGTCAGATGCTTAACTAACTGAGCCACCCAAACGCTCCTTCTAGGAGTTTTTATGGTTTCAGGTCTTGTATTTAGGTCTTTAATTCATTTTTTTATACGGTATAGGAAAGTAGTCCAGTTTAATTCTTTTGCATGTGACTGTCCAGTTTTCTTGGCACTGTTTGTCACTTAAACTCTCTTTTCCACATTATACATTCTGATTACCTCTTTTTTTTTTTTTTAGATTAATTGACCATTTAATGGTGGGTTTATTTCTGAACTCTGTTCTGTTCCATTGATCTGGGTATTTTTTATGCCAGTACCATACTGCTTTGATTATATAACTTTGTAGTGTAGTTTGAAATCTGGAATTGTGTTGAGCTCCAGCTTTTTTCTTCTTTCTTAAGATTGCTTTGGCTATTTGACTTGATTCTGCATCAAGATCTTTGTGTTTAAGATTATGTGTGTTTTAAGATTGTGTGTTTTAGTTCTTCAAAAAATCGTATTTGTATTTTGATAAGGATTACATTAAATCTGCAGATTGTTATGAGTGGTATTCCTTTCCTTTTTTTTTTTTTTTTTTTTTAAGATTTTATTTATTTGAGAGAGAGCACAGGCAGGGGGAGGGGCAGTAGGAAAGGGAGAAACAGACCCTGCTCTGAGCACAGGACTACCATCTCAGGATCCCAGATTCATGGCCTGAGCTGAAGGCAGACATTTAACCAAACTGACTCACTCAGATGCCCTGAGTGGTATAGACATTTTAACAGTATTCTTTTAGCCCTTGAGTATGGTATATCTATCCTTTATTTGTGTCATCTTCTCTTTCTTTGATTGCTGTGTTATAGTCTTCAGGCACTTTTAAAAAGTACAGGCACTTTTCACCTTTTTAGTTAACTGTATTCCTAGATGTTTTATTCTTCTTGGTGCAATTGCAAATGGGATTTTCTTTTTTTTTTCTTTTTTTTTAAATTTTATTTTTTATAAACATATATTTTTTTCCCCAGGGGTACAGGTCTGTGAATCGCCAGGTTTACACACTTCACCGCACTCATCATAGCACATACCCTCCCCAATGTCCATAATAACCCCACCCCTCTCTCCCAACCCCCCTCCCCCCAGCAACCCTCAGTTTGTTTTGTGAGATTAAGAGTCACTTATGGTTTATCTCCCTCCCAATCCCATCTTGCTTCATTTACTCTTCTCCTACCCCCTTAACCCCCCATGTTGCATCGCCTCTCCCTCATATCAGGGAGATCATATGATAGTTGTCTTTCTCCGATTGACTTATTTCGCTAAGCATGATACCCTCTAGTTCCATCCACGTCGTTGCAAATGGCAAGATTTCATTTCTTTTGATGGCTGCATAGTATTCCATTGTGTATATATACCACATCTTCTTTATCCATTCATCTGTTGATGCACATCTAGGTTCTTTCCATAGTTTGGCTATTGTAGACATTGCTGCTATAAACATTCGGGTGCATGTGCCCCTTCGGATCACTACGTTTGTATCTTTAGGGTAACTACCCAGCAGTGCAATTGCTGGGTCATAGGGTAGTTCTATTTTCAACATTTTGAGGAACCTCCATGCTGTTTTCCAGGGTGGTTGCACCAGCTTGCATTCCCACCAACAGTGTAGGAGGGTTCCCCTTTCTCCGCATCCTCGCCAGCATCTGTCTTTTCCGGACTTGTTAATTTTAGCCATTCTGACTGGTGTGAGGTGGTATCTCATTGTGGTTTTGATTTGTATTTCCCTGATGCCGAGTGATGTGGAGCACTTTTTCATGTGTCTGTTGGCCATCTGGATGTCTTGTTTGCAGAAATGTCTGTTCATGTCTTCTGCCCATTTCTTGATTGGATTATTTGTTCTTTGGGTGTTGAGTTTGCTAAGTTCTTTATAGATTCTGGACACTAGCCCTTTATCTGATATGTCGTTTGCAAATATCTTCTCCCATTCTGTCAGTTGTCTTTTGGTTTTGTTCACTGTTTCCTTTGCTGTGCAAAAGCTTTTGATCTTGATAAAATCCCAATAGTTCATTTTTGCCCTTGCTTCCCTTGCCTTTGGCAATGTTCCTAGGAAGATGTTGCAGCGGCTGAGGTCGAAGAGGTTGCTGCCTGTGTTCTCCTCAAGGATTTTGATGGATTCCTTTCTCACATTGAGGTCCTTCATCCATTTTGAGTCTATTTTCGTGTGTGGTGTAAGGAAATGATCCAATTTCATTTTTCTGCATGTGGCTGTCCAATTTTCCCAACACCATTTATTGAAGAGGCTGTCTTTTTTCCATTGGACATTCTTTCCTGCTTTGTCGAAGATTAGTTGACCATAGAGTTGAGGGTCTATTTCTGGGCTCTCTATTCTGTTCCATTGATCTATGTGTCTGTTTTTGTGCCAGTACCATGCTGTCTTGATGATGACAGCTTTGTAGTAGAGCTTGAAGTCCGGCATTGTGACGCCACCAACTTTGGCTTTCTTTTTCAATATTCCTTGGCTATTCGCGGTCTTTTCTGGTTCCATATAAATTTTAGGATTATTTGTTCCATTTCTTTGAAAAAAATGGATGGTACTTTGATAGGAATTGCTTTAAATGTGTAGATTGCTTTAGGTAGCATAGACATTTTCACAATATTTATTCTTCCAATCCAGGAGCATGGAACATTTTTCCATTTCTTTGTGTCTTCCTCCATTTCTTTCATGAGTACTTTATAGTTTTCTGTGTATAGATTCTTAGTCTCTTTGGTTAGGTTTATTCCTAGGTATCTTAAAGTTTTGGGTGCAATTGTAAATGGGATTGACTCCTTAATTTCTCTTTCTTCTGTCTTGTTGTTGGTGTAGAGAAATGCAAGTGATTTCTGTGCATTGATTTTATATCCTGACACTTTACTGAATTCCTGTACCAGTTCTAGCAGTTTAGGAGTGGAGTCTTTTGGGTTTTCCACATATAGTATCATATCATCTGTGAAGAGTGATAGTTTGACTTCTTCTTTGCCGATTTGGATGCCTTTAATTTCTTTCCGTTGTCTGATTGCTGAGGCTAGGACTTCTAGTACTATGTTGAATAGCAGTGATGATAACGGACATCCCTGCCGTGTTCCTGACCTTAGCGGAAATGCTTTCAGTTTTTCTCCATTGAGAATGATATTTGCGATGGGTTTTTCATAGATGGCTTTGATAATATTGAGGTATGTGCCCTCTGTGGGATTGTTTTCTTAATGTCTCTTTTACAGTTTATCTCTGTGGAGAAGCATAACAGATAATATTGATCCTGTTGCAACTTCACTAAACTTGTTTATTCTAACAATTTTTGGTAGAGTATGGCTTTCTATATATAATACTGTGTCATTTGCAAATGGTGACAGTTTTACTTCTTTCTTCCCAATTTGGATGCCTTTTATTTCATTTTTATGTCTGATTGCTGTGACTAGGATTTCCAATACTATGTGGAATAAAAGTGGCAATAGTAGTCATGTTTTCCTTCTTCCTAATCTTAGAGGAAACGTTTTCAGCTTTTTACCATTGAGAATAGTGTTAGCTGGTTTTGTTACGTGTATTATATCACTTTGAGGTATATACCAGTTTTGTTGGGTTATTATCATGAACAGATGTTGTATTTTATTACATGTTTTTTTCACCTGTGGAAATGATACGGCTTTTATCCTTTTGTAAATGTGGTGTACCATGTTGGTTGATGTATGGATTTTTGAACCATCCTTATATCCCTGGAACAGATCCCACTTGATCATGGTGAATGATAACTTTTAATGTATTGTTGAAGTCAGTTGCTAATACTTTGTTGTGGGTTTCTGCATCAGTGTTCATCACAGACACAAGCTTGTAATTTTCTTTTTTTGTAGTGTCTTCGTGTGTTTAAGAATTAGGATTATGCTGGACTCATAGAATGAATTTGGAAGCATTCCTTCCTCTTCAATTTTTTAAAAATAGTTTGACAAAGAATAGATACTAACTCTCATTTAAATGTTTGGAATAATGGGGTACCTAGGTGGCTCAGTTAGTTAAGTGTCTGCCTTCGGCTCAAGTCATGATTCCAGGGTCCTGGGATCGAGCCCCATGTCAGGCTCCTCGCTCATAGGGGAGCCTGCTTCTACCTCTGCCTGCTGCTCCCCCTGCTTGTGCTCTCTCCATCTCTCCCTCTCTCTCTCTGTCAAATAAATAAATAAAATCTTAAAAAAACAAAAATAAGGAAATAAGTATTTGGTATAATGTGCCTGTGAAACCATTTAGTCTTAGACTTTCATTTGTTTGTAGTTTTTTGATTATCAGTTCAATTTTAGTACTAGTAGTTGGTCTGTTCACATTTTCTGTTTCTTCTCGATTTACTCTTGGAAGATCGTATGTTTCTAGTTTATCTCTTTCTTATAAATGGTCCAATTGGGGGCACCTGGGTGGCTCAGTGGGTTAAAGCCTCTGCCTTCGGCTCGGGTCATGATCCCAGGGTCCTGGGATCGAGCCCCGAATCGGGATCTCTGCTCAGCAGGGAGTCTGCTTCCTCCTCTCTCTCTGCCTGCCTCTCTGCCTACTTGTGACCTCTCTCTCTATCTCTCAAATAAATAAAAAATATCTTTTTAAAAAAATGGTCCAATTGTTGCCATATAATTTTTGGACTACTCTATTATCATTATTTTTTGGTGTTGGTTGTAACTTCTGTCTTATTTCTAACTTCATTTATTTGAATTATCTCTCTTTGTCTTTGATGAGTCTGGCTAAAAGTTTATCGGTTTTGTTTATCTTTTCAAGAACCAGCTCTTAGTTTTATTGCCCTTCTCTGTTGTTTTTTAAAGACTCTATTTCACTTATTTCCACTCTGACCTTTTTTTTTTTCTACTAACTTTTTTCCTAATATAACTGTTTACTTTTTTTTCTAGTTCCTTTAGGCATAAGGTTAGATTATTTGATATTTTTCTTGTTTCTGGAGATAGGCCTATATCATACTATAAACTTATAAACTGCTTTAGATGCATCTCAAAGATTTTGAATTGTTGTGTTTCCGTATTGATTTTTCTCAAGGTATTTTTAAAATTCTCTCTTTGATGTCTTTGTTGACTCATTAATTGTTCTGTAACGTGTTGTTTGGTTTCCTTGTCTTTATGCTTTTTCCAGTTTTTCTTTGTTAATTGAATTTTAGTTTTATACCATTGTGGTTGGAAAAGATGCTTGGTATGATTTCTGCCTTCTTAAATTTATTGAGACTTGTTTTGTGGCCTAACATGATCTGTCCTGGAAAATATTCCATGTGCACTTGAAAATTATGTTCTATTCTGCTGTTTTTGAATGAAACATTTTGTATATATCTGTCTAGTCTATGTTTTCAAAGCAACAGTTTCCTGATTGATTCTCTCTCTAGATGATCTATAGATGTAAATGTTAAAATTCCCTACTACTATTGTATCACTTTCTCCAGTTGTGTCGCTTAGTACTTGCTTTATATATGTAACTGCTCCTGTGTTGGATGCATAAAAAATTTATAATTGTTGGGCTGCCTGGTTGGCCCAAGTTGGTTAAGTGTTTGACTCTTGGTCTCAGCTTAGGTCTTGACTTAGGGTTGTGAGGGGTTGTTTGTTTGAGAAACTCTTTCTCTTGCCTTCAATTCTGAATCATGGTCTTGCTGGGAATAATATTCTAGGTTTTGGGGTTTTTTTTCCTTTCAGCACTTTGAGTATATCGTGCCACTTTCTTTTAGCCTACAAAGTTTCTCCTGAAAAATTATCTGATGGCCTTATGGGGTTTCTCTTGTATGTTACTAGTTGCTTTTCTCTTGCTGCTTTTAAAATTCTCTCATTTATCTTTAATTATATTAATATTTTGCTTATTGTCTGTCTTGATGTGGACCTCCTTGAGGTCATCTTGTTTGTGGTTTTCTGTGGTTTCTAAACCCTCATGTCCCTTTTCCTCTCCCAGGTTAGGGACATTTTCAGCTATTATTTCTTCAAATAAGTTTTCTGCTGCTTTCTCTCTTAAGATGGCACATAAGTATTTGAAGGCTGATATACTGGAATTTTGTTATTCTAAAACATTGTTTTAAGTATGTGGTGTATTCCTAGATTTTTTAGGAAATGTCATTGTAATAATATATGTCATAATAAGCTTTGATTTATCAAAATTAAAATCTGCCACTGCAGAGTCAGAGGGCTGCTACTTTGGATTAGTTCAGATGACAATGGAATCCAGAATTGGCAGTATTTAAGGAGACTGTTCATTATTAAATGTTTTAAAATAATAATTAAGAGTATAATTTTATACTTCTGAATCCCAGCTATTCCTTAGTTTCTAGTCCTCGGTCTTAAAATTTGTTCCATAGAATTCCAGCACCATTGAAACTTGTATGATTTTTTCCATAATGTTTATTTTACAATTGACTGCTTAACTGTAAATGAGAGTAAAACTCCCACAATTTAGCAGATAGTTATTGTTCTCAAAGTTTTTACAACTTGGAATGGCATATACGTGGCACACATGTCAGCATTCTTTTTCTCTCATGGCAGACATGATAAATCGTGGTATTCTTTTCCAGAGAACCCTTAGATTCTTCCAAGAAAATGACCTAATGACTAATTCATTAGAGTTAGCATTTTAAGGAAAACGTGTTTGTTGTCTGTCTTGCTTTTAGGCTCAGATTTTAAGCCTAGCAGCTGTTCCCATTTTACTTAAAGATACTAAGAAACTTTATAGTACTTCACAATCATGATTTGTCTCAGTTTAATAGCCTGTGCAGGTTAGACGTCATTGGATCCTAGACAAACTGTGTCTATAGCATTTTTTTGATTGAGGTATAATTGACTTTTTTAAAATTTTTTATTCAGTTCATTTCAGGAAATTAAGGGGAGGTGTGTTAGCATGAAGTATATATATCATATTGTCTCTGGTTTCAAGGGGTTTACAGCTTAATGGGGGAATATTTTGTGTTCCACTTGCTGAACATCAGAAATGCATCCTCTGACGGGTAGAGTGTGTTTGAGGAGGGAGATCAGTAAAGGTTTTATAAAAGAAGTATTAAGAAATTCACCTGATTTGTAGAAATATTTTCAGACAAGAATTGCATTTGTAGCAATGGAAGCAACATATACAGAGCATGAAACATTCCTTTTTTGTTTGTTTGTTTGTTTGTTTTTTAAAGATTCATTTAAAGATTCATTATTTGGGAGAAAGAGAGAATGAGTGAGGGGAAGGGCAGAGTGAGGGAGAAAATCAGTCCAGACTCCATGCTAAGCTTGGAGTCTGCTTTCAGGACCCTGAGATCAGGACCCAAACCAAAACCAAGAGTCAGACACCCAACAAACTGAGCCACCCAGGCACCTCAAAATGTCCCTTTTTAAAAAGAAGTAGGTTCTGTTATATGTGGTTAAATGATAAAGGTACAAAAAAGAGGAGGACTGTAGCGTCAGAGATGGAATACATATATATTGTTTGCTTTTATAAATTAATATCTTGAATAGGAATCCTGGACACAGGGAAATCATTCCACAGATAATTTATAAGGAAATTTCATCTCTCAACTGCAGTTACTATGTAGCCTGGGTAGGTTTGAACCAAATTTCCTTTACATGAGATATGAGTAGGAAATGGGATTTCCACAGTTATTTTCTTTCCTTTAACTTGGGAGTGTGTGTGATACCAAATTTAGCTTTTTAAATGCTTCTTAGATTGCTGCAAGCTTTTGATTAATTTCCAGAATCCTGGGAAGAAAATTAGATCAAGACACATATTTAGTTTTTAAAAATCTAAAATTTAATAAAACACATCAGTTTAAATAACTTTGCCTGGACTTGATTAAAATGTAGTTGGTTCAAAAAATACCTTTCATTGGTTCATTGGTTCAAAAAATTGGTTTTCATTGATTCAAAAAATAAAATAAGATAAAAATACCTTTCCTGGATGAAAAGTTTAAAAATCACATTTTAGTTAATAGCCTTGATTTGAAGAAATGGCATTGCCTGAAACTTGTTTAGACTGTATTCACTTAAAGTTCCCGACTTCTCTTATTATCTTTCTACCTTATTATTTGCTTATCTTAAAAGGGGAAATTGATTTATGGCGAGCTTGAAAAGATTGGAAAGGTCTGTTCCTGCTATGGTATTTTAACAAGTTTGCAATAATTACCCACACGATTATTTGGATTTATATAAACCAATCTTATATTATGATAAGTCTGAATTCTAAGTTACTTTATAAGGTTAGTAGGGTTAGAAAATTACATGAATTACATTATGCAAGTATTATGTTTTTAGATCTCTGTGTATAGAGATTTATCATGAGAACTATTCAGTTGGTTTTTAAGCATTTAACTTCTTATTTACAAAACTTAAGTTGTAGAATCTTCCTTTCCTTGTACTTAAGGAGACATTTGTTGGAGGACTTTTGTGGTGTCTTTCTTGTCATTAATGAGAATAACCATTAATGAGAATGAGTTGACCATTTTTGGATAATGTTTATTACGGGAAACATTAGAAATTGAGCAGTTTCTGACTTGCTTCTGAATCAAGTCTTTTCTGTATGGTGTTTATTTTGTTTTCAAGGAAATTCTCAAATACTTGTGCTAAATGAATTCAGCTTGAAATACACAAAGCGTATACTTCCTGCCTAAAGCCAAGTGAATTATTTTGAGGTTTTCTGCCATTTTGGATTATGTACATTCACTTCAGTGTTCTCTTTCCACTGAAACAGTGCATCTAGGATTTGCATGGGTCACAAACTGGTGGTTTAAAGCCAGTTTAGCCCACATAATGTCTCATTTAAAAACAAAATTGACAGTTTGAGAATAAAAGTTATATTAAAGGATTATAATCAAATAAAAGTAAGCATCCACAAATCCATACTTAGGTAGGTAGGTAGATAGATAAAATATAGAAAGAATGAATCTGTTAGAAAAGTCACTGTTAGGCAGCTACCACAAATGAACTCAGGCAAGAATAATCCATGGGTGCTGAAACTTGTGAGTTGGAAGTTTAGTGAGGAATGGGATATTTACAACGTATGAGTCTACCCTGAATTTCTTATTTATTGTAAAGGGGAGAGTAGTAACTTTACAGTAGAAAATGCTAGAGATAACCACCTGAATTGAGTAATAAGAGTTAGTATCACCAGTAATGTTGATCAGTGGATGAGAAGAACAGAAAACCTCACCTCTGCCAAAAATGCGTACCCCGAATCTGATGATTCCTTATAAGAAACTCAAATTCCGAGGCATTCTGCAAAACAACTAGCTCATTCAAAAATGTCAGTAGCCTGAGCAGCACAGAAAAACTGAGAAGTGTTCCAGATTAAACTAGAATAAAGAATTACGACAACTGAATTTAATTCATCATCCTAGTTTGGATGCATGGAATGGTGGGAGGGAAGGAGAGAAGTATAAAAGATAGTATTAGGGAAGTAGGTGAAATTTTAATATGGACCATAGATAAGACAGTATCATATCAACATTAAATTTCCCTCTTTAATACTTGTACTGTGACTGTGGTGTGTGTGTGTGTGTGTGGAGCGAGAATGATAAAGCACAGGGGGCAAATGTAAATAATTGGTGAATCTGAATAAAGGCATATAGGAGCTCTTTATTCTGTTTTTGTAACTTTTACCTTTGAAATTATATGACAATGTAAAACCCATAAAAACAAAAGAGGTGGGGAGTATTCTGGATTTTAAAAGATTAAGGAGACCTGACAGCTAAATGCAATAAATGATCTTTGGCTGGATGCCAGATCTGAAAGTGGTGGTGGTGGTAGTAGTATCCATAAAGGACATTAATGAGCCATTTGGGGGAATTTGAATATGAACTATATATTAGATGATAATGTATTATTGTTAAATTTTTATGATATATGTGGCTATGCAGGAGAATGTGCTTGTTCTTAGAAGACACATGATAAAGTATTTGCTGTTAAGGTGAAGTGACAGGTTACCTGCAAATTAATTTCAAATGTTAAATTAAGAGGAGGAACAAGGAAGGCAGAAAGAAAAAACACACCCTCTAAAACCCCCCAAAATCTTATCTGGAAAGAGAAAAAGCACATATGGCAGTTGAGAAAATAAAATGGACAGTTTGTTTATTATTGTTTTGGTCATTTTCAGATAAGAAGTTGTATTTATCCCCTTTAAATGGCATTCTCTATTTTTTCATTCTTCATCTTTTTCACTTATTAACACTTAACAGATACCTTTTCTCTTTGTTTATTGAGTATGATCTGTGCTGATATTTTAGTTTTGGTATATACAGATTTGTTGGCACTTGTTTAATATTTAATATTTGTTAATATTTAATAATAATATTTAATAAATAATTACTAAAATATGAATTTGGACTTTGAAAGTATTAACTTCTCAGTGTACAGATACCCTCATTTAAAGGAAGCATACTTAAAGGAAGCAAAATGTCATATTTGATGGTGAAGGAAGGGTATTCTTGTCAGGAGAAAGCATTAAAGTTAGTTTGAAGATCGGTGATTCTTTGTTATGTCTAATGGAGTATACTATTTCTTCTGGTTGAAATACTTTTTTCATCTGCTCTTCATTCTGGCCCATCCAGAGCTTACATGAACCTTACTTGGCCATCTAAAGCTAAACCAGGAGTCTTTCCTTCCTTTGTAGTGTTATTGTACCTTAAGGTGTTCAAAAAATGCCAGTAAATGAGGACGTGAAAATGAATTCTGTATTGCAGGAATGAGTTATGTTTAGGTACCATTTATTTGCCTGTTATTTAGAGGTTGAATTATTTTTTAGTTTTCAGGTATAGCTTCTAATAAGATAGAAGCTTCCACAGTGATTATTATCAACTACTATGTGTGTCACAAATTGTAAATGCAGCTTCGTTTTAAGGATTCAAGCTAAATTTAGGAAATGGCAGAGATTGAAAATGTGCATTTTTAATTGTAGTGTTCTTTAACTTTTTCTTGGTAGGTTGTTCCAGTTTTGGTACACCTCCTGTCTGCCATCAGCAGTGTTAGGCTTTACATTCCTAAAGACCTTCGACCAGTGGATAATAGACAGAGTGTTTTAAAATCAATACAGGTATGTGTGTTAATTTTACAAATTTAAACGTAAGTTTCATGTAAATATAAGTAGGATTTATAGCAAGACAACTTAAATGCTTTAAAATGTATCGCTTTCTTTCAAAAAAAAAAAACTATAAACACTGCTGTCAGTTGCAGTTCTTTTTAATAAAAAATAATAGCAGATCTTTGTGTAGATTGTCCACTTCTTGAATATACCAACAAAGCGAGTTACTAAAGGAGATCTTATGGAGGAAAACATGGCTACTATTTTATACAAAATATGTTTTGCTTTATTATTTGTTGAGTGAAAATAACTAGACTGTATTCAGAATTTTATGTATAAAATCATATGCCAGGACTTTTAACCATTTCTTAGTGTAGCTAATAAATTAATGAAATAGTTTTATTTTCAGTAGGAAAAATTATGACATTCTAGAATTTTATTTTCCAGTAGGGGAAGAAAAGGAATTTTGTCATTTATTTAGTCAACAAATACTTGGATTAATATTTACTATGCTGCAAAGGCTCTGTACTAGAATTTGAGAAAACAGATAGATAAACAGGACGCTTTCATTAGAGTAGGAATAAGCTGTGGTCCTTAGATAGGCAGGCTTCCTGAATTGAAGAATTCTCCTGACAGTTTTACAGAACTTTATGTGGATAACCTTTTTTTTTTTAATCCCTAACATACCAAATCCTATTTTACCCTTAAGGCCTATTGAAGACCCTGAAGGGGTCCCAGGGGGATACTAGCCTCTACAGTGAGCTGTCCCTTCTCTGAACTCACATGCTCGTTATAAATCATGTTAAAAAAAATTTTTTTTTTTGATAGGGATCTGGAACCCTTTAAAAAATTTATCTTTCCACTCCATAGTGCACCCCTAGGAAGCAGCTAAAGAAAACACGAGAAAACTAAAAACAGTTTATAGTTGGGTTGTTAAATACAGCATTATTTATAATAATAAGAGGTTATAACAACCTAAAGATACAATTCTGTGTTTATTCATAAGTTGTGCCACATTCAGAACTATTGAATTCTAAATACTGGAGTTATTAATAAATTTTACACATCCCTATATCAATAAATCATAGTACAGCAATTTAGAAGGAATTTTCAAAAACATATGCATATAAAATTGAGCTCCACTTGAGGTGCATTTTTAAGTGCATGTTTCTCTTTGTGCATAGAAAAACATATAAGGAAATATTTATTTACTCTTAATAAATATTTGTTATTTGTCTATAAAATGAAAAAAATAATTTTAAATTTTGTGTTTTAGGAAGTTCAGAAACGTTTTCCTGATGGTGTTCCTTTATTAGATCCTATTGATGATATGGGCATTCAGGATCAAGGGCTGAAAAAAGTTATCCAGAAAGTGGAGGCTTTTGAGCATAGAATGTATTCTCATCCACTTCACAATGACCCAAATTTGGAAACTGTGTATACGCTTTGTGAAAAAAAAGCACAGGTATGGCAGAAATATTTTTTATCATAAAATCGTATGTATGTCACTAAATTATTGAATATTTGTTTTATTTTCCTTTCCTACTGGTTTCATCAGCTAAAACAGGGAAATAGCTTATCTTTTAAGGAGACTATCAATTCTTACTAGCAAAATAAGATAAAAATCATTTTAATTTGATATTTGATGGGTTTTCTTCAGTTTTTTTTAATGTAATACAATTCATACAGCATTAGATTCACTCTTTTAAAATATACAGTTCAGTGGTTTGTAGCATATTCACAAAGAACTGCAACCATACCACTGTCCAATTCCAGAGCTTCCATCACCCCAAAAAGAAACTTCATACCAATTAGCAGTCACTTCATATTTCTCCCATCTTACAGATCCTGGCAACTATAAATCTTCTTTCTGCCTCTATGGTTTTGCTTTTTCTGGAGATTTCATAAAAATAATATCCTGCAATATGTGGCCTTTTGTGTCTATTCTCTTTACTACATGTCTTCAAGGTCCATCCATGTTGTAGCAAGAATTAGTACTTTATTCCCTTTTAAGGGGGAAAAATATTCCACTTATGGATATTCTACATTTTGTTTAACAGTTCATCAGTTGATAAACATTTGGGGTTTTTCCACTTTTTGGCTTTTATGAATAATTCTGCTACCAACATTTATGTACAAGGTTTGTGTGGATATGTTTTCATTTCTTTTGGGTGGAATTAGGTAGAATTGTTGGGTCATATTAGTAAGTCTGTGTTTAACCTTTGAGAAACTGTCAAGTTTTTTTCCAAAGTGGCTGTACCACTTTATATTCTCACCAGTGATTTATGAAAATTTTTATTTCTCCATATTCTCACCAATGCTTATTATATTGTCTGTGTTTTTGATTATAGCGTTCCTAGTGGAAAGAAGTTGTAACAGTTTGGCTTTTTTTTTTTTTGCTTTTTTTTTTTAAGATTTTATTTATTTATTTGACGGACACACAGCGAGAGAGGGAACACAAGCAGGGGGAGTGGGCGAGGGAGAAGCCGGCTTCCAGCCAAGCAAGGAACCCGTGCAGTGCTGGAGCCCAGGATCCTGGGATTGTGCCCTGAGCCGAAGGCAGAGGCTTAACAACTGAGCCACCCAAGCGTCCCAGTAGTTTAGCTTTTTAGAGTAATTAGCTGTAGTCTGTAACCAGAAAAGCATTCTTAGAGCCATGGTGAATAATGAATTTAGGGAAAGTTTTTCAAAGTGAACACATTCCTTTCTATTACCCACTTCTCTTCAACTAGAATCTTTTGTACTAAAGAAGTGTCACTTTCTCCCTGAAACTCACATCTCCTTACTGTTAGCTTTTTCAGCTTTTATCCTATGCCACTTGAACCACCTTTGTCTTCCTGTTTCAAAGATCATTATTTTAAGCTCCTTAGGGTCAGGTATTTCATTTTAGCTGACTTATACTCTCCCATATCCCAAATGATCACTGCTACTTACTGAACATGCTTGGGAGTGGAAACTTCTTGGCTTAACAGAATAGTATGTTTAATTCACAGTTTACAGCATTCTTTCTAGCTTTCTGTGAGCTAACATAATGGGGCCTCTTACCCCATGGGCAACGAACATAGAGAGACCATTCCATTAGCTCCTTCCCTGCTTCATTTACTTCTGTGTTGCCGCCAGAGAGTCATCCTGAACAGGTCCACAAAACAAGAACAGACACTTGAGCTTGGCTGAATTGGTGAATAGAAAGCATCCACAGAGAAGGCAGTATGATAAAGCCAGAGAGAGTGACATTATCTAACTTACTCAGACATGACTGAAAAAGGCCTCAGTGTCTGGCCAAGGAACTAACTAAATACACTTGCTTTGAAAACTCAGCAGTACATAGAAAAATGCTTGTGTAGGTGCATTAAATGCTGATATCAATGTGGACTGTGATTACAATTTAGCACAAATAAAAACATATACCAAAAAGACTAAAAGTAAAACCTGAAGTGGTGGTATGTGGGGAATGAGATTATAGTAACTGTTTTTTCCTTTTTTTTTTTTTCCTCCCCAGTTGTCTGTAATGTACTTATAGAATATTTTACAATGAGAGAAAACTACAGAGTTAACGGGGAGGGAGGGCGGAAACCAGTCTTTTTATGGCCTCCGAGTGACTATAGGATAGTCACATCCCTTAGCCCTACCTAAGAAGGCTTCAAAAATCTAATCCTTCAACTCTAACCATTTTAAGTACTCACACCTTTTGAGCAAGCTTTCCTCCTTCTAGGAATTAAGACTCCCAAGTGTGAGGTAGTACACGCATGTTCTTGTAGCATTGTCTGAAAAAGCGAGTTTATATAAAAATAACCTCAGCGTTTCATCAGTAGGGAATTAGATGTGTGACTTCTACATATCATGGAAATCAACATGGACATTTAAAAAAAAAAAGGGAGGCACCTGGGTGGCTCACTTGATTAGACGTCTGACTTCAGCTCAGGTCATCATCCCAGGGTTCTGGGATCAAGTCCCGCATCTGGCTCTCTGCTCAGCAGGGCGCCTGCTTCTCCCTCTACCTCTCCCTGCTGCTCTGCCTACTTGTGCTCTCTCTCCCTGGCAAATAAGTAAGTAAAATCTTAAAAAAGAAGAAATGAGGTAGGGGCACCTGGGTGGTTCAGTCAATTAAACGTCTGCCTTCAACTCAGGTCATAATCCCACCATCCTGGGATCAAGGCCTGCATCGAGTTCCCTGCTTAGCACTCAGTCTGCTTCTCCCTTTCCCTTTGCCCCTTCCCCTATTTGTTCTCTCTCTCTCTTAAATATCTTTAATTTAAAATAATATTTTTTAAAAAGAGGTCATTTTACATGTAGTCTTTGCAAAATGTATTGCAAATGTGTGCAGATGATTTATTAGGGAGGAGAAAAGGAAACTGATCTTACTTCTGTGGGAGAAAATACATGTAGTTATGCTTTTACAGACATGAATATATCTGTTCTTTTAAAATTCTGTGGGAAAAGATCTAAAATGGCATTATCTAACAGAAATATAATGCAAGCCACTTACGTAATTTTAAATTCTAAAGTAACCACATTTTAAAAAGTGAAAAGAAATGGGTGAAATTGATTTTAATAGTATTTTCATTTAACTCAATATATCCAAAATACATTTTAATAAAAATCATTAAGGAAAAAAAATCCTTCACTAGCAGGCCCTCTTCTGCTAACCAGTAAGTTTTATATGCCTCTGAGTACTTAGCAGTCTGCTCTGCTCTGCTCCTGTGGACATCCTCAATCAAGGAAACTTCAGAAAACAACTTTTTTTTTTTTCTAATAGACCTGGTAAGTTATGCTAGGTAGCAGAGAGTTATCTAGAAAGTCTTCTTATCCTCATAGCATTATGACAACACATTTGATTGTAGCAGTATAAATAACCATTAAGAGGGGCACCTGAGCGGTTCAGTGGGTTAAAGCCTCTGCCTTCAGCTCAGGTCATGATTCCAGGGTCCTGGGTCTAGCCCCGCATCGGGCTCTCTGCTCCCTGGGGAGCCTGCTTCCCTTCCTCTCTCTCTGCCTGCCTCTCCGCCTACTTGTGATCTCTCTCTCTGTCAAATAAATAAATAAAATCTTTTTAAAAAATAAATAAATAAATAACCATTAAGGGATTGGATTCTGAAGGCTGACAGAGTGGTTTTGAATCCCATCTTTATTACTCACTGGCTCTGATCTTGACCAGTTTACTTAGTAATCTCTGTCTGTCTCAGATTTTTATGTTGGTAAACATTTAGTGTTAGTTACCTACCTTACACAATTGCTATAGGAATGAAATGAAATAATGTAAAGCACCAAAAGTAGGGTACATAGTTAGCTGTCTGTAAATATCCATTACTGACCATGGTCCTTGCCTTTATCATTTCTGCTCAATTAAAGCCTAATAAATCATAATGTAAAATTCTAGAGTCTTTGAATTTCAACTTCTAAGTCCCTAGAATTTTCTTTTTGTCAGTGTTTTTCTGAATGTTAAGCCTCAATCTTAGGAATCCATTATTTTCTTGCTACTGTACTGTGTGATATTCTTATCCCAGTTGGAAAGTAGGTAGTAGATACTGATTAGCTGAATTTTAAAACTTACCCATTCTGGAGCATGACCTAAAAATACATTTTCCTTTTAAAGTATAGAATAAAGACCTTATTCTCTTGGCTAAAGCCGTTTCTAGCTTGAACAACTTTGTGATACAATTAGAAGGCAAAGAGAAGAAATACTTCTCAGGATGTCATGGGGGAAATATTGGTAAATAAGAAATAAGACTCCCAAGGAGTCAAGATGGCGGAGAAGTAGCAGGCTGAGACTACTTCAGGTAGCGGGAGATCAGCTAGATAGCTTCTCTAAAGATTGCAAACACCTACAAATCCAACGGGAGATCGAAGAGAAGAAGAACAGCAATTCTAGAAACAGAAAATCAACCACTTTCTGAAAGGTAGGACTGGCGGAGAAGTGAATCCAAAGTGACAGGAAGTTAGACCGCGGGGGCAGGGGCCGGCTCCCGGCAAGCGGCGGAGCAATGGAGCACAAAATCAGGACTTTTAAAAGTCTGTTCCGCTGAGGGACATTGCTCCAGAGGCTTAACCCAGGTGAAGTGCACGCGGGGTCACAGAAGGATCGGGGGTGTCTGAGTGTCGCAGAGCTTACAGGTATTAGAACGGGGAAGCCGGCTACAGAGACAGAGCCGAGGAGTGAGGTCTAAGCTCGGGTTTACCTTGAACCGCTCACAGGCTCGGTCATCTCGGAACGCGGCCGGAGGCCAGGGTGACGGTAACAGTTGGGCGCTGTTCTCTGAGGGCGCACTGAGGAGTGGGGCCCCGGGCTCTCGGCTCCTCCAGGCTGGAGACTGGGAGGCCGCCATCTTCATTCCCATCCTCCGGAACTCCACGGAGTGTGCTCAGGGAACAAAAGCTCCCGAAAGCAAACCCGAGCGGATTACTCAGCCCGGCCCCTGGTAAGGGCGGTGCAACTCCGCCTGGGGCAAAGACACTTGAGAATCACTACAACAGGCCCCTCCCCCAGAAGATCAACAAGAAACCCAGCCAGGACCAAGTTCACCTACCAAGGAGTGCAGTTTCAATACCAAGGAGAGCAGCGGAATTCCGAAGGAGGAGAAAGCAAAGCACGGAACTCATGGCTTTCTCCCCATGATTCTTTAACCTTGCAGTTAATTTAATTTTTTTTTCTTTTTCAATTTTTTTTTCCTTCTAAATTTTTTTAACTTTTACACTTTTCCTTTTTAACGTTTTTTAACTAGTTTATCTAATATATATATATATTTTTTTTCCTTTTTATATTTTTTCATTATTGGTTTTCTTTTTTTATTTGTTTCTTTTATCTTTTTTCTTTCTTTTTTCTTTTTTTTTTTCTTTCTGAAACTCTTTATATCCCCTTCCCCCCCCTCACGATTTGCGATCTCTTCTGATTTGGCTAAAGCATGTTTTCCTGGGGTTGTTGCCACCCTTTTAGTATTTTACTTGTTCCTTCATATATTCTTATCTGGACAAAATGACAAGGCGGAAAAATTCACCTCAAAAAAAAAGAACAAGAGGCAGTACCAAAGGCTAGGGACCTAATCAATACAGACATTGGTAATATGTCAGATCTAGAGTTCAGAATGACGATTCTCAAGGTTCTAGCCGGGCTCGAAAAAGGCATGGAAGATATTAGAGAAACCCTCTCGGGAGATATAAAAGCCCTTTCTGGAGAAATAAAAGAACTAAAATCTAATCAAGTTGAAATAAAAAAAGCTATTAATGAGGTGCAATCAAAAATGGAGGCTCTCACTGCTAGGATAAATGAGGTAGAAGAAAGAATTAGCGATATAGAAGACCAAATGACAGAGAATAAAGAAGCTGAGCAAAAGAGGGACAAACAGCTATTGGACCACGAGGGCAGAATTCGAGAGATAAGTGACACCATAAGAGAAACAACATTAGAATAATTGGGATTCCAGAAGAAGAAGAAAGAGAGAGGGGAGCAGAAGGTATATTGGAGAGAATTATTGGAGAGAATTTCCCCAATATGGCAAAGGGAACAAGCATCAAAATCCAGGAGGTTCAGAGAACCCCCCTCAAAATCAATAAGAATAGGTCCACACCCCGTCACCTAATAGTAAAATTTACAAGTCTTAGTGACAAAGAGAAAATCCTGAAAGCAGCCCGGGAAAAGAAGTCTGTAACATACAATGGTAATAATATTAGATTGGCAGCAGACTTATCCACAGAGACCTGGCAGGCCAGAAAGAGCTGGCATGATATATTCAGAGCACTAAACGAGAAAAACATGCAGCCAAGAATACTATATCCAGCTAGGCTATCATTGAAAATAGAAGGAGAGATTAAAAGATTCCAGAACAAACAAAAACTGAAAGAATTTGCAAACACCAAGCCAGCTCTACAGGAAATATTGAAAGAGGTCCTCTAAGCAAAGAGAGAGCCTAAAAGTAGTAGATCAGAAAGGAACAGAAACAATATACAATAACAGTCACCTTACAGGCAATACAATGGCACTAAATTCATATCTCTCAATAGTTACCCTGAATGTTAATGGGCTAAATGCCCCAATCAAAAGACACAGGGTATCAGAATGGATAAAAAAACAAAACCCATCTATATGTTGCCTACAAGAAACTCATTTTAAACCCGAAGACACTTTCAGAATTAAAGTGAGGGGGTGGAAAAGAATTTACCATGCTAATGGACATCAGAAGAAAGCAGGAGTGGCCATCCTTATATCAGATCAATTAGATTTTAAGCCAAAGACTATAATAAGAGATGAGGAAGGACTCAAAGAATCTGTCCAACAAGAAGATCTAACAATTTTAAATATCTATGCCCCTAACGTGGGAGCAGCCAACTATATAAACCAATTAATAACAAAATCAAAGAAACACATCAACAATAATATAATAATAGTAGGGGACTTTTAACACTCCCCTCACTGAAATGGACAGATCATCCAAGCAAAAGATCAACAAGGAAATAAAGACCTTAAATGACACACTGGACCAGATGGATATCACAGATATATTCAGAACATTTCATCCCAAAGCAACAGAATACACATTCTTTTCTAGTGCACATGGAACATTCTCCAGAATAGATCACATCCTGGGTCCTAAATCAGGTCTCAACCGGTATCAAAAGATTGGGATCATTCCCTGCATATTTTCAGACCACAATGCCATGAAGCTAGAACTCAATCACAAGAGGAAATTTGGAAAGAACCCAAATGCATGGAGACTAAACAGCATCCTTCTAAAGAATGAATGGGTCAACCAGGAAATTAAAGAAGAATTGAAAAAATTCATGGAAACAAATGATAATGAAAATACAACGGTTCAAAATCTGTGGGACACAACAAAGGCAGTCCTGAGAGGAAAATATATAGCGGTACAAGCCTTTCTCAAAAAACAAGAAAGGTCTCAGGTCCACAACCTAACCCTACACCTAAAGGAGCTGGAGAAAGAACAAGAAAGAAAGCCTAAACCCAGCAGGAGAAGAGAAATCATAAAGATCAGAGCAGAAATCAATGAACTAGAAACCAAAAAAACAATAGAACAAATCAATGAAACTAGGAGCTGGTTCTTTGAAAGAATTAATAAGATTGATAAACCTCTGGCCAGACTTATCAAAAAGAAAAGAGGAAGGACCCAAATAAATAAAATCATGAATGAAAGAGGACAGATCACATCTAACACCAAAGAAATACAGACAATTATAAGAACATATTATGAGCAACTCTACGCCAACCAATTTGACAATCTGGAAGAAATGGATGCATTCCTAGAGACATATAAACTACCACAACTGAACCAGGAAGAAATAGAAAGCCTGAACAGACCCATAACCAGTAAGGAGATTGAAACAGTCATCAAAAATCTCCAAACAAACAAAAGCCCAGGGCCAGACGGCTTCCCGGGGGAATTCTACCAAACATTTAAGGAAGAACTAATTCCTATTCTCCTGAAACTGTTCCAAAAAATAGAAATGGAAGGAAAACTTCTCAACTCGTTTTGAGGCCAGCATCACCTTGATCCCCAAACCAGACAAGGATCCCATCAAAAAAGAGAACTACAGACCAATATCATTGATGAACACAGATGCAAAAATTCTCACCAAAATACTAGCCAATAGGATTCAACAGTACATTAAAAGGATTATTCACCACGACCAAGTGGGATTTATTCCAGGGCTGCAAGGTTGGTTCAACATCCGCAAATCAATGTGATACAACACATTAATAAAAGAAAGAACAAGAACCATATGATACTCTCCATAGATGCTGAAAAAGCATTTGACAAAGTACAACATCCCTTCCTGATCAAAACTCTTCAAAGTGTAGGGATAGAGGGCACATACCTCAATATTATCAAAAGCCATCTATGAAAACCCATCGCAAATATCATTCTCAATGGAGAAAAACTGAAAGCATTTCCGCTAAGGTCAGGAACACGGCAGGGATGTCCGTTATCACCACTGCTATTCAACATAGTACTAGAAGTCCTAGCCTCAGCAATCAGACAACAAAAAGAAATTAAAGGCATCCAAATCGGCAAAGAAGAAGTCAAACTATCACTCTTCACAGATGATATGATACTATATGTGGAAAACCCAAAAGACTCCACTCCTAAACTGCTAGAACTGGTACAGGAATTCAGTAAAGTGTCAGGATATAAAATCAATGCACAGAAATCACTTGCATTTCTCTACACCAACAACAAGACAGAAGAAAGAGAAATTAAGGAGTCAATCCCATTTACAATTGCACCCAAAACTTTAAGATACCTAGGAATAAACCTAACCAAAGAGACTAAGAATCTATACACAGAAAACTATAAAGTACTCATGAAAGAAATTGAGGAAGACACAAAGAAATGGAAAAATGTTCCATGCTCCTGGATTGGAAGAATAAATATTGTGAAAATGTCTATGCTACCTAAAGCAATCTACACATTTAATGCAATTCCTATCAAAGTACCATCCATTTTTTTCAAAGAAATGGAACAAATAATCCTAAAATTTATATGGAACCAGAAAAGACCGCGAATAGCCAAGGAATATTGAAAAAGAAAGCCAAAGTTGGTGGCGTCACAATGCCGGACTTCAAGCTCTACTACAAAGCTGTCATCATCAAGACAGCATGGTACTGGCACAAAAACAGACACATAGATCAATGGAACAGAATAGAGAGCCCAGAAATAGACCCTCAACTCTATGGTCAACTAATCTTCGACAAAGCAGGAAAGAATGTCCAATGGAAAAAAGACAGCCTCTTCAATAAATGGTGTTGGGAAAATTGGACAGCCACATGCAGAAAAATGAAATTGGATCATTTCCTTACACCACACACGAAAATAGACTCAAAATGGATGAAGGACCTCAATGTGAGAAAGGAATCCATCAAAATCCTTGAGGAGAACACAGGCAGCAACCTCTTCGACCTCAGCCGCTGCAACATCTTCCTAGGAACATCGCCAAAGGCAAGGGAAGCAAGGGCAAAAATGAACTATTGGGATTTTATCAAGATCAAAAGGTTTTGCACAGCAAAGGAAACAGTGAACAAAACCAAAAGACAACTGACAGAATGGGAGAAGATATTTGCAAACGACATATCAGATAAAGGGCTAGTGTCCAGAATCTATAAAGAACTTAGCAAACTCAACACCCAGAGAACAAATAATCCAATCAAGAAATGGGCAGAAGACATGAACAGACATTTCTGCAAACAAGACATCCAGATGGCCAACAGACACAAGAAAAAGTGCTCCACATCACTCGGCATCAGGGAAATACAAATCAAAACCACAATGAGATACCACCTCACACCAGTCAGAATGGCTAAAATTAACAAGTCCGGAAAAGACAGATGCTGGCGAGGATGCGGAGAAAGGGGAACCCTCCTACACTGTTGGTGGGAATGCAAGCTGGTGCAACCACCCTGGAAAACAGCATGGAGGTTCCTCAAAATGTTGAAAATAGAACTACCCTATGACCCAGCAATTGCACTGCTGGGTAGTTACCCTAAAGATACAAACGTAGTGATCCGAAGGGGCACATGCACCCGAATGTTTATAGCAGCAATGTCTACAATAGCCAAACTATGGAAAGAACCTAGATGTGCATCAACAGATGAATGGATAAAGAAGATGTGGTATATATACACAATGGAATACTATGCAGCCATCAAAAGAAATGAAATCTTGCCATTTGCGACGACGTGGATGGAACTAGAGGGTATCATGCTTAGCGAAATAAGTCAATCGGAGAAAGACAACTATCATATGATCTCCCTGATATGAGGGAGAGGCGATGCAACATGGGGGGTTAAGGGGGTAGGAGAAGAGTAAATGAAGCAAGATGGGATTGGGAGGGAGATAAACCATAAGTGACTCTTAATCTCACAAAACAAACAGGGTTGCTGTGGGGAGGGGGGTTGGGAGGGGGGGTGGGGTTATTACGGACATTGGGGAGTGTATGTGCTATGATGAGTGCGGTGAAGTGTGTAAACCTGGCGATTCACAGACCTGTACCCCTGGGGAAAAAATATATGTTTATTAAAAAAAAATAAAAAGAAATAAGACTCATATACCCTCATCTTTCCTGTTCTCTAAGCTACCCCCTGATTTCCAAAGGATGAAAAGCTGGAGCTGATGCTGTTTGGAAGCATGATTACTTGTCATATCTTGTCTGGGAGAGCCTATCCTAATTTACCACTGACTTTCTCAACCTCTATCAGGTTACCTTATCTAGCTGATGGCTATCCAACTCACTCCTTCTTCTAGATCTTTCTTCTTGCTCCTCATTTAAGCAAGAAAACCATGCTGTATTCCCCAAGTTCTTAAACTTTTAACAACTCCTAAATTTCCTCCCTGCTTTGCCTTATATTTTTCACATGGATGTTTTATATTTCCATATATATAACATTTTTACTGGTGTTTAATTACTACAGATACATATATCATTCCTCTTGTGTAATATCCTACAAAAGTTAAGAAGCTCCAGGTATCCTTATAAAATATTTTCTAGGGTGCCTGGGTGGCTCAGTTGGTTGAATGCCTGTCTCTTTTTTTTTTTTTTAAGATTTTATTTATTTATTTGATAGAGACATAGCGAGAGAGGAAACACAAGCAGGGGAATTGAGAGAGGGAGAAGCAGGCTTCCCAACAAGCAGGAAGCCTGATACGGGGCACCATCCCAGGACCCTGGGACCATGGCTTGAGCCAAAGGCAGACGCTTAAGGACTCAGCCACTCAGGTGCCCCAGAACACCTGTCTCTTGATTTTGGCTTGGGTCATGGTCTTGGGGTGGTGGGATCAAACTCTGCATTGGTTCCATACTCCGTGTGGAATCTATTTGAGTTTCTCTGTTTGCCCCTCCCCCCACTTGTGCGTGCATTTTGTCTCAAATCTTCAAAAATACATTTTTTATAATTTTCAATTATTTTAATATTTTATATTTTAACATTTTTAAAAAAGATTTTTTATTTATTTGACAGAGATCACAAGTAGGCAGAGGCAGGCAGGCAGAGAGAGGAGGAAGCAGGCTCCCTGCTGAGCAGAGAGCCTATTTGGGGCTGGATCCCAGGAACCTGGGATCACGACCTGAGCCGAAGGCAGAGGCTTTAACCCACTGAGCCACCCACGCCCCTATTTTTATATTTTAAAATGAATAAATCTCATTTTACTTTGTTTACTTTATTGAACTAACTTTATACTTTTATGTGCCTTAGATTGCAATAGATATTAAATCTGCAAAGCGAGAACTAAAGAAAGCAAGAACTGTCCTACAAATGGATGAGCTCAAATGTCGCAAACGTGTTTTAAGGAGGCTGGGATTTGCTACTTCTTCTGATGTCATAGAGATGAAAGGACGAGTGGCTTGTGAGATAAGCAGGTAAAAACTGGTTGTTCTAGAAAACTGATTTTAAAATTGGATGATATTTTTATACAAGGACTATAAATCTTTCAGAAAAAAAGAGCTGTCTTAAAAATAAAAAGTCTTGGGGGTGCCTGCGTGGCTCAGTTGGTTAACCGTCTGCCTTTGGCTCAGGTCATGATCTCAGGGTCCTTGATCGAGCCCCATTGGGCTCCCCAGGGAGCCTGCTTCTCTCTCTCCCTCTGTGTGCCGCCCCCCCTGCTTGTGCGCGCGCGCTCACGCGCGCGCTCTCTCTCTCTTTCTCTAAGTAAATAAAACCTTAAAAAATAAATTTTAAGTTAGTAAAGTGCCTTCTATAGTAAATGCAGTTTTTGATGATACAGTTAGGAAAAGAGCATTAAAAGAATCTCTTCCATCCCACTATTTAATACAAATGCTATTAGCATTCGGATGTATTTTCTTTTTTCTTTATTTTAATGCATTGTGTATTTTTACATATTCATGATATTAGTTTATACACAGTTTTGTATACTTAATTATTTTTTACAATTTTGAACATTTTCCCACTTTAAATTTAGTCTAATAACCATTATCCTGTTGTATAGGAGACGTTATTAAAGTTTTGGGCTAAGAAACATGGAATTAGAGCATAGCATATTATAGGCCACGGCATAAAACTGGATATAAGATATTGTCTATTTTGGTGATCTTTTGACATAGTACAAATGACCTTAAAACTAAATGACTTGAAACCACAGCAGTTATTTCATTATTTCTGCTGGTTTCTGTGGGCCTAAAGTTCAGGAAGGGCATATTGAATGGTTCTGGCTCAGGATTTTATGTGATTTCCATTAACCTGAAGATACTGTTGTTTTGTCCATAGTTATAACCATTATTCTTACTGAGTTCATAAAAGATGTTTTTGAAACAGTTTCTTAGGTTTTCACCATGGCCCTAGTGGATGGGCCTGGAGAATTATAGGCTTGTATATGGTTTCAGACGTTTTTGAGAAAGACTTACTCATATTATTCTTATTGATAGTTTAGTTCATATGTTAAGAACTTATGTCCCTAGGGGCCAGGAGGAGATTGTATGGTAAGCTAGAACAATTCTTTGTCACCAAAAGGGGGCAGCAACTACTCAGCCCCAATTATTACAGAGCAATGTGATAACAGATCTTTAGAAAAGCCAAAAATCCAGAATTTTAGGTGAAATCCCTTGGTTTTTAATTGTTCACAAACTAATCGAGAATAATTTTTTTTAGTCAGTGTGTGAGCCAAATATATCACTTGTTCAAGTTAGATTTGGCATGTCAGCTTCCTGTTTTCCTTAAACCTGCTTTCCTACTTTGTAATTAAAGAACTATAGGCACCACAAGGTGCCTCTATTTTTACCTATATTACCAATATATTGCCAAATATATCATTTGTTCAAGTTAGATTTGGCATGTCAGCTTCCTGTTTTCCTTAAACCTGCTTTCCTACTTTGTAATTAAAGAATTATAGGCACCACAAGGTGCCTATATTTTTACCTATATTACCAATATATTGCCTGTATTTTAATTATAATTTACCCGGGTCTAAAGCTAGGCCACAGCACTGGTTTACTAATTCATATGCTTAGAATTACTGTTATTGGAATTACTTCTTTGTGGTATTATATACTATTTAACAATTAACAGAAAATTTCTCTTGGGTATCTGCAGCTGGGTTTAGTCTTGGGAGAATAGTATTGATTTTATTCTAAGACTAGAGAGAGATTGAGAGAGAGAAAACAGTATCACATGAATGAAAGAATGTTAACTTTCCCCCAGTATTTGCTTCTCCCTCTGCTGAATAAGACCCAGCCACCAACAGCAAAAATATCCTAGACTCCTCTCCTTTCTCTCTCTCTTACCGTCTTCCTGTTTCCTCTGTCTCTGCCCTTTTTAATCTTCCCACTGACTAATGTGCCTTCATTATTTCTTGCTTAGAGTACTGCAGAAACCCTCATTTTTGATTATAGAGATTATGAAGACTCAAGATAGAGTTCTTTTTACTGCTTTCCCAGTATTCTTTTCAAAGCGCAGATCCTGTAATTTCGTTGTTTTGGTGAAAGTCTCTGTTTTTCCCTATTGCTTTTAGAATAAATGCCATAATTTAATGTGTTACTGCCCTTTCCTCTCTAGCTACATCCCACACATATTTTTCTCTCAGCAATGACCTTTCCTCACTCCTACCCCAAATCCAATTCCTACATATTTTTTCCTACATCTTCTGAAACTTCTGTGAATTTCTCTAATCTTATTTTAAGCTCCTCAACTTTTTTTCATAATTGCCTGTATAACCTGTTAGATCACTCTCCTGCGATTACTATTGTTTCTTCTCTGCTTCCCACCTTAGTGGCGTGTATGTAGTGATATGTAGTTCTTGAAGTACTCTGGCATTATTTGTGTTGTCCTCTTTGACTTAACTCTCATTTTACCACCAGGAACCCAAATTGAGTTTTTTACTCTTAAAGATTGATAGCTTGTGACTTTATTCTTTTTTTAGAAGTCAAAAAATAAAAGTTAGCTTTTTTAAATAGAGGTAACATCCTCGAAATTATCAAATGGGTCTATTAAACTCTTTTATAAATGTAAGGTACATTGTGGGAACCTTGATTACAGAATTTTAGAAACACTATTTTTGTAGTCTTTTGTAGCTTCCATTGAGCACAGTTGAGCATTCAAATTTTTTTGTTTTCCATCCATGATGGCAGAGAGAAAACAGTAAAGATATTTTGCAATTATTACACAGATCAGAAGATAACAGTGATGATGGTGAAATTAATCATACAGCAGAATCTTAGACTATAAGGTAAATTCTCAAACTGTGAAGAATCAGTGAGTGAATAATGTATCTCTAAAGACAAAAAGGAAATTTTAAGATTATTTTACTTTCCTTTCTGTTCAGAAAGCAGGAGTTATGTAATGTTATGTGCTAAGATTCCATTTTACTAAAAGGACTTGTGATAATAGTCTTTTATGATTTGTTTGCTAAGTTGTCCTTGATAGTTTTTAAAAGACAGTTTTAAATTCAAGGAAGTTGTTAAGAAATAGATGGAGAGATTTAAAAAAAAATCTGTTGGATTAATCATTCTAATCTTTATAATATACTCCTGAATTTGGAAATGTTGTACAGTTATAGAGCAAAGAGGATGTCCTTCCTTTTCCACAAAATTACAACTTGTGAAAGTTTTTTAAAATAGTGTATTTTGGTGATTCAAAAGAGGAACCAAAAATAATGATTAGCTCGAGTCTTTAAAAGAGATGTATTTAAAATCTGCAGCCAGTATGCTGGGATGATGTTAAGTGCAGGAGAAAAATGGAAGTAATAATAAGCTAGTACCTATTGGAGATGTATTTGAAATTTGGAATTGTATTTACTACATGGGTATTGTCCAGATTCACAGATGACAGTTGATGAGCAGTATTGCATTTAAAGTTGCATTTAAAGACCATTGGCCATCTTGGTAATGTACATTCTCAGTGATGGAAATGCAGTGTGTCTCTCCTGTAGTTACATAAAAATTCTTAAGATTTCTAATGAAGTTGTTTTTCATTATCCGTTTGTGTTATAAAGTATTAAACAACTGTAGGATCCTTGGACCCAGAGGAAAAATGGTGGTGACTCTCTTTCCTGGAATACTGAGAGTTAAGAAGGAGTTCCTTATTTCAGTAAATATTTGCATTTTGGTATTTCCTAGAATGGGATTTTTACATGAAATAACCATTTTACATTTATTATTGATACATTGGAAAATATAAAGACCTGCCTTTTTCTTAAATAAATCTTTGTCTCTCCTCATTGATCCCTCCTTATGGTCAAGTAATAGATTTTATTTAAAAATTTTCTATATTTTAAGCACATATGTATACATTTTGTATTTTTATATTATGACATTTGAAAATTATTCTTTTTTTTTTTTGTGGTGATCTAGTGCTGATGAGCTCCTTCTAACTGAGATGATGTTTAATGGCCTTTTCAATGACCTGTCTGCAGAACAGGCAACGGCACTACTTAGCTGCTTTGTGTTTCAAGAGAATGTGAGTTAATAGATTTAACATACCTTATTTATTAATTCACACATCCTGTAACGTAAGTCTTATTATGGATATTTTAAATTATAAAAGTGTTTCATATTTACATATTATGGCTAATGTTAGAAATCACTATTTTAACACAAATATCTAAGAGAATATTAAATAATTAAATACATATTATCAGAAAGGAGAGTGAAATAAGATTTTATTTGTGGATAGTCGTTAATCATATTCCAAGCCTTTAATTTTTCTGTAACCCAGTGCATTGTTTGAAGATCTGGTCTGGTCAGATAGTCCTAGAAAGAAGAGGATGAAAGAATGAAAATAAAATTAGGCAAAAGAGTGAAAATAAAAGGGGGTAGTGAGGTTAAATTAATATCTCTCCTCCCAGTAATGGAGAATAACTATGAAGCAACTGATTTTCTGAGTGGCTGAAGTCTCAGTTGTCATAGGTAAGGTTTGAGGGTAGTGGCTATGGATTCTCATTGCTGGTTTTGCAGTAGTTTTTTCATTGAGTGGTTTCACAGTAATTTTTTCATTGAGTAGTTAGTTCATTTTCAACAACTCTTAAAAATCAGAAAATGGGGGCACCTGGGTGGCTCAGTGGGTTAAGCCTCTGCCTTCAGCTCAGGTCATGATCTCAAGAGTCCTGGGATCAAGCCCTGCATCAGGCTCTCTGCTCAGTGGGGAGCCTGCTTGCCCCCCTTTCTCTCTGCCTGCCTCTCTGCCTATTTGTGATCTCTCTCTCTGTCAAATAAATAAATAAAATCTTAAAAAAAAAAAAAATCAAAAAATGAAGTGCTTGGTGGCCCACCACAAAAACACTAATCTTTTACTTTATTCCAAAAACCAGTATGATTTGTTTAAAAAGTAAAATGCATGTTTTACATTTCGAACTTTATTCATTGTGGATGAAGTAGACAAAATAAGAAGACATTTGCCCTCTAAAAATAATTTAATACTAATTTCTAAATTTTTATATCTTTTACCACATACACTTAATTTAAACTTTCATATGAATTGTATGTAAGACAAACTTTTTTCAGTTCTGCCATTGATCTGTTTGTTAACTATTTCCTTATTTATGAAGCAGGTTGAATACATTACTTGTTGAAATAAGTAGGACCTTTTCTCTCCACTCCCTGATTACTGATTAGAATTCGTTGCTAGAGTGGCAATGATAAGAAAGAGGACAATAATCCCAAAACAATTGACACTCCTCTGAGAATGCCAACTCTGCACCTGTGAAGTAATTTGCATATGAGGAATTCATTACTTCACAAAGTATTATGTTTGGCTGTTGTTTTTCTCAGGTTCAAAATTTATTACATTAATTTCTGGAGTAATTTTTAAGAATATCTATCAGATTCTGTTTGAAAAGACCTAAGTTTGAAGATGATTTGGAGATTGGTGATCTTCTGCCTATGTCAGACTTTGTTTTATAGCTAATTTCTTGGATTTGTTATTCTGTTTTGTTTTTAATGTAGCAGTATAAAAGTCCTGTTTTGGGGCACCTGGATGGCTCAGTGGGTTAAAGCCTCTGCCTTTGGCTCAGGTCATGATCCTGGGGTCCTGGGATCAAGCCCTACATCGGGCTCTCTGCTCTGCGTGGAGCCTGCTTCCTCTGCTCTCCCTCTCATCTGCCTCTCTGCCTACTTGTGATCTCTGTCAAATAAATAAAATCTTAAAAAATAATAATAAAAATAAAAGTCCTGTTTTCTGAGAGACCAAGTATGTACTTCCTCAAAGGGGTTGGACTTAACCAAACCATTATTCTGAAATTTGTGGGGAAGATGTTGCTATATGTGGTTAATTAAGATTTGTTCAGTGAAACCACACTGTGTTATATGTAGTGTCATCAGTTCTTGTGGTGGTGCCTTTCAACATCAAGATGGAAAATTACACTACAAGTCACATGCAATTTTGTTGATACTTTTAGAAGAATGTTTTCTAGCCACATGGAAAGGTTAAACTTAAGAGTAAAGTAATTGTTATAAATATGAAGAAGTCTGCTTAATATACTAACTTCTTTTTCAAAATGAGTTCTTTCTAAAACTGTGTCCCTGCATTTTTTATATCATTAAAAGTAATTTAAAGATTAAATACGATCTTTAGAATATAAATATCATGTAACTACCAATATTATTAAAAATCTACTGTGTGTACTGCCCAGATCTAGGCACTAGAGATATAGCAGGAATTTTTGCTTTCCTGATAATCATATGCTAGTAGATGAAGGTAAACAATAAAGAAGTAAAGTATGCACAGATTATGTCAAATGGTGATGAGGGTTTTGGAGGAAAGTGAAGCAGAGGAGGCAGATTGGAAATACTGGGATAGGGTTACTATTTTAAGTAAGTGATTAGTAAAGGCCTCACTCACCAAGGGAGTGAAATTTGAATTGAGACTTAAAAGGAGAGATGAAGAAACAAATTGTATATACACCTGGTGAGAGAGCATTGATGAAAAAACATTTAAGTTATTTTTGTCAGGACCAGTGTTTTCTACTTACATTGACCAGAGAGGAAGTGGTCAGTAACTGTTGACCATGGATTACTGAATATCAAAGATGTTAAGTAGTCTTGAGTTCATAAACTGAGTTGTTGAGTTCATGGTGACCATTTTGTTTTTTCATCATTCATCATGGTTTTTCTTCTTTTTTTTAAATTGGACAGGAATAATACAGAGCCTAGGTCATTATTACATAATAAACATAAAACATGCATAGCAAAACCAGTCCTGTATAAATACTGATGCTTAAAATAAAGGTGTAACTGTTGCAACTAACCTGTAATAGCTTTTTAAGAGAATTTACCTTTTTAAATCCTGTCTCTCACACACATACATAATATTTTTGTAATAATTTTGTTTTTGTGTAAGGCTACTTTTGTCAGCCTTTGTTCACAAATAACCGTCTTTATTCTAATCACAACAGAATAGGGTTTTGAGGATCTCACCTTTTCTTTCTCTTTGACAGGGTAGGAAGCCAACACGCAGAATCCAAGCCACTTGTCCAAGTTCATTTGCCTAGTTAGTAATACCTGGGTAAAATAAAAATTGAGAACATGACTTTTAATGTTCTTTATCCCAAATTTTTGGTTTCCACAGAATTAGAGTTGCCTAGGAGCCAAAACTGTTTCAAAATCCAACTGTGATAAAATAGTTTATAATAGTTTTGATGTAACTAAACTACTTTGGGTGTTTATAATATTTGCTCTTACTCCATTCCATTTGTGGTCAAAGAAAATAGCTCATAAATTGTAAATTTAGCAGTATAATATTTTCCTCTGAAGTATAATAATAATATAATTTAGGATGAAAGGAGTGGTAATTTTGCTTACATCAGCTAAGGTCATCAGAAACTCTAAATGCTAATAACTAAGGTCTTATTATTTGATATTGATAGATAATATGAAAACTTTTTTTTTTGTTACAATAGAAAACATTTTAAACTTTGGTTTTTACATCCTTTTCTTTCATAGTCTAGTGAGATGCCCAAATTAACGGAGCAATTAGCAGGACCACTTCGTCAGATGCAGGTATGAGTATGTTGAACTGCATGCTTTATAAATAATATATGTAAAATGAGCATTTTTGACAGTCTAATCCTAGTATTTATCATTCCACAGAGATTACTTCTTCAAAGTTAATTATGTTACTTGGTGTTAGTCTTGTCATTTAATGCTATGTTGGTAACATCATTTGTGATTTTTACTTTAATAATTAAATATTCTCCCCCACCAGTGTAATAAATTATATTGAGTTATTGTGAGTGTAGATTTAACACTGTAGTGTAGATCGGCAATAACAACTCAGTCCTGCATTGTTTTCCTTGGTATTAAGAATGACATCTTAATGGACTAGGATTAGTTTGCTTAAGTTTTTGTATGTTCTTCCATTGTAGTTTACAACAAAATTTTAAAACACGTTTTCTCCTAGGAAATTAATTATCCTGGGTCCTTAAAGCCCCAGTAGCTTATAGTAATGAATTTGTATGTTCTATGATTTTCTTAGGATGAACTGATTTTATCTACCTTTAACACTGGACAGAGAGGGAAATATGAACTATATGACACTGAAAGAGAGGGAAATGAATCATAAAAAGAGCCTCTTCAGTGGAACATTTAATATTCCTTATTACTAAGAATGTTAAACTTCTAGAACCAGGGAAGTTTGTATCGAACTAGGCAGTTTTGACCTTTTATATTACCAAGGAGAATAGAATGAATCTCAATATCTCAGTGTGGCGGGGAAGGGGGAGCTTAAGATTTCTATTGTTTAAAGCATTATTGAGGAAAAGCATTACTTTTCCACAGGGATTTGTATCTTTTTCAATCTGTTATTGATGTCTTTGAGGGTGTTTTTGGTTGCTGTTAATGAAAGACTTAGAGATTAGTTAAATGCTACTTTTGAATGACTTTAATGAAGAGTTTCTTTAAAAAAAAAAAAGTTTTAACTGGGTGAAAATCACGCTCTTGATAAATTTTTCTTAATTCCATGTAATGGGGAAACATTACAGTTGGGTCACTTAGCAGTGGAAAAGGCACTGTAACTACTTAGAAGTACAGCGTATCCAAACTGTGGGCGTAAGAATCTAGGAAGAAAAAGGGGTCTTGTGGAATTCTGGCTCTGGAAACCTAAAGAAAAAAAGTACGCAAGTAGTTTAAGTAAGGAAGAAATTTTAAGTAAATCTTTTATCTTCAAAGGAATGTGCTAAAAGGATTGCAAAAGTTTCAGCAGAAGCCAAACTGGAAATTGATGAGGAAACTTACCTAAGCTCATTCAAACCTCACTTAATGGATGTAGTGTATACCTGGGCAACTGGAGCTACATTTGCCCATATCTGCAAAATGACAGATGTCTTTGAAGGTATGTTTAAATTCTGTATAGATACATTCCTTCCTTTCTTTCTTTCTTTCTTTTTTTCTTTCAAGATTTTATTTATTTATTTATTTGACAGAGAGAGAAAGAGCAGGAACACAAGCAGGGAAAGTGGGAGAGGGAGAAGTAGGCCTTCTGCTGAGTAGGGAGCCCGATGTAGGGCCCGATCACAGGACCCTGAGATCATGACCTGAGCCTAAGGCAGATGCTTAATGATTGACCCACCCAGGCGCCCCCGTAATTCCTTTCTGATAGAAGAAATATACTCAGGATGGCATTTCTTTAACTAAATAAGAATAATACATTATTTTTAATTTTGGGTAGTAAATGGAATGGTAATGACATCACAGATGATCTAGTAAGTCAAGTCCGTGTGAAATTTTTTTTTAAATCTCTTGGCAGTAATCTAAAGGCTTATTATATTAATTCCACTGAAAGCAGAGCTGAAAATGCTATCCATCATTGAATTTCTAATAGTAGACTTGACCTCAGTGAGATGCTGTACTTCAGCATGAATCAGATTAATGAGCAGTCTTTTTAAATAAAGTCATTAAAAGACTGAAGAATAATTGTTATTCAACTGAACAGAAATTTTAAGAAGAAAAAATAAAGGCAGAGGGAATGTAAGAAATAATATTTATAAGAAGTGAAAAAAAGTATCTAAGGGAGACCATTTTAGAAATGTTTTACTCATTTCAAAAAGATTGGCTTATATAGAGAATTATGATAATGATATTTATCAAATTAGGTATTTACATTGAACTTTTTTTAAAAAATGAAAGTAAATGAGCTTGGACTTCAGAGAGATAAGAGATTATAAGAATATTTAAAATGCTATTGTTTGTAGCTCTGTTTTAAGGAAAATTGTATTTTTGACACTCGATATATATACTTTTTAACTGGTATTATTAAAGACTGATCATTTACTGAGTTTATGAATCATAGATTTTTATGATGCATAGGTCAAACATCTCTGCAACAGAATATTAAAATTTTCTACTTTGAGCCTTTACTCTGCTGAACTTCATGGGTTTTAAGGTTTAAAATATTAAAGTTTTTAGTAATATATATATTTTTTATTATGGTATCTGAAATTTATTTCTAATCCTCCATTAAATGATCATTTAGTAATGTGGTTCTACATCTTTTTCTGAGTATTCTCTTACTGAGACCATCATCATTTATTAAAGTGACTATCGTGTGCCAGGCATTGTGCTAATAATAAGCACTTTATATAATTTAGATCTAATCACCAAAATGGCAACTCAGGGTAGACACTTTACTTGGCACAAGTAAGCTGAGTTTTTTAAAAAGTAAATAATTTGCCCAAGATCATAGAGGTGTGGTATATGATGACACTATGATTTAAACCCCAGCCTCTGATTACAAGTCACATAGTAGTTAATAAGTTCATCTAAACACCATAATGCCTTATCCTTGAATTTTGGATCACCTAGAGACTTCTTAAATCCTGACCTAGATTGTACCATCTCCATCCACTGACAGTTTGTTCTTGTAGGAATGGTAAGGAGGTCTGTAGTAGTTCACAGTGGGATGCAATAGCTGAGGATATCAGAAGAGGGAAGCATGGCACTTGACCTTGCTTGTGAACACTGCTTCACACACAGGAACCGAGATCCATACACGACAGCTTATGTGGTGTGAAGGTGTAAATGCAGTCATACAGCCCCCACCACTCTTCAGTCTGGCATCTTTTTGGAACATAAGGCTGAAACTAATGACTATTCTATGCCGAAATAATTTTTAAGATCTGTTAGTAGCTCATATTTATAGAATATCTGCTTCTCTGAGAAGTCAGACACATGACATAATAGTGGTTCATAGCAGAGAGTAGTTCCTTTTGTTTGTTTGAAGAAAAATCAAGGGGCAACAGACCTGTACATACAGGGTGCCCTATAAAATTGTCCTTGTGGACTGTTTTTTCTGTTCTTTGTACTTAAAAGGAAGAGTTGTCACAGTATAGGAAGACAGATCAGAAACTGCTAAAATTGATAAGGGTTTGCAGTTCTCCAGAGCCTACTGGCGTTCCTGAAATCCATTTTGCTCCCTTTCAATTCCTTAGAGTTATTTCTACATCACAGCTTGTGTGAGGAATCAAAGTTTTAAAATCTGAGGAATTCCATTTGTAATTATAACTTGAAGTTTGCTCTAACATCAGTGTAATCTTCATGTTTTTCTGGTCTGGGTGTCATTGTATCAGCTATACTTTTTCTTTCTAAAATTGGAATGGACTATATATTAACTCTTAGGAATAAAAGAGCATAATTAAACAGCAAAAAAAAAAACTGAGAACCTTGATTTACTTAGGAGAGTATTTTCTTTTTCTAGCATACTGTGTGCCTCCCCCTTTTTATTGTGCTGTTACTTAGTTCTTCCATTTCAGAATAGCTGTTCTTTCCTCATCTTGTTATTGTACATGCTTTATATAATTGGAAAAATACTATAATCAAAGCTCTAGCCCATAGTACATTGTGTCTTTACTTTGATGGGCAGAAAATGATTGCACTCAAAGTTTAAAATGCCCTTCACTCAAACCATATTTGTTTGCAGTTAGATTGTTAATTTTCTTTTTATATGAAAATTTAATTTATATGAAAAATTTCCTTTATATGGCACTTCAAGTCATGAGCCTCAGAAGTAGTAGTTTTAAGTATTTTTCAAATATTAATTGGCACAAAGTAACATTGTAATGATGAATACTATGTGTTTGAGGGGATGCCTAATACAAGAGAAGAACTTATACTGTGACTCAGTTGAGGAATTTTCAAGACTTCATACAAATTATTATTTCCTTTATTATCACCCTGAAAAAAATGGTAAGAATGTAGTTATTTCTGTCAAACTAAATTGGGAAAGCAATTCGAAACAGTATTTGTAGAAGCTCAAGCCTAGGGTTTCAGTCTACTGATCTATGTAGTAGATCCATGGAAGCTTTCAGTGGCCATTAAATTTTATTTCTGTCTGAACAACAACAGTATTATAGTCTTCACTACACATGAAAGACTTGCTTTTCTACTCCTTCACCCCAGTTGTTCTCCTGATGATGTGTGCTCTCACTTGAAACTGTTAACCTTGTAGTGCATTCCGACACTCTCCTTCCACTTACACGCTTTTTAAAAATGCCTTTCAGCTGGCATAGTTGTATCCTTCCCTAGGTCAGGGGACATCAGTGTCATTAGGGATTTGCCAGTTGATTTGTTCTTAGAAATACTTCTGCTAATAATAATAGAGTGACCATTTATTAACATGTATCATTTCTGTTTTACTTCTGGCAAAATTGTAGTACTAAATTACTTAGAAATTAGTACTTGATACTTATACATCTGATGAATAACGACTGAGACCCTAGTGGGAATCAGCACTGGTGCTGTACTTGGTGCATTATGAGTAGCGGTCTCTGCTCTCCAGAAGGGGTTTAGCCCAAGCTGGGATCTTGTTCTTAGTATTTGCAGAAAAATATATTTGTGATCCTGACCTCAGTCAAATTCATTAAAACCACCTAGATAGGAATATTAAATCAGATTCAGGACATGAACTATGGGGGACCACTTTGTAGAATCCCAGAAAGCTAGAGATGGAAACACTATTCAGAGAAAGGTGTTGCTTTCCATCCTCAATGAGAATAATACTGTTCTGTTCAATAACCAGATGAATCTGATGATTGCATGTGTGCCCAAATGTCCATTAGTGGATGAATAAATTCTGGTATATCAGTGTAATGTAGTATTCAGCTATAGAAAGGAGTGAAATACTGATTATTGCTACAATGTGGGTGAAATTGAACACAGTAAAGTTCTAAGTTAAAAAAAAAAAAAAAGACACAGAGGCAACCTATTGTATAATTCCACTTATAAGAACTGTCCGGGATAGACCAATCTGCAGAGACAAAGTAAACTAATGGTTGTGGGCCAGGGGCTAGAAAAGGAAGTGAAATTGAATTCTGACTAATCACTGCCCTTTTTTTTTTTTAATTGTGACAGAACTTACATAACATAAAATCCACCATTTTAAATGTCCAATTCAGTGTCACTGATCATTTTTACCTCAAGTTTACATTACCATTCTGGAAGAACTGCTATTAAGTCATCCTTCTAATTATATTATTCAGTGGTTTTTATTGTATTCAGAGTTTCATGATCTAATTTTAGAATATTTTTATCACTCACAAAGAAGTCACTCCTAACTTAGTAATACAGCCCCTCACATAGTAAATGGCACAGCTGAAATGTAATCCCTGGTCTCTCCACTTCCAGAGATAATGGACAGGAAGTGTTAAGTATATTTAGCAGCTCTGCCCCCAGCTTCGTAGGTTGTCACTTGTGCATCATAGGAAAGGGAGAAAAGCATTAGGTCTGTCTTCTTTATCTGGAAACTCATGTACCTCTGTCCTTTACCTTATTCTTTCTTCTTTGGAAGATGGACCCATCCGCCCTTGCTCCGAATTTCAGGGCCTTGCTTCACTCTTTTCTCCACCTTCCTCAATCTTGCCATTAATAATAGGCTTATAGTTTTCATCCACACCTTTTTCAGCTACAAACATAATCAGGTGGTTAAGAGCAAGAGCACAAATCCTGGCCATAAATCCTACTCACTCGGTTAAATGATCTTGGGCAACTTACTTAACTGTGCCTCAGTTTCTTTGGCTGTAAAAGGAGTGTAATAGCTCCTTCCTCATAGTGTGAGGCTAACGTGACGTATAGAGAGCCTTTAGCACAGTGCCTGGCACATAGCATTCAATAAATGGGAGCTGCTGCTGTCAGTTTGTCTTGGCAGGTATTTTGTTGTCATCACCCTCAATCCCTCCTTCCTTTTACAGCAGGGACTCAGGACTAGTTGAGAACAGACCACCTTTAGTTCCTTACCCGCCATTTCCATCTTGATCCATGGTAATGTGTTATCTTAGTTTGTTGAAATTACTACGAGACTCGCCTCTCGGCCTTTTGGCCAAGGTCAGGTGAAATTACTACAAGACACCAGTGACTTTAATTGCCAAATTTAGAAAACAGACTCCTTTATTTGGATCCTACTTGCCAATTTTTACTGCTTACGATTTCTGGAAACTCATTAATGTAAATTCTTTGTCACTACCTGGCAATGAAGATTTTTATGCAAGTGAAAAACTTTAGCATAAGGCCTAAAAAACTTTAAAAATTTGGGGGACCTGGCTGGGTCAGTGGGGTAAGTGGCTCTTGATTCCATCTCAGGTCGTGATCTCACAGTCCTGGGATAGAGCTCCACGTTGGGTTCCGTGCTCAGTAGAAAGTCTGCTTGAGGATTCTTTGTCTCCCTTTGCTGTCCTCCCCGCAACCACCACTTGCACATGCGTGCTCTCAAACTTCAAAAACTTAAAAATATAATTTTTCTTACTTTAAATATATGAATTTGAATTTATAAGGTAATATACATTTATTATAGAAAATTTAGAAAATATAGATATTTCTGTGAGGCACTATGATATTGGTAAATGCCTGGGCTCTAGAATCTTCGGTCTGGATTAAAATCCTGCCTCCATCATTTACTCCTGGCTATGACCTTGGTCAGGTTATGTATGCAACTTCTCCTTCTCCTTTTCCCTCTCTGTAAAATGAGGACAAAGACAGTAGTTGGTCCAGTTGTAAACATCAAATGAGAAGTTTTACAAGAGATAATGTATTAGAAGATCCGCCACAAAATAAGTGCTCAGAAAGTGTTGGATATCACCCTTTTTTCCTTTCTTTGATGCCTAAATGTAACTAGGAACATTGGTAACTTTACTCTCCAGTAATATAAGAAAGTCCTGAGGGTTATTATAAGATGTGTATATATGCAGTTGGTTGGATTTTACAGAATTTGTCTCTGTTCTGGTTGCCATTTTGCTGTTGACTCTTAGGAAGTCCCTTGCTAGGTACTAAATAACTTTGACAGAGTTGTGTAGTAGAAATAGGCTATATTTGAAGGCTGGAGTTTTCTCCTAGAATTCATGAACCTTTTAATGAGAACAGGACCAAAAAAAAAGAAGAAAAAAAAAGCCCAATGGGCTTGGAATATTTTGTTTGAAGGGCTGTATCATGACATTTTACATTCCTTCAGAGTTTTGCCAATGTCAAAGAATTGGTACATTCATCTCAAGTGACAAAGTCAGAGTTAGGTAGAGGATACTCTCTGTTTAAATAGTCTTGAACTCGGGCGCCTGGGTGGTTCAGTGGGTTGGGGCCTCTGCCTTCGGCTCAGGTCATGATCCCAGGGTCCTGGGATCGAGCCCCACATCGGGTTCTCTGCTCAGTGGGGAGCCTGCTTCCTCCTCTCTCTGCCTGCCTCTCTGCCTACTTGTGATCTCTGTCAAATAAATAAATAATTTTTAAAAAATCTTTAAATAGTGTTGAACTGAATCTAAAGTAAGCAAACAAACATCCTATAAGGTTGCAGATGGCAGGGTATTATCCCCATTTGTCTTTTAAGGTAACCTGTGTGCTGGTCGTCTTCATTATCAGTGTCATCCGACAAACCTCCCAGAATGTGAAAGTAACATCACTGTGTTTTCATTGCTCTGTCTCATTGGTGGGTACAGCAACGAGGAACGTTGTCCTTAGGGGTGCAGGCCCTTCTGCGGTATTATCTTTGGCTCTTGGAATTGTCCCACAGGGAGAGAAGGTGCTTGGGCATGTGCGTGGGTACCTGCTGCTGGATTATGCGGATTCTCTTGGGCAAATGGCTTTTATCTTTATCTAAGCTCAAATTACATCTTCCTTCCTGAGTTAACTCTCCCCAGTTTACCCCCAAGCCCTGGGCACAGTGGAAGAGAACATGGAGGGCATTAGGAGAAAACTCAACTGTGCACAGTGTGTTATAAGAACTTGATAAATGTTGATGGATTAGTCCAATGTTAAAAGGAGTTAATAATGGTAAGGACTTAAACTAGAGGAGTTCATACCTCACATATCAGACTGATATTCTTCTAATATACTTCACACATTAAAAATAAAGTCCCAGGACTTTTAAACTTAAGCAGATAGCTCTCTGAGAAAGGATCCCAGGCCCCTTGCTTGCTCAAGTGTGGTAGAAATTAAATGATGTTTACAGCTTCAGCTTTGATAAAAACAAAAAAAACACTGATCTCACGGAGTCAAATCCAGTGGGAAGAGACTTGTCTTCTCCTTTGTGTTCCCTTGAGGATACACGGTATGAAGAAAGCACTGGTAAAAATCTAAGGTCAGGAAGAATGAATGATTGCAGCTTTAAAATGACAATACCTGATCCTGCTGTTCGTCCCCTGCTTAAAAATCTCCAGTTGCATTCTTTTCACGGATGGTATCCAGATACCTCAGTAGGCCGCCCTCAGGGTCCTTGAGTAGCTGCACTTTTGTTGCACTTCCCTGCATTGGCCCAGTGGTGGTCTCTTGTTGCTGACAGAGACCTCCTCGTGCTTACAGACCCAGGTTATAGGTTATCTTGGTGCCCTTAATCCAAAGTTGCTCTTCCCCTGCTCCCAGGGCATTTTGTGAACTTACAAGAGCACATGTCAACACATTATAATACATTAGGACTCTTTACCATTAGCCAGGGATGGGAAATTAAACTTTCTTTGTATCTCTCCTAGTGCCTACCAAGCATTCAGTCAGGTCTTCAACCTCATTTACTGGATGGGAAGTCCCTCAAAGTACTCTTAGTTAAATCATGCCATGTTCTCCTACCTTGTCTCTAGCAAAAGTCCCACTGTTCTGGTTATTTTCATTTTACAAGTGATTTGTTTCCCTTCTCTACAGGCAGCATAATTCGTTGTATGAGGCGCCTGGAAGAACTGCTTCGACAGATGTGTCAAGCAGCAAAAGCCATTGGAAACACTGAGCTGGAAAACAAATTTGCAGAAGGTCAGTATCTAGTCTGTGGCCCTTTTCTAATCATTAAGGCAAATCTTTTGAGACCTGAGTTCTTGGCCATAACATAGGAAGACATTTTCAGATGCTCTTCACTGGAATGCCATGGCCATCTAGTAGTAGTTCTTTTTGTTTGTTTGTTTGTTTTGTTTGTTTTTTTTAGTAGTAGTATTTAAATAACATCTAAGAGTGTCTCTCTGGGAAAAAGTTTCAAGATTTTTTATATAATCATTTATAAATATTTATTGTGTGCTATGTGCAGCATGGTTTTAAGCACCAGGGGATACAGCAGTGAACAAAAAAACCACACATCCCTGCCTTCATGGAGCTTATATCCTAGTGTGAGGAGACATAAAATAAGTCAACAATTAAAGTATTTCAGGTGGTGCTAAGTCTATAGTAAGAAAGGAAGAGACAGTAGGAATTGAGGGATAGAGGAGATGGGCTAGGGCCCTCACTCAGAAGGTGGTATTGAGGCCCTTCACGTATGCCTGATAGATGTAAGCAAGAGCAAGAGACGAATGTGGCTAGAGCAGAGTGAGGAGTAGAATAGTAGGAAGGAGAAAAGAGATGATCCTGTTACCCCTCAGCCCCTGGCTTTTTTGTGAAATGATTGGAGGTTTGACCACAGGAGTGGTGTGCTCTGGCAGTTCTTGCTGTTGCATCGTAGGGAAGTCTGCAGATTAGCAAGGTGGAAGCAGGAAGACCAGGAAAAACCAGATGGCCAGTCCAAGGTGGTAGTAACTAGAGGCAGGCAGGGGGCCAGAGGGAGTATATAACCTGCTTACAGTTTGTTCCGTCTGAATATTTGCCAAGAAAAAGGGCTGTGAGTTAATACATTAAAGAATAGCAGCCAGCCACCTTGTCGCTCTTAGTTATTCATATAGTCACAATCCCTAATGATTTCTGCTAACCAGTGTCCAGAGGTGTGCAACAACTGGGTACTGTTTCCATACGGTTGATGGGGCAGGCCTATTTAATCAGCCAGAGTTATGTAAACTTATTAAATAATAAACTTTGTCCTGCCTTAGTTCAGAAAGAATCTCACATGGTAAGTGAAAATAAAGTGTCTCCTGAGATAGGCTGAAAATTCATGCTTTGGGGTCAGCTAACTGCCTTCAACGGTTTAGTCCTTTCTTCAGTGAGTCTTTGTGCATAGTCTGAGACACCGTCTCAGCCCTGCGCGCTCACACACACAGACACAGGGTACTACCGAGTCTAGGGTCACAAGAGTAGGAGTCTGGTTTCTAAGTTACCCTGCTCGTCTCTTAGACCAACAAGGCTTTGTGTCATCAGGATTGTTTGTTGTATTAAAACCCCACCAGAGGGGAATTACAGTCTTTGTGATCTTGGAGGTTTAAACTGTCTTTTCTTTTCTCTTAGGAATCACCAAAATCAAGAGAGATATTGTGTTTGCTGCCAGCCTCTACTTATAAAGAATTAGCTAAACGAATGTGGGATTTTAAATTTTTCACCACCTGATTACAGTTGACTACAAATGCTTACAGAAATGTTGATTTGGTTCTCCCATTTCAAGGCAGTTGTACTCAGACATTTTAATATGTATTATACTTCAATCAGGCATCATCCAAAGCAAGCATATTACATACACATTTGTACATAAGCATTACATTTTTTTTAATAAAAAATGTACAGGTGGGCATTGTTTTAGTGAAAGGCTTGAATTTTTTTTTTTTTTTTTTAATGAACTTAGAGCTATTAGAGAACCACTGTGTTAAATGTAACTATATACACACAGGTAAAGTGGGCATCCAAGAGGTATAGCAGCAGCAGTCCCTTAAAGGCTTGTATACCATGAAGAAAACTCATCCTCTTGTCTTCTGGTTGCAGTCATTTTCCTTTAGAAAGTAGGCCAGCTTCATCTGGGCACTCTGCTACCTTCAAGGTTGGTGACTGTTCCTAAAGTGATTCCCTGTTGGTGTTTCATGCAGAGTTGTATGGGAGTCCTCCTCTTTCCTTTCTTTAAAAGAATTTCTGTTCTTGAAGAAATCAGCTACATACACTGCCTACAGAAAACAAGTTATACTTAAATTACATCATTAAATACTTTTGTCCCATTCTCAGTTTAAAAACCATATACACAGTTGGAACAGGCAGTTGGCAAAAATAAAACCCTATCACAATGAAGGGGTACCAAAAAAGGGGGGGGACTAACAGAGTTAGAAAAAGATGGTTTTAAATTGAGAATTGCTTAGTTAGGTCTTGAGTAAATAGATTTACTCTGTTAGCATTTAGGTTATTCTGCAATTCATACCAAAATGAAACTAAACACTATAGCAGTAGCCTTTTACAAAAGTACATTTAGTTAAGATTTTTGTAACTTTTGGAAAGAGCAACATAGTTAACATCGCGTGATTACCCAGTAAAAATTACTGAGCCACATTATCTCCCTTTGGATAGTTTTCTCCCTGGGACAGGATTTCTACTTACTCCTCCCAGTGTTTATCAGTATCTAGCTGTAGGCTACTGCCCTGTATACTTACAACTAATATTGCAACCAGGGCTCCTTGAATGAGTCCAGTCAGTACATCGCTCCAGTGGTGTTTGTAGTCAGAAACTCGAGAGAGGCCCACATAAATGGACACAGCAACAAGACCAAATTGCAGTGTGGGGCGTAAGAGTCTTGCCCAGTCTCCCTTCATCCTGGCTTGAAGGTAAAGCTAATAGAGAAGATAGGAATAAAGAGAAGAGCTCAACATACCAACTGGAAACTTCATACATTTTAAGTATCACCACACCCCGAAAGGGTTGGTGTTTTACATGAACAAGTCATTATATATTAATAACCATCACTATTAATAACCATTAACTAATCAGAGTATAAGTTCTACATAGAACAGGACTTTAGGCAAGCATTCTTATGTTCATCAACACCTGCAACTTAATCCTTTTAAATAAACCAAACAAAAAGTGATTGCCCCAGAAACTTGTCTTTAGAACAGTTCATTACTTTCCCTGTCTAGATGACTATTCATACTGTAAACATGGCAAGGGGTGTCCATGTTCAGGAGTTCCAAGGATTTCAAGGGCAGCTTCTCCTCTTGCATCTGTTGTAATTCTGATTCACAGCCAAGTGTTATCCTTAGTCTTGGGACAAACTGCTAGCATTCTGAGCATAGGGTGTCTTTACCCTGGGCCCAGCTGCTATGTTTTCTGCCCAGTCTATCTAGAGATTGAGTTTGTTTAATTGATTCAATTTACTCAAGAGTTCTGCTCACCTCAGGTTATTTTAAAGGGCAGTGAAGACTACATAATCTGTATTTTAAGTAAATCTAATACTCTGCCTAAATAATACAGATTCTAGTTGAGCCCTGACCAACAGTGAATTAGTCTTTGATTAGCACCTGTGCTCTGTAATCTTTTAAGTTCCATGACTTTTCCCTGTACTCATCAGACTTGAGAATTTCCCCTTTTCTGTGTCAGCCTGCCTTTGACTTGGGTGCATCTCTAAAGACTGTGATGCAGAAGGGTTTGGATAGTTTTCCTATCATTTCCTTTCAGCAAATCTGGTCTCTTTAAAAAACAAATTTTTTGCCTTATTTCTATCTAATAAGAATATGGTTTTAAAATATATTTTAAAACTTCTGTTTGGTAATTTGTGACTCATAACAATTAAATGGATTCCAACAATTTATGAATAGCTATGCCCATAGACACTGCCTACTTGAAATAGGTATACAGATCCATTCCCAGTTGTTTGTGCACTGCTGTGAGCAAATACTCAGGTCTCAGCAGCTGGCAAAAACTCAGAGATTGTCTAATTTTATCGAGTATTTTATAGTAGAAACATCTAATTATAAAAGAGCATACCAGTTGTTCAATTGAATTGTACTTGTTAGGTGGTTAAAGTGCTTCTGGCTTTCTGCAGAGCCTCTCCTTTCCCTTTTTGTTGTTGAAACTATAAAAATGTAAACAGTAAGAGGCTTGTCTCAAGATTCTGAAGTTGGGAAAATAAGTTGGTTCTGGCTGAAGAAAAGTTTGCATCTGGAACTGAAGCCAATTAGGTAACACAACCATGCCAGTAACATTCCCCTCACTAGGTTCTATCTTCATTGGAAATGTTTTATTCTTTTAAAGAGAATAGTACTTGGACTGGGGCTGAAGCCAAGTTTTGGATGTTACTCCCCAAAAGTTCAGCTCTCCCTCTTTTGATTATTTAGCTCCCTTTTCATATATCTGTTAAAGGCATGGGTTCTTCAGAATATAAAAATTATATACTTATGAATTATAAATACTTACATGAATGCACCTTAGGGAGAACTGCACCTATCTCTGTTAAGGACATAGCACAAAAGAAACAATACCAACTGTAAAATGGATTTACACTTAGTCCTAGTTTGTGCTTCCAACCCAAAGAAAACTCAGGACTTTGAAGGTCCTTCCTCACTTAGGCTTCTAAAATCCTTCTGACAGTATTTTCCTTCCAGAGACCCTCACTTTAGGTAGCTTGCCCCAAAATTCCTCAACATCCCTGTGAAAAGAATTAGCATTCACTTATGGACTAGTACCCAAGCTTCCATGTACTTTAGGTGCAACCCTCACCCCTCTAAGTAGCTAGTTTCTCCTTACACATCTACCCAAGTATAGATGTTACCCTCTTTTCTTGCTACCCAGAGATGACTTCACCCTGAGGGGGTACTAGGAATCCCCCCATTGTGGTTTTACCCCTAACCTTACCCTCCCCCCTCCAGGCTCTGGCTCTTCTGGTGACTAATAGCCATGGTGTGTATGTAAGCTGTGGTCACAGAACAGTTCTCAGCTCTAGGTGAGATGGACTAACTGGGTGTGCTTCCTGCTCTGTTTCCTTGAGTCCAAGATACTCAGTGTAGCTCTGGGAAGACCAGGTATCACGACAGCCCTGTTCGTTGCTGTGAAGAATGCTCCATTTCAATAGATGTCACGGAACGAAACACACTGAGTTTCCTGGGCCTTGGACCACTTGAGTTCCACAGCGGACACGCCCACAACTCCAGACATGGACAACTTTCCTCCCACGCTGCCAGCCAGAAGTCTTCCTCCATCAGCAGCTTCAACAGAGCAGACAGTGTTGTCTTTCTGGTGGCTCTGCGTTAAGCCTTTCCCGGGTTCTGCAGTGCAGATCTTTTAATACCTCACCCTCTGGAGGCACTAGAGATTTGACTTCCTCTACCACTCATTTAACTCCTTCCCAAAATCATTACCTCTTGCCTGTTCTCTCCTTTTCCATTCTTTCATTTTGTGGATTATCACTTTTTTTTTTTTTCTATTCCTTGTCCTTTAAGAGGAAAGAGGACAGTGTATGTACCTTTAAAAAATAAGACTCTATTGAGGGAAGTCTATGTTCATAACTGTCTCAGAGCAACAGTGTTGGAAGCTCTCACCACTGTTCTACTAGAACTAGAAACGGACAGAACTCCTGCTTTAAATGCTAAAGCTTATATAAAAAGGCTCTGTAAGTCCCTGACTTTGCAAACTCCACTCTCCCCACCTTCCCCACTCCCCACACATGCATTTGCTAATCACTTATGTACTGAACACATCCACGTAAGGAAGTCAGTTGCTTCTCTCTTAAAACTCAGAAGAGCTAAGGAACTCTACACCCGGTGTTTTGTACGGTTCGGGATAGACTCAGTGGCAGTGTCAACGACTTACAAATTCCCCTCCTGAGGGAACCCTTCTTCCACAGACACAGTTGGAGGGGGAGCCCCATCCAGACCACACTACTCTGCCTTCTCTTTACAGAGGGCACTGAAGATGACCTATGACAGGCCTGACCCAGAGATCTGCTGGGCTGTATTCTCCCTCTGGAATTTGCAGAAGGATGAACGAGTTCTCTTTTTTTCAGAATGTATAGAAAGAGTGCCTACAGGGTACAGGATAGGCTACCTGCAAACTAAACTTACAAGGAAGCAAAAGCTATGGTTAGACAAGGACAGCAAGCCATGACGAGAGATCAAAAAATGGAGCAGAGTGGCAGCCACACCAAAAAGCCAGGTGGCCAGTGAGACAGGCGGACCAAGTCCAGTTCCTGGTGGTGTGCTAGTTCTAGCCCATCTGTGTCTTTACTGTAAACTGTTTTGGGGACACCTGAGTGGCTCAAGTCAGTTAAGTGACTGACCCTTGATTTTGGCTCAGATCATAATTTCAGGGTCCTATTAATCAAGCCCCACATGGGACTCCCTGCTCAGCAGGGAGTCGGCTTGTCTCCTCCTCCCTCTGTCCTTCCCCCTGCTCATAAGCATGTGCACGCTCTCGCTCTCCCTCTCAAATAAATCTTAAAACACAGACCTTTTTTTCTCTGGGAGATGAGTCAGTTGCTTACAACCAAAAGAAAGTGCTAACTACTAGCTACCTCTGTGTTTAATCAGAATCCCATTTTTTTTCTTAATTTGGATTTCTGTAACTTGAATGATGAGTTTACTTTTTAAAAAGGTGTTTCAATTGGGAAGGAAAATAGTATTTATACACCAGTGTTCAAACTGTGAGAAAAACTTGAAAAACATAATCCCATGGGAACAAACATTAAATGTCTACTGAACAAGAGCGTTCTGGTAGTGAGCATGGGATTTACTTCCATGACTTCTTTCTACGTACAGTACAAGGTGTGCACCGCTACCCTACCCTAAGCCAAAAGTGGTTCATCTACCCATCTCTATCACTCTCTCAGGGCCATTTTAAGATTCTTTTCTGAGCATGCTTCAGTTTGGCTTCAACTGACCTGCCCTATGGGGATTTGGGTCCACTTGTGGACCGAGTACTGCCTAGTGAGAAATTCTAGTCTCTGGATCCCTCCTGATCCTAATATCCAACCTTCTGGGGAAAGAAACAACAAAGCAGAAAGTTCCCAACTACAAATAAGAGAAAGGGTAGAAAAGGCACAACGGAAGCAATAACGTGCAGTTGGTCACTGAGGTACTCGCAGAGGCAAAATGCACAGTCAAGTTTGTGAAAGGAACAACTGACCCTACCACTAATGTCATCCCTGCTGTTACAGGAAAAGTCAAGAGGCATGTGGGGTTCCAGCAGGCACAAACTGAGAATAAAGTTAGCAGGAAAAACAAAGAACCATCATATACTTTACTAACCTTTTCACTGCTCTGCCCACTTTTTCATCTATTAGGCAGGATAGACACCTACCACAGGAGAACTTGGAGAGCAAATTAACCACCTTCAGGCCTCACCATAGTGAGGCCTATCTCGATTTCTCCATCTCCAGCAGGGGAACCATTATCTTCGTGACCAGACGGTGCATCAGAGCCAGAGCTCAGGGCAAATCAGATACAACCACTGACTGCACATAGCCCAGATTTAGAAAGCAAAAAATAGTTTGGTAATTAGCCTTGGGGATAATCCACCAATATCCTCCAAGAATGTCCTCACTAAAACCAGGCATCACTACTGACGCTTATGAAAAGGAAGGTTCCAGATTTAGTTTTTCCTTCCAACAAAAGCTAACTGAGCAAGGGTAGGCCCTTAGCCACTCTTCCGCATCAGGCTTCTGATCAGGAAAATACAACTGCTCAATGTAGGGTCAAGTGTCCAGTCGCTTTAAAAAAAAGAAAAGTCCAGTCTCTTAGCAAAGTAAAACCTATTGAAAATGGGATGAAAATAAGTTACTACATCTGGTATTTTTTAAAGAAATAAAAGCTGCTTAGCTGAGATTAGTAGAGACTCATAAAGGCAATCTCTTCCTTAAGGAACAAGGACAGAAAGAATCAATTTGCTCAAAATAACCAGATATTCAAAGGCAGGGGATTGTAGGAAGACGCTCCACCACCGTGCAGGCAGCAGATGGTTCCCTGACAAGTGCAGGGAGGCCTTCCTGCTCACGCGGAGAGAATCCAGCACTGAATCTGTGTAAAGAGCCTCATGATAGCTTTGTAGGGCACACGAAGACCTCATCAAAATAAACAGTGTGGACTTTTCAAAGCATGGGGTCACATTGAAAAAAATGCAAAAGTATACACTTTAAAAATATATATATATATACATATATATATATATATACACAGCTTTTTTAAATGAGAAAATTCAATGTCTATTGACACTACTTAGGTATCCTTTCATTATCTTACTATCACCAAAAAAGGAGACTCAAGCCTATTTTGCCTAAAATTTCTGGGGGAAAAAAAAAAAACAAACTAGCTTCCAATAAAGGGTCTAACTTCTCACTTTAAAACCTGGTTGCTGACCAAAATATTTTGTGAGGCTGGTTTATTTTTGCCTTTCCTTGATCCTGTAACACTTAACTACAAAACGCTGTTGTCTCACAGAATTTCTTAATAATCTATTCTTAATATAAGAGGGTTTTTTTTTTCCATTTTAAATAGAGTCGGGGGGGTCAGCTTGCAAGCCAAGAATGGTTTTCACATTTTAAAGGGCTATTAAAAAAAAAATACACAATGGAGACTGCATTGTGGAGTATAAAGCTTATGACCTAACCTTTTAACCAAAATCATCGTCTGTCAACTTCTGAGCTAGACCAACAATAGTGTGTTCAACACAAAGAACTGTTTCTTACTCTGCTTATTTTGAAAACAGCTTCTAAGACTCAGCCAGGCAATATATTGTTCCACCTCCACTTGAAGACAGATCTGGCCAGGAGAACACCCTAAGGGTGACCTCTGTTTAGTCTTTACTCTAGGCTTCAATTTCACCATCTTTAGGATTCAGAGTTCCTAAATTTAGATGTAGAATTCCATGTTACAATTAGACAAGATTCATGTAGTTCCTGGGCTCTGTTCACTTGTGCAATGCCTGGCATTAATTCGCTTTGGAAACCATCTTCATGAAATATTCACCAATCGTAGATACTACATGTTAAGTGCGGGGTAAGAGGTTGTACAAATCTGGAGAGAAGTGGGTGGTATCAAAGAGCACTATCCAGAAAGGAGGGGGCAAGACCCAGACACCAAGGTGCCTGGGACTCCACTGTAGAAATTAATCCAAGAATTTCCTAACAGACGGTGAGAAACACAATCTGAGATTTCAGGCTTCATAGTACAGTGCTGGGAAATGTGTTTCAGTTTATTCCTGCAGTATATTCCAACACAACCTATATATAGAGAGATCTATCTATATATATACTGAAAAAAGAATAGTCTCGTAACATGGTTCCTTTCCTGGGTAGTGAAGTAAATTTGGATTCTTTGGCAGTTGGCCAAGTTCAGTGGGCGTCACTAAGCACTTGAACTAGGTATGTGCAAAGAAGCCCTATCGTATGCTCCTGCCAGCCTAGGTCCTTTTCATGGGTGCTGACTGCTCTGCCACTTTTAAGTTCAGGGCTGGGCTCCCTGCCAGAGGAAAATAATGGTCAGGATATTTTCTTTAAGAGACTTTTTAAAGTTAATTTCTGGGTGGAAGTTTTGGCTATCAAAAACTGTCCTCAGAATTTAGATGACTGTACATCTCCACCCAAATCTGGGGCTGACCCATGATGCCAAGATGCCTAGGGAAACAAGATGAGTCACTGCCTAAGGAACTGGCAGAGGACATGGGAGTGGTTAAATGTTGCATATAAACGCGAAAGCTGGAAAGCAGGGAGGCATCTGTGTTCAGGGGCTGAAATAAAAGCTGGGGCCTACATCCACATCAAGTAAATATTTCCACTGCTTAAGAGTCACTGAAATGCAGTGCATGGTTGCTCTGGCCAACTTTCCTCTCCATAAAGGCCTTGGTCTATGACAAATCTCTTTATCTGAACTTTTCATTGTAACTTTACCTCTAAGAGCTCATACTGACCCAGTTACCAACCTACAGTTAAGGTCATTTTCCCTCTGCTTAGATCTTTAACTTGCCTCCTCATACACTCCTGGGTGTCCACACAGCAGGCTTACCACTGAGGCCCTCTATATATTAACTTCATGTTCTATACAGTAGTTTTACAAAAAAGCCCTTAAAGTTTATAATTGAATGTACAGATATTTTGAGAAGGGGTAAAGGAGCAAACATGAACAGTAATGGGATATGGCAGGGATATGGCATATGATACATCTGAGAATATATTCTTTATAATTAAAAACAGTTTGGGGGTACCAGAGTGGCTCAGTCAGTTAAGCCTCTGCCTTCAGCTCAGGTTATGATCCCGGAGTCCTGGGATTGAGCCCCACCATCAGGCTGCCTGCTTCTCCCTCTCCCCCTGCTGGTTCTCCCCCTTCTCTGCTGCTCCCCCTGCTTGTGTTCTCTCTCTGTGTCAAATCAATAAATAAAATCTTTGAGGGGGAGGGACAGTTGCTAAAAGTCGTGTGCCATCACCTGACCTTTACAGTAACTGGGCTAGGGTTCAGATCAAACAGTTTATCAGCAAAGCAAGGGAACCCGATGAACACTAGAGAGCGGACAGACCTCAACAGCCTCCCAAGGCTCCTATTTCCCCTACTAAAAGTGTGGCAACCATCCCTCTTCTCCTACTTCATGAGGATTATCAGAAAGAGTCAACAAAGTAGTTTAAATGCAAATCATTAATATCAACATTAGAGTCTTAATGTTGACTCTAAAGGACTTAAGGACTCTCTCTCCTTAAGGACTTAAAGATACACACAGGTGAGGGAGCAAAACACAGAAGCGGCACTGAGAAGGTCTGGCTGAGGGCATATAAAACATGTTCAAACACTGAAAAGCTGTCAGTGTCGTCAAAGACTTCAGGTTTTGGGAAGATTTCTCAGGATACTAATGGCTCTAGCCTTCATCTCCTCCAGACTCCATGCCCTATTTAAGAGGAAAAATATACGGTGGCTCCCTTTAGAAAGAATGCTAACTTTTCCTAATGGGATAAATGAACAGAGCATATTGGAATAGTATTTCTTGTTCCTCCATTTAAATAACTAACATTCCCCATGGCACATTTTCAGAAATGTTTGGGTGTGTATTTTAAAAAGGAAGCCCCCAATTCTGTTAATTGGTACCCTGTTGCTTCCTTGCAAAATTAAATTAACCTAAGACAAAAGACTGACATTTCCAGTAATGGTGAAGAAGCCAAAAATTAGCTCAGTTCTAATGGTTTTGAAATCGTGGGTTTGCATTTTGTACAGCATACACATCTGTAATTTTTACATTCTTTTGACTTTTCAAATTTGGTTTTTCAAATGAAAGCAGGATTCTGGTAAAAATTGATTTTAAAATGTCTCCAAGTGAGACCAAACTAACTCCCAACAGTCTATTCTATTACATATCCTGGACCTATAAGGTAAGCATTAAATACTAGAGCACGGAATGTGACCAAGGACAGTGGGGGAAAAAAGAGCAAACAGCAAATTCACACAGAACACAACCACCTAAAAATCCACTCACAAAGTTAAGACAAAAATTGTAGCTGATCATTTAGGGTAGAGATCTCTCCTCTTTCCCAACAAATTTTGATAATTTTATAAAGACTCACAGGGATAGGAGAGTATATGACCTAAAGCCTATCTTCCTTAAGTGACACTGGATAAACACTCATCTCTAGAGATGCAAAATGTGGATGCAAATATGTTCTCCCTCTTCACTGTCCACTTTGTATGCTGCAAGTGCCGACTGGCAGGCTGCTGTCCAGGTTAGCAGACACAAGTGAACCTCCCAACCAGAAAGATGCTAAGCTCCCGGAGCAGCAACTACTTCTTCCAGAAGCTGAAACCTTTCTAGACCCATGGAAAGCAGTCAATCAAGTATTTCAGAAAGTGGAAGGAAGACAAAACCTACTCAAGGAGTAACAACCACTACCTTCACGTCCACAAATTTGGAAGCTCCACCCCTACACCCAGCAACCCCCCTGCACAGGAAAGGGGCCCCCTGAGCTCCTAAGGTCAGGGCTCCCAATTAGGGTCAGGTCATTGCCCAGCACAGCCACCTTGGCCCAGTTCTTCAGAGCGGGGACCTGCGGTGATGACAGAGAAGCTGCTGGTATGTTGCAGAAAATATGTCCCAAAGTAAGGGTGCACATCCACTGACTCTGAGCACCAGGCTGGCAGACTTGAGATTTTTCCCACCGGCAGGAAGCACCACCTTCATCCGAGAAGACCCTGTACGGTCCTAAAAGTTCCCGATTCACCGCCCATGCAGCGAGTGTGCCTGTCTGCCGCCTCTACACCCAGCAGTGACCGGCTGCAACAGAAGCACTGGCGGCCCCTCTCCAAACCACACGAGCCAAGCTTCGGAGGATGCTGTAGCTGGCCTCACGGAAGGGGACACTGAGGCGGAACACGTGAGCACGCAACCCACCGGACACCAACGCAGAGTACTTACTGCCACAAAGAGCATGCAGTACATGGAGAATGAAGAGTGGCCCGAGTAAAAAGACAACCTAGGAGAGAAAGAAGACAAAGGTCAATTTCCTTTCCTAGGCAGGCATAATCATCTTGCTGTCCTAAATCTTACTGTGGTGGAGCAGACACCTGGCCCCCTCACCTTGACCAATTACAGGAGTGGGGAGGGGTGCCCTAGTACTGAGACTTCCAGCAGGGAAAAACCCGACATGAACATTTCTGAAGTAATGCTCCACAAGCCACAACTGGTATATAAATGGTCTGGCTTCAGGACACGTACACTTAAAGGACCATGACTTAAGTTTTATTTTCTACCTGAAGGGTTTGCCCCTGAGTGCTAGTAATACCTCCTTTAGAATACTCGGAAGTTAACTACTTCTTCAAAAAGAAAATAAATTTTAAAAAAATTAAAAGTGCTATTTTAACCCTTTTAACAGGCACACATCTCACCTTAGAATTCCCACCAGATGAAAATGCTTGTTTGACATTTATTTTCAAACTGTGCACTGATGGTCGTGTACCAGATGAATCCACACTTTTCAACATTATATTCTATCAACATGTGAGTATCGTCTTCCCACCCAAAGTGACAGAATGCTTGCAAAACTTAATTTTATGGCCCCTTTTGGAAAAGGGAGAAGCTTACTAGCATCCATGATCTAGGTTCTGCTTAAGGAGTGCGGGCCATCGGAACTGAAAGGGCAAGTACATTCAGTCCAGTAAAAGTAATTCCATGCAAAGGATGCATCAAGCAAATAATGAGAATGCTTCTCCTGCCTATAAATATGAACATAACTCAGAAGGGCAGGCTTCAAAGTATTTTACTTATTATACCCTGCTTGATTGAAAAGGAATTTGGTTACGTGGATTCAGAGAGGTGAAATTAAGACACAGATCAGGAAGGCATCTGGGTTACGTTTGGCAACTGAGGGAAGGTGGGAGTGGAGATTTTCTTAAGCATGTACTGATGATGATCTAGCAAGAATTATGATAGTCTTTTTCATAATCAGATACATAGCTAAGAAAATGAGTATTTTCAACTTCTAGTACTAACTAGGAATTACCTAATTAAACCTGATAATTACTATGGATTTAATCTATATGAAACAAGAAAAATAAATCACTTTTAGCCTCACCAACTGTTTGGCTGTAGAGAATAGATCAGTAGAAGTCCTACTTTAAATTAGATAATTAGAGCAGAGTTCTATACATTTTATATTTCAGTAAGTTATACTGAAGAACCTACAAGTTAATAAAAGCCAATTTCAAGAACTGTCAAATCCCATCAAGCCAGCATGACCACGATCAGAGAAATGTTCTCAAAGCCAAGCAAGTTCAAAGTTTCACTAAGACTTCATCTTCAGAGTATTCACTGTACACTATGCCACAAAACTGTAAATTCCAAACCTACGTTAATAGTTTTAAACAGTTCTGATTCAGTCACAGGGAGATTTCATTAGTTGAAAACAAAACGGTTTCAATTTTTTATTCCGAATACATAAGGAGGTATTTTATCCAGTATAGAACCAGTCGAGGAATAACCTCTGACTTCAACAAACGGGGATTAAAACACATAAAATAAGAGCTCTAGGGCACCTGGGTGGCTCAGTCATTAAGCATCTGCCTTTGGCTCAGGTCATGAGTCCAGGGTCCTGGGATCCAAGCCCCGAGTCAGGCTCTCTGCTCGGCAGGGAGCCTGCTTCCCTTCCTCTCTCTCCGCCTGCCTCTCTGCCTACTTGTGATCTCTGTCTGTCAAGTAAATAAATAAAATCTAAAAAAAAAAAAAAAAAAGTTGGGGGGAGAACTCTATTTGACCTCTTTACTCACTGTAGGTGATCAAACAATCATGGTAGTATGGACTTTTACCAACTATTAAAACAGAGTAAGACACCAAAATACAAATTCAGGTTATTTTCATATTCCATACACATCTCTTTATTGGGATCTCTAGGAGATATAGCTCTTTATTATGTCTTAAACTCACAAATGAACAAACAATTTTATGAGCAATTGAATAAAAATCCCCAAAGAAGGGGTGCCTGGCTGGCTCAGTCAGTGGAGCATGTGACTTGATCTAGGGCTTATAAATTCAAGCCCCACCTTGGGTGTAGAGATTACTTAAAATCCTTAAAAAATAGTAATAATAAAAATAAAATATAATTCCAGAAGTAGCCAAAATGCAGACTGTTTTCATCACAGTAACCTCACTGAAGTGTTTACGATTTTGGCCCCAGCCTCGGAATGTCACCCCGTTCTTAGATGTAGATAGATAGGTAAACAATTTGAGCTAGCTTTCCATCAAAGCTTAAGGCAGTCTCTCCAGAAAGAATATTTACAGAGATAAAATATATTCAGAAAGACAGCTATTTGACTAACGCAGGCATGGCCTATTACACTGAGCAAGTAGGCAAATCTGACAATGTAACTTACTGTGGACAGCATTCTTTTCCAAATGGCAGATTTAAGATTTTTGTTTTCTTTTGTCAGCCAGGACAGCCCCTTCTCCTGGGAGAGCTACTTAGCCTGCACCCTAATATCATAGCCTTCACTAGTGTTTACAGCCATCCACTCCCCACAGGGCCCATGAGTTCCCACTCAACCCATCATTCTTCCATCTCTGTTTTCCAATATCTACATAAATATTCAGCCTTATAAACTGCCAAGAGACAAATCTAACCCTTATCAGTCATCAGATGCAAGCAACTCACATAAAGTGTTTAATTTTTTAAACGGCATTTTGGAGCTCATGGGGAGGTTAAATCACAACCTCCTAAAATTTTCACTGCTCTTGCCCTGCCCTCTGATTTTCTTTCTTCCTCCCAACTCACCAGAGTTAAAACGCACAGAACAGTTATCCCTTTAGCTATTCTTTTAGTTTGAAAGATCTACTCTGCATTCATTCTTGAATGATGGTTTTCCTTAATACAGAATTGTAGGATACATTTTTTTCTCATCACTTTTTTGACTTCTACATTTGCTATTAAAATAGAATCTAGTTGTCTGCCATTCCTTTCTAGGTAACCTGTCCTTTTGTGTACTTACCCTCCCCCTCCACCATCAAGGTCAACATTCTCGTCTCAATGATCATGTATCCAGTAGGAATGTCTTTTTATTTATCTGATTTAGTATTCATTGGCTTCCCATTTATATACTTCACTGCTTTTGAACAGGTCTCAGCCATCATAACTTTGTTTTTTTGTTTTGTTTTGAACTTTGTTCTGTATCTTCCATCCTTTCTTTTTCTGAGATTGCTTCAACATGTTTGACATTATCATCCTATCCCTTCCTATCTCTTAAACTTTTTTTTTGTACTTTAAATCTTTGCCTATCTTCCATTTTAGCTCTCACGTTTGCTGTGTCTAAAGTACTTTATCAGTCTACTTTTTAATTTAAATACGTATGTATCATTTATAAAAGATCTCTTTGGTCCTTTTTTCAATCTATGGTCAATTTTGATCCTGTTTATCCTTCATCATATTCTCAGTCTCTTGATTTATTTCTACACAGTAGATATATTGATTTTATATTCTATATGGTAATTCTACTATCTGCAACCTTTGAGAGCTTATGTAGTTTGTTGTATCTCCTGACTCTCACTTAGGGGAACTTGTTTCTATGTACGTTCCTTCACAGGACAATATGAACTCATGTCCTTGACACTCCATCTGTGGGGAATCTTGGAGGCCTTGGTTTAAAAAGAGTTCGTCCAGCAAAGGGGCGCCTGGGTGGCTCAGTGGGTTGGGCCTCTGCCTTCGGCTCAGGTCATGATCTCTGGGTCCTGGGATCAAGCCCCGCATCAGGCTCTCTGCTCAGCAGGGAGCCTGCTTCCCCCTCTCTCTCTGCCTGCCTGCCTACTTCTGATCTCTGTCAAATAAATAAATAAAATCTTAAATAAATAAATAAATAAATAAATAAATACATAAATAAGAGGTCTTCCAGCAAAGATGTGTGTTCTCTCCTGCTGGGTTCAGTAGCAATCCACTTTAAAAAAAAAAAAAGAAAAAAATATATATATATTTTAAAGCCCCACATATATAGTATGTATTCTGGCACCAGAACAATGTTGACTATGGTCCTGTAGTTAAGAACTCTTTCTGACAGCAGCCTCTTCCCCTGCCAGGAAGATGTGCCCTTTGGGAGTCCTTAAATTATCCTTGAGTCTCCCTCCCCTCTGTCTACCCTGCACTAGCCTCATGTTCTGAATCCCATCAAAACTGAGGCTCTAGGCTACCAAGAATTGGCACGTACTTTCAGGTACACATCAGATCAACAGCATTAACGAATTCCAACATCATGAAAATTCCTTTACTCTCTCATCAGCTTGGCTATTTATTTACAAAGATTTATTTATATGTGTTTATATATATTTTACCAACATGTGCATATGTGTGTGTGTAATGTATTACCTAGCACGTGCAACTCTATCAGTGTTTCTAATCCTCCATATTGCCAGAAATAGAGGCAGTCTTTTTTTTTTTAAGATTTTATTTATTTATTTGACACACAGAGAAAGATCACAAGTAGGCAGAGAGGCAGGCGGAGAGAGAGGAGGAAGCAGGCTCCCTGCTGAGCAGAGAGCCTGACGAGGGACTCGATCCCAGGACCCTGAGATCATGACCAGAGCTGAAGGCAGAGGCTTTAACCCACTGAGCCACCCAGACACCCTGAGGTGGTCTTTTTTAAAACAAGAATTTGGACAAGGGGTACCTGGGTGGCTCAGCAGGTTAAGCATCTGCTTTAAGCTCAGGTCATGATCCTGGGGTCCTGGGATTGAGCCCCAGGTGGGGCTCCCTGCTCAGTGGGGGCCTGCATCTCCCTCTGCCCATCCCCCTGCTCGTGTTTGCACAGTCTCTTTCTCTCAAAATCTTAAAGAAAAAAAAAATTAGGACTAATAAAATGTTATCTCAAATCAAATGCTTTACTAGGAGACATAGTCTGGCAAAAAATAGTTTGTTTTCATTTTAAAGTGGTCAGTGTTCACAATGTTTCTAATTCTTACTCTCCCACCAGTTCACTGGGTATGGCAAAGTTGACTCTGGGACAATTCAGAACTTCCTTCCTTTCCTTAAAGATCATCCTGAAACCGATTCCTAAAGTATTTAGCAGAAAGGCTGTCATAAGACTTAATGGTTCTAAGCTACTGAGCACCTTTCATGCACAGGTATTTAATCCCCACTACTTCCACTCTTCCCAGAAATCCCCATGGTGGGGGTTGTTGATCCTATTTTAGACAGAGACCCTGGACCTCCCAGAGGTTCACTCACTGGCTCCCAAGTCCCATCGCTTTGAGGATCAAATCCAAGTCCTCCCAGCTCTTTCCCGGTGGGCCAGGATCCCCCACTCAGGTGCAGGGCCGGGGGACCCAGCAGCAGCACGCTGGCATCTCCCAGCAAGGAGCCACCGTGAGAGAGAACATGAGGCACGGTTCATACACGGCCCCATGTGTGAAGTCAGTACACGAAGAACTTAGATCATCTGTGAAAAGGCAAATGTCAATGTGCAGATAAGCATTTTAAGAGAATACTCATTTCTCCTTTGTACACTCTAAAGGCCAAAACAAAAGGAAGTCAAAGTGCAACATGAAGCCTTTTCTCCAAATGTTATTTCCTGATTAGAAAGTTTACACAACAGCAAATTAACCTGAAGGACAGGGTAAATAGAACTCCCTTCTGTGGTAACCTTTAAACATAGAATGACCCTGTGAGAAAGTTATAACAAATGTCCCAAACAAATGCACAAAGAAATAATTTCCCAAGTCTTTGTCCCACTTTTTTTCAAAAGGATTTTTACAACCAATAACTGTGTAAAATGCTCAGGCAATGAGCTGTCAGGCTATTATCTTTAAAAATTTCACATCTAATATACTGGGGAAGTCAAGTAGGTAGTGAATGGGGAAAATGGGTACTTCCACAATGCACTGATAGCAGTGCATACTCTTCAAAGAAGATCTGACAATATCTATCTATATGTAAACCCACAGTATTTTCTGACCCAGTAGTTCCACTTGAAGACATCTATCCTAGAGAAACACGCACAAGCACAAAGATGTTTGAAGTAACACAGCCAGCAACTTGAAGACGATGGTTTTCTCACTCTTCTTCTGAATACCGTAAATTAATTAAAATCGATTAAATAACTATGTGACGTGACAAAAAAACCTACAGGAAATATTTAAAAATATGTCACTTATTTAAACCACATAAAACCATACAACTTCACACTTAATGCAAAATACACAGAAAGCAACTGATAGGACAAACTGTTAACAGTCACTCTGGGGAAAGGTATCAAATGAGGTTTAAAAAAAAATCTTTCAGGGGCGCCTGGTGGCTCAGTGGGTTAAGCCTCTGCCTTTGGCTCAGGTCATGATCTCAGGGTCCTGATATCAAGCCCCGCATCGGGCTCTCTGCTCAGCAGGGAGCTTGCTTCTCCTTCTCTCTCTGCCTGCCTCTCTGCCTATTTGTGATCTGTCAAATAAATGAATAAAAACCTTTTAAAAAAAATCTGTCACATTTTACAGTGATAATACTGCAAACACAACATGTCATTACTGGGATTTTATACATTTATATATATATTTAAAAATATAAAAAATGATAGACAAATTATCTGATATGCCTGCTACAAATTTCCTACAAACCCCTTCTCCACTAAACCCACATGCACACATGCACCTGAATTCCTTCCTGAACAACACTTGCGTTCGGAGCTGCCCGGTGGCCAGCCCTCAGGACCCACATGCAGCTCCCTGCCTACAGATTCATGTCCAGAGTCTCACTGGGACTCAACCCCGGGAAGCTTGTTCTTACATCTCTCAATGAAACGTTCTGACATTCGTGTGTATTTTTAAATATCATATGTCGTGTTTCCATAATATATGCACATAATTTTATACCACTGAAATTCAGCATATTAACTCTGTTGATTATTACAAATAACAGAGCCAGTAGACAAGTGATTTTGACATATGTGTTTGGAGGGGAGAAAGATCAGATTTCTAGAGATGTGTAGATACACAAGAACCATGGGGTATCTTTTCTCCCAAAGGGTACAGAGACAAAGATGAAGATGATAAATGGCAAAAGAATGTAAGATGATCCCAAACAAAATTAAGTAAAATACAACAAAAATAATATAAATTCATCTTATTTGCTTGAACCAGAGACTGAGAGATTAGTTCATTTGCAGCAAAAATCCTGTCATATATTCTTTAAATTATTTTTAGAAAGCTTTTACTAGGTTTCCATTTAAAGCTACACTGTATTTATATGGAGTTGATTAGCTACTTCACGTATAAAAGTGACATGCCTAACTAAAATAAAACAGATCCGAGTATCCTATTTTATTCATTAATATTAATGCACCAGCATCAAATACCAGTTCACAGCCACTACTGTCAGTGATTTATATACCAAATAATCTAATTCTATAGATACCATATCATGAAACTTAAGGGAGAGAAATGAGCAAGACCGTGGAAAATGAAAAAAGAGAGGGGTAAAAGTAGGACATAATTGATAGCTGTACAAGGTATTTTAAACTCTTGATTAAATAAACCAGTTGATGATTAAAAACAAATGATTGCATGTCTTCTGTTTATGGGAGACTCGTTTGAAAAGAAGGAATCTAAAAATGAGAAGTTGTTGAGAACTCGGAGATAAAGGAAAGTAAAATTGGGTGTGCCTTGAAAACCAGATGACTAGGGAATAAACGGTTCTACACTCTGAGCAGGGAAACTGTGTGTCTCTGACAGATGAGCAAAGATGGGAGAATGACAAAGGTTACTGACAGAAGGGTAAAACAGACATAAGTGCACTAAGCAGAAGAAGAGCCATCACAGGTTTCCTACAGCAGGAGGGAAAAATTGATTCCTTGGTGCAAAAAGACTCCAAATCACTAACGTGGCATTATCGAAGAGTTAAAAAGGAAACAAAGGGCAACTGGCAGGTTACACGAGGGACGTAACTTTGAGGCGTTCTATGCCTGCAACTAGTAACTCCTTACCTCCTTCCTCCCCCAACCCCCTTTTAAAACACTGAACAAGGAAAACTACCTTGCCACAAGGTAGAAGAATTCAGAGGCAGTCAGAGGGAAGGCAGACTTCTAAATTGCCTTCTAAGGTGTTTTTTAAGGGGCAGGAATGCTAGCCAGAGGTAAGACTGCCACACCTCTACTTTTAGCCCTCTCCCAAAAAGACAGCATGAAGGCCAAGAAAGCCGGTTAAATCTGGCCAGTACACTCCACTTCCCACGCTGACGCAGACCATGAAATCACCATTAACTCTTCACCACCCAGGTAAGATACCTGTAGAAGATACCAGTACAAGTCTATACAATTAAACTACTATAAAACTTCTGCTATGCACTGAGAGTGGCAAGAGAAAATGCAAAAGCCCACGCACATATGAAATTATTTGAGCCCAACAGGAAGCTGACCAGACAGGTCACTCTGGGTTCCTTTCGGATTCGAGCAGATGACATCACCAGAGACAGTGTTACCAGAGGACAAGCTGAGTGCCGCAGTACTGCACTTAGACAACTTTCTACCAAACGGACAAAAGCACTAGAGTAACATTTCCTTTAGTATCTCAAGTCCTTTTGCTTTAAAAGAAATGAAAGTTTAGATCATATAATATTTAGGTACCCATTTTAGTATATTTAGATTTGAATGAAGTGGAGGAAAGCAGACTACTTTTTACAAATATAAAGACAAAATCATGACCACATTACTTTCCTGCTTCACGTCCTTCACTGGTACACTGCTGAGCTTCGAGTAATCAAGACCCTTCATCAGGCCCACCAACCAGTCTGGAACCATCATCTGCTACCCAACTACTTACAATTCCCAATACACACCATGTTTCATACTGTCTTTTTTCATCACTGCGCCTGAAATGAGCTTCCCAACTTTCCTGGATAATTACAACACAAGAGTCACCGCAGCCACTGTTACCTTCCAGAAACCTTTCTTCAACAACTAGGCTGAAGTGCTCTCCCTTTCTCCAAAAGGAGAGAGATGTACGGCACACATATATCCTTGAACCCACCTTCCACAGTAAATCGGTAAATCCTTCCTTCTTATATTCCATCTAAACATGGGCAGGAGTAGGACAAGATTTATAAACAGAAATGTCTGACGTTTGTTTGTTGCTTTGTTTTAATTACATACGATACATCCATTAGAAAAATTCAGAAGGTATAGCAAATCAAGAGAAAAATTGCTGGTAAACACCCAACTCCCTGAGAGTCCATTATTTTTTTTTTAAGATTTTATTTATTTATTAGACAGACAGAGATTACAAGTAGACAGAGAGGCAAGGGAAGCTTGATTGCAGGACCCTGAGATTATGACCTGAGTGGAAGGCAGAGGCTTTAACCCACTGAGCCACCGAGGCACCCCCGAGATCCCACCTTAATTCATCTTGAATCCTTAACACCCACTAGATAAGCATACAGTAGGTGCTCAATACATTTAAGCTCAAACAGAACCTAATGTCTTAATGATAAATCAGTTTTTATGTAGTTATCCCAGAAGATGTAAAATTCTTATACTTTTCATATTTAAATATCACAAATCACCTCTGCTACTTCCCCACCCCTTCCCCCACCAAAGCACCAATAATAGAGTATTATATCAGTGCCTCCACAAGAAGTACACTTCAGTTTGTGCTTCGACAACTGTAAAAAGTGCAAAAAATAAAACTAAGGACATATGTTACCTTTGCATAATAATGTTATCATATAATTAAATGCTAAACTTAAATAAGTCTCTGCCAATAATCATGGCAAGATAAGTTACCTGATTTTAACATCTTACCTCTGATGTGTTTTCCCCTTACAGTGGTTACAAATTCTGACTTTATCATCACAGTTCTGGAGAATTAGGAAGTCCAATCTAATACCCCCACTCTTTTTGCCCTTCTGTAAGAAACTGTGAGCAGTATCAGTATGTGTCAGCTTAAACATGCAGTACCTAAGGCCTCTTCCCCATACCTTCGGCAAGCATATCAATAAAGTGAATCAAATGTCCAGAAACCTTTTACGTTGTGATCAAAGGCAGTCAGATTAGTGGAACAAATGATATCTATAAAGTAACAGATATATTGTTGTAAATGAAAAACAAATTAAGTTTTAAAAGCCTTCTCAGGGGCACCTGGCTGGCTCAGCAGGTAGAATGTGTGACTCTTGATCTCGGGGTTGTGAGTTTGAGCCCCGTAGGGATTACTTAAAAATATAATCTTAAAAAAAAAAAAATGTAAGTGGGCATAAAACAAAGACAAAATAAAACAAAAACAAGGGATGACAAATAAAAAGGTTTTAGGTACTGCCTGAATCCTACTTTCCATTGCCTTGGAAGAGTTTCTTCATTTTTAAGGATTCAATTCTATTCTTCAATAAACCAAAAATACTGAAAACTGTCCATCTTCATAAATTTCCAAACATTACCTCAGAAGCAATACAATGTAGTTGCAGTAGATTACATAAGAAAATATTATGGTTAACAGGATATAAACATAAAAGAAAAAGGTCAACCAATCCTATAATCTTGCTCTCAAGTGCATATGTAAACTCATTTATAACATAAATTGGAGAGTTTGTTGAGCAGACCGGAAGTGGGGTCCAAGATTATACCTCTCTACCACGCTCCCAGGTGATGTCCATCCTGCTGGTCAGAGCAGAGGACCACACTTTGAATGGCAAGGGGAGAGGAATGAGAAGAAAGGTAATTTTGAGCTTGATTAGGAACACATCTGGGATTCAGTCAAGAGTTTGGGCACTCTGTGGAGACAGTCACATCAAAAGAATGCTAATGATTTTCCTGCTTTCTTATTATAAAGGCTACTTAAAACAGGAAAAACACTGAAGAATCACACAAGCCAACACAATCCATATGTCAGGTTTGTTTTACTTTTCACAAATTCAACTCACATCCTACCCCTCAAGAAAAATATTTATTTTCTAATTAAGTAAAAATACTGAATGCATGCTGTTTGTATTTATTCTAAATGGAAACTCAGGCTTTACACCACTCAATTATATTTCTTTTTAGGATTTTATTTATTTGAGAGAGAGAAAAAGCCCAAGTAAGGGGGAGAGGCAGAGGGAGAGGGAGAAGCAGATTTCCCACTGAACAGGGAGCCTGATGTGGGGCTCAATCCCAGCACCCTGGAATCATGACCTCAGCCAAAGGCACACACCCAACCAAGTGAGCCACTTGGGGCTGTCCCTCCACCCATTATATTTTTATCTGGAAAAAGTACTAATGTAACTACACAACTTTTTTTTCATTTTTTTTTTTAAGATTTTATTTATTTATTTGACAGAGAGAGACACAGCAAGAGAGGGAACACAAGCAGGGGGAGTGGGAGAGGGAAAAGCAGGCTTCCCACTGAGCAGGGAGCCTGATGCGGCCTTGATCCCAGGACTCTGGGATCATGACCTGAGCTGAAGGCAGACACTTAACAACTAAGCCAATCAGGTGCCCCCCCCCTTTTTTTTCATATTTCAAAGCTGGCACTGGGGAATTCAAGAGTTCTAAAGTGAAGGTACAAAGCATCAGTAGGAAGTCAACAGCTGATGATGTGTTCATGTGATTTAGAAGCCTATTAATATTTAATGCACAGCACTGCTGTGATATGGCATGAAATGCCGAATATCTAAACTTAAAGGGTGTTATTATTGGGGGGAGGTTGGTTTTAAAATAAATTAGGATAGGGACACCTGGGTGGCTCAGTTGGTTGGACAACTGCCTTCGGCTCAGGTCATGATCCCGGAGTCCTGGGATCGAGTCCCACATCCGGCTCCCAGCTCCATGGGGAGTCTGCTTCTCCCTCTGACCTTCTCTTTGCTCATGCTCCCTCTCACTGTCTCTCTCTCAAATAAATAAATAAAATCTTAAAAAAAAAATAAAATAAAATAAAATAAATTAGGATATACATGTATTTACCAACGATAGTGGCAGGAAGTCACTGAAAGTAAAGAAATGATCTTGTCTTTGCAAGTCTATACCTTGACCAAAATAAAGCCACATGTCGAGTCAACTCATTATGCATTCAGGAAAGATAATCAGGCACCAAGCCAAATCTCAAGGGAGAAAAAAAACTTTTGCTTTTATTCCACATCAAAACAAAATTATATGGAATGTATAAATGCAACATAGGCTAAATCAAAAGTACGCATGAGAATGCGCACAGCTATTTAACTAGGTATCCTGTGGTGTGACTTCACTTTTATTTCTAAACAAAGAAATTTCTTCAGCCTTAAGTGCCCCAGATTGCCTTAAAAATTAACAAACTGCTGACAAAACCCTGAAGATTATGCTGGTTTTACTGAAGCTAAATCCAGTAAAACACTGCCTGTATACCCTAAGCCTCCCGCCTACCTGCCTGCCTGTGATCCTGCTGCTCCCTGCACCCTGAGACACACCCCGTCCTAATTCTATACGTTCAGACCTTACTCATCCTCCGAAATGCCCCTCTACTGGAAGCAGTATTATTATCCTCCGATTTCATCGTTTCATCTTCACTCCTTCAAGACACATATCTATCACACACACCGTCTCCAAACACGTCTCATCCCCTGTGCAGTGAGCCCACGAGAGCAACGTGTGCTCTTGGGGCGGGAACACCCACAGTGACTAGGACGTAACAGCAATAGATATTAGTTGAATTTAGTAACTTCATGGCGAGGCTGAAGTTGTGATTCTCAGGTCAGCAGCCATAGCACCATCTGCGAGTGTTTTAGGAACGAAAATTCTTGGGCTCCCTGGCATGCAGACTCATTGAATCAGAAACTCTAGGGGGAAAAAAAAAAAAGAAACTCTAGGGGTGAGGCCCAGCTATCTTGTATTGTAACAAACTCTCCACGGGATTCCCATGTGACTGAAGTGTAAGAAACACTGGGGCAAAGAGAGTCAGAGCCAGACTGGAGAGTCACAGCTGCAACCAGTAGTGCCCCGTGCTAACATTCAGAACAGAGGAGGTGGAACGCGGTGCTGGCCTTCAAGCCAAATTGCTTTTATATACACTAAGAGCTAATGTCCATTGACAGGGTGAAGGATCTTTTAAAATGATCCCCTTTTTCATTCTATGTGTTGCTATTTCCCGGGAGATATAAGAATAAAATGAAGGTTGTCTGCTAGTTTACGGACATATACACACGGGAAGTTTAGATAAGCCTGAATAAATCTTCCTGAATGCATAAAGTGTCCAGTAATGTCTACAATTAGACCACAAAGAAGAAGCCATTCTCTTAAAGTGTAAAGCAGGTTTTGCCAGTACTTAACACCACAGCTAGTCAGTCTGATTATAATGGGTTTTTACTATTATAGAAGGCACTCCATCAAAATTCAGCTGGATTTACCTGCACAGGGGTTGCATTAAAAAAAGACAAAAGGAAAATTATGCCTCACATTCAACCAAACATATCACAATTAAACATCTAAATAATACAAAGCTGCCATAATCCAAAAGAAGTAACTTTATTTTGAATATCTGATTTATATAGCCAAAGACCAATTGCTCAGAATTGATTAGGAATGCTGAGTCTATCCTTAAGCAAACGGAATTTAAATAAAAGCCAGAAAAAAGAAAAAAGTGAATTTCTCAAGAGAAGACAAAAGTTTCCATACTGTAGTATCACAAACAGAGCAGCTGTTAGTGAGCTGTCTTACTCAACTATAGACCCCAACAGTTAAAGCCAGAAATAGGCAAGACTGCTTAACTGATGCTCCAACAAAAACCCATTGTGCTTATTTCTTACCAGACTTTCGAGGCACTGACAATGACATTTTGCGAAGACCTGAATATCCCAAATGCCAGATAGGAAAAACCCGGATAGCAATGGAATGCCTACACGACCACATCCCACAGGTCCCCTTCCCAGACCATGATCGTGTGGTGATTCCCCCCACCCATGACCATGCACTCCCTGCCTGTTCTCTTGCAGGCACTCCATCCCGACCTCTCCTTGTAAAGCAGACAAGGTGTCTATCAGGCTGATGGAGAGGTCAGTGGGTAAAGCCTGAGCCTGTCACCAAGCTCCTTGCAGGTAGCACCCTAAATTTCCCCCTTTCTCTTTTCCAAACCATCATAACTTGAGTTAGTGACTTCTCTCACCACCAGTTTATGCTAGTTTGCACCACAAAAGTGTTGGCAAACCCTGCCAGGAGCTGTGCTTCCGATTTGTCCAGCCCCCTTGGGGTTCCTGGCAGAGAGCAACTGGCCCCAGTAGTACCAGGGCTCACCGGCTAGGTTCCTGAGTTGGTGGCGGTGATAGGTCATTTGGGAACACAGCTAGTTGTGCACAATCTTAAATTCACCCTGCCAAACATCATAACGTAACAAATACCATATGAGGTCGTGTTCCCATCATCCTGGGAATTTTAAGCACTGGCTCACAAAGTGCGGTCCTGAGATCAAGCACAGAGGTAGTAGCATCTGGGAGTGTGTTAGAAATACAGATCCTCACCTCCCACCCCACCTGAGGATGAAACGTTGAAATATGTGTTTCCAATGAACCACTAACATTTGAGAGACACTGATCTAAAGAGTCCCTAAAGAGAATCTTTACCTGGACAGAGTGCTATAGGTCTGAACTGCCTGGGCTCATTAGTAATTTTTTTTCCCCCACAAATGGAAAGTACTGCTATTCTCATTGGCATAAGCAAGAGCAGCTGGATGTCCCAAAGTTACAAGTACAGCCCCTTTTCATTTATAGTAAATGCCCAGGTATTAATTTTAAACAATGAATAGGAGCTAATAAGGAGTTAATAAGTATGCTACTCTAATCCATTTATGTTCTTACTTCTATACTTAGGACCCAGGGCCACAAATGAAGCCTGGTAAAAGTCCTCTGACATCAGTGATACCAGAGCACCAGAGTGAGCACATATAAAGGAAAGGCAGAGAGAGGAACAGAAGGAAATAAGAAAACGAATATCGAGACCAAAAGCCAAAATTGTAAGAGAGAACTCTCACCCTCAGATGAAACTCTGACTCATTTATAGTCAACAAAAATGACTCATTTTGGGTGCTTATGTTCCTTTCTTTCCAATGTCAAGCATTATAATTTTATAATTAAAATAAACGTACAGGGGACAGGCTGTGGAGATAAATAAATTAGAGGGGGAAATTACACTATGATCCTAATACATTACAGACAATGTCTAGACTAAGATGCTTTTTGCATTTTTTGGCATCCCAACATAAAAATTCAAGAGAAAAGCAATAGGAAAGCCTGAATCCAAAGAAATTAGGCTTCACAGCAGAACAGCAATGCAAAGCCACAGTTATGCACCAGAGTTATAAAGCTCTGGAACTGTGGCAACAACTAACTCATTCTGGAAATACCAATGGAAATCCCATTTTTTCTTGGAAGATACAAAGTTTTCTTAAAATTTCATTTCTAGATTTGATTTTCCTTCTCACTTCAGAACCCTAAAGCTTATCAACAGGTCTCACTGAAAATGTGGGAGGCTGAAGAAACTTTTAAAGGGTAATGGGTAAAAAACTATGTGTACTTAAGTCAAAAGTACCATCAGAGTATTATAGTATATCTTGGTCAATTTAGATACACTAGCAATACATATATAATAGGACATACATGGACTGGAAAATGTAACCATATTTATGTCATTTAAAATAAATTATATTTCACATTTTGTCCAAATGGCTCATGTAAGAAAGAAAAATCTCTCAATAAGACATACTATTACAAGAAAATTTTGAGCTAAAATGTATGTACCCAAACCAGAGAAATAATACATGTGTGAAGAAACTATTTTCTTAAATAATCATTTATAATGATATTTTCTGGACATTAGGTAAGTCCTTATCACCCGACTTTCTTAAATACTGTGACAAGAGAAAATGTTAGAGCTTTCCTATTTTCTGTTGGGGTGATGCAGGAGATGTTACTGGAGACATAAGCATGGATAGTACTCTGTATTTCTCTGAGTTTCTCTGAGTCTTCAAACTCTCTACCAAAAGTCACTGCATCTCCTAGTTGTTAAATCTGAGACCTTTCCCTAGGACACTGCAGTGTTATGAGAGCAGAGAATGAGATCTCCACATCCCATACCCTCAGAGCCCAGTGCTGGTGTTGGTAAGTTCATCACTCCTCAAAGCCATTTCTGGACCATTCTTCCCCAGCCCTCTTAAAAAATGCCTTCTTACCTAACCTCAAATCAACAATACTGCCTTCCACTATAAATTGCCTACTGCATTAGCCATTCCTCCCTCCTTCATTCATTAAGACTTTATACCCCTACCAGTCACCTGACCACCTCAAAACTTGCCTTCCAACAGCCTCTCTATTCTCTGGCTTTGTTATCAGTAAGGAGGCTCTCTTCCACCACCATCACTTTTTAAATTTAAGTCCTCTGTGGTAGACTAAGCTCCATGAAGATGAGAACCAGAACTATCTAGCTCATGGCCAGATCTCATGCACACAGCACAGTATATACTCTTAGTTAAATAAGGTGTTTTTTTCATCTCCACTACATGCAAAAATTGGGGGCTACTAAGGTCTGTGTAGCTTATAAGAGAACCAACAAGGACAATGAAGTACCTGTGAATCGTGTATAAAGAACAGTCAAAGGGTGTTTTACCCAGAGAAAGTATCTGTTGGTTGATAAGTAATTAAAGTGATAGCTATTTTAAAACATAAGAACATCAATCGTATAGAAAAGGTAAGGCTCTTAAAAAAAAAAAAAAAAAGTAAGGCTGATAATTCTGAAACTTGAGATGAGGAATTGTGGCTTTTTTTTTTTTTTTTAAAGATTTTTATTTATTTACTTGAGAAAGAAAGAAAGGAAGTGAGTGAGCATGAGCTGGGGGAGGGGCAGAGAGAGAGGGAGAAGCAGGCTTCCCACCAAGCAGGGAGCCAATGCGGGGGGCTCAACCCCAGGACCCTGGGATCACAACATGAGCCTAAGGCAGATGCTTAATGGACTGAACCACCCAGGCGCCCCTAGTGGCTTTATCTAATGTTACTGGGCCTTCATTTGCTCATCTATACATTAAAGGAGTTGGACCTTTTGGGTTGCAAACATTGTATTTCATTCATGCCTAATAGCGTGCCACATGTAGAAAGGAGCCTAACAAGGTCATTATAAGAAGGCAACCTGAAGTGCTAAAGCTGTCAACGTATGAAATTTCTTTACAAAAAATATACTCTAAGAATACGAAGAGACAGAGCAGAACTTAATACAAGGCTGGACTATGTGGAAGGTCAGCAAACTATAACCCCTGGAGCAGCCTGTTTCTGTTAATAAACTTTTATTGGAACATAACTACACCCATCCGTTCAAGGACTGTCTATGGCTGTATTTTCCTGGTACAACAGCACAGATGTCAAATTAACCAAATGGCCCACGAAACCTAAAATATTTCCTACCTGGTGCCTTAAGAAAAAGTCTGTTGGCTAGGCACTATATGATCTATGAAGTTCATTTGAATTATTCATGAGAGATGGGAAGACCTGCATTAAAAGGCTCTTACACAGAAGGTAGGGGTAAAATGGGGAAAAAAGAATAAGTAGAGATAATAAGTCAAAATATGAACTCAGTTCACCTCCCAGTGATTATACTAGCTGCTCTCCCTAAGCTAGTAAAGAAACCTTCTTTTCCAAGAATACACAAGATAAAACGAACATTGAAGTTTTAACACACACCTGCCCTCCTTCACTTTCCGTGCATTTCCTCGACATATGTAGTTTTCAATGTAACCAACACTGCAGTTGATTTTTGACCAATCTAGGTCACAAACATCCAGGAAGTGAGGGCGCAGTCTGCCTATTGAATACTTGGCAATGTCAGTCAGGGACTGACTAGCAGCTGCACCAAATAAAAATGTTCCAATGGCTTTGTAAATAGTGGCTATGTAGTTATTCCTGATAAAGGAATTCGAGTGCAAGAGGTTATAGTAAACAGACAGGACTTCTCCAATAATCATCTGAAAAAGAAACAGAAAAACAGTATGTTAAAACAGCAACCAGGCACTTTAAACAAAATAAAAAAATAGAAAAAAAAATGTTATATCACAATAAAATATTTATAAACACTTCCTTTTTTTCATTTGCAAATGCAGAATCAGGATATCTAATTCTAAACCATGAAAAAAGGAGTCAGATCTGCTTACAAAGCAATGGCCAAAATAATTTCAAATCTACCTGAAACAATAAGGCCTTATTTCTTTTCTGGTACTCAAATAAAATGAGTTTTAATAAGCAACGATGTATCATGAATGAGAAAAACCATGGTTTGTTGAAATAACACAAATTTTCCTAATTAGAGTATCCCCTGCGTAAGTACTTTGATCTGGCAGTACTTCTTAGCCAAAATTTCTCTGAATCAAAAACATCCATCATATTTTAAGAAGTAAAATAGTCTCAGGGAGTAAACTAATATAAAAGCAGGTATCTAACACTGAGGCCAAAGTGTATAGAGGACAGCGATCAGCAGACAGAGCCTCCCAGCCCTGCCTTTCCAGAACCCGAGGCCTGGCTAACAAGACTCGACAGACTTTACAAGACTTAACAAGTCTCTTTAACAGACCAAACACACATTTGATGCTCTCCTTCTCCAAGAAAACATTTCAAGTGACTCTTTCCTCTTTATTTTTCAGACTTTATTTCTCACTAAAAGTGAAGACAAGGCCTTCCCAGACTCTAGTAGAGTGTGCGTCAGCCAGCATATGCTGCTATAATGAGTTTAAAGGCATGAAAAGCCTTCCCAGTACTTGACAATTCACAGACCTTAAGAAATCCAAAAAATACTGAGAAAATTTGTACAAAATTACATTTGCTGATAAAATAATCCATATTCTAGCTACCTGTGACCAAAATAAATAGTAGAACGAGAAGAAATCATCTTGCTTATTTATGTTGGGGAAGTAAGGAGATAGAAGTCACAAAATTTTTCTTAAGTACTAGTTTTGCTGCTTCACCTTAAATTTACATGAACAATTGTATAAAACATTCAAACATTTCCATTCAGTGTGGATTAATTATCTACATGGTGAACCTTATTGTAGGTAAAATAAATGATTGTCTCCTAAAAGAGCTTTTAAGAACCTAACACTAAAGGAGCGCCTGGGTGGTCTGGGTGGCTCAGTGGCTAAGCATCTGTCATGATCCCAGGTCCTGAAATCGAGCCCCGCATCAGACTCCCCACTCAGCGAGAAGCCTGCTTCTTCCTCTCCCTCTGCCTGCTGCTCCCCCCTTGTGCGCTCTGTCAGATAAAGAAATAAAATCTTTAAAGGAAAAAGAAAAACAAAACCTAACGCCAAAAATTCTTTCTTCATTTAGCTCCATGGCTCTGTAATTAGAATGTTAAAACTCTGACAACTAGACTATGAATCCCACAAAAGCAAGAATCAAGTTTTAGTCATCGAATAAAAACCTAGTACCACCGTAGTGGCCTCAACAGAGTAGGTGGTTAGAAATTTTAATTGAGGGGCGCCTGTGTGGCTCAGTGGTTTAAAGCCTCCGCCTTCGGCTCAGGTCATGATCTCAGGGTCCTGGGATCAAGCCCTGCACCACGCCGCGCACTGGGCTCTCTGCTCAGCAGGGAGCCTGCTTCCTCCTCTCTCTCTGCCTGCCTCTCCGCCTACTTGTGATCTCTGTTTGTCGAATAAGTATATCTTTAAAAAAAAAAAAAAGAAATTTTAATTGAAGGGGTGCCTCGTGGGTAAAAAGTAAACACCCCTAAACATTAAGCCCCAGAGAAATATATTCCCCCATTACAGTAATTAATGTGAATGAGTTAATCAGATACTTTCCTGAGAACAGGTCTCTCAGAAGAGAAAAGCCATGTGCACTTCTAGGGATACCATACTCTGCAACTGCACTTAGGTTCTCCCAACCGGCTCTAGCAGCCCATGTATTAAAATATATACGGTCTCCTCTGACTGTTAAGGTGTCCCAGCAACTGCTTTTAGAGATGTGCACCAAGAGAGGACTTCTCTCATGTTTCATTATGGAGTTGCTCTTTGATCATTTACAATATATATACCAATTATACCAATCAACCACAATTTGAGCAGCTGAAACTCCCACACTTCAGCTGTCAGCTATTCTTAAGAGTGTAAGCACTCAACTATTTTCCAATTCTTTAGGGCCACCCAAACCCTGGCTCTTGACATTGGGGACAAAAAGCTCACTAGGAGAATTCCGAGCCATGGGCACAGATGACAAACTGATTCACAAAGGTAGTATAAACTGAAACTTAAAATCCTTGATGCTGGGAAAGGGCAGGGGGACTCTAAAGCTGACCAGTGCTGGTCAACGTGTATCATTTTTTATCATGCCCTCCATCCTCACTGAGACAGATAGACAAGAGACAAGTACTAAACTGATTTTCTAAATGAAATGTAGGGATGTGTCTGAGCATTTCACTACTCATGACAGCAATATTTTTGTTTCATTTTAATACTTTGTCCTGCCCTTTGAGCCATTTATGCCAATGCTTAGTCTTTGGTGAAGTCCACACTTAAGCTGACTGTGGCCTTATCTTACAGCTGGGATCACTTCTAATGCATTATTTATACTCCAAAGATAGGATAAATTATTAAAGAACTAAAGATAGTATCTGGGGGATTAAAACAAAATGCTTTTGAAGATCAAAGCTAATAATTACCCAAATATATGTAATTCAAATAGTTTAAAACCCATGCACCACAATATTTTCTCACCATCTCCTTTATAGCTCCATCAACCCAGATAATTTTATACATCTCTATACTGTCCCTGTATTATGTGCCTTCCCTTCAGGACCTACCTTCCCAAAAGTGTAGTCTAAAATCACTGGTGTACTTCTACTTCTTACTAAATATCTTGAACTACTTTCATTCCCTTTATTCTACTGAATCTTTTTCAAAAGTCAAAATGGATTAAATAGGTATTAAACAGGTATTTGTCAACTCTCATTTACCTTAATCTCTCACGGTATTTGACACCACTGATTATTTCTCCTTATTGAAATTCTCCCATGGCTTCTGAGAAGCTCTACTAACTCTGGTTCTCCACCAGACTCCCTCAATCACTCATATATCTGTGGATCATCTGTAAGCCAGGTCAAAAACCTGATAGAAAGTCTGAATCACAGTCCTCATTTTTTTTTTAAGAACTGATTCACATTTAATTAATAAAATTAAACATTTTTTTTACATGTCTAACCAAGTGCTGCCTACAATCAGTGGAGTTAATAAACACAGTAAAAAATTTTTTAAGTTAGTACATAAAACTACCAGCCTGTGCAGTGTTGGCTGATATGGCTGATATAAAAATAGTACTTTCATAGCACCTTTAAAAAGTCTGTTCTTTTTTAAGAAACCTACACTCAATTTGTAATTGCTTTATTAAACACAGAGATAACTTTCTCAGAGCTGATGATTAAATCGTCAAAACTTAGGAATTTGTGAAATATAAATAATGAGTTCTTGCTCACTGAGGGTTCTGTCAGGCCCTGCACTGATGCAGGCCACACCTACACTCCAGGAGCCCGGCCATCAGAGCGCCGTCCTGCTGCAGGCCCCTGGTCTGTACTGGATTTCTGTAGTTTGGCTTGTGCAACATCCTTTTGACCGAGACACAAAGTCAAACCGAACTGAAAGACAAGTCCATCTGCAGCAGGGTTTGAGTACTCCAAGGGAGCGTCTTTTCTGAACCGAGCTACTACAGCTGACCCTTCAACAGCATGTGTTTCAACTGAGTGGGTCCACTTTTATTATACAGTACTGTAAATGTATTCTCTCTTTACGATTTTACTAACATTTTCTTTTCTGTAGCTGGCTTTATTGTGTAATACATATAACATAAAAAATATGTGTTAATTGATTCTTTATGTTCTCAGTAAGGTTTCCAGGCAACCAGGCTCTTAGTAGTTAAGTTTTGGGGGAGTCAAAATTTTTAACACCAATTTCTGACTGCACCATTTATCAGTGTCCCTTAACCCCATCTTGTTCACGGGGCAACTCTATTTGCAACTAAGTATCCTACTAAAAACTTTAAATTCAAATAGTATCTCAGAAACACACATTTTTTTTTAAAGATTTTATTTATTTAGAAACACACATATTTTTTAAAAATCTACTCTTACTGCCTTCCTAAAGGAACACTGATACGCTTGGCTTTCGTTCTTTTCATAGTAAAAATTCAGTGTAAAGATCTGTCTAGATTAAAGGGATCTGCTGATTTCTTAAAACCTCACCATACTAAAGGAGGGTCAGCCAATATCCCTATGTAAATACTCTCATGTCATTCCCGCACCTAAGACATGCCGGTTCCACCATGCCCGGCTCCATGGCAGGCAGCGAGGGTACTAAGAAGAATGAAGCACCATCTCTGCCTTCCAGGAGCTCACCATCCCATAAAACAAACATGTTTATGAGACAGGTTTTCTTTTATTAATTACGTACCACAAATAATGAGTTGATTCGTTCTCAACGCTAATAAGGAGCTGTGATAATTCTTGAATAAAACACTGAATTTCTAAGTTAAGAGTTTTTTTTCAATAAACACCAAAACAGACAAGGCATACATGTTATCTCATTGGCCTATCTCCTGGTTGGGCCATATTTTCTACTTTAAACCAACGTAAATCTTCTTTCTAAAGTTACCAGTCATGGAGCATAAAGTTATTTAATCTAAGTCATAAACTCTCTCAATTGAGAAATTATTAAATAATCTAGTGCAATCCCTTGATGTCTTCTTCTTGGAGCACAATCTCTAAGCATTCCCACCTGAAATCCTAAAAGCAATGGTTACTCTTAGGTTTCAGTACCAGTAAAAAATTTCTTGCGTTCCCTGCTGATTATAGATAGAACGCTGGCTTTTCTCTTTAGTTTTCTGGCATTATATAAAAATTCTTTAACAGGGGTTAGAATGAAGTCTTGACATTAGTTATTCTTCTCTTTTAGAACTCTAACTAGAAAGTAGGTACACACATACAGATTCCACAAATTATAAAGCAATACCCTAGGTATAAAGTGTGCTAAAAAACATACTGCTATAACATGTATCTATTGCATGATTACTATAACAACAGCAAATTAGAGCTTTAAAAATCACAGAGACTTGGAAAAGATTAGCATAAAAGCTATACACATTCAGTAAGGTTCTTTTAATTATACACTGTTATTCCTTTGGTTCCACTTAAAATAGCGGAATCATCTTGATCAAATAACACCTTCAATTAAATGTTAAAAAAATATACATTGTTTTGGACATTTATGCATTCAATCATTAACAGATTAACACAAAATTAAGCCAACTGCCCAAAAGTGATAAACTTGGAAAAGTGGATTTGACTTACAACAATAATACTGAATGGAATGATTATTCCACCTAATAACGCATAAGGTATGGTGTCTTCTTTGTAAGGGTACTTGATGGACTCATCATTACAGAATATTCCTCGTTGGAAGGGGGTATGCCTTGAAGTAAGAATTGCAAAAGGCAATCCAGCTAGCAAAAGGAATAAATGAAAATATCATTAAAATGGAAATATGAAAATTAATGAATGGCAATAATTAACCCAGAGACTGTTTAATAATGCATTTGCCATGAAAATAAATAAGAGCACACATAAAAAGGAAATGCAGCAATGCATGCAACACAAGTTAGAAAGATTACAGTTTAAATTATAAAGGTAGGAAGAGGACCAATGCTTAACCAATCTAACCAAGAGTATCTTCTTCCCTTGTTTCTGCCCAAACACGCAGATTGCAGAGAAGACCAAAAAAATCCCTCCTTATACTCTTGTTTGCTGCTCATAGGGTTTTCAACTCTATTCCCAAACCAATTTGTCATGCACTCTGCTTACAAAAGGAAAACAGCTTTTTGACATTATTTCGTCTCTACATTACTACCACATTTGTACAGGACATGGTCATGGCTAAGCTATCAGAGAATCTAAATAATGTGTTGTCCACTTGCTTCTATACCATCTATATCAAGTTTCGAGCTGCTGTGAAAAGGATCTGAACTTAAACCAAGTTTAAGGAAAATGGACAATGAAATCAAGCACAAAAAGACAGTTCTGTTTTCACCCATGTTTTCCCTCAAGATTATGTCTCACACTCACCTCCTAAACTGTCTCTTCCCTAAAAGTCAGCTTTAAGAATTCAGGTCTCCTTTACTTCACTGAGCAGATACACTGATTAATATGCAGCATACCAACTAGGAATGCTCTGTAAGAGAGTTATAGATTAGCAGAAACCTTCAATATGAGGTCTGTGTCAAGACTTCCCCAAGTATGGAAGATACACTCTAACAGAGTCCCATTCTCCCAGTAATAATGCCATAACCACTAAGCTAACATGCTCATTGTATGTCTGAGTGTTCTTTCCATGAAGCACCAAGTCTTGATGACCGTTTACAGGTCTCATTAACTCTGCTAAAACTCTGCCTGTCATTACTACAAATATCAAGTATGTTTTCCTGCAAGAGCTAAAGAAGCACATTCCTAGGTCTTTTATTTATCTTCCTGTCTTTCATTTATGCTCTGAATACATGAACCAAAGTTTTTATCGTTGTGTTAAAAATCATCTGCCAAGAGCAGCAACCCATTAGAAGTCTTTAAGATGTTCACAAGGTTCCCAAAGCCATACTTCTAGTAAAAGCTCCATTACAAATAAATAAATAAATAAATAAACTAGAATCGACTTTGCTAACTGACCCTTATAATACCTCTCATATCTGATTTCAAACTATCCTCTGATTCACTAAACTATCTGCATTCAGAGGAATACGGCAAAATGCCCAAGCCTTTAATTACAGATACCACAGCTCCAGCACAAACCTTTTGCACACAGCAGCACACACTGTGGAGGTTAGTAAGCAGATCTGTGATCAGTTGCTGCCTGCCCTGTACAGTAACTAAACGTTCACCCTTCAACCAATAGCAAATTTATTTTGTATTCACCATTTCTACGGTTCAATTCTACTTGCAAGAACACCATACATAATAATGGAAAATTTCAATCTCTACACGGCATATTTCTGAATTGGCTGAATTTTTCTTTTTTTTTTTTTTAAGATTTTATTTATTTATTTGACAGAGAGAGACACAGTGGGAGAGGGAACACAAGCAGGGTGGGTGGGAGAGGGAGAAGCAGGTTTCCTGCTGAGCAGGGAGGCCTGATATGGCCCCATCCCAGGACCTGGGCTCATGACCTGAGCCGAAGGCATCTGCTTAATGACTGAGCCACCCAGGCGCCCCTGAATTGGTTGAATTTTTCAGTGATTTCTTTCTTCTGTAGTAGGACAAGAAAATATCTAGTACAGAAATTAAATCCACATATGGTAGTGTCCAAAACTCAGTGGGCTTTATGTCCTTATTCTCAGGAAAAATTCATATTAATAGACCCAAATATATTTAAAAGTTTTCTTAGCAAGCATATCCACTAAGTTGGGTTTTGTTTTGTTTTTTTCCTCTGACCAAAACAACTATGTTGGAAATTATTTTTAAATTTAGAAAAAAAAATTGGGGGTATTTTTTTTTAGGATAGGAAGGAAAGAAAGTAAAATCACATACAAATATAATTAGCCCATTTTTAAAAACAGGAATATATAAACAGGTAAATATTGAGTGAATCCACTGTCAAAGAATTCTGGTAGGTGCTACCAGGAATACAAAGTTATATAAGACATAATATGTTAAATGCAGCAGAGAATAAACAGAAGTACAAAAAGTTCATATGAAGGTTCAAAGAGAAGCTCTGATGATATGCAAAAAGCTGGTGGTTACCATAGAATTCAGTAGAAGGCACCTAATAAAGACAAAGATTTGGGGATATAAAGGATCTCTGAAGCCACAGAAGTAAAAGAAACTGCAGGACGGATCTGAAATGAAAAGTAGAGGGGGGTGAGGCAGTGGGCAGCCACAATAGTAAAGGGATGAGCACAGGAGGAAGATCCACTGAGGCAGACCCGGAGGCCTGAAGAAAGGTCAGGAGAGAGGAACATCACTGAGATCAAGTCCAGAGATACCATCTCTGGATATGATGACTGAGCCACAGCATCTAATACATTTTTAAGAGCCAGACTTGCAGTAAAAGTGGTTTTAATAAGAAGAAAGGATGGAAGCCATACCATGGAGATTTTAGTAAGGAATGATAAAAAAAATTTTTTTTTTAAAAAGCCAGAATCTACCACAAATGCACACTATTCTTTTGAGAGCATGAGTGAAGAAAAGCAATTTTATCACAGAAGGCCTTAGAAATATTTTAAATTAATAATATTTGCGATATAGGTCCATGAGATCTATTTTTTCAATGTCACTGTCCAACACCATTTCATTTATACTAAACCTGAATGTAGACCCCGAAAAGGGGACGGACAAGATCAAATCACCAGTTGTTCACTGACCCACTTCAGGCTCAAAAAGATGACCTACCCCAGAATCCTGCTCTAGAAATTTTGGAAATGGAACAAAGACTGACTCAGAACTGGCAAGCAGCACTGAACCATGTGCAAGAAAGAATGGCTGAAGAAGAGGCTGAGGACAAAGCAGGCCTGCAAAGAAAACAGAAGTGACTAGCCTGGCCCCTGAGAGTGAGAAATGGGGAAAACAGCTTTGGCTCCCTATTGCCAAAGGGCCTCACTGATCTTGCTATTTTGGAGTTGTTAGAGTGCCCCTCATCCTGTCAACAAAACCCAGCCTTACTTCAGCTAGTTAAAAAGGATTTCTCCCCCTTGCAACCAACAGAGCCGTAACTGAAACAATTCTAAAAACTCTTCCTACTGGGCACTTGGGTGGCTAAATGGGTTAAGCCTCTGCCTTCAGTCTAGGTCCTGATCTCAGGGTCCCGGGATTGAGCCCGACGTCAGGCTCTCTACTCCGCGGGGAGCCTGCTTCTCTCTCTCTGCCTGCTTCTCTGCCTACTTGTGATCTTGCTCTCTGTTTCAATTAAATAAATAAAATCTTTAAAAAAACAAAACAAAAAAACTCCTCCTACTGTGAAAAGCATGTAGATTACTAGTTTTTTGATTAGCCTATGTAATGCTAGTATGAACATTTCCAAATACTAATCCTTATTTTCATTTCTAATTATTTCCTGAGAATATACTTATTATGTAGAATTATAGGCCAAAGGATACAAATGTTAAGGTCTTTGACAAACTGCTGCAAAAAGGTTATTTTATGTAACCACAATTTATCAGCCATAGTGTATAAAAATATGGAGAAATCCAAAAATTTAAGTAAAAACATCTGATGCTATTGTTAACTACAGATTTCAAGGCAAAAGAGAAGGGTTTCATTTATTCTTTTATCAATGTAAACCAAACACCCTTTTCCTTTTACCTGAAAGATTACACCTCCAAGGCAACTCCTTTTCCTCATTATTCAAATGACTACATTTGTCAAACTATGTTTTTCTTCACACTTCAGTTTACGAAATTAATTTTTATTCCCTTTTTGAAAAAAACTATACTGAGGTATAGTACACAAACCATAAAATTCATCAACTCAAAGCATACGATTCAGTGATTTGGGTAAATTTATAGAGTTGTACAGCCATCACCATAATCCAGTTTTAGAACTTTTTCATTACCCCCCAAATTCTCACAAGCCCATTTGCATTCAGTCCTTGCTCCCACTGCCAACCCAGGCAACCACTCGTCTGTTTTCTGTTTCTACACAGATTTGCCTTTTCTGAGCATTTCAGTTGAATGCAATCATTCAATATGTGGTGTAACTTAAGTCCTTATATCACTTAGCATATTTTTGAGGTCCACCCACCTTGTAGCATGCATTTTTTTTCCTTTTTTATTGCTAAATAGTATCCTACTGCATGGATAAACAACATCTGGTTTACCCATTCACCAGTTAGTGGATATTTGGATTGTTTCTGTTTTTGTCTAGTAGGAGTAATACCACTATAAACATTCACGGACATGTTTTTGTGTGGACATGTATTTCCCTTTCTAATGAGTAGACACCTCAGAGTAGAATGGCCGAATCATATGGTATATGTGTATGTGATAAGTTTAATGTAAACTTAAGAAATTGCCAACCTGTTTTACAAAGTGGCTGTACCACTTTACACTCCCACATTCTGCTTTTTAATATGCCCATGTAGCTAGTCATATTCATACATTTAAGAATCAGATTTTCTGCATGGTAAAATCCTACTTACTCACAAATAAATACAGCCTTCTACTTTCTACTAGTGAGTATTTATCATGGTTCAAAAGAGAATGTATGAGACAGTAACTCACCACTTCAACTAAATACCACCAGAGTGCTTCTCCATCCTTTACCAGAGATAGGAAAAGATAACCTAAGAACATGGTCAGATGCCTGGGTGGCTCAGTTGGTTAGGCCTCTAACTCTTGATTTCAGCTTGGGTCGTGGTCTAGGGGTTGTGGGATCGAACCCTATGTCAGGTTCCATGCTTAAGGGGGAGTCCACTTGGGATTTTCTCTCTTCCCCACCTTCTAGTACTCTCTTAACCCACACAGGTGAGTTCTTTCACTCTATAAAATAAATAAAATCTTTAAAAAACAAAACAAAACATAGTCACACAACATCTTTAACTTCCTCTGCACAAATACTCAGCACCTTAAAACCATGATGTAAACAAAGGTGTTAGTTGGAAAGACTGGCAGTGGGGTGTCCAGCAGAACTGAGAAACTGTGGTTAAGAACTTTTTTACATGTGAAGGGAACTCTCCTAATAGTGAAAACTACATGAATACTTCCACAAAATAATGTTTTAAGATTCATCAATGGTGTAGCATAGACTGTTATCTTGTTCCTTTTTACTGCAGAATGGTATTCCATTAAAGTTGTAAAACTATCCCATGTTCAGGGAAGAGTGGCATGCGACTCCTGAGTTCACAGCAGCAAAGCATTGAGGGACACAATTCCCCAGGGCTAAGAGCAGCAGGCATCAGCCTGAGAAATCCTGACACAAAATTGTCAGGCACCCTGAGCTCAGGCACACTTCAGTAGCCTCAAATAAGAACAGACCCCACTGGCAAATAAAAGATAACACCAAACAGAGAGGACCATGTGCATTTGTGAAAGACCTCAGGGATCATATTCTTCTCTTAATGCCTGAACAAGAAGGAAGGATGTAGATATGGAGACTAGAACTATAAAGAATATAAAGATATAGACTGAACTGTAGAATAAATGGATCTATTATTACTTTTGATACTTCACTGTGGCTAAACAGATAAGGGAGGTGTTTAGTCTACCTTATTTATTAGGTCATTTGAAAACCTACCTTTGTTTACTCACCAATGGGGAAATTCCAAGTAGGAAAGAGTCAGTTTTGAAAATACAAGTTGTCAAAGATGCTAGTGAGGACCTGAGATATAATCATACTTTAAAAATAGTAAAAAGAATATGTCAATGCTTTATTTCTTTTCCTTCTGCTTATATTTAAAGAGCACAAAACTGTGGTGACTACTTAAGAGAACCTGTGAAGTTACTCTGCCCCATTTATGCGTAAAATATAGTACACTCGGGTACATGGGAGTACATGATAAAATAAAGTTCAGGAAACAGAGGGAATGAACCAGAAACAAAAATAATTACTGAACTACACCAAAAAACAAGAGTAAAGAAGAAGGAACTAAGATCAGTTTTATTGCTTAAAGCACTGAATGTATTTCTTTTTCTATAAACAATTCAGAGCAGTTGCCTTACATATAACACACTCTCATGTTATACAGAGTGCTGATATGAGTATATTTCATTAATATTAATCTTTACTAGAGGCACGGTTTTTTTCATGAAAAATAACTTTTTCAACCAGCATATGAAATTATAACTAAAATTAACTAAAACTAGAACAGTCTCCTATTGGAAAATTCTATCACTAAATCTTAAAGAAAGAACTCTGAAAAGTTTAATATTAACTGTATTTGAACACAATTCAGTATACTGACCAAAATTTTACGGAACTCCATCTGTAACAAGTCTGATGAATTCAGGAAGCTTAAGGAAGATATAAAAATAACTTATTTTTGTCAACATTAAGAGATAATATAATTCAACTAGAAAAGGTAAAATCTCAAAGTCTTGCATACCTTCTCTTTAAGAAAGAAGCAATCATTCAATTCAACCATTAAGTGGGGTCATACTACTCTGTACCAGGCACTAGGCTGAGGGGAGACTAACTTGCAAATACAACACGGATCTTATAGTAGTCAAGTTGTGGATTCATTTTCAAAGTAGAGTCAACAGCATTTGTTGACGGATGGATTTGAGAGGAGTGTAGGGAAAGAGAAGTGAAGGATGACCCTAAGGTTTTTCCATTTGAGAAACTAGAAAAGGGGCTGGGGTTGGGGGGAGGTGGCTGGCTGGCTCAGTCAGTAGAGGATCCAACTCATGATCTAAGGGTTGGTTGTGAGTTTCAGCCCCATGTTAGGCATGGGGCCTACTTAAAAAGGAAAATAAAAATCTTTAAAAAAAATAAAGTTAAATTAATTGAGACAGGGAAGATTGGAGACTGAGTATCAGAGCAGGCAAAGGATAGATTTAAGAGTTCATACTTTGATGCATCACGTCTGATGTACCCATCAGTAGAGATATCAAGTAGGGAGTTGTACATAGAGCCCACTGGGGGAGAGGTCCAAGCTAAAGATGAACATTTGGCACAGAGTGGGTATCAAAGCTATGAAACTGGATGAGATCACCAAGAAATGAGTATGGATACAAAACTTAACACAAAATGGATTACAGAGATAGAACAATACAGAAAACTATAAAACCTTAAAAGAAAACAGTTTTAGGGGCACCTGGGTGGCTCAGTCATTAAGTATCTGCCTTGGCTAGGGTCATGATCCCAGGTCCCAGGATGGAGCCCCACATCAGGCTTCCTGCTCAGCGGGTAGCCTGCTTTTCCCTCTCCCACTCCCCCTGCTTGTGTTCTCTCTTCACGGTTTCTCTGTCAAGTAAATAAATTAAATCTTAAAAAAAAAAACAAAACAGTTTTAGAAGTTTTTGTAATAGGGTTAGGTGAAGAATTCTTGGACACAACACCAAAAACACAGTCTATAAAAGAAAAAATACCAGGATGCCTGGATGGCTCACAATTAAGCGCTTGACTCTTAATTTCGGCTCAGGTCATGATCTCAGGGTCATGGGATTGAGTCCCGCATCAGGCTCCCCACTCAGCAGGGAGTCTGCTTCTCTCCTTCTCCCTCTGCCTCTCCCCCTGCTCATTCTCTCTCTCTCTCTCTCAAATAAATCATCTTTAAAAAAAAAAAAAAAAGAGGGGCGCCTGGGTGGCTCAGTGGGTTAAAGCCTCTGCCTTCGGCTCAGGTCATGATCTTGGGGTCCTGGGATTGAGCCCCGCATGGGCTTTCTACTCGGCGGGGAGCCTGCTTCCTCCTCTCTCTCTGCCTGCCTCTCTGCCTACTTGTGATCTCTGTCAAATAAATAAATAAAATCTTTAAAAAAAGAAAAAAGAAAAGAAAAAATATCAACTTGATTCTTCAAAAGTAATTTTTGCTTTCAAAAGACATTTAACAGAATGAAAAGACAGGAGACAGGGAAAACAATACTTGCAAATCAGATATTCAACAAAAGACTTTATGTATTCAGAATAAATTAAGATCTCTCTAAACTCCATGGAAAAAAATTAATATAAATAAAGTGAAATCTCAACAGAAAATAAGCAAAAGCTTGAACATACACTCAACCAAAGAGTATATATACATGGTTATGCGGCAACCACATGAAAAGGTGTTCACCATAAATAGCCATTAAAGAAAAGCAAATTAAAGCCCTAAGGACAAATCACTGCATACCTATTAGAATAGCTAAAATAAAAATACATTATTGGTGCTGGCGAAGATGTACAAGTGGACCTCTCAGCCATTTCTGGTGAGAATGAAAAATGGTATAGCCACTCTAGAAACAGGTTAGCAATTTCTTAGAAATTTAGACATGCATTTACCAAAAGACAGCAACTCTACTACTGGGTAATCTACCCTAGAAAAATGAAAATTATGTTCACCCATACAAGTACAGCCAACCTTTTTTTTTTTTTTTAACAAAGACACAAAAACAATCCAATGGAGAAGGAAGAATCTTTTTTCAGCAAAAGATGTTGAGACAATTAGTCATCCATTCACAAATACAAAAAAAAAATGAACCTCACAGAGTTTTTCTTATAATAGTCAAAAACTGGAAATAATTAAGATGTCCCTAAGACATCAGAAAGTCAATTTCAAATATATACTATATGAATCCATTTATATAACAAATGACAGAATTATAGTGAAGAATAGATTATTGGTTGTCAAGTGTTATGGACTGAGGAAGGGTGTGACTAGAGACAATCTGAGGGAGTTTCTCTGGGATGATCAACAGTTCTGAACAGTTACACAAATCTCTATGTGTGATAAATTTCACACACATACACACACACACCCCACAGTAAAAACTGGTAAAATCTGAAAAAGGTCTGTATTTCCATTAGTACTGAGACTTTTACCCTGGTTATGTAAAATGTTATCACTGGAGGAAGCTGGGTGAAGGAAACAGGGAACTTTCTGAACTACTTTTGCAACTTGTAGGAGAGTCTAAATTATTTCAAAATAAAACATTTTTTCACTGTTTTCTGAATGCTGCTGATAGATCAAGTAAGATGAAGATCACCAGATTTAACAACTTAGAAACTGCTGGTGACTGAGAGGAAACGGTTTTCATGAACATGATGGTTAGAAAGCAGAATGCTTAAAACACTGATTATGGTGGGGTTTAAGTTATTAGAAATGGCATCAAGTAGGATATGATCATGGAAGTTTAATGGCTGAGACAGACAACAAAATGCATCTCTGAAGTAGAAAAGTTAAGGGAAATGAGAATTTCTTACTAAATCTGGGGAGGGGAAGATCAGCTTATTTTTGAAAGATTCCCAAGGAGGCTACTGACCTATATTCAAGTACAGTAAACCACCAGATATTCCTCTAGAGTTACTCTAAGGTCTACAGAAAAACTTATGAAAATCCTAAATGAGTAGTAAAATTAGACAATGAGAGAAGATTAGGGGGAAAATATACATGCAAAGCATTTTGCTTCCACTTAAAAGGTGAGTAACTGGCAGTGTCTTTCTCCAAAATACAACACCAAAGTAGTTTGCTACACTGGGAGCAATATCAGGGAACTCTATTCTTAAGAAAAAGGACAGACTTTGATTGGTGTATTATTTGCATCACTGAAACTGTCCTCTTCTCATGGCTTTCTGATTAATGGAAGAGCATCCTTTTTCAGTTAGATAAATACATATGAACAGATTACATGACTTGTACAAAATCACACTGAATTTCAGGGGTAGAGCAAAGAAACAGATTCAAATTCAAATTTTCACTCTTGAGGAGTTTAGATCAGGATTCAGAAATTGCTCCAGTAGATAAAGTCAACCTAGACAGACAAGCTCCACCTTAACCTTTGCTGGCTGCTATCACACTAATCCAAGCTTCCTGCCACTATTCCCTAATCTAATCTTCACCACCTTAACTCACACTTTCAAATTTCAAATGACAAAAGAAAACCAAAACAGAAGAATCCACAGGATTTACCCACTTCCATCAAAACAGACCTACTTCGCACTGAAGACAATGAAGTATTGTCAAAAAGAATGTGAACAACAGAGTAAGTTAGACTTGAGGTTAAAATCCCAACCATGCTTTTTGGTAGCTATAAAGGAAAAATACCTACTAGTCTCAGAGAGCTGCTATGGGGAGATAAAGAATCTGTAAATTAGTACACAGGAATACACAGGAAACACTCATGTGATAGAACACAGCCTTCCACTTAGCATATATGAAAAAGTTCTAAACCAAACAACAAGCACCCACATTAAAATAAATACAAAGAGAATAAGCAAAACTCCATAGCCCACAAAATGGGTGCCTTTCCGTTTACTCTTCTCATCTCCTTAACCAATGATTTTCTTATTGGGACACATGAAATAGAATTACTCTCCACCCTGGAAACAGGTAATGCACAGATAAAATTAAACAAGGGTATACTCTCCACCCCCAAGTTACAGAGAAATTAATTTGAAAGTAACCTTATTTTTTTCTCTCAAATTTTGACAGCTTCAAAAAGAATACTTTTAAGTATATTAGAAGATTAATACTCAAGTATAAGAATGTATCTGATTGAACACACATACATATTTAATTGAACACATGACTGGTACACTGTGCTTCACAACTCCCATGCATTCTGTTGAGAAAATCACTGAATCACTAGACCATTCATTCCACTTTTACTGCCCTGCCAGTGACCTCTGCTGATAATCCCCCTAGATACAACGACATCACAAATTGGATCTCCACCCCCACCCCACCATCTAAACCAAGACAGCCAAGCCAAGAATAGCTTGGAACTTAGTACACAGGAATACACAAATGGAAAGTCATTTGATTAAAAAGATTACTCCCTGCTGCTACCCACTCTGGTGAGCAGCAACTGGGACATGCCTTCTGAAAGGCAGATACCATGCTCTGAACTGGTGTTGACTGTTCACAGCCCCAAAACAGAGGTAAAAACACAGAAAGTTTTCTTCCTTCAAGTAATACAGAACTGGGGGAACTGGGTGGCTCAGTCAGTTAAGTGTTTGCCCTCAGCTCAGATCATGATCCCAGGGGATGGAGCTCCCAGTTGGGTTCCCTGCTCAGCAGGGAGCCTGCTTCTCCCTCTCTCTCTGCTCGTCCCCCACTCATGCTCCCTCTCTAATAAATAAATAACCCTTAAAAAAAAAAAGTAATACAGAATTCCATTTTTTGCCATGTTAACAACACAGGGTCATGATAAAGCAGTAAACAGTCACTTTTAAGACCTTATCTCAATTCTCATCCCAAATATAAAAGCTTAAAAATAATTGATAAGGGGAGGCTCCTGCGTGGCTCAGTCAGTTGAGTCTCTGCCCTCAGCTCCAGTTATGAACCTGAAACCTTGGAATCGAGCCCCACATTGGACTGCCTGCTCAGGAGGGAGTCTGCTTCTGCCTCTCCCTCTGTTCCTTCCCTACTCGTGCTCTCGCTTTCTGTCTCCTGCTCATTCCTTCTCTCTCTCTCTCAAATAAATAAATAAAACCTTTAAAATTTGACAAAAATGGCGGAGAATTTTTTTTTTTAATTCTTAAAGAAGGCGCCCACAGGAATGTGCTACAATAGAATATTAAGTGCTCTTCCAGAAAGCCAGATACACGACATAAGCTATTTATGGCTCCAGGGAAACACCAAATGTTTCATGAGTGACTTCTTTACAGACACTATTTTTGCTCACACTTCACAATTACTGAATAAGGTAGTATTCAAAATCCCTGTGCTGCATTGGACATGTTTATTTTTTATGGCTTACATCACCAATCCTGCCCTCCAATCACAAATGAGTTAGTTTTACATAAGCAGTTTTAAAACTTACAATTTTAAACATAGGTCCTGTTTCTCAACAGAAACTAAATTTAGGATTTTTAAATATTTGTTTAAAGTAACCATATAACATGGCCAAGGAATTAAATAATTTTAAATGAGCTTTCTTTAAAAGGCCCACAATCCCTTATTCTAAGATTCAAGACTCTCAAAATCCCAACCAGAACTTATCTAATGGCAAAACTTAACCTGAACAAATGAAGAAAGGACCCTAGCCTTTATTTACCTCACTTACTTGTACTAGTCCTATTTCACTACATAGATCTTCATGTCTTTGATTATGGTCGACTCCACCAAGAATATTACATAAGGTATACAAATCATATAACCTTTCAAAAATTCAAAAAGTTTTGGCTCCAAGAGTTTTGGATAATGGACTGTGAATCTGTACTTACATAAAATCTTCACTGTTAAAAAAAAGTTTCTAGGGGCGCCTATGTGTCTCAGTGGGTTAAGGCCTCTGCCTTCGGCTCCAGGTCATGATCTCAGGGTCCTGGGATCAAGCCCCACATTGAGCTCTCTGCTCGGTGGGGAGTCTGCTTCCCCCACCTCTCTGCCTGCCTCTCTGCCTACTTGTGATCTCTGTCAAATAAATGAATAAAACTTAAAAAAAAAAAGTTTCTAAATTCAACATACTATTTTACAGGAAACCAAAAAATGTTAAATCCATTTAAGTTGTACTGCATAATAAAGCCTGCAACAGGGGCACCTGGGTGGCTCAGTGGGTTAAGCCTCTGCCTTCAGCTCAGGTCATGATCCCAGGGTCCTGGGATCGAGCCCCGCATCGGGCTCTCTGCTCAGTGGGGAGCCTGCTTCCTCCTCTCTCTCTGCCTGCCTCTCTGCCTATTTGTGATCTCTGTCAAATAAATGAATGGAATCTTTAAAAAAAAAAAAAAAAGCCTGCAACAGTAATGAGCCCCCTCACATAAAATGTACTAAACATATCTTAATTATCAGACAACAAGTGCCACAAGATTTCAGTTGTTTTGTCCTTTTAAAGACTAAAAAACTTGCACTGATTTTTAAGTACTATTATGTTTTCCAAATTTAAGTCTTCACTAGATTAAGTTTTATTAAGTAAAATTTTACTCTATTAAATTGTCAACAAAGTTTGCACTTTCCTTTGATAAAACCAATAATCTGAAGTCAAAATAACATGAGTTAACATAAATAAGATGAAGCACAGCCCTGAACTTTCATTTTCTTACTATATAATTCTATTCCTAGCAATGAATGTATATTCATTAACTATAAGGATAATCATTTGTAGTAATCATTACTAATTTTAGCCAAAAAATACTGACATATCACTAAACTTGATGATTAAATTTTTGTATTTTTAAAATTAGTATACTTTATCTTTTAAAGCAGTTTTAGATTTAAAAAAAAATTTAAGAGAAATATTTATTCCCTCTCCATAACCACAACTGTTAATTTCCCCCATTATCAGTGTCTTTCTGTTATAATTGAAGAATCAATACTGATACACTATTAACTAAAATCCATAGTTCACATTAGGGTTATTCTTTGTTGTGCATTCTATGTGTTTTGACATACATCCATCACTATAACATTATATAGAATAGTTTCACTGCCCTAAAAATCTTTTGTACTCTAACCCCTCATCCCTCCCTTGTCATCCCTGAATACCTGGCAACCACTGACCCATCATTTTATTGTCCCCAAAGTTTTGCCTTTTGCATAATGTCCTATAGTTGGAGTCATACGCTATACAGCCTTTTCAGAATTGCTTCCTTTATTTCACAATACACATTTAAGGCTCTTCCATGTCTTCTTTATGTCTTCTTTATGTCTTCTTTATGACTGGACAGCTCATTTCTTTTAGCACTGTATAATATTCCATCATACAGACATACCACAATTTATTCATTTACCTTCTGAAGGAAATCACAGTGGTTTCCAAATTTTGGCAATTAGGAATAAAGCTGCTGCTACAAACATGGTGTGCTGGGTTCGTGTGGACCTAAGTTTTGAATTCATTTGGGTAAATATCTAGGAACACAATTGTTAGATCATATGATAAGATTAGGTTTAGTTTTCTAAGAAACTGCCAAACCATCTTCCAGAGTGACTGTACCATTTTACAATGCCACCAGCAATGAATGAGAACTTCTGTTGCTCCACATCCTCACCAGCAGCTGTTGTCAGTGTTTTGGATTTTAACCACTCTAATAGGTGTGTAGTGGTATCTCATTATTATTTAATTTACAATTCCCTAATGAAGATATTGGCCATTCCATGATATGTTTATTTGCCATCTGTGTATCTACTTTGGTGAGGTGACTATCTGTTCAGATCCTTTTGCTACTTTTTGATTGGGTAGTTTGTTCTCTTACTGTTGAGTTTTAAGAGTTCTTTGTATATTTCAGATACAGTGCTTTATCAGATATGTGTTTTATAAATATTTTCCCTCAGTTCATGGCTATACACAGAGCAGAACTTTTTAATTTTAGTGAAGCCCAACTTATCAATTATTTATTTCAAGAATCGGGCTTTTCGTGTCATTATCTAAAAACTCTTTGCCAAACCCAAGGTGAAAATTTATTTTTAATTACAAAAAAGCTTTCAAAGAAACCGGGTTTCAACCAATATCTGTTTTATAAACTTGGTTCATCCAAATTCTTAAAACCTAAAAAAGTAAAGCAAATAACATCCCAACCTACAGTTTTCAAAATACTACTTATGAAAGAGAAAAATAAATTAATGAAATGTTAACACAAATGCCTACACCTTTTTTTTTTTTTTTAAAGTAAACTCCATGTCACAAATGGGGCTCAAACTCACAACCTGAAGATCAAGAGTCACATGTTCCACCAACTGGGCTATCCAGGTGTCCAGCTTGGCCATTTTGCCAACTCAGTGTTTACCAAATTCAATTATATCACTTATGCTTGAAAAAGCTGGGTGTGAGGGGGTGAGGGGATAAGGAGATTTAACTCTGAAAGCAAGTCTATTTCTTTTCTTTTCTTTTTTTTTTTTTTTTTTTTTAGGATTTTAAGTAATCTCTACACCCAGTGTGGGGCTCAGACTCAAAAGCCCCAGAGTAAGACTCACACACTATACCAACTGACCCAGCCAGGCTCCCCTGAAAGCAAGTTTAGATGGTAAGAAGACTTAAGCAAAACAAACGTTTTAATTTCAATTGTCTTATCACATATAATTCACTGATGAAGCTTATTGGGTAGAAAGAGATTTTAGGACTTCTCAGAAAACCAGAATTTCCTCTAAAAATAATGTTCAACCCATTCAAATCCTACAAGCACGGAGTCCCATAAGGGGCTTGATCCCAGGATCCTGAGATCATAACCCTAGCCAAAACCAAGAGTCAGTCCCATAAATGACTGAGCCACCCAGGCGCCCCACCCCAGAAACTATTTTTAAGATTTTATGAGAAGATATTTTTCCCAGTGAATCCCTTAAAAATTCAGAGCACTTAGGAAAACAACAGTGAATTTGAGTAAGCTTGGCTATTGTGACATGAAGAGAGCTTCAGTTTCCATTATCAGCAGTATATACTCAATATTTATGTAACTTTTCTCTAAGTACATCCAGTATAAGTTAAAATTTATCAAAATATTTTCAAGGGTTCCAGAAAATGAACATATAATTATTAATATACTGAATCTACACACTATGTCTTCCAAACATAGCATGAAAAGCAATCTTAAAGAAAATGTCCATGATTATGGCAAATTACTTAGAGATGCATCTGTTATTACTTTATTTTGTGACAATTATATACAGAAAGGGTGCCAGAAAAATTGCTTAGAGCAACTGATTGAATCAGTACTTTCCATAACAATGTTGACAGGAAACAAAGCTCCATATGGGAATAAGTAAACAATAAAACTTTTCCAACAGAAGAAACCCACCTCCATAATACTACTTATCTTTAATTCAAATAGCTATTTCCCCCATATTTTAAGATATTTGTAATTAGGATATATATTCAATATAATAGTATCGCATTTTTCTCCTGAAAAGCTGTTTTAATGAGGTACCTCATATTAAAGATGACCTGGAAATACAGTATATTACAAAAAGTTACAGTTTATTTTCATGGTGATAATTATTATTAAACATAAGCAATAATCTTTCCCATTTCACATGTAGTAGTTTTTCATTAATTTTTTTTCTACCTATATTTTTAAAGATCTATTTATTTATTTTAGAGAAAGGGCATCCAAGTGAGCAGGGGTGAATGGGTAGGGGAGTGGGGGTAAGGGCAGAGAGTAAGGGAGACAAGCAGACCTCCTGCTGAGCGGGGAGCCTGCCACAGGACTCCATCCCAGGACCCTGAGATCACAACCTAAGCTGAAATCAACAGACACTTAACCAATTGAGCCACCCATAGGTGTCCTTCTAACTATATTTTTAAACCATTATGACATACCAAGCACTGTGTTTGGTGCTATGAACACAATGGAGCAAAAGAGATGAGATCATGCCTACCCTGTAAACCTTGTTGTCTTGCATCTCTTGGGGTGAATCTGGAAAAAGGAAGCCACAGCACCAATGTTAACAGGGCAAGTGGAGCAACACACTGTTTTGATACCAGTTTCCTGGACTAGTAGAAGAGAGGTGTCAAGAGAGACTTGCCATGCCTTAAAAGCCAACAAACGCCAATGGCTTCCTACAGTGGAGAGCATTTATGGACACTCTGACCATAAACATATTTTACTTATGTATTACCTTACAGCTTATAAAAATATACTAACCCATCCATTCTGTGTTCATGATTAGCAATTTCTTATTATCACCTAAGTAGCTACTCAAAAAAAAAAAAAAATAGGTCTCATTTGTCTTCTTTAGTTCACCCTAAAGAAACAGGATTTTTCAAACATGTGCCAAAAATAAAAAACTTCAGAAAATCCATATATACACAGTAAATGATCTCCCTTATCTTCTCAAACATTATCAAATCCCAAACTTGGCACGTGTAGTTTTCTATAACAATTCAACCCAAAAAAGTTATTCCATACTATCTTTTTCCTCAGCCCTTAATAAAGGGAGTAAAAGAACTAAAAGAAAAAAAAATTAAATTGAAAGTAATCACAATACCAAAAACAGAAAAAAATTTCTTCTAAGTTGTGTTTTATCCCTTAAAATTCTGAATACTATCTACTTAACATATTCCACTAATAACAGTTGTAGCAAAAATCTTAGGAATAACCATCCTATAAAAATACTTGTGCTGAATGCTATACAAAAGCCAAGCATTTTTTGGTTACATTTAGCCACGCAACCAACGAAAGGATAATCCAAAGTACATTATTTTAAATTGTGGCTCAGGAGGCTATTGACATTTCTGTTTTTTGTAATAATAACCTAGAATGACTTTACTAAAACCAAAAACTGGAATACTCCACATCCCAGAGTAAGGGAATTCTAATAGACAAACACTTAAACAAGTGAAACATAACAGGTATTCAAATACCACAATACTAAAATAAACTCGAAGATTTTTTGTATATTAGGATAAGTTTATATAAATGTTCTATCATGAGCTAATAACTTAAAATACAATAGATACTTAAGATGAAGTTTGTCATTAGCAACAGTAGATCGTGACAAAGACTCTCTCCTTAACCAAATTTTAAACCAAATTTTAATAAGCTTCCTCTAAACTCTGTTCCTTTTAAGATTTTATTTATTTATTTGACGAATAGAGATCACAAATAGGCAGAGAGGCAGGCAGAGGGAGAGGAAGGGAAGCAGGCTCCCCCCTGAGCAGAGAGCCAGATGTGGGGCTCGATCCCAGGACCCTGAGATCATGACCTGAGCTGAAGGCAGAGGCTTTAACCCACTGAGCCACCCAGGTGCCCCTATACTCTGTTCTTAAGAAGGCCTTGACCTTGGCCTTCTGTGTCTTTGTCCTTGCTGGGCCTCCACAACCCAGCCTTAGCAAGAATCCCCCAATTATTGAGGCGCCTGGTTGGCTCAGTGGGTTAAGCCTCTGCCTTCAGCTCAGGTTATGATCTCAGGGTCCTGGGAACGAGCCCCGCGTTGGGCTCTCTGCTCAACAGGAGCCTGCTTACTCCCCCTCTCTCTGCCTGACTTTCTGCCTACTTGTGATCTCTGTCAAATAAGTAAATAAAATCTTTAAAAAAAAAAAAAATCCCCCAACTGTTAATATCTGATCACACTTGATACTTGGTCAAGTTCCTTAATCCCAACTTTTAATGTCTAAGTCCTGGTATACCCTGAAGAAGAATCCTATTAGGTCAGTTTTGCAAGAATTCTGCTACTGTTGATGCCTTAGTGATTTTATAACTCCTGACCTCTACACCCTGCTCCTTGGCTATAAATCTCCACTTATCCCTGCTGTATTCAGAGCTAAGTTCCATCTCTTTCTCCTATTGCAATAATCTTGAATAAAGTCTTCCTCACCATTTTAACAAGTGTCAGCATCATGTTTTAATAAAAGAAACCTTATAAGGGAGAGAACCTCTAATTCCTCAGTAAACTTTGGTTGGTAGATTGAAAGAAGGGGAAAAACTAAAACTTCTTAAAATTACTCCTATCAACTAACATCTGAGCGCTGAATTGTGTTCAAGGCACCAAGTCTATAGTGTTAAAGATAAAAAGATTTTTATCTTTTTATTTAAAATATTTTTTAATTTTAAAAATTTTTAAAAAGATTTTTAACAAAGAATTTGACTGGCCTTTGTTTTGGCTCCTATGAGCCAAAGAGACTAAATTCTTAGTATTTCCTGAGTAACAGGTATACCTTTGTTGTTCATGAATCTATTAAATCACACCTGAGTTTATGCTGATAAGATGACTCAGGATGGGTATGAGTGCTATAAAGATCAGCCATGTGATCAGAGAGATGGGGCTTGGAGCCCCAGGGAGGGGAAGGGGACTGGAAATTGAGGTTCAATCAGATGGCCAATGGTTCAATCATACTTACTCAAACATGAAATAAGTGAAACCCCAATAAAAACACCTGACACTTGAAGCTTTGTGAATACACCAGAATGCTGGGATGGTGACAACCCTTGACTCCACTAGGAGAGGGCACATAAGTACCTAAGTTCTGCATTCAGGCTCCTCCCAACTTCCACATTTCACTTTAAGTGTATCTTCACTACTGATTTGGATCCTTTATAAAAAAAACTCTAATAGGGGAGCCTGGGTAGCTCAGTCAGTGGAGTGTCTGGCTCTCGATCTCAGCTCAGGTCTCAACCTCAGGGTCATGAGTTCAAGCCCACATTGGGCTCCATGCTGGACATAGAGCCTACTTAAATAAACAAAACCGAAAAAAGAACCAAAACAAAACAAAACAAAAAAATGCTGTAATTGAAAATAATGCACAAGGGAGTCTGGGTGGCTCAGTGGGTTAAAGCCTCTGCCTTCGGATCAGGTCATGGTCTCAGGGTCCTGGGATCAAGCCCCACATCGGACTCTCTGCTCAGTGGGGAGCCTGCTTCCCCCTCTCTCTCTGCCTGCCTCTCTGCCTGCTTGTGATCTCTCTGTCAAATAATAAATAAAATCTTTAAAAAGAAAAAAAAAAGCACTTTCCTGAGTTCTGAGTCATTCTAGTGAATTATTAAACCTGAGAGAGTCATAGGAACCTCCAAATTCATAGTAGGCTTATCAGAAGTACAGGTGGCCTGGGAACCCCCAACCTTATGGCTGCCATCTGAAATGAGGGCAGTCTTGTAGGGGTAGGGGGGTCACGGAAATCCCCTGGGTTTGTAGCCAATTGGTCAGAAGTATGGGTGACCTGGGGACCCTCAAACTTATAGCTGACAACTAAAGTAAGGGCAGTCTTTTTGGAAACCATGACCTTAAACCAATGGTGGAGTCTGATGCCAGTTCTGGGTGGTTAGCATCAGAACTGGATTCTAGTATACTGTTACATACAAGACAAAATTTCTCTCTTTGAGGAGACAGATAAAGGTTTATCAGCAGGTCCACTTAAGACAAAAGCCAACCCAGCAAGAACAAGAAGTGGAGTTTTTATTTTGATTTATTGTGCATCTTCAAAATATCATTATTTATATCTTTTCTTTTGGAACTTTCTTGGAGACAAACAAAATTAAACCCACACACAGAACAGTTCAGCTTTTGGAACAACTATATGAAAATGGGTATACAGTTTACACAGTTAAACTTCATGTTTATCAAAATGAAAATGGGGTAATTTCTACTGGGTTTTAAAATTTAAAAATAGCCTTCCTTGTACAAAACAGTATGTGTACACAGGAAGAAATAAAATGGAAGTGAAGAAATAAAATGAAGGTAATATCATAGTAGTGATCAGAGAACACCATTATTTCTCTTTTCCTTCCCCTTCCCACTTAGTATATTAAAAGAGATCTTACCAGGTCAGTAAGTATCAAAAATTATAAAATATATGGATATCTCAATATTTCATCACTGGGGTATGGGACACAAACAGTCCCTTAAGCTTGAACTAATTTATTTCCAATTTTCTACTATAAAAAATGATGCTATAATAAATATTCTAACTAATTCTCTGCATGAAATTGGTACTATTTCCTTAGGTAAACTATTTAAAGTATAATTTCTAGGTCTAATGATACATTCTTCTTAACACACATTTATACTCCTGCTAGCTTTGTATATGAATATGCTTGTTTTCTATTTTTTTAAGATTTTTACATTTTATTTATTTTTGTGAGAGAGAGAGAGAGAAAGAGAGGGAGCCTGAGTGTGGGTGGGGGGCAGAGGGAGAAGCAGACTCCCTACCGAGAGGGGAGCCTGATGTGGGACTCCATCCCAGGACCTTGTGATCATGACCTGAGCTGAAGGCAGACACATAACCGACTGAGTCACCCAAGTACCCTACACTTGTTTTCTATACTTGATAATGTAAGGAGACCTTTTCCCTTTGCCAACATAAGAGGCCAAACCATTTTCTCAGTGTTGCTTTAAAATGAACTTTTTAAGAAACTGACTCTTTTTTAAAATATTTTTTGGCAATTTTTTTCTTCCACAGACAACTTTTTGCTTTTGCTTTTTGTCCATTTAACTTTGGAGCATTCATCTGTTTCTCTCTAACGTCTACGAGTGTATATATACAATATAAACAGTTTAAGCCTTTTTCACATGTATCCAAACTCATCCGTGGTTTGTCATGATGCAGTTTAGGTCACTATGAATAATACAATGTCCTTTTAGGAGCTTTATAAGTTGGCCAAAGAAAATAGTCTTTATTAGGTTAACAGTCAATTATTTTAGGCTAAACATTTGTACTACAAGGTAGTAACATAGAGTATTCAAGTCTTTATTAGGTTAACAGTCAATTATTTTAGGCTAAACATTTGTACTACAAGGTAGTAACATAGAGCATTCAAGACTGAAAAAAAAGCAAATACTCATAGTCACTAACAAAACCTAAAAAAAGGCAACTACTCACAGTCACTACTCAAATTAGGGTAAAATATTCCATTAAAAACAGATAACAGTTTTCTATTCCCAAACTGTATACACTTTAAACTTTAGAAAAAGTGTACTTATTCATTGCAACACAGGAATTTGGGATTTAATACTTACTTTACTTTTACTATCATTACTCTCAGAGTTTGCATACAAATTCAAGATTTTACCTTTTTCTAGAAATTTAAAAATTAATAAAAGTAAATATAAAAGATAAGGAGGGAGAAGATACATGAAGTCAAAAGGGAAAGAAAGAAAACTGATGTCAAAAAGTGGATCCTTAAAACCCATAAAGAACCTTAATCCTCAAAACACAGTCTTAATATATAATTATATTTATATATTATATATCTTTATAAATTATATATATGTTTTATATTTATATATTATTACATATGTATTTACATATATTTAAAAACTATATATATAGTTTTCTGAATTTTGTGTCTTTTTGATTAGCTGATGAATGCACTTTTTAAAAAAGATGCTAGATTGTTTTAAAAAAAAAAAAAAAAGTTTTGGCCTTAAAAATGCTTTATCATCTGGGGCACCTGGGTAGCTCAGTTGGTGGGCATCCAACTCGGTATCAGCTCAGGTCCATGATCTTGGGGTTTGGGATAGAACCCCAGTTTGGACTTCCAGCTGGGCGTGGAGTCTGCTTGAGATTCTCTCTCCCTCTCCTGCTCCCTCTGCTCCCTCCTTTCGCTCTTCCTCTAATTAAAAAATGTTTTATCATCCAAAATCTTACTATTCAAATTATAAAGTATCTGTGTGTATTAAGTTACATCAAATGTAAATCACCTTACAGAAAGGTAAAATTGTCTTCTACATCTAATGTTATGTAAATTATTAAAACAAAAAACAAATTTACCCTAGGAATTTGCAAGAATACCCTTATACTACTCCACAAGCTATCAGCACATTTAAGGCCCAGAAACCGGCCAAATACTACTACTTCCTGCCATTTTTTTAAAAATTTAGCTTTATGGCTGTTAAATTCGTCTTCATATTTATTAATAATGCAAAAACATTTGTTATAAAAATTAGTAAAAACTAAATTTTAAAAAACTTAGTAAAAACTAAATAAAGGAATAAAACTGAATTTTCAAAGTGCTCATAATGATCTATAAGACTGTCCAACTAAAGGAAGCAACATCAAAATATGAACTGTCTTCAGGCAGTACAAGTATAGGTGATTTCTTTTTCTTTTTTAACAGATTTTCTTAAATTCAGAAATGCGTATCTGTTTTTTTTTAAGATTTTTATTTATTTATTTGACAGAGAGAGATCACAAGTAGGCAGAGAGGCAGGCAGAGAGGGGGGGGGGAAGCAGGCTCCCCACTGAGCAGAGAGCCAGATGTGGGGCTCGATCCCAGGACCCTGAGATCATGACCTGAGCTGAAGGCAGATGCTTAACCCACTGAACCACCCAGGTGCCCCAGAAATGAGTATCTATTATTTTTATAACTAAACTTTTTTTTTTTTTTAGAAAAAGATGAAATGTACCAAGTCAAATAACTAGAAGTAACTTCCTGATCTTCAAGGAATTGACTCCTCAAAGAGAAGGGTTGGTTTTTAAAAACCTTACCTGGTGGGCACCTGGGTGGCTCAGTGGGTTAAGCCACTGCCTTCAGCTCAGGTCATGATCTCAGGCTCCTGGGATCGAGTCCCACATCGGGCTCTCTGCTCAGCAGAGAGCCTGCTTCCCTCTCTCTCTCTCTGCCTGCCTCTCTGCCTGCCTCTCTGCCTACTTGTGATCTATCTCTGTCAAATAAATAAATAAAATCTTAAAAAAAAAAAAAATAAAAACCTTACCTGGTGATAGCTGCTCAAAATAACAGCTACAAAAAACACCCTGCACTTCATACAAGCAGAGTTACAGTAAGACAGTACAGTCTATTTTCATCTAAGTGTCAGGACTATATGTTTTACTGTACGCTGTTTCATCAGTCTGAAGGCTAAAGCAAAAGTTACCAGTTATGGTAGAATTTACTTTTTAGGGGAAAAGTAATTACCTCCATAAACTAAATCCCAGATTTTTCTCCTTTTTAATGTTATAAAAGTAGTTATGATCAAATTAGAATATGTAGAAAATATATGGAAATGTTATTCTATCTTGATATATCACAAAACCAGCCCCCTTTATCTTCATAATATAGTGCTAAACACCATCCAGAAACAAACAAACAAACAAACAAAACAAAACAACCGGCTAGCCAAAAAGAAAAATAGAACTCAGATATGAAATGGAAAACTAAAGAACTAGTTAGGTTATTATTCTTAGCCATATCAGGGCAAAATAAACAAAGAAAAACTAGCCTGTCCTATTATGGAAATAAGGCTGCTGTGTCTGCTACGACAAAAATTTTTAAGTCAACTATTTAGCAAAGCCGACTGCCAAAAGATAACTGGTCAAAGGAGAAATATAGCATCATCACTGGATGCAATCCCAAGACAGTCAAGGAGGTAAATCTTTGCTCCTTCTCTTCTATTTCCAACTCACATAAAGAGAAACAGGATAGGGCAGGATTCAGGAATCACAGGCAAGGATAAAGAAAGTAATCACAAAATCTCAAGGACCAGTCTTAAACCTAATTTGTGAAATTTAACCTAGAAGGAAAGTTTCCAGTTATTTAAAAAAATGAAAACAAATATTATCCTGTAAACCGATGAATTATCTAAAGATCAGCACAACTTAGAAAATAGTAAGTTTTGATGTATTCTGAGGATTTTATTTTGCATATGTATTTATATTCTTTCTGCTGAGTTGTCTTCTCAATTTTAATGAATAAATCTATCTCCTTTTTTATGGTTTCAATATTCATTTAAATATGAAAAAATAAGCATAATCTTAGTTTCCGCTCTGCCATAAAATAGCTTGACCAAGTGTCTGGGCCTAACTTTCCTCATTTACATACAGAAAAGCATTGGTCCAAATGACTTAAATGAACACTTCCATCGTAAATTAATCGTTCTATAGTTCTTCATGAGGACTTCAAGTTATTTTGGGTAACAATCCCCTTTAACTGAAGTAACACTGTCCCTAGATGAAAACAGTGGGTATATTCCCCAGTCATTCACCACATCAACACTGGTGAAGACAGTACTACAGATTTATTTCCACCCCAACTTCACTTCATCCATCCTCCAGCACAATAAACGCATCACTACCTACTTATTTATTTACTTACAGAGGAAATGGGTAAACCAAGCCCCACTACGGAGAGGACAGTGGTTGTGACGGTACTGTCATGGTACGGATACTGGATGCTGTTGTCTTTACAGAAAAAGCCTTTCTGAAATGGACTTATTTGGCCCAAATTTAGAACAGCCATAGGCATGGAAGCTGTTGGGGAAGGGAAAAAAGATACACATGGTTAAATTCAATTCACTTCATTATGAAGTAAACTCTACTGAATGGGATGCAAATTTTAACCATATTTGGTCCTTTCTGAAAAGGATCAATACTCCAAAATACCCAAGAGTAGAGATAAAGGAAACCATGCAGCATTAGCTTGTCCATATCAGCCCCACACTTATCAAGTATAAATTCTCTTGCTTGCGTTGACCTCTGATTTTAAAGACAATCAATAAAAGAAATACCCAGAGAAGGGAGCAAAATTGGCCCACAGAACAATAAAGCTGAAAAAACAGGAGGCTTTCTATTTTACATTTTGTAACTAGTTTATTTTTAATCAAATTGATTGATATTTTTAGTATGTTTAAGAAAAAAAGGGAAAACTATAAATATATTTAGTTATCAATAATATAACAGCCAAAAATACTCGGGTGGGGGGGATAGAAACCTTTGTTTCACATTAAAAAGCAAATTAATAGGGTTAGGAAAAAATAGAAACCATAAGTGTATTTGATAATAGAAACAGAAAGAAACTAGCCTTTTTTTCCCAAAGATATATTTAAAATGATTAGCCCTGAAAGACTTGAAATCACTTGAGCCAATTATACAATCCATTTCAAATTTTTCACCCAAGTAAAGTGAAAGACCAAAGAGAAGTTAAATAACTTAAATGAGAAGCCTTGTAGTATATTGAAATTTACTATGTTTTTATGCTTTGTTTTATACAATGCAAACACTCTCACCTCTACTTGCTGTATGTTCGGCACTAGGTTAGGCCACACAAAGGGAGACAAACTAGTATAAAACTGACACTAGGTTCAAGAGCCTAAACCTTATGTGTAGAAACAGAATGTATATTGGAGGAAATTGCTTAAAATGTAATACCAAGATAGCTATGGGGAGGGAGGGGGGATGAAATTGTTCTGTATCTTGACTGTGACGGTTACCCATAACTCTTAGCATTTGTCAAAACTCACAGAATGTACATCAAAATAAGTGAATTTTATACTATGTAAATTTACAAAGAAATACAATAAAAAAGACATTAAGTGTGTCTAATTTCTAAAATGATATAAAAGGTCCTATAGGAACTCAGAGGTCAACGTGAACTAGAGTTATTAGAAAAGACTATTTTTAAAAAGGCAACTGAGTTGAACCTGTCATAGCAGGTAAACCACAGGCAATAGGGAGGGGTTCAGGGAGAGTATTTAGTGGTACAAAAAAGCAAGGTCAGCATGAGGTCGCACTAACAAGAGCACAGAGGGAATGAGCAAGGGGTTTTCAAGGTATGTAACATTTTAGAGCCAACTTGTACTGCGTGCTCCCACATGCCAGGCACTGGGCTACACAGATTAACTCCATTCTTACTTATAACCCTGCAGGTAATACCACTTCTCCCATTTTTCACATAAAGTTATTATGAGGCTTAGACAAATGTGGACCCTTGCTAAAATGAATAAGGAGTAAAACCAGGATTCCAGTACAGGCTGTTTCCACTGTCATTGTATATGTGGCCTCCCATGGAGGCAAGTGATCTGGATAAATTAAAACATGAGAACTGTGACAAGAAGTTGGGAGGTGGGAGACTGATGATTTGAAAAAGCTTGTTCAGTATAAAATACATATTATGTTCATAATGAAAACTCAAAGTTAATGGAACAAAATGTTCTTTGCTATGGATAACTCTTAATTCTTCAATTCTGTGGTTTTTGTTTTTTGCTTTTTTTAAGATTTTATTTATTTGACATAGAGAGACAACCAAAGAGGGAACACAAGCAAGGAAGGTGGGAGAGAGAGAAGCAGGTTTCCCGCTGAGCAGGGAGCCCGATGTGGGGCTCAATCCCAGGACCCTGGGCTCATGACCTGAGCTGAAGGCAGATGCTTAACAACTGAGCCACCCAGGCACCCAATTCTGTGGTTTTTAATGGGAAGAAGAGAGCTTGAAATTTTCGCATTTAGTAAAAAGAATTACATATTTACAATACTGGCCTAAAAAAGGACTTTTCCTGTAGGAAATAAAATATCACTGCCCTCTTAGCTCAGTCAGGATCAGCAACAGGGTAAAATAGGGGATGCTAGAAATTAAAAAAAAAAAAACCACAGTAGAAAGGAGACCATTTCATATAGCCTTGAAATAATCCAGTAATTAGCTGATAAGTAGTGTGTTAATAGTGAAAAAAGAAGAGAATGCACAAAGGAGTGTTCTGAATATAGAAATGATTTAAATTCATGCCTAACTACAAGTGCGGAGGCAGACCTGAAGAGGACACTTCAGGGTTTGGCAAGAAAGAGAATGGTGGGCCCACTGACAGAAATGTGAAACTGTGAGTGGGACATGGTTTATGTTGGAAGAAAATTAGTTTAGTATTGAGAATATTGCCTTTGGGGTTATCTGGTAACTTCTTAAATGCTCAGCCTCATCTCTGACTCTTCTCCATGCAGCCTTTAAGATTCCAATCAGACTGAATCATTTGCTGTTGCCTTTCCATGTTATGTTTTCAAAACCCTAGGTGGCTTTATTTACGTTCAGCCTTCTACTGGGGATACCTGCCCTCTCATTTCCCCTTCAGTCCAAGGCAGCCATGCCCTGTGTATTGGTCCAGCGGCAAATTATACACACATCTATCACACTATATTTCATATTGCCTATGACATTCTATCACCAACTTGAAGGCAAAGACTATCATTCTCATATTCTTTACACCAGGCACACACACACAGTGGGCTCTGAATAAAAATACATTAAATGGCTATAATGGCAAACAATCAGAAATAAAAAGAGATACCCAAGATACTGGCATTAGAGGTGGTAACTTATGCCAGGGGAATGCAACGGATCAGAAACAGCCTAAAATCAAAACTAACAGAGATAAAACAATCAGCTAATGACTAAATATCCATAATGAAATCATGGACAGACTGTAGGAAAAAAAGGAAAAGAGGATGACTACATGCTCTAGAGGGCAAAGGTTGTGTCCATTTTGTTCAGCAGCACACAATGGCCATTCTTGCAAAAGAATGAACAATAGAGAAGTAGGGCAATGTTGTGATACAAAAGCCAAGAGAAGTAGCTTAGAGTAACAAGTCAGTATCTGGGCAAAGGTAGGATGCGAATACTAAGACATCAAGGAGAGTGAGAACTGAGTAGTCTCTGAGGTCTGAGGAAAAAGGGATCTTTGGATAACCACCCTTTTATTATAATATTATGCCACCTCCACTAACAGAGCAATATCTTTATCAAGAAACTTCAGTGCTGAACTTCAATACTGGGTTGTCATTGTCTAAGCATGAATACTTTCTTCTAGTTAAATATATTATAATTATTTCCTTTATTACTCATATATTACACACACACGTACATTCCTATGAACTGAATTATGTGGCCCCCAGAATTCTTATTTTGGAGCTCTAAACTCCAATTTTTTCATATTTGGAGGCAGGTCTTTTAGTAGGTAATTAGGGTTAAATGAGGTCATAAATCTATTAACTTAATCCAATAGGACTGGTCTCAGAAGAAGAGGAAAATAGAGAGATCCCTCTCTCCCTCCATGTATATGCACCAAGGAAAGGGCATGACAGGACACAGGAAAATGCAGCCATCTATAGGCCAGGAAGAGGGTCCTCACCTAAACCCAAGCATGCTGGCATCCTGATATCAGAATTCTAGCCTCCAGAACTGTGAAAAAATAAACTTCTAATGTTTAAGCCACCCAGTCTACACCATAATGTCACAGCAGCCCAAAAAGACTAGGACGGATAAACACACACACACACACACACACACACACACACACACACACACACGGGCAAATCTAACCTCCCCCTCAAGAATAAACAAACACCTCTATTTTAAAAAGCAATGGAATGGGGAAGCTAGGTGATGGACATTAGGGAAGGTATGTGTTGCGGTAAGTGCTATGTATTGCCTAAGACTAGTGAATCACAGTCCTGTACCCCTGAAACAAATAATACATTATATGTTAATAATTTAAAAAAGGAAAAAAAGGCAATGGAATATTCTCTTCTGTAAAGATTATTTTCAACAGTAATTTTGGGGGATAGTAATGGAGAGTACTGTGTCTAAGTATTATAGGAAGATGCTTCTCGAAATAAACCATTTCATGGAACAGGTATATCATTATATAAAGGATATAGAAATATTTTGACCCAAATCATAATTCTAGTTTTTTTCTTAATTGAAATATTTCCATATGAGAAGTCGCTTTTTAAAAGTTCTTGCTAAACATTTTTCAGTCTTCTTAACACACTTGTTAACTATAGTATGTCTGCTCTTAGTGCATGCCTTCTAAGATATACAGAGGAAGATAAATAAATGAATACTTCGACAGATAGATATGCTTCCTATATTCTCCTTCAATAAAGTGATAATTGAAATCTCTCCCATATTATAGTACATACATCCTTAAAGACATGGTATTACAAAATACTCCAAAATTCCAAAAGGATAAATGGAATTACTCTCAAACACATTTTAAAGAGAAACTAATGTCAATTCTTAGTATGTAGAAGCACCAGGTTTTTCAGGTCTCTTTGCAAGGGGACTTGGCACAAAGCTGTAGCAAACCAGTTGCTGCAGTTGCACCACCCTGTCTTCAGCTTCAGGATGTTTCTCATGGCCAGAAATGCTCTTAGTCGTCTCCAAGATCAAAGCATGCAGTAAGGGATGCCTGGATGGCTCAGTCAGTTAAGCATCTGCCTTTGGCTCAGGTCACCATCCCAGGGCCCTTGGAGGCTCACAATGCGCTCTCTGCCCGGCGGGAAGTCTGCTTCTCCCTCTGCCGGCCGCTCCTGTTTGTCCGCATGCGCTCCGGCTCGCGCGCATGTCTCTCTCTCTCTGACAAATAAATAAAATCTTAAAACAAAAACAAAGCATGCAACAAGCAACAGCAACACAGAGCCACCAGAAACAGACATCCGATTTCCATGACAAATATGGTAATGCTGTATTAGCCAGTGGAGCTACTTTCTGTATTGCTGTACGTGCATACACAGCAACACAAACTGGAACAGAATGGATCTTGTCCCCTGTTGGCAGCATCACCCCAAAGGAATGGAGAGATCAGTAATCATGCCAGCCGGTATAATATTGAACAGTTTCAAAACAAATTCGTAACTGATCCCAAGTAAAAACACAGTGCACCCATTAAAATACAGCATGACTGAAAAAATAAAGCACATCTGAAACCTAAAGAAAAATAAGTTGAAGCAACAATTTTTAAAAAGTGCTAAATTTACTTCATGAGAAGAACAAAATAAAAATCTAGACATTAAAGTGATTAAATGGACTTCAGTACATACTACCTCCCCATGTTTTCTCAAAAGATCCTATTTCAGACATCTAAGTAAGTATTACGCCATCCAGGGAAATTCAAATGTCCATTCTCTTGAAAATCTCCCTTCTTATTCATTCAGACATTTCAATTCCTATTATATTGCAACCACAGTGCCAGGAAAAAAGACTGGAAGGGGAGACAAATGAATAAGGGTTCACCAAAAAATGTTTAATAAAAGAGATAGTGCTACAGGAAAGTAACAGCTATAATTACAAGCAAAAGTGAAGCTTAGAGTATTGAGAAAATGCAGCAATCAGGACCCCAGCAGGAAACAGCACCCTTAAACGGAGTAATTTAAGAACCGCTTAATAAAGGACTATTTGCAAGGTATGGAAGACGGTCAGAGTCAAGGGACAGTGCAACCTCCTGAAGCTGCCACCCCTAAGCCTTAAAAGTACAAAGAGGACAGCTTCATGAGAACTGTGACCTCTGGGAAAGCAAACAACACATGAAGTGGCAGGAGAAGCCAAAAAATTAACACGGCAACCCTACTCTCCTCCTGTCAATGTTTCCCATTGTCCAAACACATCTAGAACTCAAAGGGGAAGGTCAGCCTCCCGGCACTGAGGGCAGAGTAGGCAATGATGAGAACCGGTCCACAGAAGGAAATGGAATATATCCAGAGCCACATATTAGAACAAGGTAAAACCAGTTAGGGTCTCACCATGGAATAGATAATAAATAAAAGTGGATAACTGTGGAAAGCCTCATCAATGAACTATTTACAGAATCTGTACTAAAACTATATATTAGGAACTTTAAATTTTATTCTGTGGGTAAAGGAGACACACAATCCAATCTGTACTTTAGCAGGGGGGAAAACTCTTGAGAAGAGCCATATGAAGGAAAAAGCAGTGTAAAGTTAGAATAGAGGGAAAGTCCAGAGCCAAGAAATACAGTGTATTTCTTGTATGTGTATGAGAGATGCTGAGGGCCTGAAATAGAGAAGCAATAGCTGGAATAGAAGAAACAGATTCTAAATATATTTAGGAGAGAACTTTAGGCCATGTCTCTTGAAACATATACATGGATAGGTGTCTTTCTCTTACACACATCTACCTACATACATTCAGTCTTTGGTATCTCTCCAGAATATATTTTCCACTTTTCCTTTGAGTAGATGACTGTTAGCATTCCTCCCACAATCCTGCTTACAATAAGCACTTCAAGGAATATTTGTTGAATAAATAAATGAACAAATGAATAAACAAGTGAGCAAAAGCCTCTGAGGCACATAAAACATTTGTGTAACCATAAACTCAGGTTTTCAAATGTTTTAAGTAACTTGAGTCTTTTGGAAAGAAACATTTAAACAAATAAATCAAGAAAAGACCCAAAAACAAAAACAGAAAACGGATTATCAATCTGAAGTTCAAGAACATGCTAGGGAAGCACTTCCAATTCTATGTTCTAACAACTATTTCTCAAGCATGTTTTCCACTAGGCAGGCAAAGTGTTGACAAATAAAGATAAACAGGCTGATATACCCACGTTGAATGCTACAAGAAATTTATAGTTCTATAAATGCCTGGAATCCTGAGGGCAATGCCTGTACACAGAAAGCTTCAGATTTGGCTATTGTGGAAGCCCTTCTCCTGGCAGCACCCCTTACTCTTTCCTTAGGGAGTAAAGAAGTTGGGGCCCCAAACCAATCCTCTTTACTGATTCCCCCAAAACAGAGGCCCACAACTTCCCTGCCAAAAAGAACAAGGGTCAGATGTGAAAAAGAGAGGACAGAAAGTATAAAGCATTAATACTTCAAGACAGGACTTTACAAATAATTAACAATCAGCTCCAGATCCATCTTTTCCTAGCCTCTTCTCTAGAACCACTAGAAACAATCAGATCTGAAACTTAATCACAAAGCACACATTTGCCTACCTGCCCATAACAGTAGTATTGGATTTCCAGTCTCAGCACCTGCCTCTAAACATCTTCAGAGTTAGCAAAGAACTTTGTTCAAGATTCCCACATAAAATGTTATCACATACTGTACAACTCTATAGTACATACTATACTGTACACTCTCAGTAAAAAGGATAAACCATAATGTGGTATCTTATTCACCAATAAAAAATATTTGCTCTTACCAGAAATACCTAAAATAATCAGCAGCCTAACTCACAACACTCTTAAATAGCCATCCTGCTGGTCTTGCAGCAATTTATAAACCCAAATCACAAAACACAAATATCCTTAGAAGAAAGGTTTCCTTTATAGTGAAAAGATTAATATTATGGTTGTGGATTTTGACTGTGAATCCTTATAGGTTTCACTACTCAAAAAACGATTAATCATCTTCCACGGCCCTTCTCATATATGTCCAAGAAGAAGAATAAAAACGAACATGTATTGAGAAACTATTATAGGTCACGATCATGCTAAGGCACATACAAGTGTATGTTATCTTCATATAAAAACATATTGGGGAGCTGAGGTGGTATGTGTCTGACTCTTAATTTCAGTTCAGGTCCTGATCTCAGGATTGTGGGATCGAACCCCGCATCAGGCTCTGCACTCAGCGCAGTCTGCTTAAGAGTCTCTCTCCCTCTTCCTTCGCCTCCCACTCGCTTGCTCTCAAATGAATAAATCTTTTTTAAAAAACTGTACTTATACTTCAGACTTACTACCATAAAATCTGGAAAAAATTTTAAAACCTAATGAATGAGTATGGATCATATACATAGAAATATGTCCAATATATTGTTAAGTAATCAAAATAATCTATACAAACACTATATTCAGTATAATTTCACTTACATAAAACAAATTATGTGTTTGTATCTAAATTGTCATCAGAAAGCCTAGAATATATCACCAACTTTTAAGCAGTTATGTCCAGAGATGGTATTCATACAAATCAGTAAGCAAACTGATTTCCTACTGTATATACTTCCATGTTTGAGTATTTTACAACAAAACAAAAGGCCAAAATAATTAATTTTGAAATTAAAAAAAATACTTTGTCACAATGAAGTTCTTCATTGTGTTTCCTGAAATGCTATACATGCAACCTACCTGAAAAAGTCCTATCTATGGGAAATATATTGTTTGAATCCAGGACAAAGCAAAAGCCTATTTTACTCTCTTGTTTAAAACAAAAAACAAAGCAATAGAAATCATCCCTTCACTTTTTAACCTGACTGACAGGATCAGAAAGAAGTACACTTATAGTAAAATAATTACTTTGGGGATGTCTGCTCTCATAATTTTTGAGAGCTATGCTTATCTATCACATATTAAGTAGATAAATCAAAACTCTATATCTAGGGGGCGCCTGCATGGCTCAGTGGGTTAAAGCCTCTGCCTTTGGCTCAGATCATGATCCCAGGGTCCTGGGATTGAGCCCCACATCGGGCTCTCTGCTCAGCAGGGAGCCTGCTTCCTCCTCTCTCTCTCTGCCTGCCTCTCTGCCTACTTGTAATCTCTGTCAAATAAATAAATAAAATAAAATAAAGAATTAATTCACTTGACATTCCTACATCTTCTCCTAATTCTCCTTCCCACCTCCGCTCCTCCCATTTGTATCCTTTTCCATCATCTTTCTTTGCTCTCTATATATTGCCTCCTTATCTGGTTATATTATAGAACTAAAGTCATTTTTAGTATTAGTTATGCTAATTACAATTTTATGTTTTCTGTCCTAGTTTCAAAAGCAGGATTTCGGGGTGCCTGGGAGGTTCAGTTGTTGGGCGTCTGCCTTCCACTCAGGTCATAATCCCAGGGTCCTGGGATCCAGCCCCACATCGGGCTCCCTGCTCAGTGGGAAGCCTGCTTCTCACTCTCCCACTACCCTGCTTCTGTTCCTCTCTCTCTGTGTCTCTCTCTGTCAAATAAATTTTTTAAATGTTAAAAAAAAAAAAGCAGAATTTCATTTCTCGAAGGAAAAGAGAAAACATTCATTCAGTACCTGCTATTTGCCAAGTATTTGTCTATGTATTGTCTCCAACAATTCCATGAAAGGGAAAAAAAAGACAATCCTCTAAAATCTGTAGATTTGAAAACTTAAAAGTCACTAAGTTGTAGGTCAAGAATCAAAATGAAAATCACAAAATAGTTTGAAATGAACAATGAAAGTATTATATTCATTATACTTAATAACTTATTTTTAAATCTCAAGAAAGTGAAAATGTACTACCTATATCTCTGGGCTAAATCTTACCAGAAACTCAGAAACACTAAGTAACTCACCCAAGAGTACACAGCTTGTGGGAATAGAGTAGGGCAAATAATCATTATTACACAGGTGGTAAGGAGAGAAGCCAGCATTTTAACAAAAAGTTCCTTATCTTTTCACCACATCATACCACCTCTTTTTTAGGAAAGGAGTCTAACTACTAGGGTCTCAGTTTCCATACCTACGAATGACAAAGAAGAATGACATTATCTCTTAGATCCCTTTCAGTCAAGTCCATGATTCTATGAGTCTAAGCTGATCTGCACATATAGACAAATAACTGACTTCCTTCGGTCAGATTGCGGGTGAAAGTGGAATTGCTTTGGATGAGCTAGGCTACATCTTAATCTACTATGTGTGGGCTGACTGAGACATCCTGATGTCTAAGTACACTTTGCTGTAAACTACAAAAGAGAAATGTGAAACCTCAGCAAAACTTAAAACAAAAATAAACAATGAGGGAACTGCTTCTAGGAGCTCATGTTTTACCAAAAAGGGTAATGCATAAAACCTTTATGTAAGAAATATTCTCCCTTTGAAAAAAAAAAAGTCCAGCATATGTCAATTTAACCATGTTTGTGAGTTTTTCTACATATAATATACTTGAGTCTAACAAGTAAGTCTACAGTTACATTTGTGAAATTTGCTTCTATGAACCCTTTCATTTTCCCCTTTTAGCAATCCTAGGTTAAAAGTAAACAAAAATTTTTTGGCTCTTTACTATTTTGTGCTACGTAAGCAGTTTTTAGAAAATTGCATTCATTCCAAACTTAAGGAATGTTCTTTATTTAGTGTCCAATTCAGTTTGAACAAAATACATTTGTGGGGGTGTATAGTATTTTTCTTGCTTTCTTTGGAAACAGGTGTTATATATTCTCTACAGAATCACAGGAGAAATCTTCCTGTTGACAAGAATTACGTGTTATTTCCGAATAGAGTTTTCTTCTCGTCCTTTATAAAGGATCATTAGGTGTCCAAAAGCAAAAAGAATCACTCAAAAATTTCTCAACTTAACAAATTAAACTAGTAAGTTTGTAGGTAAGAGAGATGGTTCCCTTTACGGATTCAGTGCACTCCTAATTAATATGCCTCTTCATTTGACACAAATGTTTCACGTTTAGTACACAGCTAGACACTCACATCTGACACTCAAGAGAGAATGTAGACTAAAGATAAATACCAGAAATGATCAATTATAAAGAGGACAGGCCATGAGATTTTATTTAGATCCCTCAGAGAAAGTGACAACGGCCATAATCTTGGAAAGAAAACACAAAGTCAACAAAGCCAACTAATAAGGAATGGAACTTTCAGGAAAATAGGATGAGAACATGAAGGAAAAGATAATGTCAGGGAAAATGAAGGGGTATTTTTAAAAAATTACCAGTAACAGGAGCTACTTTTTACTTAACTCTCACCCTATATCCTGACAGAATTCTAGGTGTTGCAGCTTTGTAATCCCTCAATAACTTGTAAAGATAGATATTATTACAACATTTTGAAGATGAAGAAACCTGCCCAAGGCCACATAGTTGTAGAGTTAGGATCTGAACCCAGGCCAATGAGGCCATGAGCCCACTGAGTTCATTTGGTCTTAGCAAATGCCACTTACAAGGAAGCTGAGCAGAAAAAGAATAGACAAGAGGTCACTGATAGAAGGACTACAGCACCTGAACTGAGAATAGAAAGACTGGCAAGATTTAAGGAGTGAAGACTGAGCGGGTAGAGGTGACAAGGGCACCTGGGCAGCTCAGTCAGTTAAGCCAGAAAGGCCTTAACGATGTAAATGAATGGACGGAGCTACAACCAAAGTAGATGGAGGAAATGAAAGCATAGGTAGACAACCAAGACCATCAAGAACAGGGTTAGCTAGCATTTTTTACAAAAAAATTTATAAGCTTCCTATTTCATTTGTAGTGCTACGCAATGTAGTCAGGACACAAGTCCTCTTTAGGGAAGTCACGTCCAGTTACTAGTACTGGCTTCACCTTTCTTCCCTGTTCCCATGCTCCCCCTGGCCCTTTGGCCCTGATGGGAAAGCATGGCAAAGAATCAAGAGAACTAAAACAGTGTGCGTACCTCTGTGCGTTTGGCACCTTACTGAATATTTAACATTAATTTTCACTTCATCCTCATAATACTAGAATAGAAGCTCCATTAGGAAAGGATTTTTTTGTTTTGTTCGCTGATCTATCCCAAGCACCTAAGTCAGTGCTTAAAAGAGGGCAGGCCCTCAAGTATTTGATGAATGCACAAAGTCACCTTGTAAAACAGGTATTATTATCCCCATTTTAAAGATGAGAGGATGACTCAGAAAGGATAAGTAACTTAATTAAAGTCATAGATATAATAAGGGTGAAATTAAAAATATTTAACAACTAGTGCTGCACCAGCACTGGCCACTCAGAATAGACACCAGCTGGTGCTAGAAAAGCTGGGTTCTGCTTCAACCTTTCGTTGAGGATCTTAGAGAGGTCCACAGCAGGGTGGTTGTGGGCTGGAGAAAGGAAAACTCAGATGTGTATTACTGGCTATCAGCTGTGATAAAATGTGGTACATCCAGGTTTCAAACATATACTGATTTAACTCTAAATCCTTCTAAATGAAGTGGGAAACAGGGGCACGTGGCTGGCACGATCCGTTAAGCATCTGACTCGAGGTTTTGGCTCAGGTTGTGATCCTGTATCTTAAGATCAAATCCTGCATCAGGCTCCATGCTCATCGTGGAATCTTCTTGAGATTCTCTCTCCCTCTTCCTCTGCCCCTCTTGCTCATAATCCCTCTCTAATATAAATCTTTTTTAAAAAATGAAGTGGGAAACAGTATCATTTGCTAAAAAAAAATCAGAGACCAAAGGATAAATGGAGGTTTTCATAGAGCAGAAAAACATCAAAACAACTGTAATGGAATAAAGAGACTAACACACTCAACAACTGCAATGGGAAATGGAATTAGAAATGCATTAAAGATTGATCACTGAGCTCAATCTGTTGCCAGACAACACACACACACACACACACACAATGATCCAACTCAAGTAGGGCACTGAGAAATAACAAATATGAAAGGGCAAAGTGAAACTATACTGTGAGGATGTTCTGTCCCAGGTAAATATCATGGATAGGTGTCAATAAAAAATAAAAAACCAACACTGGCTCTTGAGCAAGAAAGGGCTTGGTGAAAGCTGTACTGCAGAAGGATGAGTTTGTGTAAGATAGAGGTGGAAGAGTGGAAAGAGCCGTGCACCAGGTAGGAGGGGTCGGCAGCACTGTGTTTGGGTGTGATTCACAGAGATGGTACTGAAGTATCCGGGGCAAGAGTTCAAGAAACAGAGCAACCTCGGGCTTTTACAGACACCTGCACTCTGGTCACTGGCTTGAACTGACCACAACATCTCTGTGGCTGATGGTTTTACTATAAAAAGTACTTAAGTATCTTGCTAGGTTTTTTTTTTCATTTTGTATTTAAGTTGGGACAAAGGGGAGAAAAGGAGGTTTTGTAAGTGACATTTACCAAAGAAGGATTTTACTTTTTGTACTTTTCTGTCAATAATGACCTACAATACACTCAACCTTGCAGTTTCTTAGTTCATCAAGACACACAAAATAAATTTGTGTATATATTTAAACAGATGTTTTTGAAAAAAGAAATCCAGGACTATAACGGCAGGTTATTTTAATATGGACTCAGATTGCTACACACGCACGCGCGCACACACACACAGCCTATTTATTCATACACCAACAAAAATAGAAAGGAAGAAGTTGGTCACCTGTTGTTCCCTGCCCAAAAGACACAGAGTGCCAACTGGCCAGGAACATATATTCCTTCCACCCTCTCATGGTAACAGCTGTTCCCTTTCTTTTTCAAGATGGCAAAGGTCACAGTCAGTAGCACACTTTCCTTGCAGATTTCTATGTACAAAAGGCTAGGAGATGGCTGACGTAATAGGGTATGGGGAGAGACGGCTAATTTTCTTCTATTTTACTTTCTCCTCTGTGCACTTATCAGCAATCTATTTTGGGCTTCTTTGATATTTGAAGCTGTAACTATAATCATTTCTCAGCCAAAAAAAAAAAAAATTCTGTTTACGTGAGACTGGAATTTGGAGTGATAAAAGCATTTTGAGAGTTCAAGGTCAAAAACTGTAGCAAAATTCTACAATAACATTTACATCATTAGTGGTTGCCTAATTAGAAATGCATTATGCTAAGTGAAGAAGCCAGACTCAAAAGGCTACATACTGCCTGATTTCATTTATATTACTTTATAGGATAGAGAACCAATCAGTGGTTGCCAGAGATCTAGGATGCGGAAGGATGTGACTACAAAAGAATAGCATGTGGGAATTTATTTGGGGTAACAGATCAGTTCTGTATCTTGTATAGTAGTTACATGACTCTAAAGCATAAATTGTCTAAGTTCATAGAACTGTATGTCAAAAGAGTGAATTTTACTCCTGACTTAAGCCTCATTTCACATTTCTCTATTTCCCATATCTGTTCCAAACCTCTTGCCACACTCTACACAATGACCCCACCTTCCACCTAGCTAACATCTACTTGCTACTCTAGCTTCTATTTAACTACTCCTAACATCTTTCCTTTGATGTGGCACAGTAAGGTCCTGCATAGAGTTGGGACTTCCCCACCTAACTTGAGTTTACTTCTGGCATTCTGCCAGTTACTAAACTTAAGGGAGCATGGGCAAATTACTTACCTATCTGAGCTGAATTTCCTCATATGGAGAATGAAAAAAAATACTGTTTATATATCTTCCATAACAGTTGTAAACTAAGAGCCAAGTAATGTGCCTAACAGAACACGAAGCACATTAAGAGAGCTTAATTGGTACTTATTCTCTATTTTTTCCCTCTGCCTATTGCCTCTAGTGAAAAAGTACCAAACTTGGAAGATCTATCAACACATACACAAGAAGATTTCATCAAATTATCAACTATATTACTTTAGATAGCTTTCTTCAAAGGCTTGTCAATGGCCAACACATTTCAGAAAACAACCTAGGATAGTGAATCAAAGGAAAGATTCTTCTTTGAAGAGGTTCCTCTTTGAAAAGTTTACTTAGTCATTAAAGAAATTATGACCTATAGGGTTCTATCTAGGTATTATTTAAGCTTTTAAAACCAAGCGTCATGTATCCAGTTGAGAACACCTAGTTAAGCTACTTCTCTGAATATAAAATGAGTCTTCCAGTCACAGCAATCCCATCCACAAGCTTTGCTTAACCAACAAAGTCTCTCTTATTGTAGTTGGTCAAGTAAGAGATAACTTCTCGCACACAGTGGGAAGGCCTATATTCCAAAGAATAACAACCGTGAGGGGCACCTGGGTGGCTCAGTCGGTTAAGCATCTGCCTTTGGCTCAGGTCATGATCCCAAGGTCCTGGGATGGAGCCTCAAGTTGGGCTGTCTGCTCAGTAGGGAGTCTGCTTCCCCCTCTCTTTCTCTGCCTGCCTCTCTGCCTACTTGTGATCACTCTCTGTCAAATAAACAAATAAAATCTTAAAAGAAAAAAAAACTGTGTGTTTACTATTATACTGTTTCTTGAATAAAGCTGGCAAACTGATACCTTTTTAAAATTTCTAGAACAGTCATCTTCTAGAAAAATGTATGCATAACTGCCTCTTGAGAGGCAGCCAACTGGTGGTTGGGGGCAGATTTAAAAACCTTTCAGGAGATTGCTTTAGTAACAAAGGAAATCAGAATTATTTGATTCCACCATTTTGGTACAAAATTAGTTATCTCAGTGCTCAAAATATGAGTAAGAAATAACTCAGGAGTCAAAATTACAAATCAAAAATTTTCAATAGCCTACTAAATAAAATCCAGACCTGAAACCACAAATGCATTTGACAGTTCATGTACCCCTCCCAATAAAAAATGTATTGTATAATATAAACCTTAGAAGTATTTATGTGGATCCATCATGTCTAGTCTGAAATTACGCCAACTGGCCAGGGTCCAAAACTAAAATAAAATTATACTAAGATGAGTCTCAGAAGAAAAACATGAAAATGTTTACTTTGGCAGAAGTCACCAAGTGGCATATCAAAATTAGTAAGTTTTGTTTAATGTACACACACACATTTTTTTAAAGGCACACAAGCCAAAAAAGTTGGTAAAATTCCTTTCTTAATGGTTATGATTATTGCAGTAGCAAATCATACATCTGTTTTCCCAAAAATATATGTTTGTACTACTCAAGTTGTTTTACACAGAAGATAAGCTGAAGAAGCAAGGATTCCCACCAATTATTACTTCAAGGCAAACATACAATGATGAAACTACACAATGAACATCAGCTACCTGGGAAGCAAGAAAAAAGACAGGCAGGCATTAGTTTGTTAAGTGCTTGTTAAGTACCAGGTGCTTTATTTATAAAGATTCTCACTTATTCCTAACAAATCTATTACACAGGCCAAATTCTCTCCATCACACAAGGAAAGAAACCGAAGCTCAGCAGGATGAAATAACCATCTGTGTGACCCAAATGAAGAATACATAGCAAAGGAGATTTCTGAAAGCAAGTTTGCCAGGCTCCACATCTCAAAACTCCACCATACTTGGTAACGGTTATTTGGAAAACAAAGGTATGAAGTAATCCATTGTTCTCAGCAAAGAGGGTTCTTCAAGAGGAGTTCAATTATTCCTATACAGGACCATTGATATAAAAATGGTATTCCTAGGGGTTCATGGCTGGCTCAGTAGATACAGAATGCCATTCTTGATCATGAGTTCAATGTACCATATTGGGTATAAAAACACACATATACTTGGGAGTTGCTTTTTTTTTTTTTTTTTTTTTAATAAAATGTATTCCTATACCTGACAAGATTATTCTTGCCCCATCTGGCATATCATAGGTAACCATGACAACCTATTATTTTAGGCCATTAGTATGTCAGCTCATAGCCCTAACTGATCTGCTCACATTCTCAGAAATGATTCTGCTGGCCTGTGCTTGGAATCTTCTCTACTATATTCTCCTTTCTCAGTCCAACATTTTTTTTTTAAGATTTTTATTTTTTTTTTTTTAATTTGTCAGAGAGAGAGAGAAAGTGAGGGAAAGAGAGCACAAGCAGTGGGAAGGGAGCAGAGGGAGAGGGAGAAGCAGGCTCCCCACCGAGCAAGCCTGAGGCAGGGCTGGATCCCAGGGTCCTGGGATCATGACCAGAGCTGAAGGCAGATGCTTAACTGACTGAGACAACCAGACATCCCCCCAACATTTTAAAGTAATTACCAATACCCACAATTTCCATTTTTTCACCTAATACCCACTTTTCAGAGCACTCCAATATGGAAATTGCTTTCTTACATGAGATTACCAATGATCTTTTTGTAACAAAATCCAATAGACACTTCTCAGATTTTAACTTACTGGACCTTTCAAGAGAATGCAGACATTGTTACCACTCTTTCCTTGGGGCACTCTCTTCACTTGGCTTTCCAGGAACATTCTCCTAGCTTTTAGTGTTCCCTCTCAGTCTTGATGTTCTTGATTTTTTTCAACAATCTGAAAGTCTAGTGTTTCTCAAAACTTCTTATAACCTTCTCTCCTTCTCATTTTGTAACTCCCATTTGGGATTTCACCAATTCTCATAACTTCAATTACCATTAACACATCAGTGACTCCCTCTCAAAAGTCAGACCATTCCTCTGAGCTCTAGACCCATTTATGCAAACAAGGACTTGACACTTCCCCTTCAAAATCTCAAAGGCACCTTAAACATAAACCAGAACTGGGGCACCTGGGTGGTTCAATCAGTTAAGTATCTGTCTTCAGCTCAGGTCATGATCCCAGAGTCCTGGGATCAAGCCCTGCATTCTCCCTCTCCTCTCGTTCTTCTCACTCTTGTTCTCTGTTGCTATGTTTGTCTCTCCCGCTCTCTCAAATAAATAAAATTTTTAAAAAAATTATCTCTTCCAGACCCCTCTTCCTATCTCAGATCAGGTTCTCTCCTAGTGCTCCCCAGCTCAGTACTGGCAGGAATCAACATCAATCCATTAAACAAGCCAGAACCTTCAGAGCTATCCTCACTATCTCCAACTTCCCACATCCAATATGTCACCAAAATCTTTTCATTTTACCTCCCAGAATTCTCAGATCCATCCGCCTTTCTCCATAGCCATCATTACCTCTTTAGTCTCACTACCATGATCTCACTTGGACTATTTCAACAGCCTTCTTAAAAAATTTTTATTTATTTATTTATTAACATATGATGTATTATTTGTTTCAGGAGTACAGGTCTGTGAATCATCAGTCTTACACAATTCATAGCACATATCCTCCCAATGTCTATCACCCAGCCACCCCATATCTCCCTTCCCCCTCCCCTCCAGCAACCCTCAGTTTGTTTCCTAAGATTAAGAGTTTCTTATGGTTTGTCTCCTTCTCTAGTCCCATTTTGTTTCATTTTTCCCTCCCTTTTCCCCATGACCCCCCCGCCCTGCCTCTCAATTCCTCTCCCTAAATCCATCCTTTTCCAGCCTTCATCCATCTATTATTCTAACCTATAGCCAAACTCATCATTTTAAAAAGCTATCTCACATTCTCCTATTCAAAACTCTTTTTATAAGCCCTCATAATACCCATCTCTCTCCTTTATAGCACTTAACTGATTCATTTTTGTATTTATTTGTGTGATTCCATGAATCTCCTCTGCTTAAGAGTGTGGCACACAGGGGCACCTGGGTGGCTCAGTCAGTTAAGCATCTGCCTTCGGCTCAGGTCATGATCCCAGGGTCCTGGGATCCAGCCCCAAGTCAGAATCAGGCTCCCTGCTCAGAGGGGAGTTTGTTTCTCCTGGTCCCTCTGCCCTTCTCCCTGCTAGTATTCTCTCTCTCGCACTCTCTCTCTCAAATAAATAATATCTTAAAAAAAAAAAAGTGTGGCACACAACATGTGAGACAAATACCTGTGGAATAAACAAATGCCTACTATGTAACACACATAAGCCAAAGAGAATATACCGATAAAGACCCAGTCCTTTTCAGATAAAGAAACTGAAGCAGTGAATTTTGGTGATTTATCGTAACTATAGGTGAAAGAATTGGAATTCAAACTCAGACCTGTAGGTTTCCAGTGTCCACACATTTAACTTTTTATGCATCCCATAAATACAAAAGAATTCTCTAAAAACTTTTATACATTAGTAAAAATAAATGGAAATCATTTCATATCTTGGTAAAACAAATTTTTTAAAGTTCTGTTGAAACTACAAAGTAAAACATTCTAACCTCTTTAAAATGGAATAACAGTCTGTTTCCCTCTTATTTTGCCTAATAGTACTGTGCATAGATAAGATGAATACACAGATATGATTCACACCCTTTATTATTGTAAATATTAATATGTCTGTATGTCATATTACATAAACACCTTCTCCTGAATTATATTTAGATAACTCACTGAAATATGCCTATGGCTAGCCCCTGTATGAACTGTAAGATTTCATTATTTGTTCTATCTGACAGTTCAAAACGTCAAACTTGTCAACTTTTACTATAACTTTGACTTACAAAATACTCAACAAAGTTTTGTTTCTTTTAAGTAAGCTCCATGCCCAGTGTGGAGCCCAAAGAGGGAGCTGGCTTCAACTCACAACCCTGAGATCAAAACCTAACTGAGATCAAGTCAGACGCTTACTGACTGAGCCATGCAGGAGACTCCCACCCCAATAGCTCATTCTTAATCATGAAAAGTCCAAAGACAGGACATATGGGTAACTTACACAGCATTTTTTCAGTAATCTGACTTTTTTCCCTAGTAAATCTTAGACAAAGTTTGAATTAATTGACCAACCTAAAGGATAAATTCCTTACTTTTAAAATCACTATAAATGTGACCCTTAAATTTTTCCAAATGAAAAATCAGAATCTCCACCACAATCCCTTTACTGGGCAGCAAGCAATCTCAGGCCTTTAGGAAGCACAACCTCATGATTAATTCTCTCATCCTTTCTATCAAAGAAACTTCATCCTCTTCTGAACTCCTCTTAGAAGGCAAAAACAGATCATCCAGCAATATTCACTTCCTTCATTTTCCTTGTTTCCTTTTTCCCCACTCTCCTTTTTGACTCCCTTTTTATTAGAAGTAATTTATTTCCGATGAGCACCGGGTGTTACATGCAACTGATGAATCATTGAACACTACATCTGAAACTAATGATGTACTACTACTATATGTTCGCTAACTGAAATTAAATTAAAAAAAATTTTTTAAATAAAGTAAAAAAAGCCCACATCAGTGCCTTTAGGCTCTAGAGGCTCACTTGAGTTTCAAATTTCAGTAATGAGTACTGAATAGCTCAGTGACTTTAAATGTATGTTTTTAAGTTATTAGCAAGCAAAAAATATGCTCTCAAATGGGACTCAATTTTGTCAAGATTTTCTTACAACTTTGGCCATGGAATTTTAATTCTGCTATATTTTTAATGGGTGTTGAGTTTCCATGTCTAGAGAGTAGATGAAATCCTTAACTGTTCAATGGTATCTATACCCCAATGGCCTACATAGTAATAAACCAGTCGGACAGCTACAGCTACACAGTAACATTGAGGTCTCACCATTTTAATCACTAATTGGTTAATGAACTAGTCTGTACTGAGGAAAACAGAAACACAATCTCAGATAATGCAATCACTCTACTTCAAAGAATATCTCTCACCTGTTTATTATCCAGCAGGCCAATGGAACAGAACATAGGACAAGCAGATTACAAGATTAGAAGAGATTCCCTTGGTGCATCAGATCTTCGCCAAAAGAATCTGACAGACTTCATAGAAGACAAACTGCTGTTGATACAATAACCTCCTGATATTCAGCAGACTTGGTTAAAACTGTGGTTTCTTTCCCTTTTTAATTAGATGGTAGGCAAACATTAATTTATTTTTTTAAGAATTTATTTATTTATTTGACAGAGAGAGATCACAAGTAGGCAGAGAGACAGGCAGAGAGAGAGAGGAGGAAGCAGGCTCCCCACTGAGCAGAAAGCCCAATGTGGGACTTGATCCCAGGACCCTGAGATCATGACCTGAGCCCAAGGCAAAGGCTCAACCACTGAGCCACCCAGGTGCCCCCAAACATTAATCTTTAAAAAAAAAAAAAATCAAAATCTCCCTTCACTGAAATTTCAGTCAGTCTGACCAAATTATATTTTACATTGGCTTTTCAAGATAGCACATGTCCCAATTTCTCACAATATGACTGATACAGGAATAATAAACTAGTTGCAAGATTTCATGAGCCACTTGGTCACTGATAAAACTGTGTACCTAAGTATGGCAAAAGAGAAAATTCAAGTAGGGGGCCTGTATTACTTTGATTACTTTGTATCAAGGCCCATCACTACTTCCTAAACACTTTCCACCTTTTTCCTACTTTCTGTTGAGAACACTCACGTAATTCTTGACTAGATTAGACTTATAATTGATCACCTATAGGTCTGTTCCAGTTGCTCAAAACACCTCCTTGAATACTACATGTTCTGTCTTCCTACTGTAAGTCCCCTGGTGTCAACTGCTCTAATATATTACGCAGCAACTGACTCTTCTTAATAAGCAAGGTTTGCTTACCACTACAATCCTGAGATATATACAGGCAGCTATTATTCTCATTATAAAGTACACATGAATAAATGAAGCAGCCCATGAGATCCTGCCCATGTGATCACTGAGAGTAGCAGAAGCAAGACCAGAATTTTATTTCCAAGCCAACGGCTTTAATTATTAGATCATACTCTGAACTATTTAAATAGTTACATAAAGAAATTGCACTACTGGAAAACATCCATGACATCATATCCTAAGCAAAGGGGAAAGTCCATATAAAAACATCTCCATAAAGGTAATTTACTTGTTACTACATTTGGTTCATAATTAGGCTATCTTCAATGGCAGCACTTAGAATCTCACTCATATTGTGGTACATAAAGTTAATATTAATGTAGATATCCAACACTAGCTATAAAGTTGAATATTACCCATAACCTGCCTAACAAGTTTTGATAACATCAAAGTTTAACAAAACCTTTTTGCCAACTCGAGCAGTGGGTCAGAAACAATACATATTTGGAAAAGTGCCCTTTTAAAATTCCTTTCTCTTATCCATGCCATTTGAAAAAAATAAAAATAAATGTCACTTGCTTCTGTTACACTGCATAACTATGTTAGGTACATTTTCCAATCAAATTGGGATATCGCTTAAAAAATTATGTTTTTTAATAATAGGTTTAGAGTTAATATTATAAAAGTATGATTTTTAATTACATTTAGTCATACACTTAGTAAACTGCCTTTATGCAGAAGGTTATCAGCTAAAATTGGGCTATCCCAGAACACTGCAGATGGGTGTGACCACTACATACATCTGCTTCTTAAACTCTATGGAAAGAAGAAAGGATAAATTCTTACTGATAAAAAGAAGTTACAAATGAGAACAGCTTATGTTTAGCTCCTTCATACAAGTTAGCTCTTAACCAGTTTATATTTAAGACTTAAAAAACCTTCACGTTTTAGGAACTGAGAACTAAGAGAAGTTACCACTACCCAAAGCATGCCATTACTAGCTCACACACCTATTTCTATTTTACTAATCTCTCTCCAAGCACAAACATTCATTTGGGTACCTTGCCTATGAGCTATAGGAATACTGTTCACCTAAAAGTAAAATTAGAAGATCTTACTAAGGTATCTGATAGCAGAAAGAAATAGGTTAGAAATAATTGAAACATTTCCCAAAATGATCTGGGCACTAAAAAAATGAAATATGAACCAGATTCCCATTCTCAATGCTCTTTAGGCTGAAACTAGAACTACACTAAATAAGGTTCCAAAAGAAAAGTCAATACCATGTCACATCAAATTTGAGTAACAGACCGGATCAGTGGTACCAAATTGGTTTATTAATTTAATAATGATAACAACAGCACAGGCCAGAACTATGCTAAACACTTCACTACGCATTGTCTCATACATTATCTCATCTAATTTCACAGCAATAGGAGGAATGCACTATTAGCATCTTTTTCCTCATTAGATGACAAAACTCATCCAAGAGTTAAAGCGACCTGCCCAATATCATAGAGTTAGTAACAGAGCTAAAATTCAAACCCCAGAAGAGTGGCTGACTCAAATACATTGCCTATACATTCATGTGGCAAATACTGGAATACCTACCATGTGCCACACACTTTCTAAACACCCACCTCCTGTGTCTTCACCCAGTTAATACAGATGGGGCCTCAACTGTCTACAGAAATTATTTACAGAATTTAGCACTAACCAAAAGTAATGTTCCCGAAGGTATACATTATCTCTGCCAGAGGGTAAAAGCAAACATCTCAGGAGAAATCATTTTGAAATATAGACTTCATTAAAATACCTACTGATCTCTATTTTCAAGGCTCTGTATACCTCTCCAGTGAGACCCTGTCTCACTCACTCTTAGTAAACTTCAAAGCAAGGACCTATCCAGCACTCAATTTACCAGACAGTATTGCCACTATTTATGAGTCTGTCTTCCACAGTAAGCAAGAGCTATTTGAGATCCATGGCTTTTGTTTTATTTTTCTACCTATTTTTTATGCCAGTGCTATGACATAAAATGAAGCTAAAACCTCAGAATTTTGTAAAGACTGCATAAGTTTATGTAAGACATTTACCAAAGGCTCATTTAGGCATTCAGTGAATAATGGTTTTCTTCACTTTTTATCACTTACCCCTAGAGCACCTAAGCAGCCAACCCATCTCTCTTAGTGCTGATGTAAATGTACCAAAAGGCAAGGCAGAACCTGGCTTAACAAGCTGCCAATTAACTCAAGAGCTCATCCGGTACATATTTCCTATATGTCATTTTCCTAGGCACCCCACCCTGAAAAAGACTCAGGAAACATTTCCAAGCAATGACCACTGAGAACTAAATCATGAGATTCTAACTATATCTGTTGGAATGAACTAGAAAGGTGACTCTGAACTCTCTAACACATGACTCACATGAAGTACAGTGAAGGACAAAGGTCTTCCTTTCCTGTATAGAAATGCCCATGATAAAGCTATCTGAAAAAAAAAAAAAAAAAAATCTGTGGGTATGTTACCAAACAGGGCAAATTAGTTACATCTTCCAGTATGAGATACTCTCCTGGCAACCAGGAGTTGGAGTTATGAAAAATTAAATTGCCCCTTTGGACAGCAGGCACATGTTCAAAATATCGTAAGTCAAAATAGACTCTGAAGTCACTTCATACTGAATTCAGATGGCCATAAAACAATTAGGCCACCTAAAAATAATGATTGTTTTTAGAATCAACTAATCCCCTAATCTCTCCTTCCTTAACCTCTCCACTTATTAGCACCTTTCCTAAATCTGGACCAGTGAATCCACATTCAAAACGTATAATCCTTAAAAATACGTTTCCCAAGTCCTGACTGTACCACCTCTTAGCTGGGTTCCCTTGGGAGAGTTTCCCAATTATTTTATACCTCAGTTCTATCACCTACAGAATGGGGATGACCAAGCTACTGTCCCTGATCAAGTTGTTAAGAGACTTTACAGGCCACACAGGGCCTAGTAAGCACTAAATAACTGTCAGTTGTTATTATCCACTTTGACAGAAATAAGTTACAAAATTCACTATTATGAATACCATGGATGCATACTATATACCAGTCACACTATTAAAAATTTTACAATCCCTGTGGCAAAATGCTCTTTGCTGTTTGGCCCTCAACACCTGCTCTTCCCTAAACCTAAAATCAACTTCTTCCAGTTCCTCCATGGCCTGTTCAGCTATCCCCTCCTCAGAGAAGACTTCCTTAAGATTGCCACCCTCCACCATCTCACTCTCTTCTTCTAAACTTATTTTAATTCTTTTGTGGCATTTACAAACATCTATAATTTTCTTAAAGATTGAAGACATTACCTTCTTCACAATGGCATTTACAGCTCCTAACATTGTATTAAACACATAATGGGTGCTCACTTAATAAAGATAATGTGAAGTCTAATATTTTTAAAAACCTAGAGTTATTCTCTCATTCTCTCTCTCTCTCTCTCTCTCTCTCACACACACACACACACACACACACACACACACACACATATCAAAAAAACAATTTCAGGGGCGCCTGGGTGGCTCAGTGGGTTAAGCCGCTGCCTTCGGCTCAGGTCACGATCTCAGGGTCCTGAGAGATCGAGTCCCACATTGGGCTCTCTGCTCGGCAGGGCGCCTGCTTCCCTCTTTCTCTCTCTCTGCCTGCTCTCTGCCTATTTGTGATCTCTCTCTGTCAAATAAATAAATAAAATCTTAAAAAAAAAAAACAATTTCAGATTAAGATACATTGAAATAACTATCTGGTTGAAAAAAGCAAAAGTAAGAGGGAAAAGAGGATATGGGGAAGTGAGTAAGAGGGAGTGGAGGGTATGGAGAAGTATTACACAACAGGTTTTTTTCTTTGCTGTCCACTTAATTGCTGAGAATTCAAATAACAGAATTTACACAAATGAGGATGTACAATTAAGGTCAATTTTTTTTTTTTTTAATGAAGTTTACTTTTATATGAGGAGTGACCATTCCCATGGCCTGGGCAATAAAAACAGTGAAGGTGACACAGAATACAGCTAACTCTATTTTCTTGATTAAGCTGAAATTCAGGATTTATGAATATATAAAGTTTTTCTATTTGTTTAATTATTCTCTAACACAACCTACACAGATCAGTTTCCACCACTGTTGGGATTACCACTACTTGGAGATTGTATATGTGGTTTTTACACATGACTGATAACATTATTATTTCAAGTTGCTCTATAAGCTTCAAAGACATTCCATGAGTATTCATGGGAAATGTTTCAAAGTTTGTGACTGTTTTTTGTCCCTAACACAAAACTAGTTGATGTTATTTCTATTAAAATTATGTTATAGTTGGTAGGATTAGAGAGGATTAATCTTATTTGACAAACATATCCTGCACGAAGTACAAGGCACTGCTCTAAACTTTTTACAAATTGACTTACTTTAGCCTCAGAACCATATAAAGTAGGTGCTTTTATTAGGAAGAGGCACAAAGAAGAAAATTGCCCAAGGTCACGAAACTAGTAAAGAGAAGAAATGAAATGTGAACCTAAGCAATGCAAATCAAGAGTCTCACGGGGGCCTGGGTGGCTCAGTGGGTTAAAACCTCTGCTTTTGGCTCAGGTCATGATCTTGGGGTCCTAGGATGGAGCCCTGCACTGGGCTCTCTGCTCAACAGGGAGCCTGCTTCCTCCTCTCTCTCCACCTGCCTCTGTGCCTAGTTGTGATCTCTGTCAAATAAATAAATAAAATCTTAAAAAAAAAGAGTCCATCACTAGACTATGTTCTTTAAAGAAAAAGAGAATGTTCTTTAAAGAAAAAGAGAAACTTACAGTTTATAAAGAACAAGTCATTCCCAATGTAAGACTAGTTTCAGGAAGAAAAAAAAAAGCAACAACTCTGTTTAAGCCATCTCAATTTTAAACCTAGACAGTAAAGGGGCACCTGGGTGGCTCAGTGGGTTAAAACCTCTGCCTTCAGCTCAAGTCATGATCCCAGGGTCCTGGGATAGAGCCCGGCATGGGGCTCTCTGCTCAGCAGGGAGCCTGCTTCCCCCATCCCTCTCTGCCTGCCTCTCTGCCTGCTTGTGATCTCTGTCAAGTAAATAAATAAATCTTAAAAAAAAAAAAAAAACCACAAAAAAAAACCTAGACAGTAAGAAGGTTGCAGAGAAGGAAAGCAGGAGGAAGAGAGAAGGAAAAAAAATAGTAAAAATGAAAAATAAGGTAAATAAATAAGAAAGATGGAAGAAGAAAGTTACTTATAACCACTGTCCATACTATCTGAATGGTGAGTGCTTTCTTAAAAAGAGAATAAGAGAAATAAAACAGTGTCTATATAATCCCTAATTAGCTTACTAAACAGATTGTAATTTCTATCCCAAATGCTGAATTAAGTTACCTAAATTAGGAGGAAGTGGACAATTAACATTCCAAATTCCTTTCCATAAAATGGAAGCTACATTTTAATCGGCTTACTTAAAATCTGAGAAGTTAGTGACTTTCTTCCAACTTCTTTTAGTAGGGTAAACAATAGCAATGTAAACTTCAATTTTTATCCACAAGAATCAGAATAATTCCCCAAGCTGAGCAGATAGGAAACTTTGGTAGAGCTCCCAAAAAATGACTAAACAAGAAAAAGATTAATCAAGATCCACAGCATGCCCAGAAGTTTCCAAAAGGATGTAATTCAAAGTGAATATAAGGTAGAATTTACATTTCATAAACTCTATACAGAAGAACATTCTCTGAACATTTCCACAAGCAAAGTAAGTTTAAGTTAAAGCTCAAGTGTACAAAGCCAACTGGAGCCAAATGGTAGCATTTTCTTCCAGGCCTCTGCTTTTATTCACTTAAATGTAGAAAAGGCCTCCAACAGGACTCTAGTCTAACTCAAGAATATGCCAGCTTAACAAATCTTTGTTCATTTTTTTTTTCCAAAGATTTTATTTATTTGACAAAGAGAGACACAGCGAGAGAAGGAACACAAGCAGAGGGAGTAGGAGAGGGAGAAGCAGGCCTCCAGCCAAGCAGGGAGCCTAATGTGGGAATCGATCCCAGGACCGTGGGACCATGGTCGGAGCCGAAGGCAGACGCCTAATGACTGAGCCTCCCAGACACCCCCTTTGTTCATTTTCTGAGATGATTTCCTTTTCACTGTGGCTTGGAGGAAAGAGAAAGTTTTTATAAAAAAGAGAAACCCAGTAAACTTTCATCAGAAGGAAAAGAAGTTTGTTTAATAAAAGTTAATGGAGATTGAAATGGCTAGCAACCAGGATAAGCATTATGTCCAATTTATGTATTGATTTACTTATTTTTATCTTCAGTATCCAACACAATGCCAAGCACCAGCAGATACTAAACAAATACATGCTCAATAATGAATGAAGGAACAAACAAACATTAGGAAAAAAGGGAAGGCACAAAATGCTGCAGACTATTTACCAAGTGAGAATCTTTCACTAAATACATACTGTTTTTTCCTTGAGAAACAGGCCCAAACTGAGAGACAGGAAAGAGACCACTCCTCAGGGGTAATACTTAAGGGGCAGAATGATGTCAGTGTCATGGCAACAACATATGGTATCAGTATTTGAGATAGATACTGAGGAAGAACAAGTAACAGGGATTCTACAAACACCTACTATGGGCTGCCAGTTCTTTGCTCCCAGATTTTATTCTTAATCTACTGATTCTGATTTAGCATAATAGTCGTACCACATTTGGAGCTTGTCAAGGAAACTATGACCTTGGAGACCATGAGCTTCTGTTTGCACCTGCTATAATGAGCAGCTGTAAAAGGTGTTAAGTGCAGAAAGGGAAGCTACCTCAAATCTGTTTTGGACATGTATGAATGTCATTAGTAGTCACCAAAAACCAACCAACCAACAAACCACAAACACAGTCAAAAGAAGGTATTCAACAGAATTTAATGAATCATCTTTATAAGTATAGGCAGGATTTAGGTAAAGTAGCAAGGGATGGTGGAATACTCCCAAGCTACCAACATCAGGAGGCCATTATCATCATTAGGCCTAAGGGGCAATTACGGGGTTACCAGAACCCAAAAAGATCTGTTAACTGGAGCTGGCTGGCAGAGAGGGCCATTGAAGAGAAGCTGAGACCTATTCACAAAACCACACAACAGCTCTAGCAACACAAACCCAGCAGGAGAGAACTGGTTATTCCACGCCTCTACTGATGTACCATCAGCCAAAACCAAACAGAAACCATAAAATAAGAGGTTACTTGATAGAGCCCATATAATTTGCCTGCTTCCCAGAGCACAGAGCAAGGTGAACAGACCTGGAGGGGCAAAGAAGAATATGGAGCCCAAAAAGGTATTCTAAATGACTGCCACATAGCAAAACACAAGTACATAAAAAGTTTTTGCCAGTTACACCTAAATCCTCAAGACACCATGGGATGCCAGTTACACCTAAATCTTCAAGACATCATTCAAGACAAAAAAGTCATCAACGTAGATTACTTACTTGGGTCACTACTGCCTTGCATCAAGTTGGGGAAATAAAAAAAAAAGAGGATTCCAGGAAACTTTCGTCATTTCTGCATCACTAAGGATAAACAAACCATTTGTTTATAATGGATCAGGTCTAAGATAACTCCCTTCTCTGAACTCAAAGGGTACTTATATCATACCTCCATTATTATGCTTACCATGATATACTGTAACCTGTTGGTTTGTTCTTCATTAGACCCTGATCTCCCTTAGAGCAAGGACTGTCTTACTCATCTTTGTATCCCTAGCACCTAACATGGACCTGGCAGAATCAGCCTTCAATCAGTGTGCACTGAATCAATCAGTGGACTCAGTGTCCACTCACTGGCAGCCTTATGCCATGGTGGATAAAATCTGGAATGACTCTCAGTAATTAAACACTAGTAAGTTTTATTCAGGACACCATTTAACACACCAGGCAAAAACACTGTTCCTTTCACACCAGCCCACTATCATTCCCTATAGAGCAGCTTTTCTTGTATGCTCAGATGCTTATAGCCAGCCTTATCTACAATGATAGAACTCATCATCAAAAAAGCCAGAGAAAGATGGCAAGACTATGCTCCATTTCAAATACATACCATCTCTCAAAATCCTGACTCTTTCTAAGAACTTACCACATCCACTGAAGGAACTAATCACCTGGGTATATCAGATGGAGAATTCATGTTTTATAGTGATAAAGATGATGGAGGGGCACAAATGTACATACACACACACCAAAAAAACACAGGTTTAATGATCACTTCAACAGACATCACACTCCATAAAATTATAAAGTAGTCACATAGCAAAATCATGTAACATCATATTAAAATGGATACACTGTATGATGTTGGAGTGGTCATTAACAGAACCTGGAACATATTCACATTGTAATTATGAATCACTTTCACATAACCTGTACTTAAGAAGTGTTTAATCATCTTTTTGTTGGTATAGTTAACTCTTACCTGTATATTCTCACAGAAAATGAATAAAGTTAATGCCAAGTTGATAACCCCTAATTTTAGGGTGTCAATCTCCTGCTGTCAGTAAAGTGAATAAAAACCAAATTTAAAATAACCCTCACACTCCAATAAAAAGGTGAATTTGCTATCAAAATGTATTGCCTTCCAGGGGCACCTGGGTAGCTCAGTCAGTTAAGTATCTGCCTTTGGCTCAGGTCATGACCCCATAGTCCCAGGATCAGACTCCCTGCTCAGTGGGGAGACTGCTTCTCCTTCTCCCTCTCCCTGTTGCTCCCCCTGCTTGTGCTCTCTCTTGAGCACACACTCTCTCTTTCTCTAATAAATAAATGAAAATCTTTTTTAAAAATGTACTACCTTCCAAAACTCAGCATGAAAAAGTTCTTTATCTCCTCCCCCACTGCTCTCTTTCATTGCTGTTTGTAATGGAGGACTGATACTGTTAAATCTACTGTCATCTTATATATATGAAAATAAAAAGAAGTGATTAATTCATTTTCTGTTTAGGAAAAGGGAATTCTGGGCCCATGATGAAAATCTTCTGAATTACTTTAAAAGAATCTTGAGTAATACAGTAACAGATAAAACACGTTTCAAACAGATGAGTTATCTTCTTCTAAAACATACTTAATCCATAAGTCCCCAAAGCAAGTCTTTCCAAAACCATCAAAGACATTTAAAATAAAAAACACAATTGTATCTTTTTGGGAACCATCATAAATCCTGCAACTGTCAGGTCAATGTAGCAATAGAATTATTCTTACCTCTGTAGTATAATTATGTACTATTTGCATCATGTTGAAAACACAGACAAGAAGAACTTACAATTTATAAGTCTGTTTTTAATGTTTTTCCATTATAAGCAAATTTTAAAACATATAAACAATACACAGGTCTACCTTGTGACTTTGTGATTATTAATATTAGCTTTAGCTACCTTAAAGTGGTATTATGTCTCATTTGTCCTAATACAGTGCTTGGCCCATAGAAAAAAACCTGACATTTGTTTTATAAATGAATAACTCTCACAAGGTAGGAGAAGAGGAAGTTGATACATAATTCTGAGAGTACACAATATGCAGCAATGACAGGGTACTAGCCAATATATTAGAATTATCAAAATTACTTCTGACCATTTTCCTCTCCCTTTCTCTAAAATATAAATGAAGCTTAACGAATTCTACTGACAGTGAGTATGGGTTAAAGTACATTTTAAAATTTTATATCTTACCCGAGGGGAGGTGGGTGAGAAAATGAGTGAAGTAGGTGAAGGGGATTAAGAGTACACTTATTTTGATGAGCATGGAGTCATATGCAGAATTGTTGAGTCACTATACTGCACACCTGAAACTAACATAACACTGTTTTTAAAAAAACTACATTGGAATTAAAAGACAAATCTAAACGAAAATGAAATTTATCATCTTTACCAAAGATAAACCTTTCATTGTCAGTAAATCAATTTCAATACATTTAATATAGTTATTAATATGTCTTGACAACTTAAAGAGTTCCTCATGTTTCTATAGTGTTCCTAAACGTGTTTTGCTTTCCTAAACTCCAAAAATTCACTGTGGAGCTCGACAGGAAGTGTCTTAGTCAACAATAAAGATATTTCGTAGATAAGAAAAAGGGATTTTACCTCAAAGAGAAGAATTTCTAAGAATTGAGCAAGACTGCAAGCGCCTAAGTGTACAGGTTTGAGGCAGGAAAGTGGAATTCGGGATTCAAACCCGGGGAATTTCTTATCCGTGAAAGGCTATTATGCACACCTGCACCTAGGATTCTCAAGTCACAGATTCCCCCAGCCAGGGAACTTGCCAGAACCATTACATCCATACTTGATTAGGGCCACCCAAACCTCAATCAGATCTTGTTTCTTTTTTTTTTTTTTTTAAGAACATCTAAATAGTTCGCAACATACTGCTTTACAAAATACATATTAAAAAGATGAAAGTTTCCTTCCAAAGCCTATCCCTCATCCAGATGACTTCAATTCTTTCTTGTCAAAAGAAAGAAGCACCTGGCAACCAGCAGCCCCAGAAATGAACTCTTCCATGAAGAAGACAACGCCAAATCTGCTGCAGCCAAAGAATGTCTAGTGCTCCTTGTGGGCTGTCACTGGAGATGGAAAGCTACACCATGGCAAGGTCTGTACAGAGAAGGAAAGAGGTCTGGAGCACGCGCGCGCGCACACACACACCCAAACACACACACCCAAAAAGGCAAGCTTCTTCGGACCTATAGGCAGAAACCTGGCATCCTCACGCCCACTGGCAACGTGACAATTTACAACCGGGCAACACCTTCTAATTAGCAACGTTCTAGCCTTTTAAAGATGAAAAATTAAACTGCTTCCCACAAGTAAGATAAACCAGACACTGGCGCCTGTTACTGAGAATCCCCAGTGAATCAAACCTCCGTGTCGCTCCTGAACCTGACAAGCCAGTGACCCGGTTTCCCTACGGCGTGGAGGGGTGGAGCCCACCCCGCTCTTGTTGGGAGTGGAACTGGAAACAGAGGACAGGAGCAAGGGACTGAGCGCAGAGGCGTGAACAGCGTCCAAGCAGAGCTGAGCTCAGCACACCCGCAGGAGACAGACAGACAGAGGGGGTCACACGGGGGCCGGGGTGCAGGCTGCAAAGCGGGAGCCCGGGGCTGCGGAAGCGGCCCCCGGAGTCTCTCCCAGCAAAGGCGCGCGCGTCAGTCGCACACACACCGGCCCCACGCCCGTCCGCAGCTCTCCGCGAGTCCCCTCCCAGAAGACACACGCGGGTACCCACCCGGGCACACGCCCCTCGGGCCGGCGGCGCGTACGTACCCAGCAACACGCAGAGCACATCAAGGGCCACGTACGGCAGCCGCGTCTTGTCAAACATGGTCCCGGCGGCCCGGCGCGGGCGGTAGATGAGGCACACGATTCACGACACTGGGCCACGGGGTGGCGACGGCCCCTAGCTGTGCCTCCTCTCGGCAGCAGAAGCGCCTCTGAGGGCAGACGAGGTCCGGCCGGCTCTCTGGCGGCCAACAATGGCGCCCGGGACCCCTGCCCTCGCAGCTCCCACGCCCCGAGACGTTCGCGTGCCAGCCGCGGTTGCTCCGTGGTCTCGGGCCCTCCTCGGTAGGCCCTGGCCTGCCCGGGCGGTTAGCTGTCGCGATCCCGGAGCCCGCTCCAACGGGCGGGGCGTCGGAACTCGTGCTTTAAGGATGGGACCGGTAGGGAGGAGGAACGTGGGCTCGGCCCCTCCCGCGGGGCAGCGCGGGACTGGCCAGCCTGCGGCCTCGCTGGCTGAGGGGAGCACGGCAAACTCTAAACGGCCAGTAATGGGGCGGTGGGGCGGGGCCGGGAACCCCAAGCCCAAGAGCTTTGGCCAATCAGCGCCGCCAGCCCCGCCCCGCCCGACCTGCGGACCCCGCCCCTAAATTGTGATGCACTGCGGTCTGGCTGACGTTGGGGGCGCCCCGGGTGTGAGGCTAGGGGCGTCGCTCTGACCGGCGTTCCTGCGGTGGTCGCAGGAAGATATCTCGGGAGTCCTGGCCGGGGATTATTGCTGCCGGGAAGGAGAGCTAGGCTCCGGGCCCACGATCCGGCCCCCTTCCAGCCATCCTTATCCGTACAGATTGGCTAATAAAGAGGTCTGAGGCAGGCAGTGACATGGCTAATAAAGAGGTCTGAGGCAGGCAGTGACAGAGACTTGTCCGAGCGTATTTAGGCTCCTGTGAGCCTTTTGCTTGCTTAGGCTTCGATGTAGGCCCTCAAGTGTGGTCTGGCTGAACCCAGTATTAGTACGAATCCTGCTAAGTCATCGCGCTCCTTGATGTCTGATGCCTTTGATACGTGATCAAATAACTGATCCTCCACCTTTGGCCTGCCTTTCTGTTTCTTCATAGTAATTTTCCATCCACCGACCCCTCGCTCTGCTTGTTTGTTGGCTATAAATTCCCAGCTGTCTTTACTGTATTCAAAGCGAAGCAAAATTTCTTTCTCCTATTGTAGTAATTTTGACCCCCCCCCCACCAATAGCAATAGTTTTCCTCACCATTTTAACAAGTGTAAATCATTTTTCTTTAACCTGGATGGCTCAGATGGTTAAGCGTCCACCTTCAGCTCAGGTCCTGCAATGGAGTCCCGAGTCGAGTTCCCTGCTCAGCAGGGACTCTGCTTCTCCCTCTCTCCCTGCCTCTCCCCCTGCTTGTGCTTGCTCGCTCTCTCTCTCTCTCTCAAATGAATAAATAAAATCTTTAAAAAAAAATGTAAATTTTGTATTTCACCTTTTGTTGGAATATCTTTTTAAAAGTTTTAAACAATTTATAACAAAAAAATATGCCATTGTTGATATGGCTTTCTTTACTTCCAGAGTACAGTACAAAGCCCCCAGAGTGAAAGGCCACAGTAAATTGAAATTACTTGTGATATCTAAGTATTTGGTATTCATTCAAAACATATTTATTGTTACTGTGTGCTGAGCATAGTCTAGGGACAGTGCTTTATTTAAACAGGTTTTGAAATAAACATTTACTTTTTTAAAACGCCTTTTCAAAAGTAAGCATTCAAAAAACCCTGTTGATTAATTTTATTTTATTCACTCATTCGTTCCTTCAGCATTTGTTGAGTCCCTCGATATACATCAAACTCAGTGCACACTATAGAGACACTAAAATGAACAAGAAAAGATCTCTGCCCTCTAGGAGCCAACCACCCCGTCAGGAAGACTGATGTGTAATTAAATGAACATTGTGATGTTGGCTTACAGCAGGCACACAAAGCAGGAGTAAGTGTTTTGCCTGAGAGCTCTGGAAACACTGCATAGGGAGGTGTACTTTCCCATCCCTCTGCCAACACCAGAAGACATTTTCTTAAGTTAGAAGGAAGTAAAGAAAAAAGTTAATATATTAACAGATTTTTTGCCTTTTGGAGGAGTTACAGTTAATAACGTTTAAAATAGATCAACAAAAGAAAGTCCATTAAGATGTATTAAGCCATATCCTGTTTTTTAAATCCCAGACTGTACTCCCAGGCGGTTGTACCATTTTACCTCACCCACACTAGTAGTAGTGACCACCCCACATTTTTATCAACATTTACTTATTTTTTAAAGATTTTATTTATTTGACACACAGAGAGATCACAAGTAGACAGAGAGGCAGGCAGAGAGAGGGGGGGAAGCAGGCTCCCTGCTGAGCAGACAGCGGGATGCGAGGCTCATCCCAGGACCCTGAGATCATGACCTGAGCCAAAGGCAGAGGCTTAACCCACTGAGCCAGGCGCCCCTCAACATTTATTTTTGAGATGTCTTCATTTTTGCTAATTTTGTGATCATACTATGTAGTCATAATGAGTGGTTATCACAATGTAGTCATAATTTGATTTCCATGATCACTAATGTGACTAGGCATCTTTAAATTTATTCACCACAAATGTTTCTTCTGTCAATGGTCTGTCTTTCGCATATTTTTCTATTGGGTTGGTTTATCTGAGCAGAGAGCCTGATGCAGGGCTCGATCCCAGGACCCTGAGCCAAAAAGCAGAGGCTTTAACCCACTAAGCCACCAGACACCCCAGGGTAGAAGTTCTTTTTTTTTTTTTTATGATTTTTGTTTATTTATTTATTTGACAGAGATCACAAGTAAGCAGAGAGAGAGAAGGAAACAGGCTCCCTTCCGAGCTAAGAGCCCGATACCGGGGCTCAATGCCAGAACTCGATCCCCCAGGACCCCGGGATCATGACCTGAGCCCAAGGCAGAGGCTTTAACCCACTGAGCCACCCAGGTGCCCCAGGGTAGAATTTCTTTATATAGTCTCAATAGTAATCACTTATGGCTTGTGATTTCACTTCCTTTATGAACAGCTAGGTTACAGAGTTCTTACAAATGTTATATACACAGAAATCTACTGGCAGCTTTCTGTGAAAGTTCTTGCTCTCTTGATGAAAGATAAAGACTGGCTTCCCTTCCCTTCTCTTTCCACCTTCTTTGAACATGAACATGATATTTAGAGCTATAGCAACCATCTTGTGATCATGAGGAAAAAGCCAAGAAGAGTAGTCCCCCTAATCTTGTAGAATATAATGTTGAACCACTAAAACGGTCAGCAACTACCTACCTCCAGATTTTTTCATATGTGAGAGAAAAACAATTGCTTAAGCCTCAAGTATTCACGACTGTTACAAGGCTAAAGAGTATGTTGAGTCCTGTTTCTGAGAACTCACATGTCATATTACTTTAAGAAAACCTTTTACTTGAGCTTGCTTAATTGAATCAAACCATAATGCCCTGAATAAAACAATTTGGGCAGACAGGAAAGAGTGCTGAGTGGACTGTGAAGAACGGTTTGAGCAAAGAGGCAAAACCAGTAGCATATTCTGAGGCCTCTGAGTAAGATAGGTGAAAAACCTCACAGTGTGGGTGAGTGGAAGATAAGGTTCTAAAAGTGCGGTTATGATAGTTTATACCTTAAGAGTGTGTCTGGAGGCAAAGAAGAATCACTGAAAATGCATAGTGACCTGCTGAAAAGAGTAATTTAAAACAGGTAATCAAGCTGTGAGAGGAAGTCCTAATCTCTGTAGTGGGTTATAAACTGAAGAAGGGCAAACCTTATTTTGTAAACTGGATTATCTGGTTTCAAATCATTTTCTCTGTGTATTTCCATTTCATTACCCTCCATCCTTCCTAAAATCTTGTTTATGGCTCCCAGTCCTTTTACAGTTTTGCTAAGGGGTATGAGGGTTAAAGTCTTCTGCTAACTCTTGAGCCAGTGCACAAATGGGAAGAACCATAGAAGGAGGTGAACCTCTAGGATTAGCCTTGGGGACCTCATGGGTGGGCAAATGGGCTCCACCGAGATAGTCCCCTCCCATCCACCCTCTCCTTCAGTGTCAAGCTTGCAGAGCTTGAATGTTATGCTGTAGTTGGTTTTCAGGAAGCCAAAATTTTCTTAATAGGCTTACTGTGATGATCAAACACGAAAAAGTGTGAGTGCAGTTGCCTAGCAAACATCTGATCTAAGCAGACACTCAACATATGTATTTTTTCAAAAACAAAGATTTCTGTGACTCCACCTCCATTATTTCTGCTTTCCTAACACCCACTCAACCCCAAATCTACCTTAGTTCCCTAATCCACTGAAGAAATGGTGTTGGTCTGATGTGACTTGTTCTTAGTAAATCCATACCTGGTGCTATTGATCAACACTTCCTTTCTCTACGATGGTCACAAATTATTGCCTTAATAATCTCTTTAAAAATGTGTCACCAAGGGGGGTGCCTAGGTGGCTCAGTGGGTTAAAGCCTCTGCCTTCAGCTCAGGTCATGATCCCAGAGTCCTGGGATCAAGCCCCACATTGGGCTCTCTGCTCCACAGGGAGCCTGCTTATCTTCCTGTCTGTCTGCCTACTTGTGATCTCTCTGTCAAATAAATAAATAAAATTTTTTTTTTAAAAATGTGTCACCAAAATACAGGAGTTAATCACCTATAAGATATCTATAGCATTAGAGACAATGCATATATTGTGCTTTAAAAAAAATCTTGAATAGGATGGCCATCCATTTCCTACTCTTCTTCAGAATCCACCTTCTTCAGCTGTTTTAGCCACATAATAAAACCCGCCCTTCTCTCACAACCCTTGCTTTGTGCTCTTCTTATATTATCCATGTCCCTCTCCTAAACCCCATCCCTGGATGGGTACAACTGCTGAACTCGTTGCCTTAAGCAATGGGAGTAGGCCTCCTTCAGCATTGTATTCCCAGCTCCAGAGTTGTACTCAGCAGTTAAGAAAATTTAAAAAGTTTTAATAAAAAAATGAGAAAAAGGAAAATAAATAGTTGAGAAGAGAGTCAAGCTGTGCTTCCCACACTTTTCTGCTGTTATTTTAGCAAATGGAAGCTTGTCTGGGGTGAAGGTGGGAAGCAGGGTTAATTTTCCTGCTTACAGGTCTATCATACCACTTTATAAGCGCTCTTTTGTGTTCTCTAGTATGTGAAGTGGTTTAAAAAGTGGATCTATTCCTTTCTAAATCACGATGGTACAGAATAATTCTAACTGGAAGTCAAAGAATCAAAGGAAAGCAAAGGAAACTTCTGTCCTTTCCTCCTTTTCTTTCTCATTAAGATCAGAGCCAGGAATGCATTTCTAGGCACTTCTTACCCCTCAGAGCTACCTTCCCTTTCAGAGTGTCTTCCCTAACAGATACCATTTAGTTTGTTCTTTTAAAATACTACCTTTGGAGAGTCTATGGCAATGATACTAGAACTTTTTACTTTGAAATCATCTGGGGTGTTGGTTCAACAGGCTTCCCTGGGCAGGGTCTGGGGAAGGGGTGACAGGCACCATATCCTGCTGTGATGGTGACAAGAAGCCTCTGAAACAGCCCAAGAAGCAGGCCAAGGAGATGGACGAGATAACGCATTCAAGCAGAAACAGAAAGAGAAGCAGAAGCAAGAAGAGCTAAAAACAAAAGCCACAGGGAAGGGGCCCCTGGCCACAGGAGGAATTAACAGATCTGGCAAAAGGGAAGCCAGCGCCAGTGCCTGAGGCAATGGTGATCCTCAGTTCCATTCCTATTTAAACATCTGGATCTCCACTCCCCTTCCCCACCCTGTCCTAGCGTTTGTTGCCACCTGTAACTGGAATGAAGTGTTGTCTTAGATCCTGTTGTAGATTTAAGAATAAACTTTTGTTAAAAAAAAAAAAAAAAAGAAGCAATCATTAAAAAAAAAAAAAAAAAAGCCCAGCTCCATTCTATCTCCAGAGATTCTAAGATAAAGATTTAGCATGGAACCCAAGCATTATTTTCTTATCATGTTTAACAAAAGCCCCAGGAGATTCTGATGGCCATCAGAATTTGAAAACCTCAGATCCAGTCTGTCCACATTTTCACTTTCCAGACAAGGTGGGGTTTTTTGGGCAAGTTTTTTGGTTGTTTTTTTTTTTTAAGATTTTTATTTATTTGACAGAGAGAGACACAGCAAGAGGAGGAACACAAGCAGGGGGAGTGTGAGAGGGAGAAGCAGTCTTCCTGCTGAGCAGCCCCCCTCCCTCCCCGCCTTGGGATCCCAGGACCCTGGGATTATGACCACAGCCGAAGGCAGACGCTAGTTTTAGTAAAGTTTTAATAAAATGAAATCACTTTCCTCAAAGTAATTAAAACACATTAAGATCATTGTAAGCACCACACAGTAATTAAACACCTGGGCTCAGGAATCAGGTTCACCAAATACCTTAGAGCAAATTACCTAAAAGTTTCTGTGCACCAGTTTCCTCACTTGTAAGATAAGAGCAATAATAAAAGTACCTACCTTATAGGTTTATTGTGAGGATTAAATGAGATAATATGTCTAGAACACTTAGCACAACAATGCCAAAGCACACAGAGGTAATAAATGTTGGACATTATTAAATGAAGATTCCTGCCACCTCTTCATCGCAACTAGGTTGATAGTATGTTCTATTAGCCTAAGAATAGTGTTCAGGGTCTCTCCAAACTCTTTGCAATTTTATGTTAAATTTTATGTTTATGTGTTCTGCTGAGAAATAGATCTATAGGTAGCTCTTCCCAGATTCTCCGAGAGGGTCTGTAACTGTCCTGAGCTCTAGAACCTAGCTTCTCAAACAGTGCCCTTAACTGGCAGTGTCTGCCTTCCCTCAGGCTTCTCAGAAAGGTGGATTCAGACCACACCCCAGAAATGCTAAATCAGAATCCGTTTCAGTAAGATCCCAAGTGATTCCCGTGCACATTAACATTTGACAAGCACTGCTCCAGAAATTTCCCAAATTTCCATGATAATGAGAATAACCTGGTATCTTATTAAATGTGCAGATTATCTGGGATCTTCTTTAGAAATTGTGACTCATTAAATCTGGGTTATTCTTTTGCGGGTGGGGTGAGTGTTATTCTTATATTTAGGGAGGAAACACTGGTCTCAAAGATGAAGTCATCTGTAAGTGAAGAATTTGTCAGAGAATCTGTTTTTTGCTGACCTAGCCTTCCTGCCATAGCTTCTTTGTCTTTGCAGGTAAGAGTGAAGGAGAGGGTATTTAGTACTGAGGCTGCTTAAAGCCCAGATGATCTCCAGTTCCTATGCATGTGAAGCATAAAAGTAAATCAATTTTACTTTTGTGATCAATCCCTTTGTTTTCTCTAGTAAGCTTGCTTCTCTATAGCTAGCCACAAAAAATGCCCAATACAATGTGTTGGTATTTTATAGAATGCAATATGTAATACATATAAAGCAATATTGGTAACATTACATCTGAGAATTTACATTCCAGCATAAGAGCTAAAAACATAATCCCGTTGAAATCACCCTGGGTAATCCTTCCCAATCCCATACCCTCAGCCTGCTCATTTTCCACTCCTTCCAACACAGAGTTCGTGACCACCTTCTACATTTTGCCTTTATCATTCTCTTCACTTAAAAGAAAATCATGATGGGGTGCCTGAGTGGCTCAAACCATTAAGAATCCGACTCTTGATTTCAGCTCAGGTTATGGTCTCAGGGTCGTGAGATAGAGCCCCGCCTCAGGCTCTGCACTCAATAGGGAGTCTGCCTGGGATTCTCTCCCTTTCCCTCTGCCCCGCACCCCGCCCCACTGGTGCTTAATCTCTCTCAAATAAATCAATCAATCTTCAAAAGAAAATGATGGCTTTGCCACATATTTGTCCCTAGTCAGTGTTTAAAATGTTTTGAATTTGATAAGAACAGTGTACTATGTACACTAGTAAGGATTTGCTTTTCCACTCAGCATTATTACTAGTGTTTATTCATGTTATTTCCTGTTCCTACAGATCAGTTATTCTCACTGATGGATAAATTTCCATTTGTGTAAATATGCCCTTCTACTTATTCATTCACCTGCCAATTGACATCTGGGTGATTTACTTCAGACTTTTAAAATTCATTTCAAAAAAACACATGTAAGCAGGGGTATCTCTAGAGCACTTAATAGGAGTGGAATAGCTAGGGTATTGGGGTAGGTTGGCAATGAACCCCAAAGATATGTACACATCCTCATCATTCAAACCTGTGGCCATACATCATATAGAAAAAGAGTTTTAGCAAATGTGATTAAGTTAAATATCTGGGGATTTTCTTGATTCAAGATTATCTTGAATTATTCAAGTGAGCCCTAAATGCAATCCCACCCTTCTTATAAAGCGGGAGGCAGAAGGAGATTTGAATCGAGACAGAAGAGAAGAAGGCAACGTGCCTTCTCAACACCTTGATTTCAGTCCAGGGAAACTGACAGTAAACTTCTGGTCTCCAGAACTATGAGGAAATAAATTACTCTCGTTTTAAGTCATCAAGTCTGTGGTCATTTGCTGCAGCAGACATCAGAAACTAATACAAGTATGCATACATACAACTTGAGAAGATAATGCCAAACTATTTTCAACTGATGATATGTCAACGTCATGTATCAAATATTAGTTCCAGTGGTGGTTCCAGAATTCTTGTATAGGAGGATTTAGGAAACTTGTTTTGAAGTTATATTTTCCCAATACTTTTAAAACAATGGGGAAAAACCCATCAAGGATCCCTATCAAAGACCATTGGTGGTGAGAGTGGGTTACTATTCATAGACACACTCTCAAGTTATTACTTTGCAGGCTTACTAATCACAACTGAGTTCTCTGCTTAGTTGTATTATTCTCTTGTTGGAAATCACAGAGAGATAATCTTGTTGGCCTCAGGCTGGGGAGGTGTAACTAGTTCTTAGATGCTGGAGCAGGTTTTTTGGATCACTGGCATGCCATGTGTTTATTGGAATGATTTCCCTGTTTATGAAGCTACTTTTGTTGTTACACCAAGAGTAGGTTTATGTAGAAGCATTGCCCTGGTCTTTAGACCTTGCAGAAACAGCATGTCTTTTCAGAACAGAGCTTCCAAGAACAGCCAAGGGGCTGAACTGCAGATAAGCCCACTGTGCCCTTTACTCTTTGCATGTTTGTTTGATTCAACACAGCTCACAGCTCTTGGTCCTACCAAACTTCAGACACTCTAGGATCACTGTTGCTGCTACTGCTGTCAGTTGCAGCCCATAAGGGATAAAAGAAAGAGATTTTTTTAAAAGACTTTTATTTATTTATTTATTTGTTATTTTTTTGAGAGAGAGGGCGAGCGCGTGCTCAAGCAAGCATGGGCAGGGGATAAGGCAAAGGGAAAGAATCTCAAGCAAACCTCCTGCTGAGCTCAGAGCTCCACTAGGGGCTCGATCTCACAACCCTCAGATCATGACCTGAGCTGAAATCAAGAGTCAGTCACTTAAATGACTGAGCTGCCTAGGCACCGCAGGGATAAAAGCATGAGATTTTAAAAAAAATTTTATTTCCAACAATCAGGAGGACAATATATTAGTTTCTGTTTCTGCTTTCACAAATTACCACAAACTTCAACATGAAGTTACAGTCTGTGGGTCACAAGTCCAACATGTGTCTCACTGGGCTAAAATCAAGGTGTTGGCAATTCTGTGCCCCTTTCTGGAGGATTTAGAGGAGAATCTATTTCTTTCCCTTTTGCAGTTTCTAAAGGCTGCCTACATTCCATGGCTCCGAGTCTCTCTCCTTCCTCTTCAAAGCCAGCAAGAGTACATCCCTGACCATCTTTCCACATGCACATCTCCTTCTAATTGCAATGGGAGAAGTTCCCCAATTTTAATTTTAATTTTTCTTAACATATAATGTATTATTAGCCCCAAGGGTACAGGTCTGTGAATCACCAGGTTAACACACTTCACAGCACTCACCATAGCATACACCCTCCCCAATGTCCATAACCCCATCCCCCCTCCCTAACCCCCGCCCCCTGGCAACCCTCAGTTTGTTTTGTGAGATTAAGAGTCTCTTATTGTTTGTCTCCCTCCCGATCCCATCTTGTTTCATTTATTCCTTTCCTACCCCCCAAAACCTCCACGTTGCCTCTCAACTTCCTCCTATCAGGGAGATCATATGATAATTGTCTTTCTCTGATTGACTTACTTCGCTCAGCATAATACCCTCTAGTTCCATCCACATTGTTGCAAATGGCAAGATTTCATTTCTTTTGATGGCTGCATAGTATTCCATTGTATATATATATACCACCTCTTCTTTATCCATTCATCTGTGAATGGACATCTAGGTTCTTTCCATAGTTTGCCTATTGTGGACATTGCTGCTATAAACATTTGGGTGCACGTGTCCCTTCGGATCACTACATTTGTATCTTTAGGGTAAATACCCAGTAGTGAAATTGCTGGGTCATACGGTAGCTCTATTTTCAACTTTTCAAGGAACCTCCATGCTGTTTTCCAGAGTGGTTGCACCAGCTTGCATTCCCACCAACAATGTAGGAGGGTTTCCCTTCTCCGCATCCTCGCCAGCATCTGTCATTTCCTGACTTGTTAATTTTAGCCATTCTGACTGGTGTGAGGTGGTATCTCATTGTGGTTTTAATTTGTATTTCCCTGGTGCCTAGTGATGTGGAGCACTTTTTCATGTGTCTGTTGGCCATCTGGATGTCTTCTTTGCAGAAATGCCTGTTCACATCCTCTGCCCATTTCTAGATTAGATTATTTGTTCTTTGGGTGTTGAGTTTGATAAGTTCTTTATAGATTTTGGATACCAGCCCTTTATGTGATATGCCGTTTGCAAATATCTTCTCCCATTCTGTGGGTTGTCTTTTGGTTTTGTTGAATGTTTCCTTTGCTGTGCAAAAGCTTTTGATCTTGATGAAGTCCTAATAGTTCATTTTTGCCCTTGCTTCCCTTGCCTTTGGTGATGTTTCTAGGAAGAATCTTCTGCGGCTGAGGTCGAAGAGGTTGCTGCCTGTGTTCTCCTCAAGGATTTTGATGGATTCCTGTCTCACATTGAGGTCCTTCATCTATTCTGAGTCTATTTTCGTGTGTGGTGTAAGGAAATGGTTCAATTTCATTTTTCTGCATTAAGTTCCCCAATTTTAAAGACACATGTGATCTTTAGGTCCCAGGTATCTCTTGTCAAGGTCCTTAATTTAATTACATCTGCAAGTCCCTCTTGCCATATAAAGTAATATTTGCAGGTTCTAATAATTAGGACATGGGTATCTTTGGGGGAGGCATTATTCTGTTTACCATAGCAGAATTCTTTAAAGAGGGAAATACAGAACAAACACTATGCTTATTTAGCTACAAGTACTATAGACATATATGCCACATAAGCAAACTGTTGTCCTGAGGGTCCATTAAAGCATTTCATTTAAAACTTTTTGGGGCACCTGGGTGGCTCAGTCAGTTAAGAAGCTGCCTTTGGCTCAGTTCATGATCTTGAGGTCCTGAAATTGAGCCCCATGTTGGGCTCCCTGCTCAGTAGGAAGCCTGCTTCTCCTCCCTCTGCCTCTGCCCTCTTCCCCAACTCCTGCTCATTCTCTCTCTCTCTCTCAAATAAATAAATAAATAAATACGTCTTTAAAAAAAAATTATATGTCAGGGCACCTTGGTGGCTCCATCAGTTAAACGTCTGACTTCAGCTCAGATCATGATCTCAGGGTTGTGGGATCGAGTCCCACATTGGGCTCCCTGCTCAGCAGGCAGTCTGCTTGTTCCTCTGTGCCTTCTGCCCCACCCCCCACCTCGTGCTTTCTCTCTCTCAAATAAATAAAAAAAACCTTTCAAAAATAAATAAGAAATAAAAAGATTATATGTCTTAGTTATTTAGTGAGACTAATTACATGGAAATTTTATTTCATGGAACTTTAATAAATAAAAATATGACATGTACCAACCTACACTGAAAGCCCACAAATCTCAATACATTTTGCTTTCTCCTAATCTTAATTGTTCTCCCAGTAATACTAGACTTTCACTTTCCTAGGAATGTAACACTTTACTACAAAACTGTAGTAGAAACCTAATGTAACAAGCATCTGGTATTACTTATCTCATACATGCTTTTTGCCAAAGTGAGATACTGAGAGAGGTGCCTGGGTGGGTCAGTCAGTTGGGTGGCTAACTCTTGATTTCAGCTCAGGTCATGATCTTGGAGTCCTGGTATGGAGCACCAAATCAGGCTCCGTGCTCAGCAGGAAGTCTTCTTCTCCCTCTGCCTCTGCCCTTCCCCCACCCTGCTTGCTTGCTCTCTCTCTCTCTCAAATAAATAAATCTTTTTTAAAAAATGAGATACAGGGGCGCCTGGGTGGCTCAGTGGGTTAAAGCCTCTGCCTTCGGCTCAGGTCAGGATCCCAGGGTCCTGGGATCAAGCCCCACATCGGGCTCTCTGCTCAGCGGGGAGCCTGCTTCCTCCTCTCTCTCTGCCTGCCTCTCTGCCTACTTGTGATCTCTGTCAGATAAATAAATAAAATCTAAAAAAAAAAAAACAAAAACAAAACAAAAAAAAAAACTCTTAAAAAAAATGAGATACAGATAAATATTTATTGCCAGGTAGATAAAAATAAAGTCTTAGTTTATAGGCCTGGTTTTCTAATTTTATTTATTTTTATTTTTTATTTTTTTAAAAGATTTAATTTATTTATTTGACAGACAAGAGATCACAAGGAGGCAGAAAGGCAGGCAGAGAGAGAGAGGAGGAAGCAGGCTCCCTGCTGAGCAAAGAGCCCAATGTGGGGCTCGATCCCAGGACCCCAGGATCATGACCTGAGCCAAAAGCAGAGGCTTTAACCCACTGAGCCACCCAGGCGCCCCTGGTTTTCTAATTTTAAAAATCTGACTAATTCCCATAAAAGAATATTCAGTTCACCAAAAAAAGAAAGTTCTAGGTGCTTAAAAGTAAATAAGTTTCAGAAAAACAACCTATCACATTTTCACACCAGAAATATGTGTTGGACTATATTGAAAAGAATCTCTTTCAAATTCTCTCCTCTAATTTTGATCAGATAGTTTCCCTTGCAAACTATGCACATCCAATCGTCAAATATTTATTAAGCAGCTCCTATGTACTAGATACTCTAGTCATATGGCTTCCAGAAGACATTATACCCTTGTGGCCTTTTTGAAGGCCACAGGATGCAGCCTTTCAGGAGGTACCAAGATTCATCACACATTTGGAGGAACCTTAAAGATGCCTCAGGGCCCGACCTACATGAAGGGGACCTTCCTGCCTGATTCTTGCCCACTGGCCCAGAAGTGACTGGGGGCCTGGTTCTGAACCCTTGTTAGTCCTGTGGCTGTGGCCCTGCAGCAGCCAGGATCCAACAAGGAATTTAATAAAGGGGATTGGTTACCTGGGTAATGAAATAGCTGAGATGCCAGGAGGGGACATTCCAGTATCCCAGATAGTAGCAGCAGCAGAAGGAACACACACTACCACCTGAAAGCAGGATAGAGGGTAGAGAATCATATGATTAGAGCCCATGGGCAAGTGCCAGCCAGTGGAAGCCAGAACCGCAGTGGGCCTGTCTGATGGAAGTGGAAACCGTGAAGGAGACGCACTGGCGGCCAGAGGAGGCTAAGACAGAAAAGCCAGGAAAAGGCCCTGCTTTCTTTCTTCAGCTCTTCAGATGGATGCCGGTACCTCTCACTGACTGATCCCCTCTGAAAGTCAGGCTGTAGGGAGCTAGGAAACAGCCCACAGGAATCAGGCACCCTGCCCTGCTGAGCAGAGCAGACAAAAAGCTGAAGAATAGATCTGAGAATGCTGACCCAGGACTAACACAGGACTAGTATGAGACGTCTTGGATTCCAGATGCCTACCTGTTTCGTAGTTACCTGCAGCTGAGCCCTGCACACTAGCCAGTTAGAATTTCTATGATCTCTCGTTGCAACTCCCCATCACCGGCTTCCTGTCTGAGTGCACACTGGAATCACCTGGAGACCATTTGAAAAAGGACCAATTTCTGGGCTTCTCTCCAGATACTGAATAAGAGTTTTGAAAGTAAAGTAGAAAAACCTGTATTTTTAGCATCTCAACTTGATTCTGATGTAGATGGCCTTTGGACAAATTTTTAAAGTGGGTCTTAAAGGTGGGACTACTCTAATTCCAAATTTCTGGATCTTCCAAGTTTTCTTTCATCCTGATAGAATGAAACCTGTCATGCTGGACTATAGAATGCAGGTGGTCTCCAAACAAACACACAATATTTAATATATAAGAATAGATTTGAAATTTATATTATTCCTAAAATCCAAATGAGAGATTAATTTCAGTATCATTCTTATAACCCGATAATGTCCAATAATATCTGTGAACATACTGTTTTTCTGGTTTAAATTGAATTAAGTGTGGCATTAAAAAGAAAACTTCATCCATAATCTGATTTTAGTTAATATAGGGATTGACCATTTTGGACTTTAGCCATAATTATGTATTTTTCACATAGCTGAAAAGGCACTAAACATCAGAAGCCTGCATCCATAGACAACAGGATTCATGGGCACCTGGGTGGCTCAGTTGGTTAAGCATTTGACTTCAGCTCAAGCCATGATATCAGGGTTCTGGGATCGAGTCGCACGTTGGGCTCCCCTCTCAGTGGCAGATGGGGGGAGTGGTTCTGTTTGTCCCTTTCCCTCTGCCCCTAACTGCTCATGCCCTCTCACCCTCTTTCCCTCTCAAATAAATAAATAACATCTTTGGGAAAAAAAGAAGACTGGATTCATTTCTTGCAGATTTTGTCCTTCTTGTAATTTATCAGTATCTTTTCTATTATTTTGTTTTGTTTCTAACTAAAGACCGAACGGCAATCTGAGGAGGTACCTCAATGACCACACAGTACTAGGGGAAGGAGAGAGCTGAGCAATTGGGGCTCTGAGCCTGGATCTAGCTTGGACCTGAGCACATTTTTCTTTAGTGTTTTACATATTAGGTTTCTACATACAATTTCATGTGGAAAAGGAAAAAAGCTTTCCCTTACTCAGTTCTGAAAATCCTGGATTCTGGACAAAGCTTCACATAGAGCAAATGAATAAAAGTTTCCATAATTGCAGAATCTTACATGTTTGATGTTTCTGGGAAGTAGGCTCCTGATAGAGGTGTGATTTAAGGCAGCTTGGAGACTTAATTCTGAACAGGCTCATTAGTCTGCTTTTAACTATAGGTTTTATTGGTGGTGATAGGATGAAACTCTCTGACAGCTGTCAGACAGGAACAATGTATGCATAACCCAGGGGATGAGAAACCGGGTCAACAAACATTCATGTAGTCAGGAAACATTGTGGTTTCTTAAATTAACTGCTAATGCATTATTTTAGGTAGAAACCTCCTTTTGCTCTGACAGGGCTACTTTTAAAAGAGCTTTTTCCCTGAAACCTTAGGTGGCTTGGAATTGTCATCAAGAAATAATTTTTCATCTTTGAAATGTTTGCTTATTTCCTTAGTGAATTTTTGCAATGTGACTCTGTTGTATCTTTTTCCTACCTTTACAGATATAATATAGTTTTTAAAAATTGCTCACTTTTTTTTTTTTTTTGCCTCCAGCAAGATACATTTTATACTCACTTTGAGTTCCATTAAGATGTGGTTAAAACCAGCCAGTAGTGTTTAGTAGTTAAAAATAGTGCACATGAAAAAGTGTTCATCATCATTAGCCATCAGGGAGATTCAAATCAAAACCACATTGAGATACCACCTTACACCAGTTAGAATGGCCAAAATTAATAAGGCAAGAAACAACAAATGTTGGAGAGGATGTGCAGAAAGGGGAACACTCTTATACTATTGGTAGGAATGCAAGTTGGTGCAGCTGCTTTGGAAAACAGTGTGGAGATTCCTCAAAAAATTGAAAGTAGAGCTACCCTATGACCCAGCAATTGCACTACTGGCTATTTACCCCAAAGATACAGATGTAGTGAAAAGAAAGGCCACATGCACCCCAATGTGCATAGCAGCAATGGCCACAATCACCAAACTGTGGAAAAAAAGCTGAGGTGTTCTTCAACAGATGAATGGATAAAGAAGATGTGGTCCATATACACAATGGAATATTATTCAGCCATCAGAAAAGATGAATACCCACCTTTTGCATCAACATGATTGAGACTGGAGATTATACTGAGTGAAATAACTCAAGCAGAGAATGTCAATTATCATATGGTTTCCGTTACTTGTGGAACATAAGGAATAGCATGGAGGATATTAGGAGAAGGAAGGGAAAAATGAAGGGGGAGAATCAGAGGAGGAGACGAACCATGAGACACTATGGACTCTGGGAAACAAACTGAGGTTTTTAGAGGGGAGGGTGGTGGGGGATGAGTTGGCTGGGTGATGGGTGTTAAGGGGGGCATGTATTGCATGAAGCACTGGGTATTATACACAAACAATGAATCTTTGAACACTGCATCAAAAACTAATAACGTACTATGTGGTAACTAACATAACATAATAAAAAATAATTTAAAAAATAAAAAATAAAAAACAGTGTTCCATGTATACATTATTTATATGACTTAGAAGTATGGATTCACTTGGTGAGATATTATGCAGCCATTAAAATGATACTTACAAAGTTAATGTAATATCATGAAATGATATAATCTTTAGTAGAAGTGGAGGACATAATTACATCTAATGTAATTATGACCATATTTTAAAATATATGCACAATATCTTTTCCTGACATTTTCTTTTTTTAATTTCTTTTTAAAATTTAAATTCAATTAATTAACATATAATGTATTACTGCTTTCAGAGGTAGAGGTCAGTGATTCACCAGTCTTATATGATACCCAGTGTTCATTACATCACATGCCCTCCTTAATGTCCATCACCCAGTTATCCTATCCCCCTACCCCTCGTTATCCTCAGTTTGTTTCCTATAATTAAGAGTCTCTTATGGGGGGTGCCTGGGTGACTCAGTGGGTTAAAGCCTCTGCCTTCAGCTCAGGTCATGATCCTAGGGTCCTGGGATTGAGCCCCGCATCAGGCTCTCAGAGAGCCTGCTTCCTCCTCTCTCTCTGCCTGCCTCTCTGGCTACTTGTGATCTCTGTCTGTCAAATAAATAAATAAATAAAATCTTTAAAAAAAAAAAAAAAGAGTCTCTTATGGTTTGTCTCCCTATCTGATTTCATCTTATTTAATTTTATTTTTTCTTCTCTTCTCCTATGATCCTCTGTTTTGTTTCTTAAATTCCACATATGAATGGTTTCATATGATAATTGATCTTTCTCTGAATTGACTTGGCAGAATACCTTCTATTCCATCCACATCGTTGCAAATGGAAGATTTCAGTTTTTTGGATGGATGCACAATGTCCTTTGATCCAACAATTCCACATCCCAAACAGGTCTGCAAAGATGGAAGAATGGTCACTGCATTGTTTATAATAGCAAAAAGTTAGAAATAACAAATCTTCATCAGTAGGGATTATAAAAAGTATGGGTACATACATGCAGTGGAATACTATATTGTCATTTTTAAAATGTCGTAGATACACATATCTGGACTCTGAAAGATGTCCAGATCTTTGAAAGATGTATTATTCAGAAAGATCTCTGAAAGATATATTATTATAAAAAAAGAAAATTACTGAACAGAATATTTCGCAGAAACCATTTGGTAAAAATATCAAGTCATCATATATAATAGATAACATATTAGATATTATATATTGACATTACATAATACATATAATATATAATATTTAATGGGTATATAAGCTAGCTATATACACTAGGTAATATTATCAAACTTTTCACAGTAATTATTTCTATGACTATTGTGGGTTACGATTATAGGAGATGTTTGTTCTCCTTTATTCATTTCTGCATGTAAATTATTTATAGTAAGCCTGATAATTTATAATACATTATAGTATAATACAGTTTATGATATGAAATACGTAAAATTTTGGTATTGATGAAAAACTGGAAGGAAATACACTGACACAATTAAAATGCTTGTTTCTAATTGATAGAACCATGAAAGATTTTCACAACTTTTTTGTGCTAGAGGGGTGCCTGCGTGGCTCAGTTGGTTAAGCATCTGCCTTTGGCTCAGGTTATGATCCCAGAGTCCTGGAATAAAGCCCTGCACCAGGCTCCCTGTTCAGTGGAGAGCCTGCTTCTCCTCATGCTCTCTCTCACAAATACACCTTTTCCCTCTCTCTCAAATAAATAAATCTTAAAAAAAAAAATGTTTTTGTGTGCTGTAATAACTCCATGTATAATTCCAATCTCATGTGTTAATGCTCTGCTTTTGTAATTAAAAAAAAAAAAAGGTAGAAAAAGGAGGCAGGGAGTCAGAGAATGAGTTGTTAAGGATTGGATTAGGTCATTTAAACACCTAAACATCTTCTAGCTTCAGTTGACTCTCTTTAGGCACTGAGAATGTTACATTTTCAGAATGCCAAAAGTGCAATTTGTTGGATCAGTTTCTTCTTTAAGAAGGCCCAATTATGGGAGAAAAGGTATCAGAGATAAATATACGAATTGTTTTTGCTGGAGGTTTCCACCAAATGTGTTCTTACCACCTACTAATCATATAAACTGCTGGAGCCAGAGTCCCTCATAGCAGAGGACACTAGCTCCTGAGGCACAGCTTCTCCATTTGTTTGTAAGGATCCATCAGTGCATGTGACTACAAGCTAGAGTCGATTTTATTTTATTTATTTTATTTTTTAAAAAGATTATTTATTTATTTGAGAGAGGGAGAGTGCACGTAAGCTCCAGTCTGGGAGGGGCAGAGGGAGAGGGGAAGCAGGCTCCCTATTGAGCAGGGAGCCAGAAGCAGGGCTGGATCCCAGGCCCCCCGGGATCATGACCTGAGCTGAATGCAGACGCTTAAGGGACTGAGCCACCAGGCGCCCCTAGAGTCAATTTTATTTATTTTATTTTATTTATTTTATTTTTTTAAATTTTTTCAGTGTTCCCAAGTTTCATTGTTTAGAGTCAATTTTAAACAAATAGTGGCTTTGGCAAATCTCTAGAGCATCAGAGTTTTGAGGCGGTAAGTCCTGCAACCCTGTGATGTCAGCTTACTTCTCAGAAGAGCTCCCAGCTGAGATTTTCCCAGAAATCTGACCATCTGAGGCAAAGATGTAGACACCAGCTCTTTACCTTGAGGATTCTTTTTCCGGTAAACTCTCTTGTGGGCAAATTTTAATATGCCAAGAAAACTTCTGCAGCAGACTTTGGTTGTCCTAGAATTTGAATTTCATAGATCACAGTTCATAAAAGGTACCCTCATAGGGGGCTCCTACCAGGACCCCTGTTTTCCCTGCATGTACAGTTCTTGCTGATTTTCTACTTTTCTAATAAGAAAGGGAATAGAGAAGAGGGATCAATAATTGGCAGCCAGACCAAAATCCACAAGTTACCAACCAAGACCACAGCAGGTGGGATTTGCCACAAAACCAGAAATACAACCAGATTTATGGCATTTGAGTCAGCAAATAGCAGTATCATTTAGCAAGATGCTTGCTGCTGATGGAAAACCATTTCATAGACGGAAAATCGTCAAATTGTTTCACTCTTTGCTGCTGTGTTTTTAATTGGCAGGCCCTAAAGCTTTGTGGCATGAGTTCTGAATACATAAATAAAGTCATTTCATGTCATAAAACCTTTTCAAATGGCAAAATTAGGAAAGGAGAGTTGATTCAAATGCCACAGAGACAAAAAATGTGTTTTTCCGGGACAAAGGAAAATGAGTGATTTAAGTTTGTGGCAAATTTTAGTCTCATTGCGCACCACACAAATAATCTTTTTTAAAAATTCTATTCAGCACTTGGGTACAAGTACATAGTGTCCCCAGGAAGTTCAAACGTCTATTATCATTATTAATACCCTTGTTTTTCTCACTCACTCGTTGCCAAATACAACAAGGAATTAAACCCAAGCTACTGCAGCAAATGGGCCAGGAGCGTGAGGATCCTAGATAGAAAAGGCCTGGTCAGCTTTTCCGTTTCCTATAGGGCGGGTTCCTTCTCTTGTAAGGATGGCTTCTTGGAAAAGGTTACTACAGTGTGTCATACTGACAACTGTCTGATTTCACCAGGTAAAAGAGTTTCCTACATTTCCTTGGTTATGTTGGAAACACTCTTAAGATAGTAGTTACCTGCTTAGCAGTCAAAAGAGAAAGGGATCCGGAGGGATGCCACTATCTCAGGGGCTGTGTTTTCCCTCTGGAGATGCAGCCTCCAGCTGGGGTCAGGTGTGATTTTGTGTTGTTTTCTCTGGGGGTTTTGCACAGAGTTCTTCTATCTTTGTAGACTCGTCTCAGTCTGTTCTCAGACCGGAGACTAAAGCAGTCCCCGAGGTATGCAGCTTTCAGCTCAAGAGGCCAAAGGAATGTCCCAGCCAGGCATTTCTACCAGTGAGGCAAGCTAAGGGATTCTTTCTCCTTTTTGGAATGTCACTGAGCTGTGGAAGGAAGAAATGAGTATGGTTTCCTTTTTTCTTCTTTTTTTAAAAGCTGAAACAGGAGCAGGATTGTAGCTGTCACAAGCTGACTAAATATTTTTTTTTTTTACAACACCAAAGCCTTTAAAATCCTTGGAATGCTTGTGAGAACTAATGTTTATGTTGGGACCTTTACATTAATTGGGAGGGGGTCCTGTGTGTCCAACTTACATGTGCACCGTGCCAGCCACGGCCGCTGCCGGGCCTCCACATCTGAGGAAGGTAAGGCGAGAAAATCAATCCACCGTCTGGAATAACTTAAGACTGCAGAGAAGTCGACTTCAGCTCAATGGTCTGAAAATGGACGAATCAAAATGAGGTTTGCAGCAAGCCCAAGAACGCCCTTGACATTCAAACCACACACCCTAGGTTCCCTGACTACCAGACTCGTAATTCTACTCTGTCTCTCCGCCTGGGGAAGTTCTGTGCAGTGTCAGAATTCAGCCAATAGGCTTCAAAACCCTGGGAGGATTCTATTTCTTAAAGATAAATCTAAGACCTAGTTGCAGAGGGTTGATTTCAATCTTCTCCCTTAATAGAAGCCACCAAATAAAAATATATAGAAAAATGGAGACTATGTGGCTTGAAAAATTCACTTTAATCTGATTTATACCAGGGTGACTTAGCATTTTTCCAGGTATTGGTTTTCAAGTTGAAACATTTTTAAAAAAATGAATCTATGCATCAGTTCACTGGAATGTTCACCAGCTACTCGTTTGCACATATAAAATACTAGCCTTTGATAGGGTTGCTGAGCCAGTTTACATGTGAATTGACCCTGAGGAAATCTGAGTGTGACTATAAAGGTCATGACCATAATTTAGAAAAAAGACAAAAAGGTTTTCTTCCTATGGTTACTCTGTAGGGTTAGCTTTTGTGTGGGAAATATCACTGGCTATTATTGTCAAAGTATAATTTTTAAACATTGAAAAATGGCATTTCATATTTATTTACCTTGGTAACTGGGGCACCATCAGGATGGTCAAACTGAGAGGAGAGGAGTGGAGAGGAGAATTCAAGGACAGAATTCAAGGGATTGAGTATATGTGGTTTATGAAAGAAAGAATCCAGGAATCAGATTGCTAAGTTAGGTGTTGTTTTGTTTTAAAATTGATGGGAATGCAACATGGTACAGCCACTCTGGAAGACAGTTCAGCAGTTTCTCACAGCGCTAACCATACCCTTACCATGGGATCCAGCAATCACAAATGAACTGAAAGTTCATGTTCCCACAAAAACCTACACACACATATTTATAGCAGCTTTTAAAAAAAAGGATTTTATTTATTTATTTGAGATAGAGCATGCACACAGAGGGAGACGCAGACTCCCCGCTGAGCAGAGAGCCCTATGTGAGGCTCAATCCCAGGACTTTGGGATGATGACCCAAGCTCTAGGCAGATGCTTAACTGACTGAGCCACCCAGGTGCCCTGATATAGCAGCTGAATTTATAAGGGCCCCAAAGTGGAAACCATCAAGATGGTTTCACAACCAGAAAAGTAAACAGATATATCCATATAATGAAGTATTACCATGAAAAACAAATGACACAAAAAGACATGGGGGAACCTTAAATGCATATGACTAAGTGAAAGAAGCCAGTCTGAAAAGGCTATATATTCTATGATTCCAACCATATGGCATTTGGAAGAGGCAAAACCGTAGAGACAATAAAAAGATCAGTGGTTTTGGGGTACCTGGGTGGCTCAGTCGTTAAGCGTCTGACTTCAGCTCAGGTCATGATCCCAGGGTCTTGGGTTTGAGCCCTGCATCGGGCTCTCTGCTCAGTGGGGGGCCTGCTTCTCCCTTTCCTGTTCCCCTGCTTGTGTTCCCTCTCTTGCCGTGTCCCTCTCTGTCAAATAAATAAAATCTTAAAAAAAAAAATAGATCAGTGGTTTGCACATACGCACAAACACACACACACACTCACATTTTGTAAAAACAGGAAGAAAACTGTAGAAGAATGCACTCCTGAGATATATGATTATCTCTGGGAAGAGGAGTAAGAAAAGAAATGAGAGAGGACACGGATTAACTTTTTCCTCTTATATTTTTGCATTATTTTATTCCTTGTGTATATACATATTAATTCAATAATTGAGGAGAGCAACTCACTAAATTATAAACACAAAAATTTCTCTATTTATTATCACAGGAAAAAAAAGATCAGTGGTTGCCAGGGATACATGGGAAGTAGAAAGGTTGAATAGGTGAAGCATAGGACACTTTTAGGGCAGGGAAACTATTCTGTATGATATGTGAATGGTGGATACGTGACACTATGCATTTGCTAAATTCCACAGACAGTACAACACAAAGAGTGATCCCTAGAGTAAACTATGGACTCTAGTTAAAAATAATGGATCAATCCTGGCTTGTCGCTTGTAACAAATGTTCCCACACTAAGCATGATACTACCAATATGGGAAACAGTGGAAGTCCAGACAAGGAGAGCGAGGATACACTCAACTGTCTGTACTACCTGTTCAGTTTATCTGTAAACCTAAAACTGCCAGAAAGTAAAGTCTATTAACTTCAAAAAACCTGTTGAATGTCCTATAGGTTAACAAAACCATAATTTTTGAGATTCCCTTTTCCACCCAACAGAGATTATTTACAACTCTACTCTACAAAAAGTCACTTGCCACTTATCAGTCTTCTATAAGTTTATGTCTGGTCCTAAGCAATAACAAAAAGTAAGTTAAACAAAGGTGCATTTCCCTAGAGAACTGTGAAATATGTGGGTAGGCCTGTTATACAATGCCAGGATGACACTAAAGGGAAGAGGCACATCATCCTTTTGCCATATTTAAAAGTGTCAAATATTTTTTTTCTTAGTATTATAACATATCCTATTTGCTAAACAATTTTGCCACACTCTTGGTCAATCTTGCAAATGAATTTCCAAATTAAGAATTAGCTCCTTGGGACGCCAGGGTGGTTCAGTTGGTTGGACGACTGCCTTCGGCTCAGGTCATGATCCCGGAGTCCTGGGATCGAGTCCCGCAGTCTTGGGATCGAGTCCCGCAGTCCTGGGATCGAGTCCCGCAGTCCTGGGATCGAGTCCCGCATCGCGGGCGGGGGTCCCGGTCCCGGCTCCACGGCGGGGGGGGGGGGGGGGGGGGGGGTCCGGCTCCACGGGGAGTCTGCTTCTCCCTCTGACCTTCTCCACTCATGCTCTCTCTCACTGCCTCTCTCTCAAATAAATAAATAAAATCTTTAAAAAAAATAAAAAATAAACAAAAGAATTAGCTCTTTGTATCAGCCAGAGCCCAGGCAGGAGTCAGAAACCACACCAATTATTTTAATAAATAATTAACTTATCTAATAAATAACTTAAATACATAAATAATCTGCCAGTTATGTAATATAAAGACAGTTGAGCAAGTGCTGGAAATCAGAAACACAGAAAGAGAACATGAAGATATCATAGAAGTAGCAACTTCAGGCAGTGATCATCACAGAAGCAGTAATTTCAGGACTGAAGGAACAAAAGGTGGAACCTGGAATATTACAATTTAGAAGCTCAGGAAGCAGAGACTAAAGATCTAAGGGCGCCTTAGGAACTCGGAGGAGGGACCCTGAATTACTGGGAGCCAGATCTCTGAAGTGGGGGTGTGATTGGATGGTATGGCATCACTGAGGGATTCAGTGAAGCCAGTTGTGGGTATGTGGACCACCTGCAGACTGGAATTAACTGTGGCTACTAGAAGGGATTGACACTGCCAGGATGAAGGGCTGTTTGCAGGGTGACATTGATGACGTTGATAGGAACAGTAAACAAACGGGAAGGAGACAGTGACTTGTTCCCCTAGCGCCTCCTATTGGCAGAACCTGCGAAGCGCAAAACGGCAAAAGAAAATTGTGCTTTGGTTCACAAAGCAGTGACTAGAAGCCGGAATTTGAGGCTGAGACAAATGCTTAACAACCAGCACTCTGCTCTAATTGGGACGCTTGAAATTAATAAATTTGCTGTTGTGGAAAAGCATGGGCTTGGGGGCAGTCAGATCTGGTTTTTTATCGCAATTCAAATACGTGCTAGCATGTTACTCTAGGCAAATACTATATTGTCTTTCATTTGTCTAAGCCTCAGTTTCCTTATATGAAAACAGGGACAAGAATATCTATCCATTGGGCTTTTGTGAGGATTGAATAAGGTCGGGTATATAAATTGCCTAGAGTGGTGGCAGAGCCAGGCAAACTCAGGCAGTGGGACTTAATCTGTTAATCACAATATACACTGGCTTTCCAATCTATGTGGGGAATTACCTGATTGGTCAAAAATAATACAATTCAGGTGGGTGGAGGACAAGTGTACGTGGTTATTAAAAAGCAACATAAGGGATCTTTATGGCGATGGCACTGTGTGTATCTTGACTGTGTGGTGAGTACACAAAACCATATAGACGGCAATGTGGTGTAAACAGTAGGGAAATAGAAGATCTCTGGATTGTATCGATGTCAATATCCCAATTTGAGTTACAGTTTTAGAAATTGTTACCATTGAAGGAAACTGGGCAAAGCATACAAGGGATCTCACTGCATTATTTCTTATAACTGCATGTGGATCTATAATAACCCCAATTAAAGTTTCAATTAAAAATAGTAATATGGTTCATTATTGATGCTGAGAGTGCCTTCTATGATGCTCCTACATCAACTGCAAGATGAGGAAAGGGGTATATTCATGTCACACTAAACATTTTAAACCATGTTTCTAGGGACAGAAAAATGAATAGTTTGAGGTTTTGATGATAATGGATTTAACTTTATAAACATAGGTAAAAGCTATATTACACTCAAATGATATTTTGACCTATAAAACTTAGTAAATCAGATATTCTGAAAGATTTAGGACAATATTGCCAAACATAAATGCAAAGCTTGAAGCAATATACACTGTTTAGTCTCTGACCCCGTTACCCCATTACTGAAAGTAAAACATGGCAGAAGTGGGCTCCAGATTACCAAAAGAGTCCTTTTTGGCCCAAATCATCCAGAGATTTTACCTAAATTCTTCCCTTTCAGCTTGGGTTAGGCACAATCTGTAAGCTAAGCTTTAATCATCATTCCAAATGTCAAGATGAAGAGACATCTCAAAGAAGCCATCCGGTTCCGCAGATTAAAAAAACAATGACTTTTAAAAAGTATATGTCGAAAAGATCTTGCCAAACAGCTGAAGTAACAAATGAAATCTAGCTGGTTTCCAGCAGAGATTTATCATCTCTATCAGTGCGTTTGTTCTTAAGCAAGCTGTAGGGCTCTTGTTTGGTTGGGGGGTATCTGCTGTGTGACTGCGTTTGAAACAATCATTTGTTCTGAATCAGCTCCCTTTCTCTAAGGCTATCTTGTGATTAAAGACATATCTGAACGCATTTCTGTGCCTGTATCAGGCTTACTAGCTCAAGAAGTGACTGAGCAATAAAAACACAGGGCAGGTTTTTACAACCAAACAAAAACAGAATTATCCTGAGAACACATTACACATCTCACTGTGCCAGATGGTGTTGTTGTTGCTCCTGCCTTTCCTTTAAGCTTAGAACATCTCTCTCGCCACTAAAACTGTCAGAAGCCAGAGAGGGGGAAGAATGGACATAAATTCTTTTCTTGTTGGTTCCAGATCACCTCCCCATTTCATTTCATAGTAAACTGAAAATTTATGATAAATCATGCTATATATTCTACCACATAATTCTACCATGGAAATACAGTCAATCCCTCAGATAAAAAGGGCCACCACAAAGGGAGAAAAAAAGCCCCCACTTCTTTTATTGAGGCTGTTGAATTAGCAACTTGTTTTGAACTCTAAACAATGGCACACTATTATATTGCTCTGAACAGAGTGGGTGTTCCACATATTCTTGTTAATTATCCGTGATAAGAAGTGAGAAGAAAAAAAATCCACACAGGAGACTATCCCTGTTGGAATCTGATGAAGACGTGTAGCTTAAAAAAAATTCAACCCCCTTCTTTGAAAATGTTTCTATTATTGCTTTCATTTTAATTAAAAATCTTCTGTCTGTACAGCAAGAGCTATGAATTCTATCTCAGAATTTTCCAAGATACCTTTCAATTGTCATAAGAGGTCAAACCACCAAAAAAGACAATGGAGTGACTTGAACAGGGGAGGATATTGCATGCATGTCTGGGCTTCTTCCTCTCAGGCTCCCACAAGCTCTACGGAGCAGAAGCTGCCAATGGAGTACAAAGGTCTGCCCTTTGCTGCAAATAACTGTGCTATTCTGAGGGCATCAAGGCCTCTATAAGGCAATGAAGTCAGTGCATTTGTGAGCTGAACTCAGTTATAAAGAATTTTAGATTCCAGCAAGGGAGTTTCTAGTGGACCATGCTAAATTAGGATGAATTCAGAATTAGATTAATGTCTTTTTTTTTTTTTAATTTTTTTTTTTTTAAGATTTTATTTATTTATTTGAGAGAGAGGCAGTGAGAGAGAGCATGAGCGAGGAGAAGGTCAGAGGGAGAAGCGGACTCCCCATGGAGCCGGGAGCCCGATGCGGGACTCGATCCCGGGACTCCGGGATCATGACCTGAGCCGAAGGCAGTCGTCCAGCCAACTGAGCCACCCAGGCATCCCAGATTAATGTCTTTATATAGTGGTTATGTACTGAGAGGGGGCAGAAAGCAGGAATTCATGGTGGCCCTCCTTCTGATTTGGAACCCCAGAGACCAGTTAGTTTGGTCCTGATGCAAGCACATGAATATCCTTCTACTCCTAGTCAACTGTGTTACCAGGGACAGTTGTTAGGATGGGTAGAAAGGAGGAAAAAATTCATGCATACCCATCACTCCTGGAAAACCAAGTATAAGCCCTCTTCTGTAACAGAATTTTAACTAATAATCAGACAATTCAGGGCAAAACTATCCAAAAATAATCTTTCTTCTGCCACCGTGATCATAGCATTCTGGGCCATGCCAGGATTTAAAGTTGGTGGGACCAATGTTGTTGTAGTTATTTACGTAGGCTGCTTATCCCCCAATGTTCCTATTTTTGCTGATGGTACCATCACTTTCCTATCATCCAGCTTTGAAACCTTGAAGATTCACGTTAAACTCTTCCATCCCTTGTCATATGTAACTAAGCAATACAATCAACATATTCTGTTTTTTAACATTCCAGTCACTGTCCTCTGAAAATTTATATTCTAACACTTTTTCATGTCATTCGTTTGCTCAAAAGCATTCAGTGGCAAACACCTCTGGACTATTCAGTAAAAGTCTAAATTCAACCAAGTATCCACAGGCTATAAAAATCTGGCCTGGAGTTGTCCTTCCAACCTTATCTCCCTACATGAATTATACATTCCTCCCAAATGAGTCTATTCATTTTCCCTAAAACATGTGACCCATTCGTATTTCCTTTGCTTTTCCAAGGCTGCGTCCCGTGCCTGGAATGCCCACCCTTGCGAGTATTAATCACGCGCCCTGGGGTTCTTAATTTCTCGTGTGGATAGCTTTTGCCTTCCTGGTAAATGTCCTGCTCAGTATCGGACTGCTCCTGCAACCCATGTACTTGGTTTCGAAGATCTTCTTTATTAGGCTTAGCTTCTTTTTAAAGCTTTATTATTTGAAACAAGCAGAAAATGAGGGAATCCAGGCTGCAGTCTGTTATCAGTCCTCATCCACTGATCTATGCATTGTGGAACCTGGTGAATTCTATATGATACATGGCTTCTATATATGATAACATTTTATCCTAGGTGAAAAATACTCAAATATGGAATATTTTTGTCAGAAGGAGTGTAAGAGACTCTGTTAAACCTTCCTATTCAAAGTGATGTCCACAAATCAGCAGCACTGTGTCACTGGAAGCCTGTTAGAAATGTACAAGCTTAGATGCTACCCTGACCTATTGATTACGTCTGCATTTTAACAAGGTTCCTCAGGGAATTCGTGATTCGTGTGCACAGTGAAATCTGGGAAGCACGGGAACCTTGAGAGCCTACCTTGAGATCCAAAATGTTTGCGTGACAAGATGAGAAGAAAGAGGCAGTGTGAGATAATGGAAATTATTCTGAAATAGGAACCAGAAGTTGTACATTTCGTGTCATTTACCAGTTGTAACCCTGGAAAAACCACTTAACCATTTTGGAATAATCTCTCCCTGTTGTTTCATGGGGGTGGTTGCAAAGTTAGGGGGGAAAATGTGAAAGCGATTTTAAAAACATTTTGGTGCACCTGGCTGGCTCAGTGGGAAGAACATGTGACTCTTGATCTCAGGGTTTTGAGTTCCAACCCCACATTGTGTGTAGAGATTACATAAAAATAAAACTTCAAAAACTCCAAAGCATGTAAGGTTTACACACATTTAAATTTTTTTTTTTTTTTTAATATCCTTTCTCAGGATCACACAGCTGGTTTGTGGCAGAGTAGGGACCACAACCCAGCTCTTCTGACTTCTGGTCCAGTTCACTGTGACAGAGGCTCCTGTCCCCACAAACTCAGGAAGGCTCTTGGCAATGATAAGAGGCAGCTGGAACAATCTTTTGAGAAAGGAATTTGATAATATGTCTCAAGAGTGTTTCAGTGTGTTAATACCCCCCAACCTAGTATTTTCTTTACTAGAAATATACCTTAAGGAAATAACTGAAGAATTTTAAGTAATTATGTTCACTGAAGATTTACTTATAATAGAAAAAAACAAACAAACAAACAAACAATGGCAAACAACTGGAAGGTCCAGTAGGGAATTTTTACATTACAAATTATCACAGGATAGCACATGATGCATCTAGGAAAATTGGTTCTCTTCTTCCCATAGTTACTAGAGTCCAGAAGATACCAGTGAACCTATGGGAAACCGTAAATGTCATCCAAAACAGATCTAGGTCCAAGTTGTCCCTGAGGTTAGAAGGCAGCATCTACACCATTCTGTAGATCCTTGCATATGACATCTGGTGTTCCTCACATGACAAACTGGTCTACTTAGTTTTGTTCTCTGCCTCCAGGCCTGTCCCTAACATTTGTGAAACCCATGACAAGAATACAAATTAAAGCCCACATACCATATGTCTAAATATTTAAATCAAACCAACATACTGTAAATAACTTATTTTATCCTCCTATCCTCCTATCCTTACAAACCTACTTTCATAGTGATCTGAAAGGCTAGCTTCAAATTCAGCAGTGTCAAAGTTCCCCAAGTTCCACACTGGAAGGAGGGGACATATGAAAGTCTGACTCTGGCCTACCCCCCATTCCCTTCGTACCCCTTGGACACTCCAGGTTCCACTCCAAGAGACTCTTGAGCACATATGTTTAGACCCTCTAGTCACTCATTCTCCCCTGATCAAGACCCCTTTAACACATCTGGGACTTGGAAAGTGCTAGAGGTCACACTTAGGGAGGAGGTTATATGCAGAAAGCAGTAGAAGGGGACAGTGCCAGTTTCCAGGTACTTGGAGCATGATCTAGAAGTGGGTGAGCTTGGCTCCTTAGACTCCTGGTCCTGCAGGGATGGGGGTCGTAGAAGGATCACAGCTAGGCCTTGTATAGTGTGTGGCCCAGGAAGGTCCCTCTTGCCCAGGCTTAAGCTGATACAGCCTACCTCCTGTGTACCTAATGCATTATCATACAATAGGTGGTTGAAGAATTCCCTGAGGCTTTTCTTCTTTTTTTTTTTCAGATTTTTATTTAAATTCTAGTTGGTTAACATGGAGTGCAATATTGGTTTCAGGAGGAGAATTCAGTGGCTCATCACTTACATACAACCCTCAGTGATCACAATACCAAGTGCCCGCCTTAATCCTTATCACCCAGTTAGCGCATCCCCCCAGCCACCTCTTTCCATCAACCCTCAGTTTGTTCTCTGTCGTTAAGAGTCTCTTATAGTTTTTTTCCTCTCTCTTTTTTCCTCCCTCTTTTCCCCTAGGTTCATCTGTTTTGTTTCTTACATTCCATACGTGAGTGAGATCATGTGGTATTTATCTTTCTCTGCCTATTCTGCTTAGCATTAGCATAATACACTCTCTAGCTCCATCCACATCATTGCAAATGACAAGATTTAATTCTTTTTTAAAAAATATTTTATTTATTTATTTGAGAGAGAGAGAGAGAGAGCATGAGGCAGAGGGAGAGGGAAGCAGGCTCCCCACTGAGCAGTGGGCCCAATGCAGGGCTCGATCCCAGGACCCCAGGACTGTGACCTGAACCGAAGGCAGACGATTAACCAACTGAGCCATCCAGGCACTGCAAGATTTCATTCTTTTTGATGGCTGAGTAATATTCCACTCTATATTATGACTTCTCTTTTTGTACTTTCTCTGAAAACAAATTTTTTTTCCTTGTAACAAGTTGCTATAAGGACTTTGTTGTCTTCAGGTTCTCCAGGCAAGATGTATAAAACTGCAAATCAGTTTATGCTTTCATGTATATGTGTTTCAGTAGCACATATATTCATAAAGAGCAATATATGTTATTGTTCCCAGGACCCTGAGATCATGACCTGAGCCAAAGGCAGAGGCTTTAACCTGGTGAGCCACCCAGGTGCCCCAATATATGTTATTGTTAAAAATAAAAAAATATTTCTTTTCCTGATATAGAAGTAATATGTGCCCGTAAAAAATCTGGACATTCTTTAAAGGGAATAAAAAAGAATGCAAACAAACAAACAAACAAACAAAAAACCCCCAAACACCCACCTATCATCTCACAACTTAGGAACAACCATGATTTATATTTTGGTATAAATCCTTCTAACCTTTTTTCTGTGGATACACATACAGAAACTTTTTTATATAAAGATGAGATGATTCTCTCAATGTTGTTTTATGGGGTTTTTTGAAGTACAGTTGAAGTACAGTACTATCCATGTAGTTTTGTAATGTGCTTTTCCTTTTCTTATAATTTTATTTTGGGGGGGGTTGCCACACTGGCTATCAGTTGAGTGTGCAGTGCCTGATCTCAGGATGTGAGTTCAGGTCCTACTTTGGGTATGGAGTGTACTTAAAATAAATCAGTAAATCGAGGCATCTGGGTGACACAGTTGGTTGAGGGTCTGACTCTTGATTTTGGTTCAAGTCGTGATCTCAGGATTGTGAGATGGAGCCCTGCATTGGGCTCTGTGCTCAGCAGGGAGTTTGCTTGAGGATTCTCTCTCTCCCTTGCCCCCTGCCCTTCCCCCCACTGTGTTCTGTCTCTCTCTCTCAAATAAATAAATAAATAAATAAGTCAAATAAATAAATAAATAAAATTTTATTTTAATTACAGTATAGTTACCTATGTGATCTATTCATTTCAGGTAAACAGTATAGTGATTCAGTAATTCTATACATTACTTAGGGCTCATTGTGATGCATGTACTCTTAATCCCCTTCACCTCTTTCACCCAGCCCCTCACCAACCTCCCCTCTGGTAACTATCAGTTTGTTCTCTGGTTAAGAGTCTGGTTTTTGGTTTGTCTCTTTTTTCCTTTGTTCATTTGTTTTGTTTCTTAAATTCCACATATGAGTGAAATGGTATGGTATTTGACCTTCACTGGCTTATTTTCTCAGCATTATACTATCTAGCTCCAACCATGTCACTGCAAATGGCAAGATTTCATTCCTTTTCACTGGTGAATAATACGTATGTACGTATGTATGTGCGTATGTACATATACACACCACATCTTCTTTATTTAGTCATCTATGGATGAAAACAGTTGGGCTGCTTCTATAATTTGGCTGTTGTAAATAATGCTGCATTAACACAGCGGTGCATCTATCTTTTCGAATTAATGTTTTCGTATTCTTTGGGTAAACACCCAGTAGTGAAATCACTGGATCATATGGTAATTTTATTTTTAATTTTTTGAGGAGACTCTGTACCGTTTTCCACAGTGTCTGCACAGTTTGCATTCTCGCCAACAGTGTAAAGGGTTCCACTTTCTCCACATCCTCACCAACACTAGTCGTTTCTTGTGTTTTTTACTTCAGCCATTCTGACAAGTGTGAGGTGGTATCTCATTGTGGTGTTTTGATTGAGCATTTTGATTTGCATTTTCCTGCTGATGAGTGATACTTAGCATCTTTTCATGTGTCTGTTGGCCATCTGGATGTCTTCTTTGGAGAAATATCTGTTCATGCCTTCTGCCCATTTTTATTTGGGTTATTTGTTTTTCAGGTGTTGAGTTGTATAAGCTCTTTATATATTTTGGATACTTAACCCTTTATCAGAGATGTCATTTGTAAATATCTTCTCCCATTCACTGGGTTTTCTGTTAGTTTTGTTGATTGTTTCCTTTGCTATGCAGAAGCCTTTTATTTTGGGGTGGTCCCAATTGCTCATTTTTGCTTTTATTTCCTTTGCCTCAGGAAGACGTGTCTAGAAAAATGTTGCTACAGCCATCGTCAGAGAGAAATTACTACCCATGTTCTCTTCTAGGATTTTTATGGTTTCAGGTATCACATTTAGGTTCTTAATCCATTTTGAGTTTATTTCTGTGTATGGTATAAAAAAGTGGTTCCATTTCATTCTTTTGCATGTAGCTGTCCAGTTTTCCCAACACCATTTGTTGAAGAGACTGGCTTTTCCCCCATTGCATATTCTTGACTCCTTTGTCAAAGGTTAATTGACCATATAATTGTGAGTTTATTTTTGGGCTCTCTATTTTGTTCCATTGATCTATGTGTTTATTTTTGTGCCAGCAACCCCACTGTTTTGATTTCTATACCTCTGTAGTATTTCTTGATATTTGGGATTGTGATGCCTCCAGTTTTGTTCTTCTTTCTCAAAATTGCTTTAGGTATTTGGGGTCTTTTGTGGTTCCATACAAATTTTGGGATAATTTGTTCTAGTTCTGTGAAAAATGTTCTTGGTATTGGTATTTTGATAGGGATTTCATTAAATCTGTAGACTCACAGGGACTGCATTAAGTGTATAGTTTATTTGGGATAGTATGGACATTTTAACAATATTTATTCTTCCAATCCATGAGCATGGCAAGTCTTTCCATTTATTTGTGTTAATCTTCAATTTCTTTTATCAGTATTTCATAGTTTTCAGAGAACAGGACATCCAACTCCTTGGTTAAGTTTATTCTTAGATATTTTATTATTTTTGGTGCAATTGTAAATGGGATTGTTTTCTTAATTTCCCGTTTTGCTACTTCATCTTTAGTGTATAGAAATACAAGGATTTCTGCATATTGATTTTGTATCCTGCGAACTTACTGAATTCATTTATCAGTTCTAGTAGTTTTTTTTTGTGGTGCCTTTAGGGATTTCTATATATAGTATCATGCCGTTGGCAAATAGTGAAGATTTTACTTCTTCCTTGCCAATATAAGTGCCTTCTATTTCTTTTTGTTGTTTGATTTCTGTGGCTAGGACTTCCAGTACTATGTTGGGTAAAAGTGGTGACAGTGGACACCCTTGCTTTATTCCCTTTTTTAAAAGAGATTTTATTTATTTGTTTGAGAGAGAGAGAGAGAGAGCATGAGCAGGGGGAGGGGCTGAGGAAGAGGGAGAAGTAGATCCCTTGCTGAGCAGGGAGCCAATGTAGGACTCCATTCCAGGACCCTGGAATCATGACTTGAGCCAAAAGGAGACGCTTAACTGACTGAAACACCCAGATGCCCTTCCTTGTTTTATTCCTGATCTTAGGGGAAGATCTCTCAGCTTTTCACCATCGAGGATGATGTTAGTCGTGGGTTTTTCATATATGGACTTTATTGTGTTAAGGTATATTCCATCTAAACCTATTTTGTTGAGCATTTTTATCATGAATGGAATTTGTACTTTGTCAAATGCTTTTTCTGCATCTATTGAAATGATCATATGGTTTTTATCCTTTCTCTTGTTGATATGCTTTTCCTTTTAATAATAGCTCATGGACAATTTTCTGTTTCAATGAAAGTAAATATGTATCATTATTCTTTTTTTTTAAGATTTTATTTATTTATTTGACAGACAGAGATCACAAGTAGGGAGAGAGGCAGGCAGAGAGAGGGGGGAAGTAGGCTCCCTGCTGAGCAGAAAGCTCAATGCGGGGCTGGATCCCAGGACCCTGGGATCATGACCTGAGCTGAAGGCAGAGGCTTTAACCCATTAAGCCACCCAGGTGTCCCTGTATCATTATTCTTAATATCTGTAGAATATCCAATATATTTCTTTGTTCATTTATTCAATAAATATTCATATATGGACCTGGCACTGGAGATGCCAGGAGATGCTAGATTCTGGAGATGCAATCATATGTAAGCAAATCTTTGCAAAAACAAACTTACCATAATTAATTAAATTAGCTGGACGGTAAAGTTGTTCAATTTTTTCTATATAAATGAGTTATGGGGGGGTGCCACCTGGGTGGCTCAGAGGGTTAAATATCTGCCTTTAGCTTGGGTCATGGTCTTGGGGTCCTGGGATCGAGCCCCGCGTCAGGCTCTCTGTTTGGCTGGGAGTCTGTTTCCCCCTCTCTCTCTGCCTGTCTCTCTGCCTACTTGTGATCTCTGTGTGTCAAATAAATAAATAAAGTCTCTAAAAAAGTAAAAATAACGAGTTATGGGAGCACCTGGCTGGCTCAGTTAGTAAAGCATGCAACTCTTAATCTCAGGGTCTTGAGTTTGAGCCCTATTGGGTGTAGAGATTGCTTAAAAATAAAATCTTTTAGAAAAAGAGTTATGATAAATCCCCTGTACATAAATTCTTATGCTGTTGCTTGAATATTTTCTTAAAATAAATTCCCTGAAGCATTAATCAACCAAAAGTAAATATTTTAAAAATACTGAAACAAATGCGGATTAACTTCCAGAAATGTTCCAATGATGTTCCCATCAAAAGTGCTTATTCCTCCATATTCTTGCCAACACTGGGGACTAGTAAGTTTCCAAATCTTTGCCAATCTGATAGGCAAAAATTAAAATAAATGTTATCTCTCTTTCAACTGACAGCTCATATTTTTTGCCTTGGGATGTTGATCTTTTTCTTAGAGATTTGTAAAAATAATTATCTACATTAAAGAAATTGTCATGTATTTTACAAATATTTCCCAATTTTTTGTTTGTCTTTGGACATGGTTTGTATTTTGTCATAGTTTTGGTATTTTTAACCATATTGAAGTTAATTCTTTTCCCACATAAAACAATTTCTGGTGATTACTCTTAACTTTTAATAGTGATGGCTAATTCATAGGCCTGTTGATTGGAAACACTTGGAAATCTCAAGATCGAGGTTTTTGTGTGTTGAAACACTTATACCAACTTGTAGATCTCTGTTGAATTCCTGGCAGGGAAAATGGGAGACCCTCAGGAGCACGCAAGAGGAAGAGTAGGTGATCTGAAAGTCTGTTCCTTCACGAGGGGAAGGAGTGGTTTCTGCTGGGTGGAAAATGCGAGCCAAGTGATTTAAAGAAAAGGATTGGAAAAGAGGTAACAACCAGTTTGGCTGAGAGAGGTCTGGAGAGGAAGATGGGGTGGAAAGAGGGAAAGAGATGTGGTGGCAGTGGTAAGGAGTGGAAATTTGGGGAAAGAGAAAGAGGTTTAAAGATAATTTTTAGGAAGTTTGTCAGTATGATAGCCAGTTTTCACAAAACCTGTGGCAACAAAAACCACATTACTCATACTTTGAAGCTGGACTTGGACATATTCTTGGTTCAAGGCAGGGGCTGGTAAATGCAGTGCCAGCCCAAGGCACCCACCTATATTTAAGCTCCCCATTGTGGTCACACTAAGGGTGATGCCCCAGAATTCAAACCATTGAAAATAATTAATCCAAGGCACTTACAGCGGCTACTCCCTTACCAGCGCTCTATTCAGGAATTGTGCCAATGAGATGCCAGGAAAGATTTTACTGGAGAAAAGCAAAGAAGGGTCTCTCCTGATCACAGAGGACATGGAAGCCTGTTACCTCAGGTTGTGTGGCCTTGAGGGGAACTTGCTGTAAGAAGAAGCTGAATGGGTGGGTAGTAGAGAGAAAGACAGAAAGAAGCTGGGTCCTTAAAAACATCGACAAATCACCGAATGTACCTTTCCTGAAAGTCTGCCCTATTTCTGCCCTCCCTGTCATGGGAAATAATAAACATCTTAACTCTTTATTCCTGTGGAAGTCAGCATTTCTCTTACTTGCAGCTAATATTCTAAGTGACACAGAGAGTGGAGTTTGAACAAGTTGGAACCCTGGCAAATGTACTGAATTCCTAAACATAGCAGTCTGGACTTGCTCAGTCCGAATGTTTAGAGCCATTCTGAGTGGTTCCTGAAATATGCTGTGTTTTCTCCCACCTCAGGGTCTTTGCACATGCTGTTCCGTCTCTCTGGAACATTTCCTCCCTCTGCTTTTGTGACCCTGACTCTGGCTCGACTTTAGTTCTCTATTAGACATTGAAGGCTCCAGAAAGATTTCCCTGGCCCCACAGGCCTGAGTGGGTATTCCTCCGTGTGCCCCCACAGAGCTGTGTGCTTTCCTGGGTACAGCTTCTGTCAACTTGTAGTGACTTTCCTGTAGCTCCCCGTGCAGCCAGGGACATATCTGCTTTGGTCACCATTATCTCTGCAGGGCCTGGCATATTGCCATATCATGTTTTCAACATTTGCCAGATGAATGAATCAAAGACGCATTCATTCTTTCTACTTGGGCTTTAGAAAGATTTTGCCTTTCGCAAGAAAGCTGCAATTTGTTACAAACATAGATCCGTATTTAACTTTTTCTTTAAAATGCAGGTTCTTCTTGAACAGAAAAAGAATGTTAGGTAGAAACTAAAGAAATCTGAAAAAAGACTGGACAGGATTTCAGTGAATAAAAAAAAAGGCAGGCTCTTTCTGTGGTCTGTGCTTACTGTGCAGATATAATTGAGATATAATTAACATATCATAAAATTCACCCTTTTAAAGTATGTATGTAATTCAGTGCTTTCTAGAATATTCACAAGGTTGTGCAGTCACTGCCACTATTCATTAGTTGATAAACATCTAGGGCGTTTTTACTTTGGGTTATGACAAATGATGTTGCTATGCATGTCAGTGTGTCAGTTTTTACGCGCACCTGTGTTTTCAATCGTCAGAGCTCTGTACCTCAGTGTGAAATTGCTGGGTCACAGGGTGACTCTTTGTATAACTATTTGAGGAGCTGCCAAACTGATTTCCTAAGTGGCTGCACCATTTTACATTCCCACCAGCAGTGTACCAGGGTTCCAATTTCTCCTCATCCTAGTGAAGATCCATTTGAGTAAATTTATTTTAGGTAAACAGAATGCGGACTTGGAGAAAAAGGAATGATATACTTTCTACCCATGTGGTTGATGTGTACGAATCAAATGGTGGGTAATAACCTCACCAATCTGCCATTTCACGTCTAAGAGCTCATGAAGACAAAGCAAAAGAAAAGAAAATGACCCACTTAGGAATGAATGATTGATGTAACCAAAGTTGTCTGTTAAAAAACAAAAAACAAAAAACAAAAAAGCATACATTTTGAGTAAAGAGTCTGAAGTAAATTTGAACTTGAAAGCTATGCAGCAGTGGCCTCCGCTTAAGCCTAAACCATCCCCTGCTGGGGTTTAGATGTATCTGGGCCTGTTTGGTAGACTGAGCTGCCAGAAACTGATCTGCAAGAGGGAGGGACCAAGGAACTCAGGAGAGAGAATTCACGTAACAGAAAAGCTTATTAAGTCTTCTTGTGGGAGACACAGCTCTAAACACACAGGACTCCCCAAACTCTAGTCTTCCCTCCATGTACCCAGAATGGAGTCCTAGGTGAGAAAGTCCTGTGCATAAAATCTGAAAGCACTGTTTCTGTTCTTTGCTTGTTTTATCCAGCCCCCCACACCCCTACCCCCAAATTCCTCTGCTGAAATCATAATGCCTCATGTGATGGTATTAGGAGGTGGGGCCTTTGGGATGTGCTTACTGTTGTCAGGGTAGAGCCCCCTTAAATGGGATTAGTGCTATTATAAAAGAAACCCCACAGAGTCCCCTAGCCCCTTCTGCCCCCAAGCTCACAGTGGGAAGGCAGCAGCCTACAGCCTAGAAGAGGGCCTTTACTAGAACCCAACCACGGTAAGATCTTGGACTTCCAGCCCATGGTATTTCTGTTGTAACAGCCCAAACAGACCAAGACAATTGTTCTTGATAAAAACTCTAAGGCAAGGAATGAAAGGTAATACTGTCTCAGTAATCTGCTCACATAGGTAGGTTATACAAAAGGGAGAGAGACTTCATGACCTCCAGAATATTCACCTCTGTATTGATACACTGCAGCCCCCTATGTCCCAGGGGTGGTGAGGGTGGCAATGGGCCTGTAGGGGGGTGGTTGGCTGGTGACATTGGAGGCTGCTGTGAGACAACTTCACACAATTGTATGGGTACTGAAGATGGGAGGAGTCGACATCACTGAAGAGAGGCAGGGCAGGAGAAGAGAGTGGTCGTAGCTTGTGAACTTTCTGGTGGGCTCATAGGCTCTCTGGAGATTCCCAGAAGGGGCACAGATGGGGACTAGAGGTGAGGAAAGATCATGACCTGTGCGGATCATCACTATCTGTATGTTGAGAGCATAGAACATTTTGGCTAGGAAAACACAGTCTAACTACTAATGAAATAAAACTTAAAAATAACTAGGTAGCTCAGAAATGAGCCAAATGATTTTGAAACAAATGACTAAAAAACACATTGTTCTTTTGGGATGACTGGTAGTCGTATAAATTTTTTTCCACTTCAAAAGTTTTTGCTATTGTGATAGCTGATGTAATAACCCCGTGTAATGGCCTTTCCTGTTATAGGTTACTGTGTTGTTCTCACATTTGGGAACTTTCCATTGCTTCAGAGGTAAACTTTCCCACAGTTTTCTATCCCGTGACATTTGAGGTTATAGATGAAAAGGTAATTAGTCGTCGATGGCAAGAAAAGTAAGAAGCCAATACAATGTGTCATGATCAAAAAAAAAATGAAGCAAGCTCAATGGATCCAAGATGCTGACTTAAAAACATAAAGCCAGCACAACAGAACCTGTGAGGACGGCCATGCCATGGGGTTCTCGCATCTCATGAGGGAGCTGAAGGATGGGTCCACACACGCTACATTTTTAGCTTCATGGAAATGGAACCATGTGATCACACCTCTGTTTTTCTAGTAAGATGGAACACATTAAGTTCAGGCCAATGCCCGTTTTTGTACATATTGTGAGTTATCATTAGACTCTTTTTTGGTCAAAGAATACTTTCCAGCCTTCCAAGAAAGAAATACAACAGATCCCATCCATTCTTGGTATGTGTCGAAGCATTAAGACATCTCAGGGAATGGTGGGGAGGTGTTTGTAAAACATGTTGGGGAATGGTGGGGAGGTGTTTGTAAAACATGTTACAAGTCTAATCCTTCATTTCAGCTCAGGTTATGATCTCCGGGTGGTGAGATCTAGCCCCAAGTGAGACTCCCTGCTCAGTGTGGAGTGTGTTTAAGATTCTCTCTCTCCCTCTCCTGCTGTTCCTCCCCCAGGTCACACTTGCTCTCTCTCTCAAAATAAATAAACAAAATCTTAAAAAAATATAAATACCTTAGAAGGCATGGTCAAAGAAGACACCATCTACCCTCTGTGTATGGAAAAGATGGATCAAAGCGATGGTTTTCAAACCATGGATTCGGGGGGGGCATTAACCCCCCTGAAATTATCCTGGGGTGACTGGGGAAGGGCCACATAAGTCCACAGCTCTCACAAAAATCAGATTGCCTGAGTTTTTATCTCTTTTGTATGTTGGCTCTTGTCAGATATTTATATTTGAACATAGGGATTTGTTGCTCAAAGAAGGAGAAGAGAGAGAGAGCATGAGAGAGCAAAAGAGAAAGAGATTGAGAGTGAAAACCACTGGGGTTTGCTTAACTTCACTTGTGCAAATGTTATGATTTCTCAGGAGGAGCCTTCTCCTGGCTGAATCCTGCGTGTTAATCATGGTTGTAGCAAACTCTGTTGCTGTTTTCCTTGCTCACACCGGGAAATCATCTACTCCTGGCTCCCAACAGATGGTCTTGGCAGAGCTTGTCATGGCTGCTTTGTTACTGAGCTGCACGGTGGAAACGCAGAGCTCTTGGCTGGGTCTGTCCCGCCAGCCCCTGGCTGACCTCTCGTGCTGTACACCTCCACATAGGGGAAGAAAACTCACGAGCCTCGGGCAGCGATGGCTGAACTGCTGGTCCTGTCCAGAACTTGCTCAGGACAGCTGAGATTAAAAGAGAATCAAGGAGGAGAAGTCAGCCATTCCTTGAAGGGCCATAAAACTTATAGAAATATCAGAAGATGACACAGTCAGGGGGAAGGCTTGGATGTTTGGCCACTTTAGCACTTAGCTCCTGGCCCTTTGGAAACAGCATGTCAAACAAAGTGGACACTGCTGAGTCCAAAACCAGCTTTGATATTTGCTGAGGTTTTTGTATTGTTTGTTTGTTTGACATCTTTATACACAGGCACTTTAAGACACCGTAGAGAGTCTTCCAGTGTTTTCCATACATCATAATGGCATAAAACCAGGGGAGGAACAGAGACAGTCAGAAAGAATTACAAACAGAGAATAGAAGAAAAATATGGAAAAAAAGCTAGGGTGATATCTGTGAGCATAATCAGTAAATTAATCTGGCAATGTAAAATTGACCCAGTTAAGAGCAAAGGGAACCAGTTATGTCCCTGCCTCCTATGAGTCTCCCCCCACCCCCCACCACCACCTCAGGCGGGCTTTGGGCTCCTCAGGCAACAGGCAGACATGTCCGTTCCTGCTGGCTTCAATCCTGTCTGGCCTCTGGAACAACGGCCAAGCACTTGATCATTCAGCATTTCCCAATCCTGCGCCTCCAAAGGCCACACGTGGCATTATTGGGAGTTCTTTGCTTGTTAGCAGGCCTGGAATTTGCCTGCTGCACCCACATCTGGTCCACAGATGGTGGGGCTGACCCAAGGCTTCCAGGTGTTCACCAAGTTGCAGGTTCCTTCCGTTTGTGGCCAGTTTGCCAGCTGAATATTTTGCCTGTTTTTTCACAGGGACTAGAATCTGGTGGAGAAGCAGTCTGGAGCTGCTGTGCCTCTCCTGGCTCCTGTCAGCCTGCTCATCTGTCTTTTCCCCTCTATGGCCCATTCACCCCACACCAGGCTACACTCAAGTTCTATGCTGGTTATTTTGAAAAACTTCCACCCTACAGCAAAGCTAAGAAAAGAGTGCAACGAATAGCTGTATAGTCCTCGCTTAGATTTACTAATTGTTAGCAGGTTACCACATTTGTTTTTCTTTCTAGATCTTTCTACACACACATACATACACACATACCACCATCATTGTCCCAATAATGTTCTTTGTGGCTATATATTTTTTAAAATTCAGAATCCAATCAAGGATCATGCATCTTTAGTTTTCTTTGATCTAAAACAGCTCCCTTCCCTTTCAAATCATCTCTTTTGACGTCAGTATTTTTGAAGAGTCCAGGATGACTGTTTTGAGGAATGTCCAGTTTGAATGTCTCATTATCTCCTCCAGCTTAGATGCAGTGGGGCTACAAGGATTTTTTTTTTTTCCTGCCCTTGCCTTGCTGCACACACGGTGTTTTTGGCAGGAATACCCTATAGGTTTGACTGCCTCTTAGTTATGGGCTGTGACTTCCCTTACCTTCCCCTGCACATCACTGCACAGGGACTGTCTCCCCCTGCCCCAGACAGAAGGCAGAGCAGAAAGGGTGGACAAGCAAGGGTGGCTAAGAAGTTTGTGCTGGGCTCCTGAGGTTGTTGCCGTCAGACACTTCTCTGACAGTTCAAACTGGCGTGGTTCAGAATGGAAAAAGTTAGATGTTCCCTTTTGGATCCCATTTTCAGTAGTCAAAGATGAGCTCTCAGATATGCTGGGGTCTTAGAACTCTGACATAGTCTAATTGTGGCCAGGCTGAGAGTGGACCCAAGAGGAAACAAATGGGGAAGAAATTCCACAGAAGCTACATCTGAGGGCCTTGTAGGCTAAAGGCTCTGGTGTATAACCTTCGGTATGTGGACAGAGCTTCTGGACTCAAGCAGAATCTGCAGGCAAAGGGACTGTTCGGCTGAGCTTCAGACAGAGACAGGAAAGTCCAGGAGGAGTCAAGACTGGATGTCTGGTTGAGCACAGGGACTTGGCAGGTATCCATGCTCTGCATTAGCAAGGAAGCCAAGTTCCTCCTTGGAAAGGCAGAGTGGGTACTCTAAGTTCAAACAGTCAAAGTCCCAATCCAGAACCCAAAAAACCCCAAATCCTGAACCCTCATCAGTTAGAGGAGGAGCCTTTCTGTTTTGATCAAGCACTATGCTTGGTGGACAAGAGGCACCCAATCCTTGCTGTTGAATAAATATTATTTCTAAAGAAGCAGGGTCAGATTTAGTATTCAAGAGTTCAGTTTAAATGGGAGGATCCAAGAGGATCTATAGCATCTGAAGGTACAGATGGGGAGATAGCAGAACAGAGCATTTTGGGATACCTAAGTCAAGGAAAATCCAGTCGGAAAATGGGGTTGAAGCACAGTAAGGCGTTAAATGTATTATAATTTGTCCTCAATCCACCTAACTCCGGACTTTGCTCTTATGATGAGCTCATTGGTGTCCTAGTCTTCCACATGGAGAGATCCCTTGTCCAGCCCCTGCATAGTCAGAAATGTGCCTGCCCCTTCAGGGACACATTTTGCTTCCACGAAGCTGGGAACGGGGCCATGAGGATGATGATTTTTCCTTCCCTGCCCTGCTGCATGTGGCGAAAACAGAGGGTAGGATGTGGACACACTCATATAATATCCAGCCATAAAGTGGCATCCAAAGCTCACTCTCTAACGTCGTAAAAGCTGGGAGGAAAGTCCAGAAGTAGGAATGAAGAAATGCTGTGGAACGAAAGCTCAGGAAGCTCCTAATAAAACAGCAAAAACATAGAGTTTTGGCACTTTAAGACAAGCAGGGTAGCGAGGGGTCAGTGATAGAGCATTCAGCATCTGGAGTACTAGAAGCTTCCAGCAAGATCTGCTAGACTGATAGAAGTGGCTCTGGAAGATCTCTTCATGGATACAGGCACTGCACAGGGGTAAAAAAAGCTTTGTCAGGTGATTCGGAAGAAAAGTATTTTTAAATTGAGAGGAGTGCAATTGTATTACCATCCCCACATTTAGAGATGAATAAAAAAGGCACAAAGAAAGGAAGTGGGCTGTTCTGGGGCCTCCCATAACTACAGTCCAGCTCAGCTTCCTTATATAGGTTTCTTTTTACACACATGCTCTTAGTGTAGGTTTCTAAAACTGATGGGTTTTATTTGCAGGTTAAGCAAAACCTAATTTTTCTAAATACTCACTGAAGACAATGCTGGCAAGATCCTAATTTGTGTTATGACCACGCCTAGTACACCCTCCATCCTATCTTCCTGTCTGAGTCCCTTAAAGAAGGTGGGTGACCTCTTCATCTCTGTAAACTTCCCCAAATTTCTTCCTTTCTCTCCTCTCCTCTCTCCCCTCCCCTTTCCTCCTTTCTTTCTCTGCTTTGTCCTTCCTTTCTCTCTTTCTCTCTCTTCATTTCTTTCTCTCCCTCTCACTCTCCCTCCCGTCCTCCCTTTCCTTCCTTCTTTCTTTCTCCCTCCCTCCCTTTCCCTCCCTCCCTCCCTCCCTCCCTCTCTTTCTTTCTTTCTTTCTTTCTTTCTTTCTTTCTTTCTTTCTTTCTTTCTCTTTCTCTCTCTCTCCCTCACTCCCTCTCTCTTTCTTTCTCTCCTTTTTTTTTTTGCCAGCGTGTCAGTACAGCTGAGCCCTCCTGATCCCTTTTGGCTGCACAGACCCAGTTCCAGTTGTGTCCTCCTTTTACTGGGGAACTGATGTCAGCCTGGCTGGATTATAGCCCAGCAACCGTTCTGTTGCTAATGAATTGGCAGGGAGAACAAAACACTGCAGCTCTCCTGAAACTATTTTGTCATCTATGGTTGGAGCACATAAGACCTTGGAATTTGGAAAAGAACAAATGCCATTGAGTCTGCTTGTTTGCCTTAGGATGTCAGGACCCCCAGTTCACCACACCCTGAGTGTTGATCTGATTACAGAATTCATGCAACTGACAAAGGTTAAAGAAAACTCCACCCTTGCAGCACTTCCCCACTCATTTCCCACCCTCCTGGCAGTCTTAGGTCAGGAAAGTTCTTATATTTATAGTCCTGTGAATGAGGGGCTGGGCGAGGCACGAGGGGGTGGGGCGCAGAGGGTGCAGGCTTGGCAGCTTCATAAGGGCTGAGTGAATTGGAAAGCTGGGATTGAAAGAGCCGGTAAGAGTATTAAGAACAACATTCTCCTGCAGAGAAACAAGCCAGAGAGGCCGCCTGGCGCTATGGGTTGAATTGTATCTCCCCAAAATTCACACCCAGGACCTCAGAATGTTACCTTATTTGGAGATAAGGTCTTTACAGAAGTATAAGTTAAAATGAGGTCATTGGGGTGGGTCGTAATCCAATATGATTGTTGTCCTCATAAGAAGAAAAAACTTAGACCCACAGACATGTGTTCAGGGAGAAGGGCATGTGAACAGGAACACAGCCATCTACAAGCCAAGGGGAGAGGTCATGAATAGATCCTTCCCTCACGGCCTCAGAAGGAAATAATCCTACTGACACTTTGATTTCAGACTTCTAGCTTCCAGAACTATGAGACAATAAATTTCTGTTGTTTAACCCACCCAGTTTATGTTGTTTTGTTACAGCAGCCCTGGCAAACTATCACACCTGGAATCTTTGTTCTAGAATGGTCATGCCAGTTGGGTTTCCTGATTCTCCTGCCCAAAGTTCCTTGGGTCACATTTCTCCCTAGACTGAAGATATACTATGAAATTACCATTTACAGAAAACAAGAGTACTCAAGAAAGATAATTTGTCTAAGAATTTCAAGAGCAACATCTCTGATCTTTCATGCTGGGATCTGTGTGTTTTAATAGAGGCAGGAAGATGCTCCCTACTACTCCCATCCTATTCAGTTTTAAAAGCTGCCCGCATTTAATTCATTTCTCCAGAGCCCCTGGAAATAGGCATTTCCTTTTCATACAATTGTCTCAATTTTTAGTACTTGTCTCAATCTCTTTGAAAAATTACCCACCTTTTTTTGTAAGAACATCCTTGGTTTAGCCACTCTCCTCTTATCTCCAAAGTTGTGTTCCTTATTTTTCATTAACGATACCTTTGGTTTCTATCAATTTAAAATTAATAATGGGCTTGAATTTAATTTTTATGCAGATAACACATGGCACTTTGTTACTGGAGGAATTTTTTTGAGGGATGGAGTGATACAGATAATTTGTAATAACTTCTCCCAATAGGGTGAAATTCTGACCTCAAAGAGTTAAAATAGTATCATCAACAACAAATGTAGCCTTTACTACTGAGGCAGGTTCTTTTCTAAAGTGATGTCCCCCTAAAGGGGGTATTAGGAGACTGGGGATTGACTCAGAACATGTGAAGTCTCTGTTCTCCCTTACGTCTAGGCACTGAGGGAGAGGCAGGGATAGTAAAGCATTTGGACTATCTGGGGAAAGCTTAGGGACATCCCAGAGAAATCCTGGCAGACAGGTGAAAAGCGCAAGGACAACCATTGGGCATGAGGGATTAGCCAGTTGGCTCCAGAAAAATGTTCTGTGAGAAATCTGTACCTCTGCTACCACCCCAAAATTCATTAGTTGGGCTGGCCTGTGATGTCAGGGACTAGTCATTACACTGGTTTCGCAATATGGCTAGTTTGTATAAACCCCTGCATCACAGAAAAGGTATATCCATTTGGGTTTGTGATCAGTGGCTCTCAGAGTTTAGGTTTTCACGAACCATCCCCCTCCCTGTACTAAAAGAGGGGCACTGGCAAATGGTTGGCAGCTTTTAATTCTACCAAAGGAAAATATTATACAAAAAATAGTATCTTCCAGGGCGCCTGGGTGGCTCAGTGGGTTAAAGCCTCTGGCTTCAGCTCAGGTCATGATCCCAGGGTCCTGGGATTGAGCCCCACATTGGGCTCTCTGCTCAGCAGGGAGTCTGCTTCCTCCTCTCTCTGACTGCCTCTCTGCCTACTTGTAATCTCTGTCTGTCAAATAAATAAATAAAATCTTAAAAAAAATAGTATCTTCCATCAAAATCAGTTCCATATAAATATGAATATTTTAACAATTTTTTAACTTAAGAAGACAAAACCTAAGAACAAGGACAGTCCTTCCCTCAAACAACATTTGGCAATCCTGAGTGACATTTTTTAAAAATGTCATATTTATATATATTTTTTCAAATGGAGAAATCACAACATAATACTTTATTTACCACTGCTGCTTCTGGTACTGTTGGTGGTGCTTGAGCCCTGGGGAGTTCTCTGAGCAAGCCCAGCATCCTCCCACTTCAGGCTTGATGGTAGGTTTGATAGGATTACCTGCCCTGAAATTCACCCCTTCCACTTTGTAGCTCCCTGCTTTGTGTAAAAAACAGATGTCCTTCCCAGAAGTTTTTGCATCTCCAGAGTGAAGAACTAAAAGTTGTTATTACTTAATAGTAGCTGCTAAAAATGCTTTGTTAGCTAGTATCAGTTTTCAAAAGTATATGTCATACCCCTCTACAAAGGTGATGTCCCCTCCTGTCTCAGGTTGGTCATCCCAGAAGCAGGTTCTGAGATAAGGATTGGAGTTCAACTAGGTTACCTGGAAGGGGATCTTGCTAGGGGGAATGGGGATGTGAGACAGGGAAGAACAGGCCCCTCATAAAGCGGATGCATGCATGAGCCCACTATCACTGGAGCAGCTGGGAGACCCCCTAGGAAACTGCAAAGAGTACCCCTTAGAGTCTTGTACCACAATTCCCATCTGTTACTGGTTGAGTTCTGCTCCTAAAGGCATTGCCCAGCACTTGGCTCTCCAGCCCCGTGCATAAGCCCCATGAGCTCCATCAGCCACAGTAAGTCTTCAGGCAGAGTCACAGAAGCCACCTGTTTTTATAATAACAAGGAGTGCTAGAGGATGTGGGTGGGCACCAAAGGCATCTGCTATACCCCCCTCAAATCTTGATATGAAATCGTATCACTGAGCCTGCCTGTCAATATAGAAATTAGGAAGACCTATGACATACCTCAGCCACTGAAGGAAAGAGGAAGGGTCTTCTCCCTCAAAGAGCCACATCTTCTTTTTCCATGGGCAGCCAATAGTCTTCATCTCTCACTTGTGGGCAAGGCTGCTGATAGATGTGAGGGCATGAAAATTTTTATACTTAAGACTCAAATCTCCCAGTACTACCATGGGACTTTAACTTACAATGACCCAGAGACAGTAAATTGACTCCAACAGTGTATCAGCTGGTAGTGGCTTCCCAGAGCACTCTACTGAGAATTCTGAAGCTTGGGAGAAGCAGCATATTGAATATGGATTAGGAGAGCTAGGTACCAATTCCTAATGGTGGGGGGAAAAAAATCGCTGGAAAACTTCGAAACTCCAAACCTAACAAAGTGGAGAAAAGTGTGTTTTCAAGATCCTTTCAGGAATGTACTATATGTGTATATATGTGATTGTAAGGAATATTTTTGTAAGAGCCTCGTAGGCTGTGTGTGAGGGACAAAAAGCCTGCATGCTCTAGACACATCTTGGGTGTATCTGTTGGGTGGTGCTGGGGGGGCGGGCAGGCTAGGTTCTTTTGTTGACATGGAAGGGGGAAAAAAATCACTGAAGGCAAAATTGTATTTATAGTTCTCTTAAATGGCTGAAGTCCCTAGTATGTGGGCCCTCAGAAAGTAATAAGCCTGTGTAGTTAAATCCCAAATGCATATGTGATGTAACTCTGCTGTAACAACACATGGCCCCTAACTAGCCTTCAGAAGTGGCCCCAAGGGGCAGGTCCGGTAGGCCACAGGACTTTCATTTGGCTGAGTGGACTGTATAGGATGGCAGTTGCCTTCAGCTGCTATCCTTACTCTTCACATGACTAGTGCTCTGCTCCTTGTCTCACATTAAATATTGACAAAATAAATAAGTTAGTCCTCAACCTCACATAGTATATGAGAGCACATTTCACATAAATTAATGAGTTAAATGTAAAAGACCAAAATTATTTTTTCTCCAGACCAAAATTATTTAAAAACTGAAATTAAAAATTTGGTAACATCCCATGTTGGCAAAGATGTGCATGCATGGGTACAATTTCATAGCTATTTCTATTAAAATTTTGATGGGGTGCCTGGGTGGCTCAGGCAATTGAGTGACAGACTCTTGATTTCACCTCCGGTCGTGATCTCCTGGTCATGAGATCCAGCCCTTCATGGAGCCCTATGTGGGGCTCTGCACTGTTACAGAATCTGCTTGTCCTTCTCCTTCTGCCCCTTCCTCCACTGGTGCGTGTGCGTGCAGGCACAGGTGGTCTCTCTCTCTCAAATAAATAAATAAATAAGATTTAAACAAATTTTACTTCATTTCTCACTATCTATCCTATAAAAATACTCATCCATTGAGCTAAGATACCTATACAAGATTATTCATTGCACCATTATTTTTAATAGAGAAAAATTGGAAATAAAATATTCTTCAGAGAAAAAACATTCCTCAAAGAAAAATTGCTAGAAATTAAGGTACATCCTAATAGACAGTTACACAGTTTTTAAAAAGAATAAGTTGGATCGGGAGGGAGACAAACCATAAGTGACTCTTAATCTCACAAAACAAACTGAGGGTTGCTGGGGGGCGGGGAGGGAAAAAGGGGTGGGGTTATGGACATTGGGGAAGGTATGTGCTATGGTGAGTGCTGTGAAGTGTGTAAACCTGGCAATTCACAGACCTGTACCCCTGGGGATAAAAATACATTATATGTTTATAAAAAATTTTTAAAAAAAGAATAAGTTTATACATATTGACATGGAAATAGCTCTAAGATTTACTACAACTCATTTGAATTTAATTTCTTCATCTGTAAGATGGGAAGATTGAACTAAAAAATCTCTAAGATTCCTGGGCACCTGCAGGCTTAGTGGGTTAAGCCTCTGCCTTTGCCCCAGGTCGTCATCTCAGGGTCTTGGGATCCAGCTCACTGGGCTCTCTGCTCAACAGGGATCCTGCTTCCCCGTCTCTCTCTGCCTGCCTCTCTGCCTACTTGTGACCTTTTTCTCTGTCAAATAAATACAATCTTTAAAAAAAAATAAAAAATCTCTAAGATTCCTTCAAATTTCATTCTAAAAAAAAGGAAGTATGTCATATAGTTCAAGAATTTTGTGGTCTTAAGAAAATAGAATTGCCCTTTTTTCATTTTTGTCCCTTGGGAAAATCTGAAATTCACAAAACTGATAACTCCTTCTCTACATTTTCTCCTTTTTCAAGGTTAAATATACTTTATTTCTCAATCCAGAGGATCAAAAGATCTTGGAACCTAAAAGTAAATAAGGAAACTCTGAAGATAAATTCTTAGTTTTACTAAGAAAAACAAAACAAAATAAAACAAAAAACCCCCAGAGTGCATGGGTTGTATAGGTTTCAAAGACAATAGACTGCATAATTAAATGAAATCTCTCTTTAAGCCCTCTGTACAATATTGGTGAATGCTATCAGCAATGATCTGCTCAGCCAGAAAAGGGCTGTATTTGTATCCGGGAGAAGAGACTTAAGAAGAGGTTCTTCATAATGAAGGACTGAGATGTCCTGGTTCCAATTAGAGAGGATTCCAAATTACATGAGTCACAAAAGAATCTCCTAGGAACTGATGAAATGTAAAGGATTTCATTTTAAACAAATAGGAAAGATAACCTAAGGAAGCAGAAGTCTCATCTCCATTTTGACTCTATTTCCATAACCACGTGAGAACCGAGAGTTCCTTTGTTGCACAAGTAAAAAATTTGCTTAACTTTTCTGGGCCCTCAGCTTCCCCATATGGAAAACAGGTATGGAACTTTTGACTCATCTTTCAGGGTCACTTTTGAAGAAGGGTGAATATTAGAAAAAACTTCTGGAAACAGAAGAGAACACATCAATCACTGAGAGAAAACCAGGACATAGAGCATAACAATAAATTATCCACTGGCTAAGTCAGTCCTGGATCCAATATAGACTATCATTTTGGTTCTTATTTACAGCCCAAGAGGCCTCTGAAGCTCATTAGAGTCTGGAATTACTTCATACGCTGGGCTGGAAATTTCAAAGGAAAATTTCAAGAAATTTTAAAGGAAACTTCCAGATACACTAGCTGGTTTGCTTTTCACTAAATGTTAACTGCACCATTTCCTCTTTAAAATCAGGCTGAATTTTGCGCTGGCAGAGCCAAATTCTGCCTCTATCTGGGCAACTCTTATTGTTGTCAATGCAGCTCTGTGTGTAGACAGGAGAGGAGAATATGGCCCATTGTCCTACCAGATGCAAATTATGGTCCTGATTCAACAAAAAACATCTGTCTTCCACGCAGGGAAAATAAGAAGAGTCTCTGAAGCCGGACTGATCTTTTGTGACATGGCATCCTGGCTCTCACAGAAATTCACGTTGTGGTTTGTGATTAGCAAGCAAAAAAGAGAGAGAGAGAGAGAAAAGAAAAAAAAAGGTATTCCGAAATTGAATGATTTATAATTATTCTGTTTTGAGGCCCATGCTAATGATAAAAATCTGTTAATATTTACTCAGAGAGAATAAACTGATAGTTTTCTGAAGGATAAAAGATTTTAAAGAAGAAATTTTTATTTATATATTGCTGTACATGAAAGTTGATGCTTCATTCTATCATTCTCTCTGGACCTCCAATAAAAAGGAGTATTCATAATACATCTGATTTTTAAAAATATTTTATTTATTTATTTGAGAGAGAGACAATGAGAGAGAGCATGAGCGAGGAGAAGGTCAGAGGGAGAAGCAGACTCCCCGTGGAGCTGGGAGCCCAATGCGGGACTCAATCCTGCGACTCCAGGACCATGACACGGGCCGAAGGCAGTCGCTCAACCAACTGAGCCACTCAAGTGCTTCCATCTCATCTTATTATTATCTGTAGTCAATGATGACTGTTTTGCTGAAGGTATGGATGACTGAAATAAAGGGTTGGATTACGTGCAGATCACACCCTTCAAATCATAAAATATATTTGCTCTCTACTCATTTATAATAGAATCTTTTTTTAAATTTTATTTTATTTTATTTTTTTTAGATTTTTATTTATTTGACAGAGAGAGATCACAAGTAGGCAGAGAGGCAGGCAGGGAGAGAGGAAGGGAAGCAGGCTTCCTGCTGAGCAGAGAGCCAGGTGGGAGCCGGAGGCAGAGGCTTTAACCCACTGAGCCACCCAGGCGCCCCTAGAATCTTCTTTTTAAAAGATTTATTTATTTATTTATTTATTTATTAATTAAAGATTTTATTTATTTATTTATTTGAGAGAGAGAGGAGAGCAAGCAAGCACAAGCACGGAGGAGGCAAGAGAGAGAGAGAGGGACAAGCAGACTCTCTGCTGAGCAGGGTGCCCAGTGTAGGGCTTGCTTCCAGCACTCTGGGATCAGGGCCTGTGCTGAAGGCAGACACTCAACTGACTCAGCCACCCAGGGGCCCCAGATTTATTTGTTTATCTTGGAGAGGAAGAGAGATTGAGAGAGAGAGAGAGAAGGCCTGAAGCGAGGCTCCAGGAGAGGCTTAATCCCAGGACCCTGAGATCACAACCTGAGCTGAAACCAAGAGTCCAATGTTAACCAACTGAGCCACCCAGGTGCCTCTAATAGAATATCTTAACATTAATCTATTAGAGAGCTGTCTGACTGAGTTGGTCAGTGGAGCATGCAATTCTTGATCTTGAGTTGAAGCCCCACGTTGAGGGTAGAAATTACTTTTAAAAAGATCTTTAAAAAATCTTTAAAAAATATTAATCCATTAGAGTTTTCAACTTTTTGTGCTCCTGCCCCCCTCTCTTCAGGTGAAGAGAGCTGTGAGTAACGATAGGCAATTTCCACGCAGTTGAAGAGTGCTGGGGAACGTAGTTTGGCTGCTCTGGGTGCAGTACTGAGCCGAATAAAGTAGGTCAGGGTTGAGAACCACTGGAACCCCTCCAAAACTTAACTTGTTCTCTCAGAGAATCCTCTAGAGTTAACTTGATAAACTAAAATGATTCCTGCAGCAGACTAAATCTGATTAACCATAGAGCATTAATCATATTCTAGCTATCAGGCAAAAAGTCACAGGAAACAAAGGAACCAAGAGAGCTATATAAAAAGGACCTAGAAGAACAACAAAATACACCTTTGCCAAGATTTCAAATCAGGATTCAGAGTAGCAGGATATCTGAGATGATTTAGACTTGCATAATAAACAATTAAAGGAAACCTCAAAATGACTAGTAAATGTGAAGAGAACAATCACTTGTAATCAGAGAGGCTCTGAGTGTCCCATGAGAGAGAGGCCACCTAAACTTGACCTAACACTGCCTTTTAGGCTCATCTGAGGTCAAGGAGGTGCTGAGCCCCATGGACAGGGGTTAGAATTGCTTTGTGAGGGCTCTGTTTCCTGCTGCGCCTTGAGCAATGGCCTGACCAGAGGATCCATTCATGAACCTCAGTCTAGGTCTCAGGACTGCCTGGTCTGTGTAAGCTGTCCCAGTTGGGCCTCATGCCTAAGGGTTCCAGAGATGCTATCCACTGGTTCTGCCATTATATAACATGCTGTTTCTCTAATATGGCACATCCAGCAGCACCCTTGGATAGTCATAGCTTTAGGGAATTCCCAAAGAAGTCAGAGTAGAAGGAGAGAAAATGATTTGCTACTTGCTGCTGTGATTTGTAAGGTGGTGAGTGACATGGTTAACTGTGTCAACTTGTTTAGGTCACAGTATCCAGATATTTGGTCAAACATATCTGGACATTGTTGTGAAGGTATTTTTTTTTTTTTTTTAGATGACATTAACACCTTTGAGTAAAGCAGATCACCCTCCATAATGTGGGTGGGCCTCACCCAATACTTGAAGACCTCAAGAAAAAGAATGACACTCCCTGAGGAAGAGGGAATTCTGCCAGCACATTGCCTTCAGACCCTGAAACTGCAACATCCAGCCTGCTAGCCTCCCCTGAAGACTGTGATCTTGTTGGTCTCTACAATCACGAGTTAATTCTTTTTTTTTTAATTATTTTAATTTTATTTTTAATAAACATATAATATATTTTTATCCCCAGGGGTACAGATCTGTGAATCGCCAGGTTTACACACTTCACAGCACTCACCATAGCACATACCCTCCCCAATGTCCATAAACCCACCCCACCAACCCCCCTCCCCCCATCAACCCTCAGTTTGTTTTGTGAGATTGAGAGTCACTTATGGTTTGTCTCCCTCCCAATCCCATCACCAGTCAATTCTTAAAATAAATACTATGCACCCCTCCACACCCCATTCTCTTCTATTGGTTCTGTTTCTCTGCAGAACCCTGACTGCTATAATGAGTAAAGAGCTCAAGTTAACCCTACTTTGGGCTTAGACTGAGGCAAGAACTGGGGAGTAGGGTATCTCCATTACTTTGTATTTGCATTCAGGTATAATTACACTTTTGCCAAAAAAATAAAAAATAAAAAATTAATAGTGCCAATTGATTTGTGTGACATAATTAAATACACCAATATTTTGTGCTTCCATGATACCCAGATGTTTTACCACCCACACTTACTTGAAAACCACTGATCTGATTACATAAGGAAGACAAGGTTGCTTTTGCCAACCCACTGCCATGCTTCTCTTCTCAAGCTATCAAGCCTCTCAGTAGAAGGGGTCTGGCCCAATCCACGAAGTAGTTTCAGAAATGTAATCATAGAGTCCTAAAACTAAGCATTTATGTATCACAGTTTAATAAAGTGCTTTCAAATACAGTATTCTAAATTCTTCTAAACAACTACGTGAGTTAGGTAACAGAGGTACTATTATAACCTTCCTATTTTGGAAAAGAGAGAACTGAGAATGACTTTATTTAACTTCTGTATGTCATACAGCTAGTCTGTTCAGTGAGTCCAGGGCAAAGTCAGGATTAGAAACCAGTTCTTTTGTGCCTTACCTAGTACTTTTTCTTACCACCCAAACATATATTTGGCCAGGTAAGCAAACTCTTTGTCAAATTAAAATGCCAATTTAGTTAGCATCCTAACAAGGAAATTTACTGTCCATGCTGTCAGTGGTTTTTGACAAGGAGATGAGAAGAAAGTGGGGTTAGGACACTGGGAAGCAAGTCCTACTAGTGCTAGGGATGGCCAGAGACCTGGAAGTTCATGGAGCAACTGGTGAGATATCCGCATTTTTCTACAGAATGAATTCCAAGTCTATCAAGTCTTTTTTTTTTTTTTTAATTCCTCCTTTTTCCTTTCTCAACTTGTCAAAATAAGTCTAATTCAAATAGACCCTACTCTGGGAAGCAATTCCTAATCACTCAGTCAAATTAATCACTCTCTCCTCTATACTCAGTCACATCCTTTATTATAGGACTACTTATATATTAAGCATGGCTGTCTCTCTAACCAAGTGCTATAGAAGTTAGGGTAGCTTTCTGCCATTATTTTTATCAATCGATAAACACTGAAAGTACTATTGTGTGAAGGTCCAAGGGGTTTTTATTACTATCAAAAGAGATCCTTAAAGTTCGTTTTAAGTGATGAGAAGTTGGTGAAAGATTTTTTTTTTTAAGAAAACACTTTCATTGCTGTTTTCATAAAACATGAATACATTTTACTTTAACACTTTAGAAAATATAGATAAACAAGACAATAAAAAAATATCCAGTAGTCCTAGCACCTAATGTTCATTTTTTTTTTAAAGATTTTATTTATTTTGAAACAACATGGGATCGGGAGGGAGACAAACCATAAGAGACTGTTAATCTCACAAAACAAACTGAGGGTTGCTGGGGGGAGGGGGGTAGGGAGAGGGTGGTGGGGTTATGGACATTGGGGAGGATATGTGCTATGAAGTGTGTAAACCTGGCAATTCACAGACCTGTACCCCTGGGGCTAATAATACATTATATGTTAATAAAAAATAAAAAAATTTTAAAAAGATTTTATTTATTTAACAGAGAGAGATCACAAGTAGGCAGAGAGGCAGGCAGAGACAGAGGAGGAAGCAGGCTCTCTGCTGAGCAGAGAGCCGGATGCAGGCCTCGATCCCAAGACCCTGAGACCATGACCTGAGCTGAAGGCCGAGGCTTAACCCACTGAGCCACCCTGGTGTCCCTAATGTTAATATTTTTATATAAACTCCTAGCCCCTTATATATGTATAAATGGATATTTATATATGTATAAATGTTTTTAATTCTATAGTTAACTGAAATCTCTCTTCACTAATATTTAGAAACATCTTTTGATGTGACATTTATACATCTGCATCATTTGAATAGCTACACAGTATTCTGTTAGATGGCTATTCCATGACTTATCTCCTGCTGTTGGGCATTAAGGTTGTTTCTAAGTTTTCTAATATAAAGAATAAAGAGATGAACATTTCTGTGTGTGTATGTCAACATTTGTCCAATTATTTCATTAGCATAGTCCTCTGGAAATGAGTCAAAGGCCCACTTTGAAGCTTTGGTGCCTATTGCCAAATAACTCACAGGAAATCTGCACCCACGCATATGCATGTGTCTGAGTGTCCGTTTTCCACATCTTTGTCAGAGTACTATAATTATTATTGTTTTTATTGTTGTTGTTATTTTAGTATTTATCAAGTAGAAAAGCATTTAAAGTTACTTTTTTTTTTTTGGCTAGTAAGATTGAACTTTTTTCTTTAACAGCTTTGAGGGATAATTCATATGCCATAAAATTCAGCCAGTGTACGTATACAACCCAATGATTTTAGAAATTATGTAGTTGTATAACCATTACCACAATCCGCTTTTAGAACATTTCTGTTGAGTAAGGGACAGGTGAGGCTAGGTAGGGAGAGACATATAGGGAGTGACAGGGCTAGGGTCATGCAGGGGGCTACCTAAGCAGGCTCACAGAAATCCCAGATGTGGAGAAACGTTACAGACAAGATACTAACCACAAAGAAGGGAACATAACTAATCTACTCTGTTTGTTCTACATATAGATGAGATACTTTCATATTTACAAATCCACCTTGTCTTAAATGTTATAGACTAGCTATTTACCAAGTTCTCTGGTCAGTTTTCTATAAAAGACTAACCATAAAAGCCATCAGTGGCAACCCATTCGGGACCCCTTTCTCTCTAGAAAGCTTTCCTTTCTGTTCTCACCTTGCCTTAATAAACTTTCACTTGCACTTCAACCTTTTGTCCATGAGATTCATTCTTTGACTCTGTGAGACAAGAACCCTGCAACACTGTCATCCTAGAACGTTCCCCCCCCCCACACCTGTTAATGATTAATCCCTGCTCCTGTGCCCAGGTCCAGACAGCTATCGCTTTGCTTTCTGTTCCTATAAATTTGCCTTTCTAGACATTTCATATACATGGAACCATACAGATGTTGGATTTTGTTTCTGGCTTCTTTCACTCACATTATGTTTCTGAGGTTATCCATGAGCATGGATCACTAGTTTGACCCTGAACTTTTTTCCTCTTCATGTTTATTTGCAGTTTTTCCTCTGAGAATTGTCTGCTGCAAAGGTCCTTGACCTTTTTCTATTGGGGCACTGAATGATTTTACAGACAAAGAATATAAACAGTGTCATTAAATACTGGATTCTGGCAGCACTGGGAAGAATGACTCTATATGCCTTTCCAAATCTAGGACAATCAGTAAAAGTTTACTGCACTGAATTAGGTTTTATCTTCATACAATAAAGGACTATGAGATGGTATTAAGGAGTAATTTATTTGAATCATTTCAGTGTCCTCTACTTAAGGAGTGTCATATATATATATTTTTAAGATTTTTAATTTTTTTTTTTTTTTTTGACAGAGACACAGTGAGAGAGGGAACACAAGCAGGGGGAGTGGGAGAGGGATAACAGGCTTCCCACACAGCAGGGAGCTGGATGCGGGGCTTGATCCCAGGACCCTGGGATCATGACCTGAGCAGAAGGCAGACACTTAACAACTGAGCCAACCAGGCGCCCCCAGAGTGTCAAAGATTTCTAATTTATTTTCTAGAAAATGTTCAAGTTAATCCTTAAAAGCTGATTTTACTTTAATGTAGTAGAAATAGATCCTTTTTGGGACAAAGCAGAGTAAATAAATAAATGTTGCTCTTGGTAGCAAGTTCCTACATCAAGAGCCCTTAAAACGTTCCTCAGCTATTCTGAAATTCATTAAATAGCTATTGGACAATGAGACAGTATTCTTTGTACTCTTCGTCTCTGTAAAAATTAAAAGAAACAATAACAACAATAACAAAACCTGCTGCAAGACCCACCCTCAAGTAAAAACTCTAATCTAAAAAATAAAAAAATCCGATTTTGATCCCAAGTTAACCATTAATGAATTTGTACCCCATGCTCCTTTGCTAAATCCTGTTTGACTCTTCCAGAAATAGAAGTGCAGATTTGGTAAAAGTTAGAGCTCTTAAAGGTAGCAGAGGAATGCAGTTTGACATATGTGAGGGCAGAAAACTTTTCATTATACTTCTTCAACCTCCTAAATGCCCCACCCTTGTGGACAGTTCACCTTAAAGCTAGAGAGAAGCTTAAGTCATGGGCTCCTCATTTGCCTGACTGCTTTCCTAATTTTGCATGTATTTCCTTAAAGGGAAACTCCAAATTATATAAGCATCCAGCCCCAAAAAACCTGGGTCTGCCTTATAACAAAAGATCTCTCCCACCTGTCCCAAAGGTTGTCTGTAGGTTGCTCTTTAACTTCATGGGTTGAATGTAGATTCATTTCTCCAAAACTTCTTTTCCATGACTTTTTCTAGACATCCTTTTAAGAAATATGTTATGTAAATAATTAAGTGACAATACAAATGATATACCTAGAATCCCATCACCTCATCAGGTCACCCATGTTTATTCTTCTATGGCCCCTTCCAGTTTTTGTCCACATGTCTATATCATTTTATGTGATTACCCTAGGATTTTGAGAAATTTTCTTTAAAAAAGTGTTATCTTGATAAACGTGCAACATAAATTTGCATTTATTGCACCTGTCCCATAGTCACCTCTTCAAAAGGTATATGATGTGCCTACATCCCAGCATTCAATGGAGACAGACCAGCAGGAAAAGCTCAATGCCTGGCATTTCAGTGACAACTAGGGAAAATGACCAGCTGTTGGTACACAGGGCAAAGGAAGCTAAACTCGGGCTCCTGGGTGGCTTAGTTGGTTGAGTGTCTGCCTTTGGCTCAGATCATGATCCCAGGGTCCTGGAATGGAACCCCACATCGGGCTCCCTGCTCAGTGGGGACTCTGCTTCTCCCTCTCCCTCTTCTCCTGCTTGTGCTCTCAAATAAATAAATAAAATCTTAAAAAATAAATGCTAAGTGTCAAGGCTACATGCACTTTGTTCATTACTATATACTCTGTGTTTAGCACAGGGTCTGGCATTCAGTAAGAACATTGATTTAAGGTCTAATTCTGAATCTGATTGAACCAGTTCTATTTTGGGGGGGAGGGGGGCTGATGGAATAAAATTTTAGAAAATAGCAATTAACTGATTGCTTTCCATTAAAGTCAAATCTGTCTCATTAATTTAAGTGTGCATTAAGTGTCTGCTATGACCCAACAAAACTACATCAGTTGGGATCAAGTGAGGGTGAAAGGAGGAAAAATCTGGAGTATGCTCTTTCTAGTCTCAATCCCAATTGCAATCCTTACTTTATGGCCCGTGATGAATAAGGAGAATGGAGAATTTTTTAATCTTTTAAAAAAGACAGAAGAGTAAGGAAATATGCAAAAAATGACATTGGGGGAAAAGAAGGAAATTTTACTAAGAGAAGGCAGAAAAGTAAAGCTCTTTATTGCCCTTAAATAGCTCTAGAAGATTATGACACTTAGCTCTTTGCCAGAAACTAGGGTACACTTACCTGAAATTCCACCTTCATTTTGTAAGGTTCTTGCAGGGCGAGATCACAACAGTTTATTGTCCAAAAGGGGTGATCATTTTAGATCTTGGTGAACATAACCCAGCACATATCTTTCTCCAGGATGGAATACTAAAGGAGTGCTCCTTGTGGCCTAAGGTGACAGATGCTCTAGTCACTTGATTGACTTGATGTGACAACACGTGAAGTCACTAGAGAAGTCTGACCCTGCAAAATACGTGACTTCAGCTTCTCTCTGCCCCAAGGTCAGTGCTACTAGCAATAGCATTTCCTGGTAAAACTCAATTGAACAAAATCCTGGAGTTGTTTCTCTTCAAAATAATTTTGATTTAATTTCTCCTTTTATATAAAAAGACAACAAGTTACATTTCAGAGAATGCTGTTTAGGTTAGGAGGCTCCCTTCAGCGCTGTTTTGCAATACATGTTTACATAATCTGAAGTGAAGTCGGCAGTCAACTGTGAAACTGGGGCCAGCCAGGCTGCCTGTGCACATTTCACTTTGGATCACAAACTAATGTAACATTCTATTGTTTAAGTGTCAACTAGGTCTGGGTTTTGTTTTGGACATTCAAATTGGGATAAGAAAACAGCCACCACCAGGTTCTAAAAAGCAGTAAGATCAGTGCTTTGTAAAGAGAACATGCAACATCAATATTTTCTTTTATCAATGAGCTCAAACATTTGACATTTTGTATCCTGGCATTTAAGTAAGTCAAGTCTTTGGAGAGAAAGTTTTATGGAATCTATTTGTATGGCCCAATATGTTATTACTTATTTCCCATATTAAGCAATTGTGCTTTGCTGTCCAAGGTTCATAGAAGTGAATAATGTGGTGTTAAAAATACAAAGAGAATCATAAATAATATCCAGAGGCAGTTAAATACTTCCCATAAAATTTCTTAGAAAAAAATATATTTATAATAATATATAATTGCCAAAATAAAAGCATTTATACTTTAAATGATCCCATATGACAGTGAAACTATCAAATATCTAAAAATTAGGACAGTTCTTAGGAGGAGCCTGTAAATGGGTCCTTGCTGCTTTACCCCACATTTCCTTTACCAGCCCTCACTGGGGACCCCAGCTGGAAGGAGTTTTGTTTTCTCTAATGGTCCCTTGTAATATAGTTAACTACATACATAGTTCATTACTAGATTAAGGTTCTTTTAGAATATGAACGAAATCTTACACATCTTTGACTCCTCCAAACCACTGATGTGGTAGTTTACTATTATTTATGGAAACAAATGCCAAAATGGAGATTGTAAAACATAAATGAGTATTTCCCTTTAATACAGTCCCTTTTTGTGGGTGAATTTATTCTTTACTGCAATACATTTTTTGGATGTGATGACAAAACTCATTCTGGACAATTATCCACAGGTATCAAATGTCAGAGGACATTTCTTTGTTCTTTTTGGCCTAGTATGAGCATACCATATTTTCATCCAGAAACTTTCTAGGGAACACTTCTCTAAACAAGCCATTTTAAATTTTATAATGTCCTCAGTTGTGTGTTAAATAAGCTAAATTCAAAGAAACTGAGGTTAACCACATCAGAGCAAAAAGTAAAATAAATTTAATTAGAAAATTCAAAAGGACAGTAGAGAAAGCCTGCAATTAATTATAATGTGATCCAAATGAATTCATATCTCATCATTCCAGTGTGTGAGCCAGGATATACACACTCACATGAAGAGCATCTGGCCAAGCTAAACAACAAGTCAAAGGTATCAGTTTCATGAAAAGAAACTTAAGAAGGCAAAATTACTCAGCATAAGCCTAATGTAGGATTTTGGAAGTTCTAAATTATCAAGCCAAATATCCACATTACTTTTTAATTTAGTAAATAATGCATTCATTGTCATATTCACTTTGATCATTACATGGACAAAAATATACCAAGTCATTTTTCCATGTGTTAAAACATTCAAGTATATTACTGAAAAGAGGCAATGAAAATTCTGTCTCTCGGGGTGCCTGGGTGGCTCATTTGTTAAGTGTCTGTCTTCAGCTCAGGTCATGGTCCCAGGGTCCTGGGATAGAGCCCTGCACCAGGCTCCCTTGCTCAGCGGGGAGCCTGCTTCTCCCTCTGCCTGCTTTTTCCTCTGCCTGCTTCTCCCTCTACTCATGCTCTCTCTCTCTCTGTCAAATAAATAAATAAAATATTAAAAAAAAAAAAGAAAGAAAATTCTGTCAAGTTTTCAAAGATGAGGGAGGAGACTAGGGATAAACAGGGATTAAACATGGGTCTCAAGGAGCTATGTAGCTTTTGATTCCTTTGTCTCTAACTGAACAAGACTGAAGTCACAAAGATGTAGTAGATCCCAAGCACAGAGACATTTCCTCCATGCATATACTCTATTCTAAGAGGTTAACATAGGGTTACAGATACTTAATGCAGAATCTTCTAATCAACCTGACTTCTACCAGCAGTTTCTGCTAACAAAAACTTTTGAGAATGGCTCCAATTACTGTTAAGATGAAGTAACATAATGCCTGAGATTGGCTTTAAAGTATTACAGTGGAAAAGGAAAAAAGGGTAGATGAAGCAAATACAGCATAAGTTTTATAATGATTAAATATAGGGGATAGGGATGTGGGAGGATTATCCTATTATTTTCTCTACTTTTGTGGTATGCTTTCAAATTTTCATGAGACTTTTGCAGTGAGAACTTGAAGAAATACCTATTATAAGAAATACTGTGATTTTTCCATACACCTGTCTATAGAATGGATAGAAAGCTTTCCTGAAAGAAATTGTGGCTGGTCTCAAATCTTGGGCTCTGTAGCAGGCTTAAAAAAAACCATTTCACCTGTCTTTCAAAAACCATTTTTGTCTTTCTCAAAAGAAGGAAGTAACAGAAACCTACACATTATCCTGGGATGTGGATTAACAAAATACACCTTTAATGTTAGCCTAAAGTTAGAGAAATCTAACTTTTGAAGCTGAACATGAAGGCTGTATTACATGGTAGATATGGATTTGAATTCTGGTTCAGATTTTAGTTTCAGTGAAAAAGAGGAGAGTTAATTTCAAGAATTCAGATTCCCTAATCCTTTTCTCAGATCCAAAGAGATTTTCTTATGGGGATTTAACTTCTACCATGCCAATTAAGAAGTAAGGCTGTGGCGGGGGCGGGGGGGGGGCTTCCCCTTCTTGGAAGTCTTACCTCAAAAATGATTAGTCCTTCCTTGTGGTAAAAAGATACTTCAACCCCTCACATATGCTGGGAAGGAAGCCTCACTCTTCTGGCCCCTTCTCCATTTTCTTTCTTCTCTGTAGGACTCATGTACCCAACATTCTCTTCCATGCTTCCTATATGGTTCCCAATTGATCCTGTCATGACATCTTATGCATTGCTCAGGGATTCAAAAAGTAAAAGAGCTCTTGGGCCTATAGGGACAATTATACTGGTTCCTATGCAAAATATGGCTGGGGGAGCTAGAATTTTGACCTAAGTTACTAGTACTAGATTAGAAAAAAGAAGTCAGACGCAAAAAACTCTCCCAGTTCATTTATTTTGTGTAAGGTTCATAACCAAAGAGCCTGTACCGACATTCTTTCTTTCTCTCCTTTATATAGAGATTAAGGATGCAGTTAAGAGTTCACTCTATTAACACTGATGCCATGGAGATTTCTTTTTACAAATGAGGTATTCGGTTTACTGACCCAAACAGTACATGTATGGATAAACTGCAGAAATTGTCTAGCAAGTAATAAAATGAAAGTGAATACATTGAAACATAAAACAGGAATAGCATCTGGCAATCGTTGCTGTGACACCCTGAGAATCTTTACTCTAGTCAAAATAAACCCACCCACCTTATATCTGTAAAAAGCAAAAACCAGCATGATTTTTCCTAAGGGCATACACGGCTGCTCAGAAAAGACAATGAGAATGAAGGGGTGGTGCATATGAAGAGAGACAAAGATCATTCTTGCCCCTTTATCCTCTCTAGTCAAAATTACTTATTCATGGACCACTGTTCCCTCCCCCCCGACTTTTTTTCAAATTATCTTAGGAAAAACACTTAGAATTACAGCAACAACAGCATTTACAAGTCAATTTATGTGGAACTGTTGTCAAAGTTCAAAATGCCATGAAAGATCTTGAGAAGACATTGAGTATTTCACATAAAAAACTGAACAATCAGGTTAGCCAGGCCCAAAATGATGATGAAAATGTGAAAGATTAACTTCGGCCATGTCAGACGGTCTTCTTGGTGGAGGGAAATCATATAGATGAGAGATGGATATATGAATACAAAGGCCAGGCCGCATGCTGCTCCTGAATACCTGCAAAATACAAAATGTGGGGGTTAATTATTCATCTTGCATTTTGCTTTTTCTGATTTACACTTAAGGTTAATACACTACAATTTAAAACCTCTTCAGTCTGCTATTGCAACAAAGTTATTGGTGATTCAACCGTTGTTGCATAAAGCGTTTGAGTTGAAAACATTTTACTTCCTAAGTTAATATAAAATATTTCCTGTTCGTCTTTATAGCATCTGCCTGACAGAGTTTTTGATTCATCTCTCCAATCTCCGTAGTTCTTCTGTGTCTCCATGTTTGTGGCTGCTTCTTCAGAAACATCTGGAGATAGGCTTCCTATCTTTGATCTTTTATAAACTAATTATGCATTCTGAGTTTCTGAAGGACTGCTAGCATCTGCTTAAGAATGAGAACAGATGAGTACCTCTGTGGTGTGCAGCATAATTATCAAAGATAGTAACAAAAATAACTCAACACAAGACTGACAGAGGAACCTGAACTTTCTTGTACCTTAATCTATCTCCAGCTTCACAGAAATCTGTAAGTCTGATTATATTCAGTAAGCATCAGGCTACTACTCTTTCCTTTTGTTTCTTGCTACATTTTAGGTAAGGGTCTTCAAAAAAGTGACTTAAGCCCTGCTTTCAAGAGGTCAAGGAAGAGAAATTAGATCACTGGAAACCCATATTCCTTGAGAATCTGAGTTCACAATTTTATTCCCCATCTGCTCAACCTATCACAATATTTTTAAAGAAAGTATATTAAGTAAAGAGCTACCTGGGATATAAACCCCTACCTAAACTCTTACTCTCCGACTGCAACTCACAGTGAAATTATGTTCTTAAGTAGAAATGGGTTAAAAAAGTTAGAATACAGTCACACTGAGATGATCCTTACTGAAAAGAAGCAGACTGTTCCTAAACCAGAAGTTGCACAGGAGAAAAAGATATCCCAGAAGAAACTGAAGAAACAAAAACTTATAGCCCAGGGCGCCTGGGTGGCTCAGTGGGTTGGGCCTCTGCCTTCGGCTTGGGTCGTGATCTCAGGGTCCTGGGATCGAGCCCCGCATCGGGCTCTCTGCTAAGCGGGGAGCCTGCTTCCTCCTCTCTCTCTGCCTGCCTCTCTGCCTACTTGTGATCTCTGTCTATCAAATAAATAAATAAAATCCTTTAAAAAAAAAAAACCAACTTATAGCCCATGAGTAAATTCTGCATAAAATAAATGCAAATAAAAGTAAAAACAGCACAGTGGTTATCTTTATTATTAAACATATTTCAGGTATCCTCAAAAAAAAGTTATAATGCAGTCTTAATAAATGAGAAACCTCCAGGTACTCAAGAAATTATATACTATATATTAAAAAATTTTTTATTTTGGATAAACAGAAGAAGGTACAAAGGAAAGTGATGAAAAAAAGAAAAAGAGAAAGGGAAAGATGTCTAAGGGATAATGGGGCTTCTAGAATCAAGAAGAAGCAGTGTGATGTAAGAAAATGAGCACCTTAACTGATACCAGGGAACTACATTTGAATGTTACCAGTTTTAAACACAAGAATTTCATACAATTAAATTAACAACACAATGACAGTATTGACAGGAAAACCATACAAATATAGAACAATACATGAAGGGGCACAGTTCCCTTATAGGGTGTACCTTATGATTCCTCCTATGTTTGGGTAGAAGCAGGCCATGATCACTCCAGCTCCCACAATAATTAGATTAAGAGTCAGCACATGAAAAATGCTAGAAGTTGAGGAGAAAATTCGGAGGAAAAATAAAAACAGGCAAATTATAATGATTAATATGAGAATAAAATTCATTAACATCTCTCAAAAGAGAATGTTCTTAAACTCGACAATAAAATCACAGCAAAAATAGAAGACAACAGTAATACTCAATGCTGGTGATGCCACGGTGAACCTGGACCTTTTGTGCAAATATATGAATAGGTTAAGATTCACAGATCAAACTGGTAGTATGTATCAGACTTCACGCTCTTTATTCTACAATTCCATTTGGAATACCTTAAGACAATAAACAAAAATAAGAAAAAAGCTATTAACAAAGATATTTGTGGCAAAACGGAAGTATCCTATATATACAGCAAGGTAACAACTTCCTTGATGGAATATATTAAAGATTACTCAAAATAACTTGTCATTGTTACCTAGATGGTAAAAATTCATCTGGGCAATGTGGAAAAAAGCTAGCTAGATTTTTACTACAAGAAAATCTGAAAACATTAGAAAAAATATCAGAAAGAAATACACTGAAAAGGCAGTAGTGATTATGTTATGATTTGGAATTTGGAGCAATTTTTCCTCTTTTCTGTATTGAATAAACTTTCTATATCTTATAATATTTTTTGTATTTATTTTTATAATTAGGAAAATAAATTATATTAAAGGAAAGGCAAAATGGGCAGGTTTTCATTTTTCAGATTCAGCCACTTAAAGATACTCAGTGTTTATCATGAATAGAAAAATAATGTAGATAAAATTTGATGCTCAAGAAACAACTCCATTTCCCAAAAAGATGATTCTTAAAAGCCAAATATATGCATCAAAGCAACTTTGTGAGCCCATGTTATCAGAGTATAATTAATCCCAGATAAAGATTACAGAGAGAATTAAAATGAGGAAAATTATTTACACAAATAAATAGTTAGTCATACATCCTGATGAATTACAAAGATATTCAGGCTTCCAGATCTTGCTATTTAGCCATAAACTCCAACCTTAAAAAATTGTTCCAGAGCTTTGAGACAATGGCTGGGCCTCTGTTATTTCTGTATTGTAAAAGGAAATAATTCTGCGTATTTTCCAAAGAAGTGGTTCTCATAGTGTAACCACGAACCCCAGGGAAGTTCCCATTACCCTTTCAGGAAGTCACTGAGATAAATATTAATTTCAAATCATAAAAGACATTTGCAAAAGCAATTGTGGGTAAAACTGCTGGCCCCTTAGCACAGGGAGAGGCAGTTGCACCAATGTGTATGTTATACTGTGTGCCTTACTGCCAAATGCTGCCAAAAAACAGACCTTCATAAAAAAGTAAAAATTATTAGTTTTATTAAATCTCATGCTTTGAACACACATCATTTTTACTATTTTGTGTGATCAGTTAGGAAGTACATAATACAGAGTATGTGCTACACAGTGAAGTACAATGGTTGTCTTGAGAAAAAGTGCTTGGGCAACTGAGCTGGAGAGCAACCTAGCCCTTTTTTCCAAGGAATGCTATTTTTACTTGAAAGGCAGACAAAAACTGTGGTTCTTCAGACTTGGGTGTTTGACAGACCTTTTTTTTTTTTTAATGAATGATTATGAGCTTGTCACTTCAAGGAAAACAACTAGTGGTATGTGAGGCCAATGATAAAATTCCAGCTTTTGAGTAAAAATTAGAATTTTGGACAGCTCGTATTTGCCACCCTAGCTTGACAGTCTTCCAGTACTTAAGGACTTTTTTAGAATGAAACTGGGGGCAATGTTATGAATGTGGGTTTTAATATTATATAATGAAGTGTGGAAGATCTGCAGAACTCCGTGAAATGGTATTTTCTAAATGATTAAACATGGTACAAAAACATGCATAGGTGAAAGGATTCAAAGTGTACAACAGACCAATGGGTTTTAATATTAGTGAGTTTCTGATTCAATTAACTTATTAGAAGCTACCAATTAATTGTTAAGGTTTGACATAGTATCAAAGAAGAATATCCACAATAATCTGAAAAGGCTATTAAAAGTACTCTTTTTTCTAACATGTCTATGTGAGAGTAGATTTTCTTCACATATTTAAAGGAAAACAACAGGGGCACCTGGGTTAAGGGTTAAGGCCTCTGCCTTCAGCTTGGGTCATGATCCCAGGGTCCTGGGATCGAGCCCCACATTGGGCTCTCTGCTCGGCGGGGAGCCTGCTTCCTCCTCTATCTCTGCCTGCCTCTCTGCCTACTTGTGATCTCGGTCTGACAAATAAATGAATAAATAAATCTTAAAAAAAAAAAAGGAAAACAACATATTGCAACAGATTGAATGCAGAAGATAAGGGAATCCAATTACCTACTAGCAAAGTAGGTCACTTAGCTGGCTTAGTTGGAAGGACACACAAATCTTGATCTCAGGGTCGTGAGTTTGAGCCTCACACGGAGTACAGAAATTACTTAAATAAATGTAACTTAAAAAAAAAAGTTTTGAAAATATGAAACAAAAATTTTTTTGGAGACAATTATTTTTTATAAGTATGTTATTTTTAAACAATTAATGGCTTTATTATTGCTTTTAAAATAATTCATATTTTAAAATTCTCAGTTTTGATTTTTCATATGTTAAATATTAATAGATATAACCCAGATAAGCTAAAGTGCAGGGGGTCCTCAATAAACTTTAAGAATGTAAAGCAGGTGCCAAGCCCAAAAAAAGTATGCTCCAAAATATGTATACAAGTAGAAGACTTGTAACTGTAGGATAAATGATAGTGTGTTGTTGGTGATAGAGAAAGAAATGTAATGTGAACATGAAAGGGAACTTCCAGATTATTTCCAAGAGGAAAAAGCATCCTAACAGCCACCACTATGCAAAATAATGGCAGAAAAGAGGAATAATGCATTTACCTAGTATTTTTTTAATCTATGACTTCACTGTGTTTATTTTACTTTGGTGAATATAAATACAACACATGGCATAATATACACAACAGGAACCTTGTATGTACTAAAATCCAAGCTTCCAGATGAGCAATGTTACAACTGTAACTGTTGCTACTGTCAATGCTAGAGAGGTGGTAGCTCTTGACTTTGCTTTTATAACTTTTTTGTTTTTAAACCAACACATTTATACTAATTATTTACTTAATGAGGGAACAGAGTGCATCAATTCTCTTCAAAGAAGAACTGATGAAGATGTCTTATTTAATTGGTTACCATAAATGTACTTTAAAAAGTTTTTATCTGAAAGCTTTCTTCATTTAAGACCATTTATTTCAGGGTGCCTGGGTGGATCAGTGGGTTAAGCCTCTGTCTTCTGCTCGGGTCATGGTCTCGGGGTTCTGGGATTGAGTCCCTCGTCGGGCTCTCTGTTCAGCAGGGTGCCTACTTCCCCTCTCTCTCTGCCTGTCTCTGCCTACTTGTGATCTCTCTCTCTCTGACAAATAAACAAATAAATAAAATCTTAAAAAAAAATCATTTATTTCAAGTAAAATAGGTTAGGACTGGGTATTTTTTACTAGGGTGAATCTCTATTAAAACTTCATGTTAGAGCAGGAATTAACCAGGAATCCAAAATGAAGTTCCACGGAAACCCTGAAGCAGTATATGGAAATTTCTCCTGGATGAGAGTGAGCAGCTTTGAACAGATTTTCAAAAGGACTCAAAACTGGTCCATCACCAGTAAGAGATTAAAAATTACAGCAGTAATTACTGAAGCAAATAGGAATTTAACCTTGTTGTATATGTTACCTTCAATTCTAAACAACTATGATTTAGGTAAAAATGCAAGAATGTTAATAAATATACAAGAACATATCAATAACCAATAATTAAAAGCGTTGCTTCTCATTAGCCATACATTGCTAATATAGGTACTAGGTACTATTAACTTCTTGGCAATGTGTAGATTAATGGCAAATAAATCATAAGATAAATATAGTTGGTATCAGAGCTGACATAACTATGCTAGAAGGAACAAACTTGAAATCATTCTGGACAAGGAAGTGGCTTCTAATTTTATAGCTCTTCAGGGAAAAGAACACCTGTGATCTATCCTTAGTAACCATTTTGATTGGGCAAATTTTTATAGCAAAATGATCAGTCACATTTTAAACTGACCTGTTTGCACAGTCATTTGTTGCTTGGCACATCTTGCTGGTCAAGAGAAGAGCCCTTACCTAGGATAAACGTCACCGAAGACATGGCCCAATAGTTGAACACGAGCCAAATAGCCTAGGAGTGGGTATACAGTCATCATCTGGAACAGCAGGAATATCCTTGCAATGAAGGACAGGATGTCACTGCTAGGGAAGTTGTCTAAAAAATTCTAATCCAAGAAAGATAATGAAGTAATGTTAAAAATCAAGTTAGTACATACAAATTTATAAAACTGAGTGTCTTTTGCTTATTTAGAACACAGGTGCCACTCAAGTTTTGGTTTGTGGACCAGTGCTCATCCACAAACTATGTGAACTATTATTTTTCAGTAAACTAAGTACAAAAATTGAAATGTTTAGAAATTTTTATAGAAATTTGACATTGCCACATTATTTTATTTTACAAAACTATCAGTCTGCAATTGATCTGACATTAAAACAAAGAAAACCTTGCCCTTCACAAAGCCACAGAAGCAATGTTCTTAAGCTACAAGCATAAATCTGTTTTAGTAGATTTAAATGGCTATTTATTAATATTAATTATGAATTATATATTAATTCATATAATTATGAATTACATATTAATTATGAATTAATATTAATTCAATGCTATTTGATCCTCACTAGTTCTCTTGCTTTTCCTTCCCTGAAACATCATAGCACTTCCAAAGTAAAGTTTATAGAATGTGAGAGTATACATATCACCTAGTATCATTATTATCTATAGCCTATAACTAAAAAGAAAGGATTTATTTCTATTTCCTTTCATGATTTTCTCCATTTTAGTTTGGCATCTAAAAAGAAAGTTCATTACTCAGAACATTTTGTTTCCTTTCACATATGAATACCATAGATATCCCTATTCCCAAGAGAGTGGGCTTTATACGGGATTGTTCATATCAGGGGAATTTTCAGCGAACATTTGGCTGCCAAAGAACTTCTGGAATCATGGAAATCAAGAGAAGAACATTTCAAGCTATCATAAGAGTAATAATTCAAACATTTCTCTTATAAAGATGAGAACATTATTAACACTACTATGTGGAAATAACTCTTAATTCATCCATAATAAATCACACTGTATATTCCATTATACTCTTATTAGAGGAATTTCTTCTGGCTAGAAAGAAATTCATCTGTAAAATGCTATTTTTGTGAGAAATTTGTCAGTCAGATTAAATTAGAAACTACACTGTTCCTAAGTTTATAATGGGTCAAATCAAAGAAAGTATTACTTATGGCAACTTTTTTGGTAAAATCTTTTCTTCTAGTCTTTCCATCTCTTCCTCTCTTTTTAACAGCAAACCTTTGTTTTACCCACCATGCTGTACAAAAATGAGTGTCAGATCTATCATTGGGGACTGATAAGCGAAGACACCAGATTACCCAGGACATTTCCAGATCTGGGCTTTGGAAAATAAGGAGGTTGCATGTATTCCCAGCAGAGGTTTTATAAATCATGAATAGCACCAGTAACTGTTTTCCAAACAAAGAGAAATACTATGTACATCATAATAGTAATTACCTATTCTGAGTACCACAAGGGTCCAGCATGCAGTATACCTTCTTAAGAATCTCTTTAAAAAATCTATGGTGTGTGTATTATACTACTTAGTGGAATAGGAAACTGAAGTTTAGAAAGGATGGGGAAGGTGCCTAAAATCTCATATGCAGATTAAACGGTAGAGAAGGTATTCAAACCCTGGTCTGTCTGGTATTGTAACTTGCTACTGTATCACCCCGCCTGCTCTGCAGATAGGAAAGTATAAAAATCACAAAGAGGGTACACCTAGTGCCTTACCTGCTCTATGCAATCCTTGGTTAATGGCGGTGAAGGAAATGAAGCAAAAACCAGGACTCCAATATAGAGGTAAGTTAATGTCACCAGCATATAAGCAATGGACAAGTCCCTCACCTGTAAAAAGAGAACAAAATTCCCGTAACACGGAATAAACCTGGAGTTAAGTCTGCCTGAATAGACTAAAAAAGAAAACTGACCAAAATTCAAGATTTATCTTTTGGCTGTGTGTGCTTTTATGTATATGCCTTCTAGGTATCCAATCTGTTCACAGAAATTAGATAAAACAAAATCCACATACTTCACAATTAGTCTGAAAAAAAATTTTTTTTGTACTGTTTTGGAGCATGTAGATTAAACTACCCTACCTGTTGACAGATTTTAGTAAATTAACATAAATGGTGGCTTAACCAAAAATTATGACTAATTTCTAAGGTGATTTATTTTTTATTTTAAAATAAAGATTTTATTTATTTATTTGACAGAGATCACAAGTAGGCAGAGAGGCAGGCAGAGAAAGAGGGGGAAGCAGGCTCCCTGCCGAGCAAAGAGCCCGACCTGGGGCTTGATCCCAGGACCCTAAGACCATGACCCGAGGTGAAGGCAGAGGCCTTAACCCACTGTGCTACCCAGGCGCCCCTCTAAGGTAATTTATTTACCACATTACAAAACATTCGATTACAAATAATAAAGCTGAGGGACAAAAAAGCAAAAACAAGCCACCTTCAGTATGACCTACACAATTAAAAAAGTTTTTTTGGTAGTAAATTGACTTTGTTAAACCATCAAAGCATGCCTGGGCTGAAAGAAACTGGTACAGTATTAAAACATATTTAATAAAGAAGAAAAGCTAGTTAAAGGGCAGATAGTAAGCAGGTATCACAAACAAGCTTAACAAACCGAAACAGTAAACAAAAGGAAATCAAAAGGCAACTGTTCCAACAGCTGTACAATGTTATTCTTAGAATCAGTAAACAAATGCGCACATTAAATAAAGTGGGTTGCTTTCTTCCACTGTTGTTCCCACCCTCCTGACCTTCTACCCCCATGCGAAGGAAAAAGCTCCAAGATATTTAACGCAGCCAGCGGTCAGATCCAAACAGAACATATCCCACGGCTCACAAATCTGGTCTCCATCATTGCTAAAGTTACAGCCAAACAATTCAGTACAACTAAATTATGGCAATAAGCCTATTCATTTTTCATTTTAAACACAAATTATTTTGAAAGTTAAGAAAACAGATAAGAAAAAATTATATACAATTTTACTTTAGTTTGATAACACAATTAGGAAAGTGGACATTTGGCATTAGGGAGCATTTGTGATTTTTTGGATAACTCTTCTTAAATTGGCTGAGCAAGAATAGAAAGTTATAAACTTGAATGTTGATAAATTCACTTAAAATGCAAGTAACAAGCTATGAGAGATCCTAAGGTTAGGTTTAAATAGACAATCAGCTTGAAAACAAACCAGGGATTCCAGACCCTGAATTAGAAGCTGGACATACCTATGAAGAAGCCACAGGAAAATGGGATTATGCAGGTTGGTTCTAGCATTCTCAGAGAGCTTCTAATTGTTCAGGGTTGAGGAAGGAAGCTTCAGGGGCTTTCCAAGTCTTTACTCTTTTTTTTTTTTTTTTTTAAGATTTTATTTACTAATTCGACAGGGAGTGGAGACAGAGAAGCAGGCTCCCCGCTGAGCAGGAAGCCTGATGTGGGGCTAGATCCCAGTACCCTGGGATCTTAGCCTGATCTGAAAACAGCCACTTAACCAGCTGAGCCACCCATGTGCCCCAAGTCTTTCCTCTTTAGTTCATGAAGCCGAGGGCCCATTTCAGGCTAGACTTTAGTCACTCCTAAGGTTGTCTCACAATCTTGTAGAGAATGAACAGAAATGAACAAGGCAACTCTACTTTTCATATCAAAGGGTAACAGTCTCTCATTATGATGTTTAAAAGTCATCCTACTTTCAACCTACTCAATGTAACTCAAGAACAGGTAGTCTCATAAGATGCAAAATCTTGGGAGTCCAAAACAGCTGTGTCAGAGACAGCTATATATAAAGTGGGACAGCTACCATTTCACGGACAGTCTTTAGCCTCTCTAGCACCTGATCACCCATTATTCTGTTCAGGCTTTCCTCAAAGACGTTTATCTTAGTAGCCTTTGGGGGAAAGTTTGATGAAGATGATAAGGCTAAGGTGCAAGGGCTTCCTGATAGTAAGTCAGTTTTCCCTTCTGCTTTCCTGTTCTTATAGCACTGTACACATACCTGAAATACAACATCTACTAGAGTGTACTGTGGCTATTGTTAGTTTTTATTATTAATCTATGTTCATGAATGAAAGCTCACAAGCGGAAAAAAAACTATCCCTCAACACCCAGAAAGTAGCCAAGGTTAATAGTTTTTGTATCATGTTGGTACTTTAATTTTTCTATTTCTAAGCTCATTCATACCACTAGACTATGAGATCCTTGAGAGCAAGGGCTGTGTCTTTTTCATCTTTGTATCCTCAATACCAAGAACAATACTTTGGACAGAGGTGGAAACTGGTAAATAAATGCATAGAAAAAATAATAACCATGCTGGTTATAGTTAGTAGCTGGTTATTAAATTGGCTAGGTGCTAGGCTATGCACTAAGCACTTTACATGTATAATCTCATTAAATGCAGGTGCATCCATTTTCTTCATTTTATAAGTGAATAAACTAGTACAGCAAGGTTATAACATTTGTTCATGGTTATAAGTAGCTGGTGAAGTCAATGTTCAAAATAAAGATGTTATGGCTCCAAATTGCATGCCCTTTAGCTATTACAGTGGAGGAATGATCAGTCTCGAATGCATCTGTGTCACAGTTAATAAACAATAATAAAGAAAACAAAGATGGGGCACCTGGGTGGCTCAGTCAAGTGTCTGCCTTCAACTCAGGTCATGATCTCAGGTTCCTGGGATGGAGTCTCACATTGGGCTCCCTGTTCAGCAGAGAGCCTGCCTCTCCCTCTCCAACTCCCCCTGCTTGTGTGTACATGCTCTCTTTTCAAATTAATAAATAAAATCTTAAAAAAGAAAACAAAGATAAAGAGGTAACAAGTTACAAGTAACAGAGGATACAGCAGAGTGCACACACAGATGCAAGAGAAATACTAAAATCAGAAAAGTTCTGTTTTGTAGTAGTCTAAATGTACATTCAATGCAACTAGGTCAAGTGTTGCATATCTGTTTTCATCTGAAACTACTCTAATGAACAGAAAAGATGTTTTAATATGAAAGCAGCTGAGGTTTAGCATGTTCCTGGGAAACGTGCCACCTACGAATACCATGAACACATGTGGGTTTTGCTATTCTCTGGCTTGAGCACAAGCTATCACTGTACTAGGCCTGGAGATTTAGCCTCTTAATAGTCCACTTAATGAAAAGGGAGAAAAAAAGCCATCTTTTAGACGAGTCTCAAAGTAAAAATATACTTAAAAAGAGGCACAAGTGACAATACGAATCCTATATATTAGGTTAGGTGATCTACTCTGCCTTATGAATAAGCAACCGCTGGCAGGGTGATGGGAAAAATGCCACCTCAGAATGACTAGCTTTACCAGGGGGCACAAGTGGTGCTGGAAGCACATTCTGCTTCTCGAATATGGTTTATAATTTGTTCCACATACCGTTCATAGTGAAAATACTATGCAGTAGAGCATTTACTAACAAAAATGACAGAAACTGACCACATAGAACTACCCTAGACATTTACATAAAACTTCTAATGATGTAAACTACACAGATTCATATGAAGAAGCAAAAAGTAAATAACAAATTGAGATATAAGGCACTGCAAATTGTTTTTAAAGAACTAGCACGGTGTGAAACTAGATAAAGACAGGCAAAACAAAACCAAAAAAGCACTGTATGGGTTCTAATTCAAACATGATGAGGAAATACCAAGAGGTTAGTCCACATATCCAGGATCATTTCCTAGATGGTTATAGAGACTAACTATATATAGAGACTATATATCTGATGATAAAGAATGAGTTGGATGATCTTCAACTCTACATTTTTTTTTTTCTTTTGGTAAGGTATTCCTTACTAAGGAATAGAAGTTACATCCCATTTTGTGACACATGAAAAAAACTGTTTAGTGAAAAAAAAAAAAAAACCACCATGAAATTAAGCTGAACTTAACAAAGCTGAAAAATCTGATCATTATACCTGTTTAGAAGCCACATTATTTTCCTCCTTCACAAATGTCTTTAGATCCAAGTCCTACTGTCGTTTATATAGAAGCAAATGAGGCCTTTTTATTCTTTTGTCTTCTGCACTTATAAGCCTTTGTTTACTGGCTCTGAATGACTAACACAACATTAACAATTCAGAGTCCCTGACAAGCTTCACATTTTTAAAAAAAATTTGTACTTATATATTTGTCAGAGAGAGAGATAGAGAGCTAGTGGCAGGCAGGAGAAGCACCCTCCCAGGTGAGCAAGGAATCCAACATGGAACTAGATCCCAGGAACTGCAGATCATGATCTGAGCTGAAGGCAGACGTTTAACCAACTGAGCCACCCAAGAATTCCAGCTTCATATTTTCTGACTTAAATCTCAAGAAAATATATATTAACAGAACTTCTATGAGTAAAATTATTTACTGAAACCTGCTGAAAGTATAATCATTAAATAAACCAAATGACAATTTTTTTTCTCAGAATATTTTTTTCTCAGAATTTTTTTCTCAGCTACCCATTTAGCTTAATTTATGCAAATATCTAGTCAATTTCAGTGCAATCATAAAGAGTATATATTTACGTATATTTAAAGTGTTTAGAATTTTGTTGGCACAAAGTGTTAGCTTTACATGACAGAATGTTAGCTTTATCATTAGTAGTTACTAATATTTTAAGAGGTTAACATAATTTTTTTTTAAAGATTTTATATATTTATTTGACAGACAGAGATCACAAGGAGGCAGAGAGGCAGGCACGGGGGTGGGGAGGAGACGGAGGGGAGGGAAGAAGCAGGCTCCCTGCCGAGCAGAGAGCCCAACGGCGGGGTTCCATCCCAGATCCCAGGACCCTGGGACCATGACCCAAGCCGATGGCAGAGGCTTTAACCCACTGAGCCACCCAAGTGCCCCAAAGTCTGATTTTTTTGAAAGCTAGACTATACCTTATACCCTAGTTTCAATTAAGACAGTAAGAAACCATCATCCATTTAAACTTTAAAGCTTCTTTTCAAAAAATATTTCCCACAAAAGACAAAAGTTGAGTCAAATTTTATCAGCTGAACCTAACATACTAGTTCTACAAAGTGCTAGTCCCAAAAAGGAGCAGAAACAGGAACCCATTTTATGCTATTTCCATATAAAAAACAGATTTCAAGGCCCATTGAGTGTTCTAGTAAGAAAGGCAGAGAATCTTCCTGCAATCCTTGGGAGACCATGAACTGAAATGTCTCTATTTCCATGCAGTCCTGAGCCTCTCCCATGGAGGAATGCATATCTCCAGATACACTGGTGTAATTTTCCAGGAAAGTGATTCTACTTTGCAGTTTTAGGAAGCACAAATAGAGGCTGTCCTCTTTTTTAATAGCAGTATGACACTAAAACTGCCTGGACACCTCTTTGAGGAAGATGTGGGGGCAGAAGTAGCACACCTGCTCCTGCCTCACTGCTATTCGCTCTCACCCAGGAACAAGCTGGTCAGAAAGCTGCGCACTGCAGCCATGGCTTACAGATATCAGAAAGACTCCCGTAAAACCTGATGTAGGGATCCACTGAATGTACATATGCCCTGGAGAATCTGTCCTGACTTGATCGGATGCAAAAAGGAAAAGAATATCAAAGTAAAAGAAAGAGTTTGGATGCCCACCAAGACTCTGAGAATCACTATGAGAAAACTCCTTGGGCTGAAGCTACTAAGATTCCTAAGATTTTCCAAAGTCAGTTCTAGACAAGGATCCACAAGCCACTCATTAATTTGTACCGTCCTTCAGAGGTTATTAAACAGATTACTTCCATCAGTATTAAACGGTTGAAGTCACTACTATAGATACTTACACCAACTATTTCAATAAATTATCAGTTGTTTTAAAAAATGTGTGATGCGATAATAATAATCCATGAAAAAGAATCTATTGTTCCATGACTTAATTTTTGTCGAAACATTAAAAACCTTCACTGTATAGGAAATGAAAAAAAAAAAAAAAAAGCAAAAGTACTATTTATTTAATATATTATTTTATTTTTTTAAAAGATTTTTTATTTATCCATTTGAAAGATCAAGCAAGAGCATGAGCTAGGGGAAGGGTGAGAGGGAGAAATAGATGCCCCTGCTGAGCAGGGAGCCGATGTGGGACTCAGTCTCAGGACCCTGGGATCATGACTTGAGCCGAAGGCAGACACTTAACTGACTGAGCCATCCAGGAGCCCTAATATACTATTTTAAAACATTAAAAACATCAAGAATTAAACTGGTTGTTTTTTTTTAATATTTGTAAAAATTTACCAAGAGCACTTTGAATTGTTTCCTCCTTCTCATGGTATAATTACAATACAGAGCAAGCTTCTTTTCCATGCTTTAGTGAACTGTCATATTCCTTTCTTCTAAGTTTGTATCAGCTTCCATCACTTCATCCATTCTGCCTTCAAAGTTGTGAAGTCTCTCTGAGAATTCTTTCAATGTGAAGTTTTCTGACAGTGTTACTTCCTCGGGGACAACTTCATTCTTCTTATCACAACCACTTTCCTCATTCATGTTGGCTAAGTTTACCTTCCCCAGGTCCCCAGGTTCCTCTGGCTGCACACTGAATGTCTCTTGAACGTCTACATTTCCACAAGTGGGTTTCTTTTATGATTCCATTCATGTTTCATTCAAATTTCATTTCCAGCATTTTTACTTTTTATTTCATTATTACACTTTCACCCTTGTCAATTTTCTCTCTTGATTTTCCATTTTTGTAAAATATTATGTGGATTTACCATGGGTAAGAAGGAGATGACTCAACTATCTGCTTGGCAGTCTCTGTGTAAAGTGAATGACAGACGTGTAGTGACCAATCAATAACAGACTTTGAAAGAAGTGATGTGATTGGTAACAGACCATGATATAGGTCTGTTATTTATGTGGTGATTTGTGAATTGAAGGGCTGGTAGCTATTACTTCATGTAAGTACTCAAATTTCAAATCCTGTGGTAATTGGAATTTGAGCCACAGTGTTCAGGGGACTGAGGTAATTTAATTAAACCACAGTAACTGAAAGTCATGCATGTAGGAACTGTGTAAAGTGAGGTCTGCCTGTTATTTAAGATTTTTCTACTAAGACAAACTAATTTAGAGTGCAGTAAAAATGTGCATGCATGTTTAAGGTGAAATATGAGACTTCAATGAAACTGTGCTCTTCACCTGCAGATTTCCAGATATACGAGGCATTCTCTGTCATTAGGAGACTTTAGGGGTAAAGTCTGAGAAGCAGAGCCTTATGGATAGAATGGTCCAATACATTACTTGGTATAAGTTGGCCTAAGAAAAGAATTGATTAGTGTGGATAGGATACTTAGATGATACCAAGGAATACATTAATGAGATTTACATTATTTCCTGTGAAGATGAAAGAGGTATTTTCCACATAGCTTTCTAAACTTCCTAAAACTTGGAGTAGGTAGCTTTGTTCAAGTGACAATGAGGGAATTTGCAAAGGAGGAGGAAGAGATTTAAAAAGTACAGAGTTTTAAAAGTATATGCTCATTTTTCCCTTACGTTGCCAAGTTCCAAATGCTTAGTTAGGATAAACAAGACTTTCTTCCTATTCCCTCAGAAGATTTTAAAACTGTTTTTGACAAAAGTTTAAGTATAATAAAACTAAATATTTCCAAGATAAAAACTAAATATAGGGGCACCTGAATGGCTCAGTCTGTTAAGCGTCTGGCTTCAGCTCAGGTCATGATCTCAAGGTCCTGGGATCTAGCCTCCTGTCTTGTCCTAGGGCTCCCTGCTCAGTGGGAGCCTGCTTCTCCACCAAGCATTTCTGACTGCTTCTCTGTCTGCCTCTGTCCCTGACCCTGCTCTTGTTCTCTCAAATAATCTATAAAAAAAAAAATTGAAAAATTAAATTAAAATCTAGTACACTTATGAGGAAAAAGGTAAGGAAGAATTGACATGGTTAATTATATATTTTTCTGGGGATCTACTTTAGCATTATAGGAAGAAATCTTAGAGAAGAATTGGTAACATTCTTATTGCAAAACAAGTTTTAAGGCACTGGAAAGAATCTGAAGGGGAAAATATTTTCTCCTGTTAGGTGAGAGATCCACAGTCTAAAGGTAAGGCAAGAAGGTAAGAGGGATATAGAAACAAAAAATTTCTAGCTGTTACTATACACCACAGCATGTTAAATATTTTTCTTATTTTATAATGTTTAATTGTGATTAAAACCCTGAGAGATAGGTATAAAATAATGCTATGAAAAGGTCACTAGGTTTGGAAAACCCAGATTAACTGAATTCTAACCCCATTCACAGGTAATATGCCAGATGTGTTAGCATGTAAGAGTAAACATGAAAATGTTAGAATTTGATTTATATTCTTGGCCTAATTTGAGAGCTAACTTCCTTCTCCTTAGAAGGATTTTTGTCTTCATAACGACTCTACCAAACATTACTTGAAGTCTTCTCAGAACCCCCAGGCTCAGTGAACCCTTCTTCCTTTGTATTTCAGTAGCAATTGTATATAGCTCTATTAGAGCTTCACCATGATTTTCATTTACATGGTTAGAAGCCATCAAACTGATTTCAAAATCTGCAGACAAGGCCACAAGTAACTCGTTAACTTCTGACTGCTTTAGGTTTCAGTTCACTCTTCTTTCTCTAGTGTCGTAAGGGAGAAGGTTAGGATATTGATTTGAGATCTTTCTTCTTTTTTAGTGTAGTTATTTATAGCTATAAAATCTCCCTTCAAGCAGTGCTTTTGCTGCATCCCGTAAATTTTGCTATGGTGTGTCTTCATTTTTAGTTATCTCAAAGTATTTTCCAATTTTTCTTGTGATTTCTTCTTTGACATATTGGTTATGTACAAGGCTGCTAATTAAATAAGGTCCATGTATTTTTCAATTTTCCCAATTTCTTTGTTAGTGATTTTTAAATTCACTTCACTGTGGTCAAAGAACATACTTGGCATGATTTCAATCCTTTTAAATTTATTGAGATTTTTTCAATTTCCTAGCATATGATTATCTCTGTATATGTTCCGAGATAGTGCATTTGAAGAATGTACATTCTTTAAAAAAAAACAAAAAAACCATTTTGTTCAAGGGTCAACTGTAGTCAGGTTTTTTTTTTAATCAGTCTGATATCTTTTAATTAGCATTTAGACCACTTATACTTAAAGTTATTATCAACATAACTGGGTTTAAATCTATTATCTTGCTATTTGTTTTCAGTTTTCCCATCTATTCTTTGTTTCTTTTCTTCTTCTTCTTCTTTTTTCAATCTTTTAGATAACCTGGATATTTTAAAAAGATTGTATGACCACTGTTGGCTATTAGCAATGCCTCTTCATTTTTTTAGTGATTATTCTACAGCAGGGATTGACAAGCTACAGTCTATGATGAAATCTGGCCCATTGTCTTTTTGTAAATAAAGTTTTCTTGAAACATAGCCACGGTCCAGTTGTTCAAATATGATATATAGTGACTTAGGACACAGAGGCAGAGTTAGGCAGTTACAACAAAGACCATAAGGCCCACAGGCCTAAAATATTTACTATCTAAATCTATACAGAAAAAGTTTGCTGACTACTGTTCCATGGTTTAAATTTAAGAATTAAGATCCAATAACAAAATTCAATTCCTCTGACAAATACTCACATTGTTTTCTTGATTCTTGTTGTTCTTCAAGAGTGTAATAATACAATTATGAATAAAGAAAGCAAGGGTAAGCACTCCAGTCAGCTGTGGAAACTGAAATCTTATCTCTAGGAGAAAAAGAGAGTGAAAAAAAACACAGAACATTAAACTGACAGCTAGAAAACGAATGTTAGTAGCCAAAAGTTGACTGCCAAAAATTAGTTGTTTCTGCTTTATCCAGGGAATAAGAATATTAAGATGTCTTCACAAAGTTCCTCAAGGCTAGCATTATACTTGAGCAAAACACTTGAAAAGGGAAAGAAAAGCAATCAAGAAATGACCACTCTGTGAGGGTACTTCACATCGGTTATTGATGTTTGAGGTCACACAACTAGTGTGTGGCAGGCACAGCAGGATTAAACTTAGAACTCTAAAGGTCTCCCTCTTCTAATACTTGCTTTGCCACAAAAACACCTTTAGAAAAGGAATCAGAAAAGGGAGAATTGGTCATTTAACATTTTTCAAAGGCTAATCTAAGAGGCACTGCTTATTGGGCTCTCTGCTCACCAGGAAGCCTGCTTCTCCCTCTCCCATTCCCTCTGCTTGTATTCCCTCTCTGGTTGCCTCTCTCTCTGTCAAATAAATAAGTAAGATCTTAAAAAAAAAAAAAAAAGCACTGCTTAAAAATACTCAAAATAACAAACGTCTACACAGAGGGGAATGGTTAAACTATGATACAGTTACTCTGTGGTGTACAGTACATTAAGAATTACGTTCTCGAGAAAGATTTTATGCTATGGCAAATGTTTATGACTCAAATAGCATGTAGAGTATGATTTTTACATTTATTTTAAAAAGTTTGGGGGTATATATACGTATGTATGCTAAGAAAAAAGACTGGAGGGATAACCATAAAAGTTTAAATAGTGGTTATCTGGCTAGTAGGATTTATTTTAAGTTAATTACTTATCTATATTCTCTAAATTTTCTAGAATAAATTCAAAGTTAATATGAAATAAGAATAAAATAATAAATATTTCAAAAGCACTGCCAATTTCTGTCTTTGAGGTTTGCTAACACAAAAATGAAAAACTGCTTTTATGTAGAATAAACCAAGAGTTAAATGAAAACAGTGCTATATCTAGGTGAAGTAGGTGGCAAAGGTGAAGAACAACCTGTCTCAGGGGATTCCTTAGTATAAAAAATACAAACAAGAAAACAAAGTCCACTGACTTTTTGCCATAGATTTAGGAAAGGAAATAAGAATAACTAAGAATCAAGCACTGGCTCTGAAAGAAATCAGGATGCAAGAATTTTAAAATCAATACTATAGTTTTCCATTAAGTTTTTGTTGTTCTGTTAGCTTTTATCTAAATTTTTATTTGTAAAAGCAATTCAGAGTATTTTTCTGGGGTGCCTGGGTGGCTCAGTCAGTTAAATGTCTGACTCTTGGTTTCGGCTCAGCTCATGATCTCAGGGTTGTGGGACTTAGCCCTGGGGTGGGCTCTGCCCTAGGCATGGGGCCTGCTTAAGATTCCATCTGTATCCCTCTCCCACTGCACCCACCTCCCTACCTGTGCACACACACTGTTTCTAAATAAATAAATAAATAAATAAATTTTTCTCAGGCAAATTCTCCCCTTTTCTGTCTATAATTTTTAACTTTTTAACATCTGAGCAGTAAAATAAAATGTGGGGGCAAATCCCACTTCTGTTTAAAAAAAATTATTTCATTTTTTAAAAGATTTTATTTATTTATTTGACAGAGAGAGATAGTGAGAGAGAGAACACAAGCACAGGGGAGCTCAAGAGGTAGAAGTAGGATTCCTGCTGAGTAGGAAGCCCAACGTGGGGCTCGATCCCAGGACACTGGGATCATGATCTGGGCTGAAGGCAGATGCTTAACCGACCGGTGGGAGAAATAGACAGCAATATAATAATAGTAGAAGGCTTCAATATACCACTTTTAACAATTATAGATCACTCAGACAGAAGTACACCAGATGTACATGATAGACATTTACAGAACATTCCATCCAATAACAATACATTCTTCTCAAGTGCACATGGAACATCTCCAGGATACATCATGTTAGCCCACAAAATATGTCTCAACAAATTTAAGAGAACTGAAATCATACCAAGCATCTTTTCCAACCACAATGGTATGAAACTAGAAATCAATTACAAAAAAACCCCAAAAAACAAAAACCAAAAAACTGGAAAAATTCACAAATATGTGGAGATTAAGTAAGATGTTACTGAACAACCAATGAGCCAAAGATGGCTATCAAAAGATATCTCAGTTATCAAAAGATAACTCAGGATGTTGAGATAAATGAAAATGGAAATACAACTTACCAAAACTTAAAGGATGAAGCAAAAATAGTTCTAAGAGGTCATTTTATGGTGATAAACATTCACATTAACAAACAAGAAAGATCTCAAATAAACAACCTAACTAAATGCCTGGGTGACTCAGGTGGTTGAGCATCCGACTCTCAATTTTGGTTCAGGTCATGATTTCATGGTTCTGGTACTGAGCCCCAGGTCAGGCTCTGCATTCAGTGAGTCTGCTTGAGGATTCTCCCTCTTCCTCTGTCCCTTCCCCAGCTTGAGCACATGCTCGCTCACTTGCTCTCTCTAAAATACATAAATAAATCTTAAAAAAAAAACCAAACAACATTATACCTCAAGTAATAATGAGAAAAATAAAGAACAAATTAACCTAAAGTAGAAGAAAGGAAACAACAAAGATGAGAGCAGAAATAGAGACTAAAAAGATAATAGAAAAGATTAATAAAACTAAGCTGGCTTTTTGAAAAGATAAACAAAATAGATAAATCAGTAGCTAAATAAGAAAAAAGAGAGGACTCAAATAAAAAAATTATAAATGAAAGAGGAGACATCACAACTGATACCATTATAAGAGATTACTGTAAGCACTTATACACCAATAAAATGGACAACCTAGAAGAAATAGATACATTGCTAGAAACATACAAACTACCAAGACTGAATAATAAATGGAAAATATGAACAGACCAATTTCTAGTAAAGAGATTGAATCAGTAATAAAAATCTCCCAATAAAGAAAAGTCCAGGCAGTACTAGATTTTTCACTGGTGATTTCTAGCAAACATTTGAAGATGAATTAATAATAATCCTTTTAAAACTCTTCCAAAAAATAAAAGAGGAGGGAACACTTCCAAACTCACTTTATGAGGCCAATATTATCTTGATCTTGGTATTAAATTCAGACAAGGACACTACAAAAAAAGAAATGTATAGGCCAATATCCCTAATGAGCATAAACGCAAAAATCCTCAACAAAACATTAGCAAACTTAATTCTATACCATGATTAAGTAGGATTTATTTTAGGGATGCAAGGATAGTCCAACATCCACAAATCAATCAACGTGATACACCACATTAATAAAACAAGGGATAAAAATCATATGATCAGCTCAATGGATATAGAAAAAGCATTTCACAAACTTCAACATCCATTTATGATAAAAACTCTCAACAAACTGGGTATGGAGGGAATGTATATCAACACAATAAACATCATACTCAACAGTGAAAAGCTGAAAGCTTTTCCTCCAAGATCCGGAATGAGACAGGATGCCCACTCACCAGTGTTGTTTCTAACTTGTCAAATTAGAATGAGTAAATATCCAGCTTTTTCCAATTAACCAATAAAAACTCTTTTTGAGTAACTTTCTTAAAAACCCGAGATTCTTTTCAACAGTTTCAGTGAGATATAATTCATATGCACTTCATCCATTTAAAGTATATGACCATTTTGGAAAGCTATTTGGAAATAGCAACCAAAGCAGAATATACACATACCCTTTGACCTTGCAAATCCATTCTGAGGTTTATACTCAAGAGAAAGGTGTCATATTTTTACCTTAAGATATGTGTAAGAATAGAGTACAACAACAAACATAATACTAAACAACTGGAGACAAATGCCCCTGCACAGTAAAAGATAAACAAATTATGGGTATAGTTACACAATGAAATACCAATGGGAATGAACTACAAACAGACATAACCACATGGAGCAATGTCACAATTTAATGTTGATTGGAAGAAGCCAGACACTAAAGAATGCATATTCTATATTTCTCTTACATGACTTAAAAACAAAACAAAACACAGACAAAACCAACCTTTGGGGTTAGAAGTTAGAATAGTGGTTAACTTTGCAAGGAGATAGCAGCTGGTAAGCATAATGACAGGGACTTCTGGAGTGTTAGTTTTTGGTGTATTCTGAGTGTCTGGTACGTTGTTAGTGAAAAATAATCAAACTATATACTTAAGAGTTGTGCACTTTTATATAGGTATGTTATGTCCCAATAAAAAGTTCAAAAGCGAAAACAAAAAATGGTAGGGCCTACATGTAAAAAAAATATGAAAACAGAAATTCCATTATAATTGGAGGCATTATTAAGTATCAATGAGTGCATGGTAGAATGTAGTCCGCTCCTAATGGAAAGTTAATAACAAAACTATTAAAGCATATATAGTTAGAAAATTATTTTTCTGGTTGTAGATGAACACAATGCTGCTAACAAATGGCAAATCACTGCATAATCCTTGCAGATCAGTGTCTGAAGTCTTTATGAAATCAGTTTCAAAGCATTTAAGTTTTTCATTTTAAAAATATAGTCCTAGATGTGTACTAATTGTTAAAAGTTAAAAGTATTACAGGGCTTCCATCAAAAACCAGCATTCTCTTGCTTCATACCTCCCAACCTCTCTTGCTTCATACCTCCCAACCTGAAGCCTGTTTCCCTGAGGTAATTATACCTCTTATAACTATTCAGCAGACTTCAAATTTATAATCTTATAATATGCTTATATTCCTTTTCCTTTATTTTTAAAATTTTAGACATAATCCATTGATTTTTCCACCAGAAGACTTTAGTCCTACCACCACTCACATTTTCCCATCCCCTACCCCCCCAATATCTTAATTAAAACATCTTTTTTTTTAAGATTTTATTTATTTATTTGACAGAGAGAGATTACAAGTAAGCAGAGAGGCAGGCAGAGAGAGAGGAAGGGAAGCAGGCTCCCCGCTGAGCAGAGAACCCGACGCGGGACTCGATCCCAGGACCCTGAGATCATGACCTGAGCTGAAGGCAGCGGCTCAACCCACTGAGCCACCCAGGTGCCCCCACAATATCTTAATTCTAACTTTGATTTTGTAAAAATCAGTATTCAGTGTTTTAATTTTGATGATTACTCTATATTAGTCACAGTTAAGCCATGATATGTATTATCATTATATTTTCTTATATAAAAATATTTTTGTTGTCCTGTTTTTATGGACATTTATGGAGATTTGGAGGTATTTCCTTTTCCGTTGCCTGTCTATTTAACACTAATTTTTTCCCCAAACTACAAAAGAATGGTAAAGCTCCATTCTATACAACACATCAAATAATCTTTTCCATTTCATTTTCCTTTTGGAAAAAATGCCTAATGGGGCCCTCTGTCTGCTGCTGTGATCCAAGTGGGCTGCTACACAGCTACTTCCTAGTATTTTGTCATTCACTGCTTTTTGGTGGACACATTTTGCAGGGTTTTTTGCTGTTGTGTGTATGTGTGTATATGTGTGTGTTTCTGTGTATGTGTGTGTGTGTGTATGTGTAGAAAAAGAGAGCATGGAAGGTAAAACTTTGTGAGACTTTACCTTCTGAAAATATCTATTGTACTACACTTGATTCAGAATTTTAAGTTGAAATAACTTATCCTGAGACCTTCACGACACTTCTCTCTTCTAGTTTTAGGAGTTGTTAAGAAGTCTGAGACTATACTGACTCCAGACCTTTTGTGTAAACCTGTTCTTCATCCTAGAAGCTTTCAGGGTCTTCTCTTTATTCATGGTGTTCTGAAATCTTATGATGATATGCTTCGGTGTGGGTTTTATTCACAGTGCTGGGTACTGTGGGACCTGTACCTCTAGAAACCCATGTTCTTTGATTAGCAGGAAACTTCTTAAATTATTTCTTTGACAATTTCTTCCCCCTTCATTTTCTCTCTGTTCCTTGGAACTACTTTTAGTTATTAGGCTACCTGGATTAATACTTTAATTTTCATATCTTTTCTCTCCTTCCTTCCCTCCCTTCCTCCCTCCCTATTTTCTTCCATCCATCCAGGATTCCTAAACCACTTTTTGGGAAGTGGGCTTTATCTTTCAAATTTTCTTTGCATTCTTAACTTGTATTATATTTTTGGTTTCTAAGACCAACCTCTCTCCTTCCTTCCTTCCTTGGCACCCAAATACTGTTTCATGGATGTATTACTTTCTTTTGTCACCTTAAGATGGTAATTTTTTGCAAGTTTTCTTATTCTTATTCCCTCCTATTCTCTTTTCCTTTCAAGGTCACCCCCCCCAACCACCCTATCCCCCCACAGACTGAGTTTTTTTTTCATGTAAGAGGCTTTCCACAAACATCTAGTGAACTTTGCCTATTTTTTTTTATATTGCAAAGTGAAGCACACAAAAATGTATATTTAGTAAACACCTAAGTGGTCTGATACAAGCAAGGTACCTGCTATTTCTTTGGTAGAACCCAAATTGCTCAAGACTCTAGGTCTTTGCTCTTGGACTTGTCAGTTTCTCCAGAGGAGAACCCTCTGTTATCCTATGCTGTCAGCATTCTGGGAGCCAAAGAGTAAAGAAAAGAGAATTGGAGGGGTACAGGGAGAGAGGAGAGTCTTACCACTCAATATAACACTTTCACTTAGTCCCTGTTTTCAGACTAAAGCCTTTATCCTACCCTTTGTTGTATGTGGAGAACCTGAGTCCTGAGGCTAACCATTTCAGTTTTTTCCATCTCTTGCTAAGTTGAGGAGGAAAAGGGATTTATAATCAAACCATCTATCTATTCCTTACGTAAACTTTCAAAGAATACTCCCCCCCTTTTTTAAAAGATTTTATTTATTTATTTGACAGACAGAGATCACAATTAGGCAGAGAGGCAGGCAGAGAGAGAGAAAGGGAAGCAGGCTCCCTGCTGAGCAGAGAGCCCGCGGGGCTCAATTCCAGGACCCTGGGATCATGACCTGAGCCGAAGGCAGAGGCTTTAACCCACTGAGCCACCCAAAGAATACGCTCCTTTTTAAGCTCTTTTCCTTACTCTTACTTTCAGAATGACCCAAATGCCTCCAAATACTGAGAGTTTCCATGTATAGCTGAAAATGATCTCCTCTGTGATAGAGTCACTCTCTGCAGGTACTTAAATTTCAGCTCTGTCTGCTTTGCTGTCAGTCTAACCATCTACCAGTTTTCTAGTATCTAACAATCTGTTGCCGTCTCTTTCCTGCTATTGTCTCTGCTATAGTCTGTTTGTGTCTTTTTTTTACATTTCTTGCTTACTTTTTTTTTTCTTTTTTAAAGATTTATTTATTTATTTATTTATTTGACACAGAGAGACACAGTGAGCTAGAGAACACAAGCAGGGGGAGTGGGAGAGGGAGAAGCAGGTTTCCCACTGAGCAGGGAGCCCGATGCAGGGCTTGATCCCAGGACTCTGGGATCATGACCTGAGCCGAAGGAAGATGCTTAATGACTAAGCCACCCAGGTGCCCATTTTTACATTTATTTCTTAACCATTGTTTTAATGAGATTCAGGAGGGAGTAGGGATAAACACCTTTATTCATTCAACATTGTTTATACACTACTTGCAATGCCCTCAGAATTATTATAGGCCTTGGGGATATAATAGTAATAGAGAAGTACAGAAAACAAAAACAAAGAACATCCCTTTTCTCAGGAGCTAGCATTCTTATTAAGGACAACAGATACACAGGTTTAAAAAAATACAGGTATTCCTTACCAACTGAACTTTCATTCTCTGAATTTAAGAAACAAATAGATTAAGAAACATTTTTAGAAAGTCCTTTGTTATCTTAACTTCTGCTACTTTCTATCTGAAACTCAGGAACCAAGTAGATCAGAATAATAGATATCCCTTAATATTTCAATTCATTATTAGAATTAGGAACTTAATAGATTTAGATAACCAGGGATACCTGCATATAAGATTTGGTAGTGATGAGAGCACTAGAGAAAAATAAGTCACAAGAACTGGGAGTGGGCAGGAAGCCCAGGAAGGCCTCTCTAATGATAATAACCATGTGGCTTCCTAAAAAAAGACAAGGTCATTTCATATGCCGGTAAAAGTTAGTGCAAGGATTCTAAGCTAGGAGTATGCTGTGGAACAACAGGGAAACACTGTGGCTGGAGTGGACTGAATAAGTAGAAAGGTAGTAGGGAATGACGGCAGACAGGAAGCCAGGAGTCAGATCACGTAGGATTTGTGGACTATGACAGAAGCTTGCTTTCTTTTTCTTCTTCTTCTTTTTTAAGATTCTTATTTATTTATTTGAGAGAGAGAGAGCGAGCATGAGCAAGGGGGAGTAGCAGGCAGAAGGAGAAGCTGACTCCCAGCTCAGCAGGGAGCCCAACACTGGGCTCCATGCCAGGACTCTGAGATCAGGACCTGAGCCAAAGGCAGAGGCTTAACCAACTGAGCCACCCAGGCACCCAGAGGCTTGTTTTATTCTGAATGAGATGAATGAAATGGGAAACCAGGCTTTTGAAGGTTGTGTTTTAAAAACCTCACTCTGGGGTGCCTGGGTGGCTCAGTGGGCTAAGCTTCTGCCTTTGGCTCAGGTCATGATCTCAGGGTCCTGGGATCGAGTCCCACATCGGGCTCTCTGCTCAGCGGGGAGCCTGCTTCCCCTTCTCTCTCTGCCTGCCTCTCTGCCTACTTGTGATCTCTCTTTGTCAAATAAATAAATAATAATTAAAAAAATCTTTAAAAACCTCACTCTGGCTGCTAAGTATCGAACAGTCTACAGAAGGGGAGGCAGACTGGAAAAGGTGAGATTAGTTAGGAGGCTACTATAATCATTCAGGTGAGAGATTAGCAGCTTGACTAATTCTTTCTGGTGCAAATGGTAAAAAGAATCTGACTAGATTCTCAATTTACTTTGAAAGTACAGCTGACATGCTTTGCAGATATGGAAGGTGGGGGAAAAAAAACAATCAAGTATGATTCTAAAGTCTGGGGCCTGAGCAAGCAGAAAATTGGAGCTACCACTTTTTGAGATAGAGAAACCTTGGAGAAGAGCAGATAAAGCACTTTGGTGGGATGGGGAAACAAATATTTGGTTTTCATATATATAAGTTTGAAATACCTAGTGGATGTCCAAGTGGAGATGTAGAAGGGGCAAGGAGATATATAAGGGTGGATGATAGTGGAAAGATCTGGCCTAGAGATATAAAATTGGGACTGGTCACCATACAGACAATATATAAAGCTAGGTGACTACAAGATATTACTTAGGGAATAAAGGTAGGGAAAAAAGATGTTTGAATAAAACTCTGGATAACTCCATAACTAACTGGTCAGGAATGTGAGAAAGGAGTCATGCAGAAGAATCAAGAGAAAATGGGGTTTTAGAAGTTCAGAAAATGTTTTAAGATGGAAAGAGCGACCAAATGTTATCCTGCTGCTTTAAGCTGAGCAGAAAGAGATGTGAGAACTGGACTTGGCTAAGATGGAATTACTGGATACAGTGGAGTGACTGGGGCAAAAGCCTAGCAAACATGAGTTTAAGGCAAAATGGAAGGAGAAGTAGAAAGAGTGAAACAGACAACTCTCTCAAAGAGTATTTCTTTAAAGGGAAGGAAAGTAAAGTAAAGCTAGAGGGGAATGTGAAATTATCTGAGTTTTTGTTTTTAGACTGAGAGATAGATTTTTATCTGGTAGAAATGAAGTAAAGGAAATATTTGATGGTACATGATTAAGGAGAAAGAAGGGATAACTACAGAAATAAAGTCCTAAAGGCAGGAAAGGGTAAGATAAAACACCCATGAGTAGTTTTTCCTATTTTTCCAATTACCTGGGAAGAAGGGCAATAGGATCCACTGCATTGAGAAAGAGAATTTTGGTAACAAAAGTATATAAATAAAGATTTAATCAGAACTACAAGTTTATGTGAATTCTTCATCAGGATAGTAAAGACTTACACCCTCCAAAGTTCTCTGCTTCTTCATTAGCCTTTACTGGAAAAGATTTACGACATATTTTGATTCCTAAAAAATTCTTCACTTACAATAATCTAACTAATTTCAGAACCACAAATATAAACACAAGACTCCTTAATCCTCATGATTCTCCCTTTGTATCATTTAGAAATGAAATAAAGTAAAATAAATGGCTTAATATGTATTTAAATATGTTTTCTTTTCCATCTTCTAAATATTTACACTCTCCTTTTTTTCATATTTCTCTCATGTCCTATTATTAGCAGAAATGTTTATCACTAAGACTCTTTTTTTTTTTTTAATTTATTTGACAGAGATCACAGGTAGGCAGAGAGGCAGGCAGAGAGAGAGGAAGGAAAGCAGGCTCCTTGCTGAGCAGAGAGTCCAATGCGGGGCTCGATCCCAGGACCCTGGGATCATGACCTGAGCCAAAAGCAGAGGCTTTAACCCACTGAGCCACCCAGGCGCCCCCATCACTAAGACTCTTAATATAAATCAGTATGGACCTAATTTTAGAAAAAACATCCCAGACTATTTTTATCGATGAATGGAAACACTAGCCTTAAGTGGTCATTTTCATTCATATCCAATTTTAAATACAATATGGAAGAGAAGGATGCCTTTCAGTCTCTAGTATTTCCTTTATCCTGAATTTACACTGCCTTTTTAGTCTTTATGGGCTCCTTACAGAAATAAAAAAAAAAAAAATCAAAGCTAATGCACCCAGATGATCTAAGTAAACATAGTAACAACTTCCAACAAACAACTCTGTATACTCAGAAAACCCAGGCATGTTATAACAAAAGCAACAGAAGGAATGGTAGACAATTATAATTGCTTCACACAGTAGACAGTTATAATTGCTCAGAATAATACCAAATACTAAATAGACTTGAATTCTAGCCTACCTGAATTAACAGGTGAAGAATGGAAAGAAAGTTGTCTTTCTAAACAAATAAGAGAATTTTGTACTGCTTTCTCTTTACGAGTTTTCAGGATACTAGTGTAATATTCACTTCCAATTTCTAATGTCTTCTCACTTAGCATCATCCATTCATTGCTTCACGGTGCCTTTATCATACCCCAAATCCACTAAATTTGGGTGAAACTTAAGATAATTGCCAAGTTATAACCATGAGAGAAAAAAGGAGGGAGGGAACACTTAATAACCACCATCTTAATTAAAAGCAATTTAAAAAACCATAAGGGAACAATGATATTAATGAATAGTATTATCCACATATGTTAATCAGTGACTACGTTCTAAACTTCTGAAATTCTAGGGGTATGCTTCTCCAGAAAAGTCTAGGAAATGAGTTTGAATTTTTAATTGCATTATAACTTCAATGAACTTCAATTCTCAAGCAGAAATGACAAAGGGCCCTAGTTACTCCTGAGAGAAGAGTGGAATAATTTTAACTGCACTCCCGTTTTTAGCTTAATAGGATTAATAAAAAGTGCTCATCTAAAAAATGCCATTATTTGTTTTATAATAACAATACTTAACAATAGTTAACTAACAGGTCACATTTTTGTAATTTATTGATTATTTGGCCAAAACGGCTTACCTGGTACAAAATACTCTGTTTGCATAAACCAGTGAAATTCCAAATGAAATCCCAAGTGTATGGCCTTAAACGTGACAAGGAAAATCAAATAAAGAACGGACACTGTGCCTGTGAGAGAAAATTCAGAAACCATTTATCATCTTTGTGTGTTTTACAGATTATTTTAAAGTTAAGCTTTGTTTCTAAATTTCAGCGAAGTGTGGAAAATTATTACTCTCATTGATTATTCCTACTAAAACCCAGGTGGGATCTAAAGAATAGAAAGAAGCTACATGAGTTTTCAGAAAGCAAAACTCTATGTAGTAGGCCTAAGAACTAAATGAAGGTAGCTCATATATTGAAGAATGCAAAACTGCTTAATTTATTTAAGAGCTGAGTTAAGTAGAGGACACATGCAAAAAAACTCATTACAAAATTGTAAGATTACACAGGAGGAAAAAAGCAACATGAAACTGACTCTTATCCTTTATATTGGAAATATTAGAGATGGTCAAAATGCTGGAAAAGTCTGTCACAGCATTTACTATAAGATGATAAGAAAGTAAAGAAAGAAAAGTAAGAAAGAAAAGAAAGAAAAGAAAATTAAGAAAGAAGAGAAAGAAAAGATGTGTCTCATAAGACTATTTGAGAAAGGTGATAAGCCAAATAATCCATGAATAATCTGAACTAGTACCTAGAGAACTGTTTGACTGGGTAGTACTACCTGCTAGATGATAAGATTACAGATTCCATTCATAGCTATTCATACACAGGGTGAAGTGTAGGTATTCAGAGTTTTTAGTAATCTAGAAGTTAGAGAGTTTTCCTTTTAAGGAATTAAGTCCAGTCATTATGGAGTAGAGTCAGGAGATTCAAGTGGGTTTCTTTCTATAGGAATTACATACTAATTTCTGTAAAGAGGCTATAGTTTTAAAACAAAGGGCAAGTACAAAAAAAAAAGACAAAAGCAAAATATTCTTAAGGAGGTAGAGAATAATCAACCTGGTTACAAGTCTAGTGATTGTTTTAGCAAATACTTTTCCCAGTTTATATGCTAACGTTAAAAGATCTGTTCCATAGGAAAGTTGGCAAGCAAATCAGGAAACCACCAATGAGCTATATAAGCTCTACTGTGGGTTTGCAGAGTAGCTGATACAGAAACTTTAAAAAAAAGGAGGCCAAAGCTTATATCCCAATGCTTGATTTTCTGTGTATGTCTGTGGCAGTCTTGCAGAGAATCCTGTTGTGAGGCAGAGAGGTATAAAGAAACTTACCTCCCCCTTTGGTTTTCTGAAAACCCCAAAAGCTAACTCCTTGATGTGATGAATAATCTAATTATTTTATACTCTACACTGCCTACCAGGAGATCAGATCTATAGGGAGGAGGTGAAACGCTATGGATTATTTGGGGTTATCAATTTTTTATGAATATTATCCTTATCTTTAGTTAACCAGATCTAAGTTTTCATTGGGGATTCCTTTTGTCATCTTAAAGTTCAGTATTGCAAATGAAGATGGGATAAAAAACATTTCTTTAATGATGCAAAAACTTGTGAAATTTCTTCAGTGATTTCGGAAATTTCTGAAAAACTGGACTCATGGTAAGAAGTCTGTACTTTTAAGGAGGCAACAGTGTTCCAGTAAAGAAAAAGCAATGAGGAGGACAGCAAAAGCAGAATAAACCTCATTAGTGTGAGTTAGAGAATGATATTCCAGGTTGAAAGCTAGGTGATAATTCTGTGCTATACTCTTACGTAGAAACTGTAGGAAAAAATATTCCAGTAAATTCTTATGTTTCCAATCCTTAGTAGTGAGAATCCCTGTATTATCCAGTTTGGATCTCTCCTCTCGAAATCTTAATCTGTTTCCTCTAGTTGTACCCACCAAGGAATGAGGAACAGTGGTTCAGTCAGGCTAGAATGGGACAACTAATAATTCATCTTTTAAAAAAAGAACCTGGACTTGAAATGGTCATCTACATTTTTCTCTGTGTCAAACTCCAAAAGAAAACCACAAAGCAGGGTAACATATAAGTCAACAAATTAAACATAGGTGAATAGGCCTGGTAGGTAACTCTCCCCAGCCAGATCATACTTCCACAGAATCCAGTGTGAACTCTATTACACAGAAGCTCCATAACACAGTGTCTCAGCTTACCTAGGATATTAAATTTTGAAAAAAATGAAGGAGATTTGAAATTGAGCAGTGGCAGGAGGAGTCCTATGAGGTAAAAGGGCACTGTCTTGGACTTATTCCACCATTTTTCAAACTGTTCGAGTCCTGTGTCATTGGCATAGAAAATCATAGAGCCATTGTTGGGATGGTCACCACTCCCAGCACTTGGACAAATCACTGCAACAGAAAAGCATCAGGTTAGAGAAGACCATGAAGAATACCAAATGGCTATCCCAGACACTGACACTTGCTCTACCAAACTCAACTTGTATCATGAATAAGTTTCTGCTTTCTGGAAAAAAAATAGAGGATTATATTTGAACACATTAGGAAACTTTTACTTACAAATAATTAAAGGTGGGAGAATCTTAGAAAATTCTGAGGTATATCCTTAATTTCTATGAGAAGCTACAAAATTATCCTACCAACTATCTTTTGGTTCCATTGCCAGAGAGAAAATACTGAACTGAACGGTATTTGATCTTATTTATACAATAATGTAAGAAATATTCAGGGTGACTGTTTGCTACCTTTGTGCTAATAACCCACACAAAGTCCAAAGAACAGGTTTGTTTGTTTCCTTCTTTCTTTTTAGATGGGGGAGGGGCAAAAGGAGAGGGGGGAAAAAGACCATCTCAAGCAGGTTCCACACCCAGTGCAGAGTCCAACATGGGACTCAATCTCACAACCCCCAGATTATGACCTGAGTCAAAGTCAACAGATGCACACCTGACTGAGACACCCACCTGCCTCAGAACAGATTTCCTTAACAATAAACAAAATCTATGAGTTTGGAATAAAAAGTGGACATCATTAAAATAGATGACATGTTAGTGCCAAAACCTAACTTGCTTATAGCTTATGAATCTTGAATTCCAGCAATATGGAATAATTCTCGTGTGAGTTTATCACATTTTATAACAGCCTAATAGCTTAGATGATAGCCAGAGAACTGCTGAGTAAAATACATTTTTCCTAACGCTGATCTTGAAGTGGCTGTCAATTTCTTCTGTTAGGAGAGATGATAAAAATCATTCTGTGTTTCTAATTTCATAATACTACTTTCCTTAATAATCAGCACTTTAAAAAAACAACTCTTAATGCTGGTGAAAAATACTCATAATAAGTAACAAGCATTCTCATCATTAGCTAAAGAGAAAATGATATATTCATTTTAAGTTCTGTTTTTAATTTTATTCTCTATCCATTATATATTTGGCATGCCACAAAGGCAAACACTTACTTTTCTTGCTTAGTCTGCATTTTAACATGTATTTTTTTTTTCTATGTCTGGACAGAAGTAAATTAACTTGAATTTTTTTTTTATGCTAGTAATTACAGTGGTAAACAGCACAGGCTATGGAACTAAACTGACTAAATAATGAATCTTGACTCTCTCACTTAGTAGTTGTGTAACTTTGGGCAAGTCATTAACTTCTCTATGCTTTGGTTTTTCCATCTAGGAAGTGAAATTAACATAATCTACCTTACAGAAGTGCTATAAAACATTTAGGATAATGCCCACACACAATAAGTATCCAATAAAGGTCAACTATAATTTTACATTAACTGAAATGGATTGTTTCATAGTATTTAACACATCATTCAAAGAGAAGAATGCAAAGTAAACTAACTTTGCTGATGGTACTCTCCAAATCAGTGTAATGGGGAACCTTATGAACATATTTTAAAGTTATACCAAAATATGTTAGTGTTTAAGTATTCAAAAGTGTGTGTGTGTGTATGTGTGTGTGTGTGTGTGTCTGTCTATCCACAGAAATGCTGGTACTGCACCCACTCATTTGCTAGTGTAATAAAACACAGGTTAATGAGTTTAATTAAGGAACAAAGACACTGAACAGTAAACACTGAAACATTTGCTTTAAGAGAGGAGAGACTTCCATCTGTTCATTATATCCTCAGAGCCTAGAATAGTTCCTGACACATAATAAGCTTAATAAATATATGTTGAGGGGTGCCTGGGTGGCAGAGCTGGTTGAGCTGCTGACTCCTGGTTTCGGAGGAGATCATGTTCTCAGGGTGGTGGGATGAGAGCCCCTCATCGGGCTCGTGCTCAACATAGAGTCTGCTTAAAACTCTCTGCCCTTCTCCCTGGCAGTCTGCTCTTCTCTCTTAAATAAATAAATACATCTTAAAACAAACAAACAAAAATATATATATATAGAATGAATTTTCTTCTCATTGATCAATGTGTTCCTCCATCGGAATGATATCAATTTAGTATCTCTGAAATCTAAATATATAAATCTAACATAAAGATACATTAGAAATCATAACATAAAGATAAATTAGGATTTCTGAAATCTAAATCATTACTACATAAAGCTTTGGGCGATGTTAAAGATTAACGGTAAAACTGTTAAGAAGGTTACATTAGCTTTTACATTTTTTTTTTAAAGGTTTTACCTATTTATTTGAGAAAGAGAGAACAGGTGAGAGGGAGAGGCAAAGGGAGAAGCAGACGCCCCACTGAGCAGGGAGCCCTACTTGGGGCTCTATCACAGGTCCCTCAAATCATGACCCAAGCCAAAGGCAGATGCTTAACTGACGGAGCCACCCAGGCACCCCTACATTAGCTTTTAACATTCACTTTCCTCATGACTGCCACAGTAGATAAATCCACAAGCCACAAAGATTTATTTTTAACAAATTAATTAAAGGAAACATTTCTAAGAAATTAAGATTTTTTTTTTAAGTCATGCCTTCAGTTTATTTGTCTGTATTTACTAACCTTTGTTCATTATTAGGAAATTATTTTCCAGGATACAGACTTGTGTATCCTAAGCATTAGTAAATAATACAGCAAATGTCTAAAAAAGTTAATAACCTGAGAACTATGCTTCTAGACTTCCAAAACAATTAGCAAAGATACAAGCTCTTAAAAATATGTATTGACTATTTATAGGCAAACATGGATTCTATAGATGTGAGCTACCATTGTGAACTGTGTAATACGAACTCAATCTTGTTTGGCTCACATTAATACAACCTTTCATGGAGTTTCTTTTTTTGAAACACATTGGTTGCCATCAATTTATTACTGGCTCAGTTAATATAATGGTAATGATGTTGCACCAATTATTTATCTAAAGTAAAGCAATATGTTCCACCTTAAATTCCTTCTGAAGCAAAGTGGAAAATAAAAAAAAACAAGCTAAACTTTAAATTTCAAACTACTTACCAGGGTTGCTATTGTTGGTACTCAGTACAGCATCCGTGTCATTAATGTGATGAATAAAATCTAAAAATTACAGAAAAAACACAGTTTAATATCAAATGAAAGATGCTAAATCAATCACCCCCTAAAATCTTTGATCTACAAAAATCTTTTAGATTTACTGTGTGGTAATATTACGTAGAACACTGAACCAAGCCTGCTTCATTATTAACACAGCTTAACCACTCTCAGCTTTCTTCTCTACTTACAGGAATGATGTCATGGGCTTCAGTTCCCACTATGGAAAATTTTTACACGATTGCAGATTAAAAAAAAGAAAAAAGATCTACCTACACAGCAGAATTTAGTTAAAGCCCTGGAATCAAGATAAAGTATACAATTTTTTTCTTCTACTCATACTAGTTGATATAAGTATAGTTACTTCTTATATAAAGTTCTGAAGCCTGTAGAAGGTGAAAAACAACACTTAGAACAGCAAAACTTATTTGGAGAATCACTTAAAGCTTTTATAAAGTATTATATATGTTTTAATAGACTGAAGATTATGTAATAATTATTGCTCACATATACCACTAAGTTATACTAAAGGAAGTCGCAAAATATAAAGCATATGCAGAATGGGAGAAGATATGTTCAAGTGACATATCTGATAATGGGTTAGTATCCAAAATCTATAAAGAACTCATCAAACTCGGGGTGCCTGGGTGGCTCAGTGGGTTAAAGCCTCTGCCTTCGGCTCAGGTCATGGTCCCAGGGTCCTGGGATCGAGCCCCGCATCAGGCTCTCTGCTTGGCAGGGAGCCTGCTTCCCTTCCTCTCTCTCTGCCTACTTGTGATCTCTGTCAAATAAATAAATACAATCTTATTAAAAAAAAAAAGAACTCATCAAACTCAATACCTAAAAAATAAATAATCCAATCAAGAAATGGGCAGAAGACATTAATAGACATTTTTTTCAAAGAAGACATCCAGATGGCCAATAGACACATGAAAAGATGTTCCATATAACTCATCATCAGGGAAATACAAATCAAAACCACAATGGGATACCATCTTACACTGGTCAGAATGGCTAAAATTAACAACACAGGAAACAACAGATATTGGCCAGGATGTGGAAAAGGGGAAACCTTTTATACTGTTGGTGGGAATACAAAGTGGTGCAGCCATTCTGAACAGTATGGAGGTTCCTCAAAGTTAAAAATAGGGACACCCAGGCGTCTCAGTCTGTTAAGTGGCTGCCTTCGGCTTGGGTCATGATCCCAGGGTCCTGGGATCGAGCCCCACATTGGGCTCCCTGCTCAGCAGACAGCCTGCTTCTCCCTCTCCCTCTGCCTGCTGCTCTGCCTACTTGTGCTCTCTCTCTCTCCCTCTTTGTCAAATAAATAAATAAAATATTAAAAAAAAAATTAAAAATAAGACTACCCTATGACCCAGCAAATGAATTATTAGGTATTTACCCAAAGGATACAAAAATACAAATTCTAAGGGGTACATGTACCCTAATGTTTATAGTAGCATTATCAACAATAACCAAATTATGGAACAGCCCAAATGTCCATTAACTGATTAATGGATAAAGAAGACGTGGTGAATACATATGTATGTGTGTGTGTGTGTGTTTGTATACATATTACCAGAATATTACTCAGCCATTAGAAAGAATGAGATCTTGCCATTTGTAATGATGAGGATGGAGCCAGAGTGTATTATGCTAAGCAAATTAAGTTAGAGAAAGACAAATACCATATAATTTCATTCATATGTGGAATTAAAAAACAAAACAGATGAACAAAGGGGGAGGAAAAAAGAGGGAAGCTCTGATAAGAGGCTCTTAACAACAGAGAACAAACTGAGGGTTGATGGAGGGAGGTGGATGGGGGATGGGCTAAATGGGTGATGGGTATTAAGGAGGGCACTTGTTATGATGATCATTGGGTGTTACATGTAAGTGAGGAATCACTAAATTCTAACTTGAAATCAATATTACACTATATGTTGACTAGAATTTAAATAAAATTTTGAAAAGAAAAACAAAGTATCATTAAAAAGGTTATCCACCATGACCAGGTGGGATTCATTCCTGGGCTACAAGGATGGTTCAACATTCGCAAATCAATCAATGTGACAGAACAAATTAATATGAGAAGAGAGAAGAACCACATGGTCCTCTCAATTGATGCAGAAAAAGCATTTGACAAAATCCAGCATCCTTTCCTGATTAAAACGCTTCAAAGTATAGGGATAGAGGGAACATTCCTGAACTTCATAAAATCTATCCATGAAAGACCCACAGCAAATATCATCCTCAATGGGAAAAAGCTTGCAGCCTTCCCGTTGAGATCAGGAACACGACAAAGATGCCCACTCTCACCACTCTTGTTCAACATAGTTTAGAAGTCCTAGCAACAGCAATCAGACAACAAAGAGAAATAAAAGGTATCCAAATTGGCAATGAAGAAGTCAAACCCTCTCTCTTTGCAGATGACATGATTCTTTATATGGAAAACCCAAAAGACTCCACCCCCAAACTACTAGAACTCATACAGCAATTCAGTAATGTGGCAGGATACAAAGTCAATGTACAGAAATCAGTGGCTTTCTTATACACTAACAATGAAAATACAGAAAGAGAAATTAGAGAATTGATTCCATTTGCTATAGCACCAAGAACCATAAGATACCTGGGAGTAAACCTAACCGAAGAGGTAAAGGATCTGTACTCGAGGAACTACAGAACACTCATGAGAGAAACTGAAGAAGAAACAAAAAGATGGAAGACCATTCCATGCTCTTGGATCAGAAGAATAAACATTGTTTAAATGTCTATACTGCCTAGAGTAATCTATACTTTTAATGTCATTCTGATCAAAATTCCACCGGTATTTTTCAAAGAGCTGGAGCAAATAATCCTAAAATTTGTATGGAATCAGAAGAGACCCCCAATCGCTAAGGAAATGTTGAAAAACAAAAATAAAACTGGGGGCATCATGTTACCTGATTTCAAGCTTTACTACAAAGCTGTGATCACCAAGATAGCATGGTACTGGCATAAAAACAGACACATAGACCAGTGGAACATAGTAGAGAGCCCAGATATGGACCCTCAACTCTACGGTCAAATAATCTTCGACAAAACAGGAAAAAATATACAGGAGAAAAAAGACAGTCTCTTCAATAAATGGTGCTGGGAAAACTGGACAGCTATATGTAGAAGAATGAAACTCGACCATTCTCTTACACCGTACACAAAGATAAACTCAAAATGGATAAAAGACCTCAACGTGAGACAGGATCCTTCAGAATCCTAGAGGAGAACATAGGCAGTAACCTCTTTGATATCAGCCACAGCAACTTCTTTCAAGATATGTCTCCAAAGGCAAAGGAAACAAAAGTGAAAATGAACTTTTGGGACTTCATCAAGATCAAAAGCTTCTGCACAGCAAAGGAAACAGTCAACAAAACAAAGAGGCAACCCGCGGAATGGGAGAAGATATTTGCAAATGACAGTACAGACAAAAGGTTGATATCCAGGATCTATAAAGAACTCCTCAAACTCAACACACACAAAACAGATAATCATGTCAAAAAATGGGCAGAAGATATGAACAGACACTTCTCCAATGAAGACATACAAATGGCTATCAGACACATGAAAAAATGTTCATCATCACTAGCCATCAGGGAGATTCAAATTAAAACCACACTGAGATATCACCTTACACCAGTTAAAATGGCCCAAATTAGCAAGACAGGAAACAACATGTGTTGGAGAGGATGTGGAGAAAGGGGAACCCTCCTACACTGTTGGTGGGAATGCAAGTTGGTGCAGCCACTTTGGAGAACAGTGTGGAGATTCCTCAAGAAATTAAAAATAGAGCTTCCCTATGACCCTGCAATTGCACTACTGGGTATTTACCTCAAAGATACAGATGTTGTGAAAAGAAGGGCCATCTGTACCCCAATGTTTATAGCAGCAATGGTCACGGTTGCCCAACTGTGGAAAGAACCAAGATGCCCTTCAACGGACGAATGGATAAGGAAGATGTGGTCCATATATACTATGGAGTATTATGCCTCCATCAGAAAGGATGAATACCCAACTTTTGTAGCAACATGGACGGGACTGGAAGAGATTATGCTGAGTGAAATAAGTCAAGCAGAGAGAGTCAATTATCATATGGTTTCACTTATTTGTGAAGCATAACAAATAACATGGAGGACAAGGGGAGTTAGGAGAAGGGAGTTGGGGGAAATTGGAAGGGGAGGTGCACCATGAGAAACTATGGACTCTGAAAAACAATCTGAGGGTTTTGAAGGGGTGGGGGGTGGGAGGTTGGGGGAACCAGGTGGTGGGTATTAGAGAGGGCACGGATTGCATGGAGCACTGGGTGTGGTGCAAAAACAAGGACTACTGTTATGCTGAAAAGAAATAAAAAAAAAAGAAAAACAAAGAAAAACAAAGAAAAACAAAGTCTCTGACTGCTTGAAATCTCAAAAAAAAAGCATATGCAGATATCTAAGCATTCAAATCACTCTATAGTTAACGAGAGAATGGATAAAGAATGTGTTTTCTTGTTAGACTGAAGTTACTTTATTCTGTTTGATATTAATCTTTTATAACCTTAGTAAGCCTTAAGTGTTTAATGTGAAAGTTAAATGATATGATAAAAAATGTTGGATTAGATTTTCAGGTCATTAAGTAAGTTAAGTATGTGTGAATTATTCACCTCCACTGTATGCTTGTCAAGATAAAAGCAGGAGAGTACTGCTCTAGGCTTTTGTACTATCTTTAAGGGTTATTAGTGATAAGATTAGAGGTGATCAATTTTTATCTATTTCCTGATGCCAAAGACTCAAATAAGCCTTGTAAAACCTTAACACCAAGTATGGTAGGGTGAATATTCTACCCTCACATCCACATCCATAGGAACCTTAGAATGTGACCTTATTTGGAAATAGGGTTATTAAGTTATATAATTAAGATGAGGTCATACATGTTAGGGTAGGCCCTAAATTCAATGACTGGTATCTTTAATAAGGAGAGAAAAATTTGCACTAAGACAAACTGAGGGAAGATGGCCATGTGAAGACAGGCAGAAATTGGGTGATGCAGCCACAAGCTGAGGAATGCCAAGGATTGCCAACAGTCAATCACCAGAAACTAGGAGAAGATAAGAAGTATTCTTCCCTAAAGGCTTCAAAAGGAGTGGAGCCCTAGTGACACTTCAATTTTGGATTCCAGTCACCAGGACTGTGAGAGAATAAATTTCTCTTGTTTTAAACTGAACAGTTTATGGTAATTTGTTACAGTAGCCTAACACATCAAGGCTCAACAAGGACAATATGAGAAAAAAACAAAACAAAACAAAACAAAATAGACTATAGGCTAATATCTCTTTTGAAAAGACACAAAAGTTCTAAATAAAATAGTAACTCTATTCCTCTCGAAAATAAATTGAATCCAGTAAAAAATAAAAAAATACATATCATGACTGCTAAACTAAGTTTATCTAAGAATATAAGAATGATTTAAATAATATAAAATGTATTCATTTAACTTATCATATTAACAATTTTAAGGAGAAAAGATTGGGGTGCCTTGGGTGGCTCAGTTGGTTAAGTGTTTGACTCTTGTTTTCAGCTCAGGTCATAATCTTAGGGTTGTGAGACAGAGCCCATGTCTGGCTCTGGGCTGGGCATGAAGTCTGCTTAGCATTCTCTCTCTCTCCCTGTCCCTCTGCCCTGCCCCACCCTGCTCACACTCTCTCTTTCCTCTCTCTAAAAAAAAAATAAATAAATAAAAATAAAGGAGAAAAGATTTATGATCATCTCAAGGGATATAGAGTATTAAATGTCTGACAAAATCCAGTACACATTAATAAAAATTCTTAAGAGAATAATAAGCAGGAACATCTTTAAATTGCTAAAGGGTATAACCAATATCACACAATAAACTTAATATTTAATGGGGAAAGATATCCACAGGAACAATATAAGGATGTCTACCAGAGACATTATCTACATAACTTTATACTTTAAAAAAGATAAACATGTATAAATATGTGTACATATAAACATATATTTATGTGTGTGTATATATATAAATATAAGGATATATGTATATAAATATAAATGTGTATATATATATATGTATAAATCATTTAAAGTAATAACTGGATGGGAAGTTTTCATTACTCATGAATGACATAACTGTCTAAACATAAAATCCAGAGTGAATCTATAAAATTAGATTGACACATTTGCTAGATTCAAGACAAAGTTTCCAAAATTAATTAGGTTATTTTATAATAGCAACAAATAACTTGAATTTTTATAATTAAAAAATATATCACTACTTTCTGGGATGATGGAATGGTTTCATGAAGGTGGAATGGTTACATGGATATATTCATCAAAATTGTATGGCTAGGATTTATGTGTTTCTATGAACGTAAATTCTATCTAAAAAAGAGAACTATATCTATAACAACTGAGGTGGGGAGTGGGTATAAGCATAGATCATTTTTTTTTTCAGTGGATAAGATAATGACACCAAGGGGGGAAAAATCTGTTCCTAGGCAGTAAAAACTTCTTTTTACATATAAAGCACAAATACACAAATACACAAAGAGTTTATAAATGGATAAAAGTATGTCTATGATATCAAAACAAACTGAATCAATTATATCTTCCAGAATTACAAATGACTTTTTACTTTATTTATCCCAAGTCCAGAATTTAAGGCTGAAACTAAAACACTGCAGTAGTTACTGTATCTGAAAGTAACTACTGTTAAAGCATATGATATGGATACTTACTAAAAATAAACCTTCCAGTATTAAAAAGAAAATTAGACATAAGCACCCAATAAACTATCATTGCTCCAATGAGAGATACCAAGGAGAAAAGGAGACTTGACCACTGTCCAAAGGAGCCAAAATAGTATCTGCAGACATCTGGATATTCCCAGGTACTGGTATCCACTGATGCTAGATAAAACAAGAGAAAGAATAAAATCAGATGTTACTAATATATCCATTAATCATAATCTGTGTTCCCCCCAATTAACTCAAAATATTTAGCAAAATATTAAGAATATTCCATCACCAGATATTAGAACACAGAATGATATAACAGAAATTAAAACATTACAGAACAAACACATAAAAAGATACATAGGTCAACAAAACAGTACAGTTAATATAAGGAACAGATTATAGTATCATAATTAATGTAATTAATTATGTAATTAATAAAAAATGAAAAATCAAGGATAAGCAAAATCATGAGTAAGAGTCAAGATATTATTCAATAATATTTGGCATACTTAAATGACATATGGGGGAAAGTTTTCCTGAGTCCTAATTAATTCAAAAATTAAGTAAGTTAGAAGACAATATTAAAATAGACCTTGAAAGGTTATCCTTTTCTATCAAATGAAGAAATAGAAATACAATGGAAAAGATCAGTAGATATAAACAAACTCATATAATACAAAAGCCATTCAAATGTTGAATGGAAAAGAAAATTGACAAGAAATAATGGATAAAGGGCTAATGCCTACATCATACAAAAAACTTAGCAGATCTATAAGAGCATCAACGTATTTGAGGATAAATGGGAAAGGGATAAGAATAAATAATAAAATAAAGACAAAATATACCCCCCCCAAAAAAAGACAAAATATACATTGCTTAATAGAGCCCTCCCCCTCAAAGACAAAGCCTGGTTTCTTGATTCAAAATTGCTAAGATTCCCTAAAATAATGTAGGTATATTTAGGTCCTAAACTACTTTAAAACAATCTAAAAAGGTAATTCCCTGATCCAGAATTTACAGAGATGAGTAGAGGCAATGTATTACTAAGCTTTGTGAATTCACGAAAATGGACACGTTCATATTTTCTTATTTTTCTAGTTACATTTTCTACTTTAAAGAGATTCCAACATTTAGATCTCTTGGTGGGGGATAGATCAAAAGTCACCATCAAATGCTAAGAATCACAGAATTTTGCTTTCTTTTCTTTCTTTTTTTTTTTTTAAGATTTATTCATTTGAGAGAGAGCGCATGCAGGGGGGAAGGTTAGAGGGAGAGGGAGAGAGACCATCCTCCAGCTGACTCCCTGCTGAACGAGGAGCCTGTTGTAGGGCTGGATCTCAGGACGATGAGACCATGACCTGGGCTGAAATCAAGAGTCAGACACTTAACTGACAGAGCTACCCAGGCAACCCAGAATCACAGAATTTTCAACTTAGTTCTGAAAAAGACTATTTTTTAAAATAAGACCTTATTACTGGGACGCCTGGGTGGCTCAGTTGGTTAAGCAGCTGCCTTCGGCTCAGGTCATGATCCCAGCGTCCTGGGATCGAGTCCCACATGGGGCTCCTTGCTCAGTGGGGAGCCTGCCTCTCCCTCTGCCTCTGCCTGCCATTCTGTCTGCCTGTGCTCACTCTCTCTCCCTCTCTCTCTGACAAATAAATAAAATCTTTAAAAAAAAAAAAAATAAATAAAATAAGACCTTATTATATTTTTTTTATCAGGAAATTAGCATCAAAGTAAAGAAACTACAAACCTCTCTGAATTTCAAAGGCAGTCACTAATTCATTGACATATCAGTTCAGCTGAATGCTATGAGTTAGAGAAGTAAATCTTTAGACACAAAATAGTTAACACACATGTGGAATGTACACATTAGTGATCTCCTTCACCAGGAAATACTTATGAATACCCAAATGGTTACTCTATTTTCACCATGACAAATTCTTACATATCATAGATCGTGATTTCACTACTCTGTAGCAGCAATAAAGTGTTAAAATGCCCATCAGCATGATGACACACATTCCAGTAGTAAAGCCAGCCTGTTTAAAAACACAAATATAGAACAACATATATCATCATGTTAGAATAAATTCATATGCAACCACATTATGTTACCCTACCCTAAATAATTATGATAAAAACCTGACAATGTAAAGTTAAATATAATTATCTATTTTCTTCAATAACTGTCTAGATTTATTAAAACCTTGATTGTAAATCTTACAAAATAAAGAGAAAAAAATTCAGGCAAAAAGTATGCTGAAAAATTTTATTACCTGTTTTATGCCCCAAGGAATACTTAATATAGATGTTCCCATCATGGTATTCCAAATCATAAAACTGAAAACACAGAATAATAGTAGTAAAAATATGGAGTTTGACTCTTTAAACATTTTAATTAAGACAAGAATGAAAATAACCAGGAATTTTCATTTATATAAAGTTTAAGTTATGATCCAAAAAGAAGTTTTACTCACATGGTTACTAAACTGGTGTTTTTGCCGTATCCTTCAGTGTAACTTTGAAGTTTATAAGCAGAACCCAATGGACTATACACATAGCATTCTTCTGGAGCTGGAACTACATGATCTGGGGCAATCTAGTAAAAGAAGAAATGTTATAAGAGAAATGTTACAACCAGAAAATGTGCAGGATAGGATATTTTCTAAACATCAGAGGACCTGACTCTAGACACAATTCTTAATATCATGAACAAACAAATAGCATGTATCCCTGATTAATGAATATAAAAAACCCTTTCCAAATGTAGTAGATCTAAAGGACTAAGAGTTTGGAGAATAAGAGCGATAAAATGTTCATGTGAAATGACAATGAATTCTTAAAATACGCAACTATAAAAGTATTTTTCCCTTCATTTTCATGAGAAAGAAGGAAGAGTCAGCAAATAGTGAGATTAAGGAATTCTAGATGGAGGAGATCTGGGGCTTAAGTGAGAGGAATTTCAAGAATCAAGTGGCCATTGAACTCCTCCAGGAATAGGTTTTAGCAAAGAGGTAGGCAACACAAACTATAAAGAAATGACACATCAATACAAGATAAAGAAAGGAAATATATATGAAAAGCATTTAAAAAGCAGAAGTAAAAAGTGAGCTAACATAGCCTAAGGAAAGGCAAAGCAAGGATTCTTCAAGATGGAATATGCAAACAAAACACAAGGAGCTAATAGAGAGCCTGAAGACACACGGAATGACTGAATAGATACATTTTCTTATACACATAGTTCTCACCTTACCTCCCATACATATCTTCTGAATTCTATCTCCTTAGAGAGGAAAAAAAATTAGTCTCCTGGTGGAATTCTGCCCATCTCCCTGAGAACAGTCCTTTGAGAACATGAAGTCCCATATAGTAGTTAAAAATACAGGAGATGACAGGTAAAAAATCAATGATCTTTTCTCTTTTTTAAAGATTTTAATTAATGAATGAATTTATAGCACATTCAAGTTGGGGGAGAGGCAGAGGGATGAGGAGAGTGAGACTCTCAAGCAGACTCCAGGCTGAGGACACAGCCCCACTCAGGGCTCCATCTCATGACCCTGAGTTCATGACCTGAGCCAAAAGCAAGAGTTAGATGTTTAACTGACTCAGCCACCCAGGTGGCCCTCTCCCCTTTATTCTAAGTAGGCTCCACACCCAGCATGGAGCCCAATGCAGAGCTTGAACTCATGACCCTGAGATCAAGACCTGAGCTGAGATAGAGTCAGAGGCTTAACAGACTGAACCACTCAGTCATCCCTCAACAATCTTTTACGTTTAGCATCCACTATATAAATCTACAACTCTGTGCTAGGTTTAGTGTTCAAGAAAAAAAAATACGGTCCACAACTTTAAGAAGCTTAAATTCCAGTTGGAAGACTGGAAGCAATTAGATAAGGGTAGAAGAGAGAAAAAAAGTAAGGGTGGGATACTGTATTGCAGGAATGACAAAAGATTAACAGAGACTAGAATAGTTAGGGAAGACGTTAAGAAGTGATAGAACATTGGACCTTAGTAGGTAGAAAGGATATAGACTGGTACAAAAGGAAAAAATGCTGAGACTTTACGTATATAATTGCTGGTATCTTGCGGGTAAAACATGTCTTGAATGTTACACCTCCTGTGGCTTTGGAAACAATTATTTCTGAGAGATAAAAAGGCATATATGTAAATGGGTCTGTTGTTTTCTCTTTTACCCTTAATCATCCTGGGTCTGAGTTGTATTACCTTCTTCAAGGGTGTAAAAAGAAAAAAGGGGAAGGATCATGTCTGCATCAGGCAGGAGATAAACTATGATGGCTTGCAAAGTTCAGAAAAAGTGAAAATTTAAAGTTACAGGAGGCAGGATTAGAAGCTAAAGGTTAAGAAGTTACAAATTTTTGAGAGTTACAGACAAAATGGAGAATTGGATTCCATACTCCAGCAGTAATGTAGGGCAGTGCTTTCCTTCCTTCCTTTTTCTTTCTTTCTTCCTCCCTTCCTTTCCTTCCTACTTTCCTTTCTTTCTTCCCTTCTTCTTTCCCTCCTTCTTGTTCCTTTCTCCCTCTTTCTCTTCCTTCTCTCTTTTTCTCCCTCCCTTCCTTCCTCTCTTCATTTCCTTCTTCTTTCATTTTTTTTTTTTTTTTTTTAAGATTTTATTTATTTATTTGACAGAGAGAGATGACAAGTAGACGGAGAGGCAGCAGAGAGAGAGAGGGAAGTAGGCTCCCTGCTGAGCCGAGAGCCCAATGCGGGACTCCATCCCAGGACCCTGAGATTATGACCTGAGCCAAAGGCAGCGGCTTAACCCACTGAGCCACCTAGGCGCCCTTCTTTCCTTTCTTTCTTCCCTTCCTCCTTCCTTCCTTTTCTTCCCTTCTTTCTTCCTTTTTCTTTTTTTTTTTTTAAGATTTCATTGATTTATTTATTTGTCAGAGCGAGAGAGGGAGAGAGAGCACAAGCAGAAGGAGCAGAAAAGAGAGGGAGAAGCAGGCTCCCTGCTGAGCAAGGAGCCTGATGTGGGACTCAACCCCAGGACCCTGGGATCATGACCTGAGCTGAAGGCAGCCCAGGTGTCCCCCTTCCTTTCTTCCTTCCTTTCTCCCTCTCTTGCTCCCTTCTTTGTCTCTCCCTCCCTCCCTTCCTCCCTCCCTCCCTTCCTTCCTTTCTTTCTCTCTTTTAAGATTTTATCTATTTACTTGACATAGAGAAAGCAAGAGAGAGCGAGCACAAACTGGGGGGCAGGGGGCATCCAGAGGGAAAGGGAGAAGCTAAGCAGAGAGCCCGATGTGTGGGTTCTACCCCAGGACCCCAGAATCATGACCTGAGCTGAAGGCAGACGATCAACCAACTGAGCCATCCAGCACCCAGGAATAGGGCAGTGCTTTTCAAACTTAAATTTTCCTGTGACAGACACAGGGATGTTGTTAAATACAGATTATGATCCATTAGGTCTGGAGTAAGGACTGAGATTCTGCATTTTTAATAAGTTCTCAGTGATGCCAGTACTGCTGGCTTGTGCAGGACACACTTTTATTAATCAGGATCTAGGAGATGTTAGCAGTCAAATAATTTTCTTCTCTTCTCCATTCTAGAATTAAAATAGTAAGATAAATAAGGAAAATTTCAGAAATAAAAAGGCACAACTCCGTAGAATCCTGAGACATGTGGTTTCACACTGTTCTTCCCTTAAACATCTCTTAATAAAGTGATTTTGGAATTCTCAGGAAATGAGCCTGTATGTATATATACATTCATTAAAAATGGTCATGTGTTACTGTTAATTCTAGATCACTATTTATTACTGTTTATACACTTTGATTTACTACAGTCATCTCAGTGTCAGTTAACAAAAGGTATTCAACTTGGTGTACACTGTTGACTTAATTTCCAGCCAAACAATGTCCATTCAGGACTAGACTGGCCCAGCCAGTATCTTTGAAGCCTGCTTCCACAAGAAGAGCTTCTAGGTCTGAATTAGACCCAGAGACATTGGATTACTTCTACTCCGCAGAAGGCTTAAATAATCCCGTTGGAACTAAGTCTTTATGACAAGTACTGATATAAAGGTCTAGGGGAGGAAAAATGAAAAAATTGGGGGAAAAAATGACCAGAATATTTTGGAAATCACTACTTCAGCTATGCAAAAGGAGATGTTAATACCTCACATGGCTTTACTTGAGATATCTCAAGCCTTGTCCCTCAGTGAACACCTAAAGAATACTGGTTTCGTTCTCCTTTTTTTTATTATCATCTATAAAAATATCACTTTTCCTCCCAGAATGTTTCCATTTTTTTAAGCTTTTAAGTTTCCGCATATCTCACATGTGGTGATTCTTATATGCAACCAGATTACTTCACATATATATATTTAAAGATTTTATGTATTTATTTGATAGAGAGAGACAGTGAGAGCAGGAACACAGCAGGGGGAGTGGGAAAGGGAGAAGCAGGCTTCCCGCCAAGCAGGGAGCCCGATGTAGGGCTTGATACCAGAAGCCCGGGATCATGACCTGAGCCGAAAGCAGGTGCCCAATGATTGAGCCGCCCAGGTGCCCTCCAATATATATTTTTGATCCTAAAGTAATAATATGGACTTTAGAAGACCAAAAATCAACAACTATCACCCATGGTCAAATCCGGCCCTCAACCTATTATTTTACATCCTCTTTGCAAAGAATGGTTTATATATTTGTAATGATCCTAACAGATAAGTGGAGGTGCCCCTCACTTGTGCTTACTCTCTCTCTAGTGTTCTCTCTCTCAAATAAACAAATGAAATCTTAAACAAAAACAAACCAAAACCAAAAGTGGAGAAGAATATGCAATAATATATGTCCCACAAAGCCTAAAACGTTTAGAATCTGCTCTTTGACCCTTGTTTTTTATCTATACAAGGACATTGCTAAATAGTAAAATAATATATTTGTTTATATGTATTTCAGTTTCCCACTCTAGTAGAAAAATTCCAAAAATTTTTTTCCCTTGTAGCTTCAAACTTAATAACTGAATGGACTAACTGGATCTATTATTATTTATGTTATTTATCAATGACCTAAAGTACTTTAGAAGTAGTTTATTCTCCTCAGAGCTCTTAGGATTGGAGACTAGCAGAATTTAATCTAACAAATCTCAGGCTATTGTCAACAAAGAGAGATTATTTCAAATTTCTTCATCATGCTAGATAAGAATAAACTAGTCTGGGATGTTAAGATGTGTACTAATTATTATCTTGATTTTCCATGATGCCATCCTTGGAATATGGCCAGCAAAAAAAGATCAGTCACTGGGAGTTTCCCTGGCTTATGCTGTTCACTGTTTATTTCAACTTAACTTTAGACAATTAGCAATGCTTGCCCCTTACCAGTGCCTTGTCTGCAGGAGCGGTGAGCCGGCTGTAGTAATGAATCCTCTTGTTCATGGCAGAGGCATGGTCGCTAACCCTCTGAATGACATCATTCACACTGACGATGTTTGTGGGCTCTATATAGAAAGGCCTAGAGAAGGGAATATACACTTGACAAAGAGCATTCAGCCAGAAATTCTGGAAGTCAGCCATTGAGGAAAATAACTTCTTGTCCTCCATTAGAAATGGGATGTACCAAGGCAAGGCATTCAGTTCTCACTTTGGGTGGGAAAAGAAAATGTCACAAAGGAAGTATTATCCAATCCAAAGACTAACGCTTTTGTTCTCATAATACTATTATAAATACACTTTTTTAATTTTTAGGAATTTAGCAATAGAGGAGACATAACAGAAACAGCTTCAGTCAGATATGAAAAAGAAGTATATAGCAGCTGTCAGTTTTCAACAATGAAATTTAAACCTACACAGCTTTTAATATTCTCTCAAAAAGTTTCTGGCACTAAATCAAAGAAATTATTGTCATAAATGTTCCTATACTAAAGAGGAACTACTCTCTTCTGCTAAGAAGTTTCCACTCCTTCTTTATGGGCCAAAGTTACCTCGTATGACAAATAAAATATCTATTGCTTGGTTCATGTACTAAAGATTAGTGATTTCAACTACCTCCCTTGTGAAACTTGTCACAAGTATTATCAAGTGGAACATGAAGACACTACAGATATTTTGCCTCATTTTACTTTATTTGGACTTCAGTAACAAATCCTATTATGCTATTATTTATGTATATGCTTCCTTCCCATAACTATGTCCCAATCAACAGCAGATTCTAATTTTCAATTATTTCTCGTCATTAACGCTGCCAGTTCCTTACCAAAACTCCCTCCATTTGCTCCTAAGCTTCCAGTAATATACTCCCAAACAGAAAGACCAGGCAGAGTAGCATGACTCTCAAATCCTTCTAAGTCACAAATGATACTGTGCCCCAAACTGCATATAATATGCTATTTTCAGATTACATACAGATCCAAATAATGAAGGGGAAAAAGCTCAGATTTCTCTGGTTCCATATAACTCTTTTGCACTTAACAGTTGTGAAAGAAGCTTAAAATTTATGTTAGTCATAAGCTGTAATCATCAAGACAGTATGGTATTGGCACAAAAACAGACACATAGATCAAGGGAACAGACTAGAGAACCCAGAAATGGACTTTCAACTCTATGGTCTACTAATCTTCCACAAAGCAGGAAAGAATAACCAATGGAAAAAAGTATCTTCAACAGATGGTGTGGGGAAAATTGGACAGCCACCTGTAGAAGAATGAAACTGGACAAATTCCTTTTCTTTTTTTTTTTTTCTTTAAAGATTTTATTTATTCATTTGACAGGGAGAGAGATCACAAGTAGGCAGAGAGGGAGGCAGAGAGAGAGGGAGAAGCAGGCTTCCCGCTGAGCAGAAAGCCCGACTCAGGGCTCAATCCCAGGACCCTGAGATCATGACCGGAGCCGAAAGCAGAGGCTTAACCCACTGAGCCATCCAGGTGCCCCGAAACTGGACAACTTTCTTATACCATACACACACAAAAACATTGAAAATGGATGGAAGACCTAAATGTGAGACAGGAATCCATCAAAATCCTAAAGAACATAGGCAGCAACCTCTTTGACCTTGGCCATGGCAAATTCTTGCTAGACATGTCTCCAAAGGCAAGGGAAACAAAGGCAAAAGTGAACTACCGGGACCTCATCAAGATAAAAAGCTTTTGCACAGCAAAGCAATAGTCAACCAAACTAAAAGGCAACCTACAAAATGGGAGAAGGTATCTGCAAATGTCTTACCAGATAAAGGGCTAATATCCAAAATCTATAAAGAACTTATTAAACTTAACACACAGAAAACAAAAAAATCAGTCAAGAAATGGGCAGAAGACTGGGGCGCCTGGGTGGCTCAGTGGGTTGAGCCTCTGCCTTCGGCTCAGGTCATGATCTCAGGGTCCTGGGATCGAGCCCCACATCGGGCTCTCTGCTTGGCGGGGAGCCTGCTTCCCCCTCTCTCTGCCTGCCTCTCTGCTTACTTGTGATCTCTCTTGATCTCTCTCTCTCTCTGTCAAATGAATAAATAAAATCTTTAAAAAAAAAAAAAAAGAAATGGGCAGAAGACATGAACAGACATTTCTCCAAAAGAAGACATACAAATGGCCAAGAGACACACAAAAAAGTGCTCAACATCCCTTGGCCTCAGGGAAATACAAATCAAAATCATAATGAGATAATACCTCACACCAGTCAGAATGGTTAAAATTAACAACTGAAGAAACAACAGATGTTGGTGAGGATTTGGAGAAAGTGAGCCCTCTTACACTGTTGATGGGAATGCAAAGTGGTGCAGCACTCTGGAAGACAGTATGGAGGTTCCTCAAAAAGTTAAAAACAGAACTACACTACGATCCAGCAACTGCACTATTAGGTACTTACCCAAAGGATACAAACATAGAGATTTGAAGGGGCACATGCACCCCAATGTTTAAAGTAGCAATGTCCATAATAGCCAAACTCTGGAAAGAGCCCAGGTATCCATTGAAAGATAAATAGATAAAGAAGATGTGGCATATATATATATATATATATATATGTGTATATATATATACACACATATATAAAATGAAATATTACTTAGTCATCAAAGAATGAAATCTTGCCATTTGCAAGGAAGTGGATGGAACTAGAGGGTATTATGCTAAGCAAAATAAGTCAGTCAGAGAAAGACAAATATGATTTTACTTATATGTTGAATTTAAGAAACAGAAGAGATGAACAGAAAGGAAGGGAAGGAAAAATAAGACAAAAACAGAGACAGAGACAAAGCAGAGAAACTCTTAACTATAGGAAACAAACTGAGGGTTGTTGGAGGGGAAGAGGGGAGGGAGATGGGCTAAATGGGTGATGGGCATTAAGGAGGGCACTTGAAGGAATTAGCACTGGGTGTTATCTACAACTGATGAATCACTAAATTCTACCTCTGAAACTAATAATATACTATGTATTAATTAAATTGAATTTAAATTAAAAAATGTGTTAGTCATTTCTGGAGACAGTTAATCTAATCTTGTGGAAATACTTGAAAAACAAGTGACTGAAATTTTAGTTTGTTATTTTTCCAACTATTAGATATTAGAGAAATGATAGTATAGATGTTAAATTTAATCCTATCTCTCTAGTTAGTATACAGAATCTCTGAATCTTTCTTTTTCTATTTATTCTCCACCACAGCACCTAAATAGGATGGGTACTCTCCAGTTCAACCCAACATATATCTTAAAGTTAAGCACTTACTAGAGCAAATATGTGGATATATAGATCAACATGACAGTCTATCTCTACTAAGCATATCATTACTAAGTGAAGTAAGGGATGTCAATAAATCTGAAGATGATATAAAGAAAACATGAGGGCTGGAAGCTGGGTAAACTATCCCTACTTATAAATTTGGTAGCCTTAGATAACTACTAACCCTTCCAAAGCATTACAGTATTCTGTATAATTTGTATATCTACTGTGACAGCAGTACTAAAAAGCAATCTACACAGCATTCATTTATTTTTTTGCAAGAACAATACCCCACAAAATTCAAGAAAGAATTATAGGTTTAATGCCAACAAAAAAGACATTGCAACTGATCAAAGATTATGAAAGAGAGTAACAAGTAGGATATTAATAGAGAGGTGTAGATGTTCTACTTGTAGCTTTTTACTCTGAAAATCCAAAGGTATTAATATCAACCACTAAGTTGGCTTGAAGGCTTGCAGAAAAGCAGTCCAAGAAGTGCTACATTTTTTTGGCTCCTGGCCTCTAATAGAAGTGTTAACTGTACCAGTTTAGTTGGCTTGGATACCCTGAGAGCAGAATGACTCTGAAAGTTTTTCTTTTCCAACAGTTTTCATCGAGATGCTGAGTGCCTTTTCAAACAAATATTTTGGAATGTTTTCAAAACAGATTCTCCTAAAAAATACCCAACTCAGCATATTTTAACTAAATTAATAGAAACATATGCTTAAGGCTTCATCTGAGAGGAAAAATATAAATTACATTTCTAAATTGAACTTCAGTTGGCTCTGAAAATACTTTTAAAATTAATAATATACAGAAAACAGTATTAAGAGTAAAACACTTTTGAAACTTGGGCTTTTTCTTTTGAACATGGTTTCACGTGATTGCTCCCTATCAGGGTTACCTCCCAAATGAAATGTGGCTCAAATGTGCCAAAGTAAAAATAAATTATGATATTTCATGTAGAAGTTATATTTGTTTTACCTTATAAATATGTATGGTCATGCTACAGAAGAAAATGCTTTTAACATTTAGTAGAAATTTTAAGATATTTAAAAATGTGACTCAAAATCCCATATTTTCATTTAATACCCTCATAAACAGAGAAACATTATTTCTACTTAACACCTTTTCTAGGTTCCACTCCTTAAATTCCTTAAAAATTTTTGGCTTTTAAATTTGTCTCCACCCTTCTACTGACCAGTTATGTTTCTCTGGAGTTTAACAACAAATCCCATGACTCTTAAGGTTCATACTCAATATGAAGACCTATGACTTAAAGCTGTTCCTTTATTCACATCTCTATGAAAGCTGAAGCACTCCACACCTGCCAGATTGGGGTAGGCTGTTAAAAAATGAAAAGGGAATCAACTATTCAAAAATCTCAAGCAAAACAGACATTCAAAATAATGAATCCACTGTATGTATTTCTTCCTGCTTGGTAAAACGCTATGTCTGACAAGAAGCATTTCAATAAAGACAGAAAAGAAGTTAATCAAGCCATTGCACCTAGAAATTCCTTGCTGCTACAATAAAAAAAAAAAAAAAATGGTGACCTGAAGCTTGCTAATAGGTTTCTCACTTCCTCTGATGTTTATGCAACATCCTTTTTTACAAAAATCCTGTTCCACACTCCCAATTTCACTCACTATTATCAAAGGTTGAGCCCACAAATTTTCTCTGTTATGGTTAATTAATTTGTACTGGTTCTCAAATTTATTAAATATTATCTAAGTGCCAAGCAAGTATTAAGCATAGTCCTAAACATTTAACAATGAATAAGACACAGAACCCGAAGGTTCATAATCTGCTGGAGGAGACAGGTAGGTAAGCAATTCCAATCCAAAGGGAAAAATACAGATAGAGAGTGACAACTTATGAGCAACAGTGGGAGCAAGAAAGAGTGAACAGAGTTGTGTGGTACCAGGTAGGTGCAGTGTACTATGCAATCAAAAAGCAGGAGAAGCTAGACCATGTCTGGCAGACCACTGAGGAAGTTACAGCTGAGGTGGATCCTGGAAGATACAGAGTTACTCAGAAATATATACAAGCATGTAGAAAAAAACAGGAGAGTATGATGTATTTTTGGAAAACTCTAAATAGCAGGAAGAAAAGGGGTAAGACACAAGATAAACCAGGGCAAGAACATGGAGGACTTTGCATGCCAACAAAAGCTATGATCCTATATGTTAGAACACCCGGCTGATTCCTTCTCCAATCTCAACCCTCAAATAATCAGTTATTCCGAGTTTAATCCACTGACATTTTTCTTCTCTATCTAGATTCAATCTCTTGGTGGACTCCTCTAGTCACGTAAATTTAAATATCATGTATATGCTGATGGCACTCAAACTATCATCTCTAGCCTGAGCTCCTGATTCATATATATTAGACTGATCTTGTCCCTCTCTCCAACCCCACCTCTTGGACTTCATTATTTACCACATCACACTAGCCTCCTCACAATTCCTGAAACACTACAAGCATGCACCCATACTCAGGACCTTTGTTACCAATTTCAGGTAAAACACAAAGGCTCCGAAGGCCTTTCCACTAAGTATCTGCATGGCTTGCTTCTTTACTTCTTTCAATTCTTTCCTCACTTAAGGAATAAGGTATTTAGCTATCCTTGACAGCATAGCTAAAATTTCAACCCATCTTCTCTACACTTGTCATTTCACATATTTTCTCTGCTTTACAATATCTCCTTAGCATTTATACTACCTAACACAATATATACTTATATATTATTGGTTGCTTCCGGTAAATACAAGTTCCGTAACAGCAAGGATTTTTGTCAATTTGGTCACTCCTATATTCTCAGGGGCTAGGATAGTACTTGGCATATCATAAAAGCTCATTAGAATATGGTGAATAAAATATCATATATCACTTTAAGAAAAAGTCCACTTTGAAATAATTTTTAAAAACTAACTCCATGCCCAACATGGGGCTCGAACTCACAGTCCAAAGATCTAGAGTTGCATGCCCTACCAATTGAGCCAGCCAGATGCCCCAGTATTTTGAAATTATTTACAGTCACAAAGAAGTTAGAAAAACAGTACAGAGAGTGGAGTACACTCCACTCAGGTTCCCCAATGATGATATCTTATATAACCATAGTACGATCATCAAAACTTGCATTACTTTTATTTATTTATTTATTTAAAAAAAGATTTTATTTATTTATTTTGAGAGAGTGAGCAAGCATGAGAGGCGGAAGGTCAGAGGGAGAAGTAGACCCCCCCTGCTGAGCAGGGAGCTAGCTGCAAGACTAGATCCTGGGACTCCAAGATCATGACCTGAGCTGAAGGCAGTCACTCAACCAACTGAGCCACCCAGGTGCCTGTATTACTTTAGAATCAGGAAAAATGTTAATGAAAAGTTATGGGGATAATTCTTTCAACTTTTCTGTAGGTTTAAAATGTTTAAAATAAAGTGGGGGAGAAATGATGGAGGAAGTAATCAAAGTGTTACATACTGTACAAAAGAAGCAGCAACTTATACAAAAATCAATTTACTATATTAATTTAGTGTGTTATCTTCAAACCAATTAACCATTTTTCAAGAGGACAGAATGATTAACTGTGTGAAGTGTTACTGCTAAGTCAAATGAGATGAGAACTGATCCATGAAATGACCACTGGTGACTGTATGTGAGTACTTTCAGTGGAGTAGTAATGGCAAAGGCCTGTCTGAATTGGGTTCAAGAGAAAAATTGGATATGGTGAGTATAAATAATCCTTGCAAAGAGTTTTTTGTAAAAAGGAGCCAAAGAAATGGAGTGGTAGCTAACAAGTTAAGTATAAATACTTCAGAAAGCATAAAAAAAGCATAACAAATATAAAAATCACCCATAACCCCACAATGAGTAATCATTAATAACACTTTCCCAACCTCATTCTTTTGGGCAGGAAACATGAGATTCCATTATATGTTCACCAGAATTGCTAAGATTTTAAAATCTGACAATACCAAGCACTAGCAGGAGGTAGAGTAATGGAAACTCTTACACACTACAGTGGGAATGTAAACTGGTTTAACTCTTGTGGAAAAGAGTGTGGCATTATCTAGTTAAGTTGAATATTCACATACATATATCCTAGAAAAGTTCTTACACATGTATGCTAAGACACACATACAATAATATTTATAAGAACATTAATTGTAAGATCTTCACATTGGAGACAACCCAAATGTCTAACTAGAGTAGAATATAAGTATACATAAACTTCAGATGTCATAGAATAAAATAGCAGAAAGCATGGGAAAGAAATACTGTTACATACAACTTGGATGGAAATTACATTGCTGAACAAAAATTCTAAAATAATATATATAGAATGATCTCATTTACATGAAGCGCACAAAAAGGTAAAACTGAATTCAGTCTTTAGGGATACAGCGACAATAAATAAATAAAAGTAGGGAAATGGTCACACAAACATCTGGAGAGTGGTGAACCTGTAGGGAGGAAGGAGGATGTGTTTGGTAAAGGACATATGAGGAACTTCTGGGGTGCTGCTCTTTCTATACCTTGGTGTTGGCTGCATAGGTGTTGGTTTTACAATTATTTTTTAAAATTGTCCATATGGGGTGCCTGGGTGGCTTACTCAGTTAAGTGTCTGCCTTCAGCTCAGGTTATGATCTCAGGGTCCTGGGACTGAGCCCCTGGTTCTTGCTCCTTGCTTAGCAGCAAGGCTACTTCTCTCTCTATCTCTGCCTCTCCCCTTGCTTGTGGTTTCTCTCTCAAATAAATAAAATCTTTAAAAAAAATGTACATACATGCTATATAGTCTTCTGTACATATATCAAGTGATAAAAGACTTTAAAAATATAACTTGAATTAACCCATTCTTTCAAAATTTAGTAAGGAGATGAAAACGGACCAAAAAAATCTTGTGTATCATACAGAAGTTTACTGGTTATCTTTCGGCAAACTATTAATAAAGATGTGTCAAACTCAAACACAAGTTACCTACTTTTCTATGAAAAGACAATTGTTTAAAATACATTAACTCCTCCTGCGATGGCAAGCCGCTATCAAAAGTATGCTATATAGGTACACAGCATGCATTAAAAACCTAAAAGCCTCCACATACTTAACTAGGCTCCACGCTGGGCGGGGCTTGAACTCATCATCTGAGATTGAGACCCAAGATGAAATCAAGAGTCAGACACTGAATGACTGAGTCACCCAGGTGCCCCAAGAAAGTAGCTGCTTTTTAAAAATTCACACTGAGTAGAGAATATTCTGATAATGGATGTTTAGAAATGTTTCCACTGGGGTGCCTAGGTGGCTCAATCGTTAAGCGTCTGCCTTTGGCTCAGGTCATGATCCCACAGTCCTGGGATGGAGCCCCACATTAAGCTCCACACAGAACAGAGCCCTGCATCAGGCTCTCTGCTTGGTGGGAAGCCTGCTTCTCCCTCTCCCATTCCACCTGCATGTATTCCCTCTCCCGCTCTGTCTCTCTTTGTCAGATAAATAAAATCTTTAAAAAAAGAGAGAAATGTTTCCATTGTACATAATATTATTGCTGAAAATGATGTTTGTCACCAATAAAAACTTCTATCTGGATATAGATACATTATCTGGATATATTATACATGGATGAAACTTTCTAACATGTAAAAACTTCCGAAGTTGTAAATGGCCTTTGAATGAATCTGTTATTAAACATAAAAATAGTCAAAATAACAATTGTAATAATGAGGCAAATGCCAACACTAGTATCTTGGTATGTATTCCATGTAATAAAAGCATCAATCAGTATTTTCACTATCTCTAGGTTGACATAAAATAATACCACCACCATCACTGCATCCTATCTTCCACCTAGAAAAAGCAGATCCAAACGGGACATGATGAGTGACCTCAAAAAAGGAAGATTAGGAATGTGGGAAAAATCTCCAAGACAGTATAGTTCTCCAGCAACTCTTCCTTTTAACCGCCCTATGAAAATGCCAAAATAAATCACAAATTGTCCCAATAAACTTAAGTGCAATAAATTAAGAATATCATTAACAATATTTTGAAATAAAGGGTATATCTTAATTATAAATAAAGGGTAGGCTTCAGCCTGCAACGTCATGCCAATTACTACTCTCCTTCTTACACAAATCCACCAAAAGAATTTCTGGAAAAGAGGGGCGCCTGGGTGAGTAAGATGGTTAAAGGTCTGCCCTCGGCTCAGGCCCTGATCCCAGGGTTCTGGGATCAAGCCCCGCATCTGACTCCCTGCTGAGCAGGGAGCCTGCTTCTCCCTCTCCCACTCCCCCTGCTTGTGTTCTGTCTCTCACTGTCTCTCTCTCTCTCTGTCAAATAAATTAAAAATCTTAAAAAAAAAAAAAGAATTTCTGGAAAAGAAATAAAATTTCCCGTTTTGTAACCTAAATATTCTCCATTAAAAAAAAAAAAAAGAAGAAGAAGAAGAAAAATGCCAGGTCAGCATTTTAACTAAAATTTCCTTTCCTTTTAACTTCATGCCCCTGATGCAGGCCTAAAGTCCTCTGGCAAGGTCATCCAAGGATTTTAACTGCTATAAACTCTAGGGATAGAAACTGAAGCCAGAATGATATACAAGGGGAAAGTACCAGGTTTCAAGGAGAAGTAAAAAGTTTTACAGTAAAAATTGTGCTTAAGGATCACTGAAATGCCACCCCCCCAAATATATATTGTAAGCATTTTCTCATATTAAGAATTCCTTTTTTAAAAAGATTTTATTTATTCATTTTCAGAGAGAGTGAGAGAGTGAGGGGAGGGACAGAAGGGGAGGGAAAGGGACAGGCAGACTCTGTTCTGAGCTCAGAGCCTGATGCAGTGTTTTATCTCACGATCCTGAGATCATGACCTGAGTTCAGGGAAAGGCTAGAGACTTTGATTGGAATAATTGGAATAATTATTATGAGAAAAGGCTAGGACCACTTTGATTGGAATAATTATTATGAGAACAGTTTTATTAGAAGCAGTTGTGGGAGTAGAGTGAAATTAAGGTGAGTAGGCTTTACTTTCTAGCTTTTCCAGAAACAAGGCAAAAGGTATCCCTAGGAGTCACAGTGGTAGGAACCATATACCTGAGTCCCTAAAACTCATTTTTAAAGATTAAGGATGTTAGATTATGGCAGGATAGGACAAATCCAGTCTATGGCATGTTTTATTGGATCACGGCCATGTCCATGTAATTTTGTATTCTATGGCTATTCTCACCACAAAATGGTGAAGTTTAATTCATAGGACCACAAAGCCTAAAATATTTACTATCTGGCCCTTTACAGAAAAAAGTTTGCTAACTCCTGCCAGACATTGAAAGTCTCCTTAGTGACTTAGAAGTGGAGATAAGGACTTCTATTCCCCTTCCCGGTGGGCAGAGGGGATAAGCAGGAAGGAGGCCTCATGCCTTTGTCACATCTATGTCAGGGAGCATCTGAATAGGTCTTTCCTTTAGAAATGCTTGTAACCAGATATTAGTAAACTTCACCCAGCTTAATCCTTTAGAAGATCTACCACATATTTGTAAGACTACATATTACAAATAAAACAAAAATCAAAGGAAAGAACTTCAACTTCAGTCCAAAAAAACTACCACAACAAACATCCTTACTCAGAGCAGTACCTGCACAGAAAGCCCCCAAAACACCTAGCCATCAGTACTACAAATGGCTTCATTGGATTTCTGGCTGGGCTCAGCCAGACCCTACAGCATAGTTACTCACGGGAAGATAATTCCACAGGATTCTTGGTAATGCTAGCTCAGGATGGGATAAACCAGTATTTTTCCTAGTGAAAAATGAGTACTGAGTTAAAAAAAATAAAATCAAAATATTTATAACTGTTCATCATAGTGCTCCCTTTTTCTCAGTGCGTGTCTATCTCCTTCCCTGGAGGTAAGGGCTTGTGTTCGAGTACTTCTTGCACACTACAAGTGCTTAGTGAATGTTTGCTGACAAAAGTAAAAATATAAGAAAAAAGGACAGGAGGCGGCAAGTGGAGAGGGAGTGAAAGAGGCAGAGAGAGGAGGCAGGCAGGGAGATAGCTAGGGAGAAGTAATGAATTTACACTGAATGAGCAGTACCTTAAATTGTAAATACTATGTGACCTCACACAAAAAAAAAATCATAGAAAAGAGGGACAAGATGAAATGTACCAAAATATTTCAACAATGTTTGCCTCTATGTGATGGAATTTATTTCCTTATGTTTCTGTTGTCAGAAACTTCCTTATACCCACCTACTAAAAAAGTTCCACCAAGTAGAGAAAAAAACATGATTTGTAACATTCCACAGAAGCACAGGTGATTTAAATAATGCTTTTAAGAAAATGAGTTTTTATTTTGCATATACTACTTTTACCCTAAATTATAAGACTACTATATTTTCTTTTTTTTTTAAGATTTTATTTATTTGAGAGAGAGAACGAATGCACATGAGCAGGGGAGGGGCAGAGGGAGAAGCAGAGTCCCCACAGAGTAGAAAGCCCAATGTGGGGCTCAATCCCAGGACGCTGGGACCATGACCTAAGCAGAAGGTAGATGCTTTAACTGACTAAACCACCCAGGTGTTCCTGAATGCTATATTTTCTGAATAACTTGGTTCTCATTATAAAAGTAGTAGACTGTCTATACTGAAGATAATATGTAAGTTATAGAGGAAAATGAAAATAATCCATTAGAAAAAAATCATTTCAGATTTTGATGCATTACCAAATGCACACAGATGCACACATATGCATGTAAGCATTTAGCAAAAAAGGGTTCCACTGTGGAAAAGTAACATGGGGATGGAAACGTGGAGAAGAAGGAGAAAAGTAGACAGGAGAGGGAAGAGAATAGAAGAAAAATAAGGAAGAGATGGAGGGTATAGAAGTAGCGCTGCATCAGCAAGTGGGCCATCCTTGTCACTGATATATTGTCAAGACCCTAGTCCCATCTACTTAACATGGATGGCACATTCTCAAAATATAATTTATGCAGTAAATCAGCAGCCCTGGGAAAACTACTTTTCTATCTCTTGTTATACATCTCCATAATCCCTATCTGTGGAACTACCAAGCTTCAGTAACCGCTTCCAATTATTACTATTGGGCCCAGATCTACCCTTACAAATTAATAAACTCCTCACTTTGCTTTGTTATTCCTTCTCTCTCCCAGCACCACAAGTATCCAAAAGAGTCAATTCAGGCTGCTATTCAGGGGTAGTATTATTGCCAAAGGAAACAGAAAGAGGCCAGCTGACATATGTGCAGACTAGTAGACATTCTAAAAAAAACAGGGGCCATGACACAGTGTGTTTGAAGGTACCAGGAATGCTGCTTATTTTCAATATCTACCTCTGTCCCACTGACTTACCAGAGTTCTTGCAATATTGTCAATTACCAAAACAAAACAAAACAAAAACCCCTAACTTTTAGGTCAGGCTTTTACATTTCCAGGATTCTCCATATTAAAATGCAAATAGCTATGGAAAGGTAATAAACTAGGTCTCTGACACCTAAGACTGTTTTCCATCAAAACACCAAACAGACAACAGATCCCTACAAGAATAGGACAGATAAGAACAATGCTGAGTGAAATAAGTCAAGCAGAGAGAGCCAATTCTCATAAGGTTTCACTTATTTGTGGAGCATAACAAATAACATGGAGGACATGGGGAGATGGAGAGGAGAAGGGAGTTGAGGGAAATTGGAAGGAAAGGTGAACCATGAGAGACTATGGACACTGAAAAACAACCTGAGGGTTTTGAAGGGGCGGGGGGGTGTGAGGTTGGGGGAACCACGTATTGCATGGAGCACTGGGTGTGGTGCAAAAACAACGAATACTGTTACGCTGAAAAGAAATTTAAAAAAAAAAAAAAAGAAAACAGTTGATGAGAAAAAAAAAAAAAAGAACTAGTGAAAAAGGGGTGACAAAAAGTATGATTTACCAAGCATTGCCTAAGAGGAAACTGCTGGGTCAATTATTGCTCTGGGGGAACACTGGGATACAAAAGGAGCATGAAAGCCCTATACCCTAGGAAAAATGGAAAAGGAAATGTTGATAGAAGAGAACTGAAAAAGGGGAGCTCAAAAACAAAATAACCACTTCATAATCTGGTTTTAGACTGGCTGGAATGTTCAACTCCCAAGGGGCATAATCCCAGAGCAGCATCACAGTATGAAGCAATTCTGAATACCAACTATATCCTTGGTTACCAGAAAGTCTGGGAAAAGCAGGAAGACAATCTCTTGGACCAGTGATTGCCAATGGAATATATCACATACAATACAGGAGATTTCTAAACCTTTCTGTCCCTCCACGCACATTCCTAACTCCACCCCAAGCCAGGTGAAAAACTGAGAGGGAGAAGAGGTATGTAGAGAGAAGTATACACGTATACTTTGCAGAAGTTCCTCAAAAGATCCAAATGGTTATGACATGTATTCCTATTCTACAGTGACAAGCTTCATCCTCCACGAGTCTAATTAGACCCCAGTTCCACCAATGTCATAAGCAGATCCAGCACACTATCAGCTCAAAGGAGTTCTTAAAATTGTTACATTTGAACTGATAGATGATTTTGATTGCCACCTAGTGGAAGAGAGAAAATTAATCACAAGCTAAACTGAGGAAAAGCAAATTAAAAGTATCAAATGTTGTTTTCTATTCTCTGATGGCCAAACACAGTTTCCCAAAGTGTGGTTACATGTAAGATGATTTTTAGGTAGCACAAAGACCAATGCTATTTTAACTACTTGATATTTATCATAATGCATATTAGAATAATGATGAAACTCATCATTTCATAAACCTATGAAGATGAGGCTAAAAGCCTAATTTTAAGAAGTAAGTAGATTTTAAAATATATCTACATAATAATATTACACAAGTAATATTATAATGGGATATCACCAAAGTTATATGGTAACTCCAAAATGATCAGTGTTAGAAATAGTTGTCTAAGCTGGTTCTTCTCTTTTTTTCTTTTCTTTTTTTAAGATTATTTATTTATTTGACAGAGAGAGAGAGAGAAATCACAAGTAGGCAGAGAGGCAGGCAGAGCGAGAGAGGAGGAAGGAAGCAGGCTCCCTGCCAGGCAGAGTCCAACTAGGGACTCGATCCCAGGACCCTGAGATCATGACCTGAGCTGAAGGCAGAGGCTCAACCACTGAGCCACCCAGGCACCCCTAGTTCCTGTTTTCTTAAGCAGAAATTATTTCACAAGCAAATTAGCATTCAATACTGCAAAGTGCCTATAAATATTTGCCTTCTTTTTTCTTTTTTTTTTTTTTAAGATTTTATTTATTTATTTGTCAGAGAGAGAGAGATAAGATCACAAGCAGGCAGAGAGGCAGGGGGAAGCAGGCTCCCCAATGAGCAGAGAGCCCAATGCGGGGCTCAATCCCAGGACCCTGAGATCATGACCTGAGCCAAAGGCAGAGGCTTAACCCACTGAGCCACCCAGGCACCCCAATATTTGCCTTCCTTAAAACATGCTTACCCAGGTAGTGATCTCATGATTGTCAATAGTTGATCCCTTCTCATTTTGACGAGTTCCATTATAGAAAATATATTTCCATTTAATCTACCTGGTTAAACAGATTCTCAGGGAACTGTCCAAACTCCTGCCAATTGGAATGCACTTTAATGACCTATATTCTATTGTCACAGTGGTCAATTATTTATCATAGAATTTAGATGTTTCAAGAAAATCCTGAGTATTCAATCAGCATTCATAAATTTTTGTACTCACTTGATGTTGGAATACACAAGTGAAAATTTTAAGATTCATTTCATTATCTTCTGTGGTGGCCACTATGTAAATGACAACGATACATTTCTTTATGACAAATTTCACATTGCCATCTCTAGCTTCAATCCTCCTTTATCTCTTGGATTGGAACCTACTGCCTCTGTTAACAAGATTAAGATTCTGTGGCCAAGAACTCTTAAGGTAGTTGAATCGTTGGGTATTTACCCAACAGCATCTGTACTCAAGCACTGTTTCTCTCTGAGGAGGCAACCACTCTTAAAATTTACTACTTGTTCTTCCAGAATCATTTATACATATTGTAGCATACCCAGTTTTAGAGTTTATTTTTACCCAAATGATGGTACACTACACTGTTGTGTACTTTTTCTGATTTAACAAAACAAGCTGAAGACTTGTTTCTTTTTGATATGTAATAAAGCCACTTCCTTCGTTTTAATGGGTGAAAAATATTCCATTATATCAATGTGCCAAAATTTATTTATGTAGTCCTCTAAGAAAAGACATTCTGGTTGTTTTAAATCTTTTACTATTTAAAAAAAATACTGCATTAAATAATCTTGTACATATATTATTTGATATTGTGAGTTAATGCTTAGAAGTGAAACTGCTGGGCCATATAAACTTTGGAATTGGCTGCTGGCATTTTGGGGGGTTGAGGGAGACATTAAATTTATGGACTAAAATTTAAAGAGCATTAAGACTATATTTTAGAGTCCTTCCACTGACCGCAAAATATGCCTTTTCCTTATATGTCATATTTTACCAATTCTTAAACATTTAAAAAATATGGACATATCTCATAATCCAGAACATCTTTTAATCACTATCAGCCAGGTGGTTGTCATAAAGGTAATTATTCCTGGTGGTACGACAGTTAATTGTAAATGAGCGGTACACTGTAAATTATAGGTAAATTATAAATGACTGGTCATTTCAGTCATCAAACCATTTAAGGACCATTTGAGAAGAAATATAAGCCATATTATTGTCAGAAAACCTGTGACACCTTCTGGTAAGATCAGGAAAGTGCAAGCATCCAAACTAAAGAAAGTGCCATTGATTTGAAAGAAAATTCTCTTAACAAGTACTACATTATTACATTCTTAATGATATAAAGGACAACAGGGTGTTGGAGGGGAAACAAAAAACAATTTTGATGACACCAAGTTAGAAAACTGATTGCAAAGGATCATATTCTAAATGTGAAGTATCAGTAAGTAATATCTTAACTGAAATATTTTGTTTTTATTTTTATAATTGCATAAGAGATAGACGATAAAATACCAAATAAGCTCAAGGGTTCTTTCAATAAGTTAAAAAAAAATCTCTAAGTCCTAAGAGATTACTTCATAGGAGTACTGGTAGCAGTTCATCTTTGTGTTAAATTACAAAAAGAAAGAACAGTTCAACTCACAGTCAGCATCTCATATATGGAAAAACACTCTAAATCTTATTTTGAAGTTTCTCTCATGTAGATTTGCACACTGTTAGGCTACTCTTACTTTTTCTTTTCTCCCATTACACCTTATTACTGGAATACTACTTATTTTTGTTTATTTTATGAACAGCCACTTTACTGAATTCTCTATTTATAATTTCTTAATGGATTCTTTCAGGTTTTCTAGGTATGCAATGAAATAAATTTTAAACTCAAATTATCTTAAACTATTTGCTGGAATTTAAGCTCTGTGAAAGTTAGGATTATGTATTAATTTTACTGTTTTATCCCCCGTACCTAGTATATTACCTTGCAGAAAGCAGATAATCAATATATATTTGTTAAATGAATTACATAAATGCATCTTACTTTGTAAAATTTAAGCCAACCCCTTCTACAACACAAATGGTGAGCTTAAATATAAAAGATTAAAGTGTATTCGTATTTTTTCCCTTCCACATACAAACATATAGATGCTGTTAAGTAACTGGATATTTTATATTCAAAGCTATATGTATTTGGCTACATAGTTCTAGTCTAATAATTAAAAACTCTGGCTATGAAATAAATGTTTTATTTTAATCACTTACCTTTTGGATCTTAGATCTGATGAATCAAACTGGATATTCATAGGTCCAGGATTTATTATTTCATGATTGACCTCCGGTATGAGAAGATGCCTAGAATCACTATCCATATCTGCCACTTTTCTTAGCCTCTAAACACTGATGAAGTAAGTCCTATATAAATAAGAAAGAATAAAAACTATAAAACTTAATTAAAATTATTTTACTACTAACAAGTAATACATTTGCAAGCATAAGATATTGGAAAAATATAGGAGTTTGCTAATGATATCTTAATGAGGTATATGCCTGGAAATCTTTTATCAGAAATTAGCTAAGCTGAATTGGAGTTACTGTTTATTTTTCAGCTTACTAAAAAATAAGTGGGGCAATTGCCCCAATATGTTTCTGGTAGCAAAACAGATTAGGCTATTTGGACCCATTTTCCTGTAGAAAACAACTATAAAAATATTGGGTAAAATACAGAAAACATCTTTTGAAAAGCATCAAAAATAATGATGGTAATCAGGCAATTAGTAGGTACAGTTAAGGAACCTAGTGAGGTACACAGCTCGAGAAACTGCTTCTGCCCACAGAGTATTTGTTGTACCAGGAGAAAATGGGACCGAGGTTTTCAAGGCCTTGTGAAGTACTAGGAAAATAGGAGATAAAACCTGGGACTCACCCAAAGTAAGGAATGATGTAATAAGAAATCATGCCCTTTCCCTTCTCCCAGTAACACAGTGGGGAGTACAAAGATCTTTACCATTGCACTGGGAATTAACAAGCAGTAGAAGTGCCTCACTCCCTCACAAGGGAACTACAAACAAGATTTCTTGACTATGCCCACAGGCAGCGTGTGTGTGCACACACGTGCTCGCAGGCATGCATCTGTGGAGGAGGAAGTATTCCATACAACAAACTGTGCTTCATGTGGATTTGCAGGAGGTCAAAGAATACTTAAAGCCAGGAATATAACTTAAGGTTAAATTGCTTGGTAGGACTTCTAGGTAACTGCTAGAAACAAATATAAATCTTTTCTGTGAGGACACACCTTGATCCCATGCCTCAAAGAAGACCTGCTAACAATCTTCCAAGGACACTGAATAGTACACAGTAAAAAATAATCTAGCATGCAAAGAAATAAAATGCTTTTAGTGAGAACCAGATAGATTCATAAGGCCTTCAACTATAGGAATTATCAAAATAATACTAGAAAACAATTATGCTTCCCATCTTTAAATAAAAAACAAAGTGGATATATACACAATGGAATACTATTCAGCCAAAAAAATATGAAATCTTGCCATCTGCAGCAACATAGTTGGATCTAGAGAGGGTAATACTAAGCAAAATAAGCCAGTCAGAGAAAGACCAATCTATATGGTACATTCACAGGTACAATTTGGGAACAAAACAGCAAACAAAAGAGACAGACCAAACAACAACTTCTTAACTACAGAAAACAAACAGATGGTTAGTAGAGGGGAGGTTTGTGGAGTGGATGGGTGAAATAGGTGATGGGGATTAAGGAGTGTGTTTATCTTAATGGGCACTGAGTAGTATATGGAACTGCTGAATCACTGTATCGTACATTGAAACTAATAAAACACTGAATGTTAACTATACTGAAATTAAAACAAAAAAGTAAAACAAACAACAAAAGAAAATTTTAAGCACAATGTACTTAAAGAAGCTAAATTCACAGAAGCTAAATTCAAGAGGGTTTCGGGGCTCAGTTGGTTAAGTGTCTGCCTTTGGCTCAGGTCGTGATCTGGGGGTCCTCTGGGATTGAACCCTACATCAGGCTCCCTGCTCAGCGGGAAGCCTGCTTCTCCCTCTCCTTCTGCTTTTGCTCCCCACTTGTGCACATTCTCTCTCTCTCTCAAATAAATAAATAAATAAAATCTTAAACAAAAAAGAGGGTTTTTTCCTTCTATTATCAACTTGTTATAAAGAATTTTTGATTTGGGGAGGCTGGGTGGCTCAGTCAGTTAAGCATCTGCCTTCAGCTCAGGCCATGATTCTGGGATCCTGGGATTGAGCCCTACATCAGGCTCCCTGCTCAGCAAGGAGTCTGTTTGTCCCTCTCCCTCTGCCCCTCCCCACTGCTCATGCTCTCTTTCTCTCTCCCCTTCTCAAATAAATAAATCTTAAAAAAAAAAAAAAAAGAAGTTTTGACTTAATGGTGTGCTGGGTAGTTCAGTTGATTAAGTGACCAACTCTTGATTTGGACCCAGGTCATGACCTCAGGATCCTGGGATTGAGCCCTGCATCAGGGCTCTCAGCAAGGAGTCTACTTGAGGGTTCTCTCTCCCTCTGCCCCTCCCACAGCTCACATGTTCTCTTACTCTCTCTCAAAAATAAATAAATAAATCTTTAAAAAGATTTTAAAAGATTACATTAATATCTCACTTTGCATGGGACGCCTGGGTGGCTCAGTTGGTTAAGCAGCTGCCTTCGGCTCCATGATCCCAGCATCCTGGGATCGAGTCCCACATCGGGCTCCTTGCTTGGCGGGGAGCCTGCTTCTCCCTCTGCCTCTGTCTGCCTGTGCTCTCTCTCTCTCTCTCTGACAAATAAATAAATAAATAAATAAAAATATCTCACTTTGCATATAAAAAGCTCATTCCACCAGCTTAGTTTACAACCTCAAATCTAATTCCCAGTACACATTGCAATAAATGTATTCTGTAAAACCAAGGATTACCAAAAAGTAACTCAGCATGTTTGACAAGAACCAGAATGAATTTTAACCCCCTCCAATAATAAAACAACCAAAATTTAAAACGTGATGGATGGGTTTTAAAGTTCAAAACTGATGAACTAGAATGTATAGTTATATTTTAAAATATATAGAATATATAAAATACATAATAAATATATATTTAGTAATATTATAAAATATATAGATACATTCTATATATAGATATATGAATATATAGAACAATACTAGAAACTATCTAGAACAGCAGAGAAAGAGAAAAAAAGTAAATGTGGAAGACAAGTTAAGAGACATGGGAGATAGAAAAAGAAGGTCTAACGTGCATGTAATTGGAGAACCACAGAGAGGAGATAGCAGAGGTAACATCTGGAGAGAGTGGCTGAGAATTTTCCACAATTCATAAAAGATAACAATCCACAAATTCAAGAAGTTTAATTATTTCCAACCAGAATTAATAATATTATCATAGAGTAGAAAAAAGGAATTAAAATTCCAGACCAAAGGGAAAAAAAGTCAAGTGAAGTTCTTGGAATTAGTGTTCTGAGGTCCTTATACTGTACAGATCAACATTATATTTGAAACAATGCATGTTATAATTTTAAAGGTAACTATTAACATAACAGAAAATAGTATGTAACTTAAAATCACTATAGTAGAGCAGGAAAAGGAGAAAAACATTAAAAAGGGAGGAAAAATAGAAAGCATAAAATAGTAAGATCCTTCCATTCTTTCCTGAAACCATGCTATCTTTCCCATGACTACACAGAAAGTGCTCATTAGATTACTAATGACCAAGAGCCAATTGTTGTTATTTTTCAGTATTTAATTTACTCGCTCCATCAGAAATAAGTGTCATATATATATTTCCTTCTTAATAAACTAGATTCACTAGGGCTCCAAGTTTTCTCTATACCTTACTGGTCTCTCCTCTTTTGTCTCATTTACTGTTTACTTCTTGTGTCCCAGAATTCTTAAAATTGTAGTCTCAAGGTTCATTGTTGGTTCCCTTCTCTATCTACCCTCAATTTGTGGATAATATTATCTAATCTCATGGTTTTAGTAACACACCTGCATTGTATAATACAGCAGCCACCAGTCACCCATACCTATATATATATTAATTAAAATTAAATTTTAAAACAAATTCAACACCTGGGTCACACTAACTACATTTGAAGTGCTCAGTAGCCATATGCACCTAGTGGTTACCATATTGCACAGTGTAAAAATTAAACATTTCCATCATAACAGAAAGTTCTGTTGATCTAGACAATGACAACTTCCACAGTAACATTTCTAGCCAACATTTCTCTCCTGGATTTAACATTTGCATATCCAACTGCCTACTTAACATCTTTTTTTTTTTTTTTTAAGATTTTGTTTATTTATTTAGAAACAGCGTGCAAACAGGGGGAGGAGGAGAGGGAGAGAGAGAGAATCCTAGGCAAAGTCCCTGCTGAGCTTAGAGCCCAATGTGGAGCTCGATCTCATGACCCTGAGATCATGACCTGAGGCAAAATCAAGAGTTGGATGCTCAACCGACTAAGCTACCCAGGTGCTCCCATCTTTTTTTTATTAATACAACTGACATATAACATTGCATTAGTTTTAGATGAACAATATAATTATTTGATACATATATATATTCTTCTTAACATTTTTATTTGGATATAACAGGCAACCAACATATCAAAACTGAACTTTTAATTTTTTCTCCAAAAAAGTATCTTACTGATTGTTTTCCTGATTTCAGTTGCTGGTATCACCATCCTTCTAGTTACTCAGGCCAAAATCCTCAGAAGTATTCATGACTTCTTTTTCTCATTCTACATTCTACACTCAATCCATTAGGAAAATAGTCTTGGCTTTCTCTTCAAGTATATCCTGGGTCTGGAAATCATCATTTGTTATCAAGAGTTCTACAACAGTTTTCTGATGGAGTTCCCTGCTTCTACCCTTTTGCCCTTACTGTCTACTCTGTACACAGCAGGTAGAGTTGTAGAGAGGTATAGAGAAGGATTTGATCTCACCCAGTTGGTTTTTATCACCGGGGAAAGTGCTATTAGACCCAGTGGGTAGAGACTAGGGATGTTGCTAAATATCCTACAATGAACAAAACAGCTTCCTACAACAAAGAATTATTCAGTCCAAAATGTCAATAGTTCTGAGGTTGAGAAACCCTGCTCTACACAGGTAAAGTAAGAGGTTGTGAAAGGAACGGACAGGAGAGGATCTTAAATGGTGATGGCAATATTGCATTTTTCAACTTGATTCTGCTTATATGGCCATTTACTTTATTATTATATATTTGTTTTATGCACTTAAAAAAAAAGATTTTATTTATTTATTTGACAGAGAGAGAGAGAGCGCAAGTAGAGTGGCAGACAGAGGGAGAGGGAGAAGCAGGCTCTCTGCTGAGCAGGGAGACCGATGCAGGACTTGATCCCAGGATGATCCGAGTGGGAGGCAGCCGCTTAACCGACTGACCCATCCAGGTGCCCCTTTATGCACTTTTCTAAATGGATGTTGTATTTCAGAAATAAGCAGACACACACAAAAAAAGCAAACTCCATAAAGTGAAATAAATAGGTTTTAACATTTAAGGCAAGTGCTTTACTTTTATTCTTCAACTCTAAGTTACGATGACTATCCTCATTTTATAAATAAGGATACAAGGCACAGAGAAGTTAACTGATTACAAAGTTAGTAAGTGGGAGAGTTAGAATTCAAACCCAGGCAGTCTAAGCTCAGAGCCTGTATTCTTTGCCATTATGCTGTGCTTCTTTCCTGTTCTTTGCCCTTTGTCTCTGTTATTTTTCACCTTCTGTTTCTTATTGCCAAACTACTTAAAACAAGTATGGTTTTATTGGTGCTGTATTTGTTTAACGGAGTCTTAAGTCTGCCTTTGGTATTTTTCTAAAAATAGCATTTAGAACACAGTAGAAAGAAAACACTTTGAGTCAGCAATGCTTACCTGCCACTCACTACTTATGTAATTGAAGATTAACCACTTAACCTTCATGAATCTATTTTCCTAACTGTGAAACTGAAACAATAGCATCCACCCCACTGGTGTGGTTGAAAATTAAATGAAATGATGCATGTTATACTTAGTACTTTGTAACAAGAAAATAAATGTTCAAACCCACTATTATTCCTCTCAGAAAACAAATGAGAAGACTTCTTGTTGGTTGGTTGGTTTGTTTGTTTTTTTAAACATATGCAGCCTCTTGAGATTAACCTCTTCAAGTGAAAAATTCTGCAGTAATGAGGTAAGAGGTAGGCAAAAGTCAAAAGTCAAAAAAGTCACTATTAAGTGACATAGATGTTGGTAACATATTCTATTCCCAGAATATGTGCGTTTTCTTTCCTCTGTCATTCCTTTCCATTTCCCTCTTCTGTTTTCCCGCCCAGCATTTAAGCCAAAGGTCTCATTAACTTACTAGTCTCACTAGAAACAAATAATGTTAAAGAAGTACCTTATGTAATAGTGATTTTTCAAAAAAAGTGAAGTCAAAATCCTACCATCTCCAGTCCTGATGGGCTTTATTTCAGTGTCGTTTTATAGAGCACACAAGCAAAAATGATTATGTATTTTAAGATGAGACAACTAAAATACTGAGTAATGGCAAACCCTGAACAATATATTCATTCAACAACTTCTCACCAAGCCTCTACAATGTACTGAAGTACTGAGAAAAAAATATTTTTTTAACTTGTGGTTCCCAACCTTAATAAACTTTAAAAATATTATTATTTAAGAAGGCTAGAAGTCAGGTAACTTGTTCTAAATCACTTAAATAATAAAACCTAGTAGGATGTTAATTACCCATTTTGATTTTCAGTTCATGATTTTACTTTTAATTAAAGCCTACACCATTGCTGGTCCTAGCCCCTAAATTAACTTTCTAATAGAGCAGTGCAAAATTTATTTTTTTACGGTAAAAAGTTTACTCAACTGTTTAAAACAGAGATTCACAAAATGCATTGTACATATTTAGATGTGAAGCATCAGAAATGATCCTGAATATAAAGGGTACATTATTCAAAGGTAATTGTTATTAATCTTCCATTAAGATGGAAGAAACTGAGGCAAGGTTAAGTAATTTCACAAAAATAGAGTTAGCTGAGAAGCAGAAACACAAACTTGATCTTTCAGTTCCTTCCTCCTTCTACATAATAAAACTAATTAATAATTCAGTTGACTTATTTGGTCTTAAACTTTAAAACTGAAAAGCAGTATTTTTCAAGATTACTTTGAACCACTAATTACAAAACTAGTATTGATAGTCCTATTAAACTTCCTTAATTTAAAACTGTCAATGACTACTTAACCGGAAAAAATTGCTTCCTGGGTATAAAGAGTGAAAATATTCTAAATAAAATACCAACAAAAAATACATTTTAAATTAAGGTGGACATAGCACAGGAATTAAAAACTTAGAAAATAAAGATACTGCAGAGAAGTTATTCTGTGTATTGGTTTGATATGATTTAAAATCTACTTGTTTACAACCTAAGTGAATCATTTTAATCTGTTTATGACAAAGCAAAAAAAAAGTTGTTTTAGGAGAAAAGATGTTTAAAGAAAAGTTGTTTTGATATAAGAACAAAGTAAGCTGTGCTAGGATGTTATTTCATCTGTTTTCATGGATAAGAACTCAGGAGCTTATTTGCTTATCAATAAAAACATAGGAAGAAGCAACTATGGCAAAGGGATATCTGTACTATAAATAGTGAGTTTGGGAGGACTATCAGAGTGTTGGGTATGGGCAAGGTGACTCTAGTGATCTAAAATAGCTCTCTAAAGACCTGGGGGCAATTAGATCCTGCTGAAGCAAAGGATACTTTTATCTGCAGTGGTAAAAGCCATGCAGCAGCCCAGAAGATCATCTTGCCCATCAACAGGGACAATGACCACCCCTAGCAAATGCTCTAACAACAGGAGACTTCTACTTTCTGCAGGAAGCTGGACATTCGCTCTGGTTGGCTCAGCTGTCTTTCCCAAGTATCAACTCCAAAAAGGTACACCTTAAATAAATTTGGAATTATTCCTTTCATCTCCTCTTGTCTTGAATGAGAGTATAATTAATTTATCACCAATTTGGAGTATTTCTTTATTGGCTTATCAAGAGGCATCATTCTGGGACGCCTGGGTGGCTCAGTTGGTTAAGCAGCTGCCTTCGGCTCAGGTCATGATCCCAGCGTCCTGGGATCGAGTCCCACATCAGGCTCCTTGCTCATCAGGGAGCCTGCTTCTCCCTCTGCCTCTGCCTGCCATTCTGTCTGCCTGTGCTCTCTCTCTCTCTCTGGCAAATAAATAAATAAAATCTTAAAAAAAAAAAAAAATTTAAAAAAAAAAAAAAAAAAAAAAGAGGCATCATTCTGTATACTACTGGCTTGTGAAATTCCCACAATGAACCTCTGTTAAATAAACCATTGGCAAATACAATCTCAGTCTCAGCATTAACTTGCCTTCTGAAAAAAACCAAGTTACTAGCTTTACAGAATTTTTAAAACATTCTCTCAGTTTTAAAAATTAAATATTTTAGGAATTGAAAAGATGACTGTCAGCCAGTATCCTTTCATCAAAAAGAATAACACAAGAACTGCGGGGCTATTCATTCAATAAAATCTAATGCACATAAAAACTTTTCTAAAAGCCCATAAATTCATTTGTACAAACATTTAGAAGCATGCCAGGTACTGTTAAATTCTGTATAGAAGTTTGCTATCATTTCTGTACTTAATAAAACTAAATTTAATGAAGTCATAATAGAATTGCTAAGAAATACTAGAGAAAAATTTAAATTTTGACTGGGAGATAAAACCTTATTGCTCCTCAATCTCTAAAAACTGATAAAATCATCTTCAGAAAGTATTGCCAGGGTATTCCTTCATTTGAATTATATACAATGCTTAATTTGGGGCATGGCCTATACTGGTTCATCAAGTAGAGTGTGGTAGTTGAAAGCTCATGTGTCAGACTGTCTGGGTTTGAATGCTGGCTCTGCTATTTTCTATGTGACTTTGTTCAACTGATTTAAACTCCCTAAGACTCACTGGTTCAGGGCATAATAAAAGTACTAGTCTTATACAGTTTGAGATTTGAGATAATGTACATAATGTGCCTTCACTCACAGTGAGTGTTCAACAAACACAGCTATCATTTTATTATGAGTTTGGCTCTTTAAAGTAGTTAGCAAAATTATGTGTTGGCTTAACTTAGTGGTATGAATAAAATCAGCTGATGTATCTATACGCCTTTAGTATAAAGTGAGTAAACTCGGTGAGGTAAGAAAGATAAAGAAGTTGAGCTTCAAAGTATTACTGAACTGTCACAAAAAGAAAAGACCTAAAGGGACGAAGTCATTTCTGAAGAAGAAAACTGGATGTCACTTTGGAGAAAAACTCAGGGAAAAAGAAAAATCAATAAATAAGTAGTGGGAGTTGGGACTAACATTTATTTACTGAACACCTATTCCTGGCCTAAGTTTTTACATGTTATTTAATTGCAACTAATCTTAGAATTTGGAAAAAAGGTATTACCTTCAAATTATAAAAAAAGAAACTGAAACTCATAAGTAACTTGTCCTATATCATTTGGCTAATAAAGCCACAGCTGGGATGGAAACCAGGTTACTTAGGTCCCAAATGTTACTTCCAGTTTACTGTGATGTCTGCCCAGACTTCCGTTTTTAACCAATACACTCTGCAATACTGGTTCCTATACTAAACCGAGAATGCGACTGAGTTTAGGAAGAGAGGATACTTTTAACTTCTGGAAATCAATACTTTTGCTAAAATTAAATATTAGAAAACCCAGAATAAGAAAAATCTGGAAAGGTCCTGAGATTTCAGTCAGTCTTACCAAAAAATGATAATCAAAGTTAGGGAAAATGTGAGGGGTGTTCAGTATTTGACATAAAGTTTCCAGTTTAATCACATATGTGTGTTTGTTCTGAGCAAATCTAAAATGTTGTGGTGTTGTCAGATTAGCTCTTTATTCCAAACAAGCAAGAACAATGATATTATCTCAGTGATCTAAATAAGCCTTAAATGAGTCCAAACCCTACAATGCCTTTCCAGGATTTAATAATATTCAAGTAAATACAAAGAATTGTAAGAAAATTGGTAATTTTCAGTTGCCTCAATTAGTCAAATAGCTTGACTTCAAATACCCCAAAAATGCTATTTCAAAGGAAATGTAACGCCTTTTGGAAGTCTTGATGAGTACAACTTCAAGATATTCTCAAGTTTGATGAATTTAAGAGGCAAATTAGAGGTCCAGAGCTAATGCTACATAGATAATAACACAAAATAGCACCATCAATAATTAACTATAATGTTAAATACTCCTGTACCATTAATTTGCCACAGACAACACTGATAAAGGGATCTAAACATACAAGATGACATAAACAGATAAATTCACTTTTAATGGCTCAAACCTGAGGTTTTTAAAAAATTTTTTGTATTTTAAAGATTTTATTTATTTGAGAGAGAGAGAGAGAATGAGAGAGGGAACACAAGCATGGGGAGTGGAAGAGGGAGAAGCAGGCTTCCCCTTGAGCAGGGATCCTAATGTAAGACTCAATCCCAGAACCCTGGGATCATGACCTGAGACAAAGGCAGCTGCTTAATGACTAAGCCACCCAGGCACCCCAGCCCTCTGAGTTTTAAAACAAAGTCTTAGAGCAAGACTATTAATGTCAAAGCTAAGTCATTTAATAATATATCCCACTTACTTTAAAATTGGTTCAGTATGGAGTCTCAAAAGGAAAATAACAGTTTACTGAACTGCTTGCTGATATCTGCACTGAAAAATACTTTTCTACATAAAAAGGACATAGCCACCAAAGAAAGTTCATTTGACATAAATTCTTAAAAGATATTGACTGTAAGTTTTACTATTAGGCAAAGAAGACATCCAGATGGCCAACAGACACATGAAAAAGTGCTCCACATCAGTTGTCATCAGGGAAATAAAAATCAAAACCACAAAGAGATGCCACCTCACACCAGTCAGAATGGCTAAAATTAACAAGTCAGGAAACAACAGATGTTAGTGAGGATGCGGAGAAAGGGGAACCTTCCTACACTATTGCTGGGAATGCAAGCTGGTGCAGCCACTCTGGAAAACAGCATGGAGGTTCCTCAAAAAGTTGAAAATAGAGCTACCCTATGACTCAGAAATCGCACTACTGGATATTTATCCTAAAGATACAAATGTAGTGATCCGCAGGGGCATATGCACCTGAATGTTTATATCAGCAATCTCCACAATAGCCAAACTATGGAAAGAACCTAGATGTCCATCAACAGATGAATGGATAAAGAAGATATGGTATATATATACAATGGAATACTAGGTAGCCATTAAAAGAAATGAAATCTTGCCATTTGCAATGACGTGGATGGAACTAGAGGGTATTATGCTGAGTGAAATAAGTCAATCAGAGAAAGACAATTATCATATGATTTCTCTGATATGAGGAATTTGAGAGGCAGGACAAGGGGTTGTTGGGGGTAGAGAAGGAAAAAATGAAACAAGATGGGATCGGGATGGAGACAAACCATTAAGAGACTCTTAATCTCATGAAACAAACTGAGGGTTGCTAGAGGGTGGAGGGTTAGGGATAGGGTAGCTGGGTTATGGACGTTGGGGAAGGTATGTGCTATGGTGATTGCTATGAAATGTGTAAGCCTGATGATTCACAGACCTGTACCCTTGGGGCAAATAATACATTATATGTTAATAAAAATAATTTTTAAAAAAGGTATTGATTGTAAATATCAGTATATTTCAAAGGATGTCAGCTCTTTTCCACACTAGCCTCAGAAGTGTCCTTTCACAATTCTTTGCAAAAGCCAATCTACAGTGTCTAGCTAAGATGCTAGCTAGCATCCATCTGCAATAGGACCCATCAATTTTAGCCCAAATAAATGTAGAGTTGACCCCTGAATAAAGCAGAGGTTAGGGGCGCCAACCTCAACCTCCCCAACCCCACAGCTGAAAACGTACATATAACTTTCGACTCTCCCATAACTTTAATAATAGCCTACTTTTGACTGAAAGCCTTACTGATAGCATATGTAGTTGATTAACACATATTTTGTATGTTGTACGCATTATACACAGTATTCTTACACTAAAAGCTAGAGAAAGCAAAATGTTATTAAGAAAATCATAAGGAAAATACATTTACAGTACTATACTGTAAAAAATTCACATATAACTGGACCTCTGAAGCTCAAACTTGTGTTAAGGGTCAGTTGTATTACGGACCCAGCATACAAGTATTTATATGTTCTTTCTCAAAGACTGAAAATTAGTATTACCTCATACCTCTGCATATGGTAGAAGTTCAAATACTATATTTACATTCAGCTTAGCAGAGCAGGAGTTCACAAATTTTTTTCTGTAAAGGGCCAAATAATAAATATTTTCGACTTTGTGAGCCTTATCATCTCTGCAGCTACTCAACTCTGTATTTTATAATTTTTGTTAAAGATTTTATTTATTTATTTGACAGAGATCACAATTAGGCAGAGAGGCAGGCAGAGAGAGAGGAAGAAGCAAGCTCCCTGACAAGCAGAGAGCCTGATGTGGGGCTCGATCCCAGGACCCCAGGATCATGACCTGAGCCGAAGGCAGAGGCTTTAACCCATTGAGCCACCCAGGCACCCCTCAACTCTGTATTTTAGCACAGAAGACAATATATAAATGAGTGAGCATGGCAATGTTCCAATAAAACTTTTTAAAACTTTTTTCAATTTTTTAAAATACTTTTATTTATTTATTTGACAGAGAGAACACAAGCAGGGGTTAGAACAAAGTGAAAGGGAGAAGCAGGCTCCCTGCTGAGCAGGAAGGCTGAGGTGGGGCTCCCTGGGATCACAACCTCAGCAGAAGGCAGACACTTAGCTGACTGCCCCCCAATAAAACTTTATAAAAAATAAATGCATCTGGGGGCAGTGGTCATAGCAAATCTGGTCATAGTTTGGCCACTTCTGTACTATGCCAATATAAAAGCCAATGGAACCACAGCATATAAAAGGCAGCTTGGTGAAAGAAGTTATGCTATGTATACATGTTTTCATCTATAGAAGTCTGCAACTACTATAATGTCTGGTAATGAATTTATCTCAAACTCTTCCTTCTGAATCATTTAATGGTCAGCCAATAAGAGTTGTGAAGCTCAAATTCTGAGGAGACTGATAGAACATGCTTCCAAACTGATCAATAAATGCTTCAAAAGCTGTTAAATTTCACCGTACTGGAGGGCAATGTAGTCTAATAAAGAAATTACCAGCCAAAACAATGCAATGGGAACACTAAATGCTCTCCAGTTATGTTTATGCAGTAAAAAAGAATGCTGATGAAGGACTGAAATTTAAGTGTATTATAAAATGCAGGCCCAGTAGAAGTTTTTAATCTCCTAATTATTTTTTTAACTTTTATGCTCATATCTCCTTCTTAAAAAATACTATAAATTATTTTATTTTATAATTCAGGTGGGTATTCCCAACCTCCTATGCTGTTTACTCTTTACTGTAAATATGTAGGGTACTGTAAAATCACAATTAGCATGCTATTTTTATGACTCAGATATACAGCATTTAGGGTTGGGAGAAGCAATCTAAGGCTAAGTGTTCCCAGAGGGTAGGTGGGAAAGGAAAGGTCCCATGTTAATTTGCTACCAACCTTTTATATTACTATGAAGTTTGTAGAGATTTTTCTTTAAGTTAAGGCCGGGGTTTCTTTGACCTATTGAGAAATTTAAAAATTTGCCCTTCAGCGGCTGCCTATTATTTTGTATAGGTAAGCATTTAAAAAAAAAAAAAGAGTAACAGGTTAGAGTTTGCTGCTGTACTGATCTCAGCAATAGATTACGGCAGCGCTTCAGAGTCATGAAAATTAGGTTTTAGTCAAGTTGGCCATTAACTGGCTGGCTGGTCATGCGCGAGGTAGTTTCTCCAACTTGGTGGACCTTAGTTTCCTCATCAGTAAAGTGAAGATAATGTGTTTTACTAGCTATTCTCAAAGGCCTCTTCCAGCTCTAGTATTCTAAGACAGCTAAGATATAAAGTCACCTACTATCAAGATACCTGCTCTCACATTTGAGCCGGGGAAAAGAGAGGCGAGGACTTAATTCTTTCGGCCCCCCACCCATCTGTGGTCCTAGCCCCAGACACTAAAGTGTTCTCTCCCAGGATCTCCTTTCTCCAGCTCTTCCCTACTCAGGACAGAGAAGGCTCTCCCGTTCTCGCAATAATTCCAGTTCTCCTCCTTCTCACCCGGGTGTTTACCCATCATCACCCTCAGGCTCAAACACGCACCGACTCCCCATAGCCCCTTGAACTCTCTCTGCTCCCGCGGGAGTCACCAGAGCCGAGAGGAGCGCGCGTCGCCCCTCTGGAGTAGTCTCCTCAGTCCCCGACTTTGTCCTCACGGATCCCCTAATAAGCAACTGTTCCGACGCGTTTCACTAAAGAACTTCCCCGGCGACAGCCGGCTCCACAGCAAGCTCAGCGGTTCCCGCCGCTTCCCCTCTATCCCGTCCGCCCGTGCCGAGGGGTCATTTCGTAAGACCAGGAAACATGCCCTACCTGCTTCCGCCAAGCCCTCAGTTTCCGAGAAGTCGGAGACCCTTTCCCAAATCCTCTCAACTTGCTGTAGCAGGGTTTCTCCTCTCCTGAACAGGAAGAGGCAATGGCTTAAGCCGCGGGGGCCGGCGGGGGTTGGAGTTCTGAGCGCATTAAGTCCGCGGTCGCTGTCAAACCTCCCGCCCCTGGGGACTACAACTCCCAGAGGTCTCTGCGAGAGCCACCACGCCTCTCGCCGCAGAGCCGCGTTCTTCAGCTTTGGAAAGGTGGGGCGGTTCAGGTTCGCAAATCTCATCTCTGCTCAGTGATGTTTGGCGTTGTGTGAGATGCTTGCCTGACGACCAAAGTCGCCTAGAAGAAGAAATGCCATCTCTTGCAGTCCTTACACCTCCAGAGGTTACCTAGGAAGGGGTTGACGTGACATCTCCATCTAGAGCTGACCTCCCATTATCAGTCTCAGGCTCTTCTGGCTTGTGTTCTGTACTGTCGTCACGTGCCTGAATCCCACGACAGCGAGAGAAACTGGTTTGAAAAATGTTGAGTTGGCATTCTCACTCTTTTGGCTGGACACTTAATTTGTTGTTGTTGTTCTGTTTTTCTTTTTTTATTATTATTCTTTTAGTGCGTTGACAAATTCGTCCCTAGGCGAAAAGAGGGGCTTTGGGAGTATTTTAACCCATTCTTCACATCCCTAGTACTTTCAACCAAAGCCCCCGGGATTAACCTGTAATCTAAGTAAAATTAGTGTGCTTGTTGTAAAGTCAGCTCAATCAAAGTCCCTTGGGAAGCATATAGCAACACCTAAGGGCTTCTTATATAGGAAGCCAGTAGGTTGTTTTTTGTTTTTTTTTTTTTTTCCTTAAGAAAAACAACCAGAAGAAAACAAGAAATGCAATGGGCTAAGGAAACCAAATTAACGATTCCAAATTTAACAGCTAATATTGAGTGCCAAGCACTTTACATACAATACTTTAAGTCTCTACCATGATTGTAGAAGTGTGTATTATTCCCATTTTTCAAATAAGGAAATAGTCCTATAGAATTTAAGTAACTTCCCCAAGGCCAAACAAGAAGTAAGTTGCAGAAGAGTCAGACTTCCAACTGAGGTCTTATTTCAAAGCCGGAGTTCTCAAACACCATCAAACACTCCCTGTATTACTGAAGACTTGACAACAGACAGATGATACAATGAATATTGCCTTTATGACAGGTAAAATTTATTTTGCTAATGGTGTCCTTATTCCAAACTTTTTGCAGTTACTCTTTTACCTACCTTTAAATAAACCTTCTTGGGGCACTGACTGGCTCAGTGGGTTAAAGCCTCTGCTTTTGGCTCAGGTCATGATCCCAGGGTTCTGGAATCGAGCCCCACATTGGGCTCTCTGCTCAGTAGGGAGCCTGCTTCCCCCCCCAACCCTACCTGCCTCTCTGTCTACTTGTGATCTCTGTCAAATAAATAAATAAAATCTTTAAAAAAAATAAATAAGCGAACATTCTTTTGATGACTTCAGTGATAGAAAAATTTTCTTCTTTCTCTGCATTCCAGGTTGAGAAAATAATTTTAGGCAAGACCGAAAAGCACAGAATTGAATGGTATGGAGTGACATCAGTGAAAATGGTAAAGGAGGGAACTTCAAAACATTGCCTCCATAAAAGCAATGAATAAATTGGCAAAACTGCTGGAATCAACTTTTTTTTTTTTAATTCTGGCATGCAATAATAAGATGTAAAACAACCAGGGAACATTTAAGAAAAGAATGCTGAATTTTGACAGGAGAGCCCCCGTGATCATCTCCTACTCTCCAGGTTGGTAGCAGCCTTAAAGATAGTAGCTTATGTTCCTGATGTAGGTTGCTGGTATCGGAGAGAGCAATATGGACCTTATTCTCAAGAAATTTTAATTAAGCATTTTCACCTATCTGTTGGTTTCCTGAAGGTTTGGCTCCAGCGCTTGCCTTTATTTTGCCTGCCTTAGAATGTCCCCAGGGCTGAGGCAGCTTTCTAGGACTTAATGTGTTTGTAAAAAGCATTTAAAATGAACGTATTAGTCACTAAGTTTACTAAGTAGTTAGGTCCAAACAAATTAATATGCATTTATGACCTAACAACTTAGTAGGCACTTAAAAATATGTTGAATTGAAATTTTTAAAAATATTTTATTTATTTATTTGACAGAGAAATCACAAGTAGGCAGAGAGGCAGGCAGAGAGAGAGGAAGAGAAGCAGGCTCCCTGCCGAGCAGAGAGCCTGATGGCTTGATCCCATGACCCTGGGATCATGACCTGAGCTGAAGGCAGAGGCTTTAACCCACTGAGCCACCCAGGCGCCCCTGTTGAATTGAAATTGAATGAAAAATATTTTACTTCATTCTTAAGTAGCCCAGTTGTTTACTAATGGGAAGTGTACATCTATTGGGCACTTCTTAACTTCTCAAACCTTGAAGTCAGGTGGGATACCACTGCCCTTGTTTTGTGCTTCACACTGGATTTTGCACACTTTCTTGAGACCATAGCAACCACTGAAAACTCAACTTGGTGGATATGATGTTATCCAAAAGATTAACTTGATCTAATGTTGAAATTGTTAATTATCTCAATGTGGTAGTTCACATGGTATCTGACAGATGTTGCTGTGTTTTCCTCAAAAATTTAAAATACCCTGGGGCACCTGGGTGGTTTAGTAGTCTCTGAAGATCCAACTCTTGGTTTCTGCTCAGGTCCTGATCTCATAGCTCATGAGATCAAGCCCCACACCTGGGCTCCATGCTTAGCAGGAGTCAGCTTGGATATTCTCTCTGCCCCTTCTCCCGCTCATGTGCACTCTCTCTGTCTAAAATAAAGAAATAAATCTTAAAAAAAATACTGTACTCTGGGGGTCCCTGGGAGTTCCCTGTGGTACTCTCACAGTTTGGGGACTGCAGGTCACTACTCATGATTTCTACAACAAGGATTGTTAAACTATCTATAAAGGTCCCAATAGTAAGTATTCTGGGCTTTGTGGCCATATGGTCTCTGTCATCAATTACCTGATTATGTCTTTATGGCATAAAAGGAGTCAACATAAACAATATGTGAACAAGTGGAGTGGCTGTATTCTAATTTATTTATAGAAACATGTACTGGGCTGGATTTATCCCTAGGACATAGTTTTCTGACCCTCAGCTTAGAAGATGCAAAGTGGAGATTTTTGTGTATTAGTTGCAGTTTTCCTAAGGAGAAGAGTATTTTCTCAATGATTTGGTTACCCCAAGTTGAAATGTGTTTGAGAAATGTAGTAGAAACACTTGCATCTGGGCACCTGGGTGGCTCAGTCGGTCAAGCATCTGCCTTTGGCTCAGGTTGTGATCTCGGGGTCCTGGGTTGGGCTCCCTGTTCATTGGGGAGCCTGCTTTTCCCTACCCACTCATGCTCTTTCTCACTATCTCTCTCCCTGTCAAATAAATTATTGCTTTAAAATAAAATAGAACAGAATAATTTCAAGTTTACAAAAAAAGTTGCAAAGGTAGTGCAAAGAAATCCAATATATCCATTACTCAGTTATCAATTGTTACCATTTTGTCATATTCATCTTCCTCCCTCCTTCTGTTTCCTCACTTTCTCTCTCTCTCTCTCTCTCTGCATACATATTTTCCCCTAAACCATTTGAGATTAAATTGCACACCATATGCCTCTGCTTCTAAATTCTTTAGTGTATATTTCCCAAGAAAAGGGTTTTCACAGTATAATGGTCAAGACTAGACCTTTTAAAAATTGGTACAATGCTCTTATTTAATTTATAAGCCTATGGCAAATTTCACCAATTGTTTTAATAATGTCCTTTATGAGATGTTTTGTTCTGGGTCTTTTTTTCCTCATCCAAAACCCAACACAGGATTGGTCATGTATTACATTTAGTCTTCAAGTCTCCTTAGGCTCCTTTATTCTGGAATGGCTCCTGAAGACTTTCTTTTTCATGACATAGACATTTTTTTGTTTGGTTTTTAAAGATTTTATTTATTTAACTGAGAGACAGAGTGAGAGAGAGAAAGCATGAGATGGTGGAGGGTCAGAGGGAGAAGCAGACTCCCTGCTGAGCGGGAGCCCAGTGCAGAACTCCATCCTGGTACTTGATCCTGGGACTCTGGAATCATGACCTGACCGAAGATAGACACTTAACCAACTTAGCCACCCAGACGCCCATAACATTGATGTTTTTGAAGCATATAGGCCATTTAGTAAAATGTCCCACAATTTGAATTTACCTAATATTACCTTGTGATTAGATTCATTATGCATTTTTGGTAGGATTAATACGTAAGTCTTTCTCATGCATTTTATCATGAGGCACATGAAACTAAGATTCTAATATTAATTGCAAAATGGGAAGAGTGTTTCCCACACCATCAAATAATTCTTGACACCAACTGGTGTTCTACAATTTAACTCAATTCTAATACTATCTGCCTGGAGATAGTTCCAGATCCATAGGTTAAAGGCTCAGTCCTACATGAATTCCACCCCCAACCCACCCACTCAGACACCCCTTGAAAGTCCAGATTGTCCTTGCGCTTCTGACCAACTAGCTGTATACATCTGAGATTTTCATGAACCTCTCCTTGGGTTTGACTAATTAGCTAGAGTGGTTCCCAGTATTTGGAGAAACATTTTACTTAGTAAATTAATAGTTTACTATGAAAAGCTATAACTAAGGAATAGCCAGATGGAAAAAATGCAGAGGGCAAGGTATGGAGAAAGGTTTGGAGTTTCCATGTCCTCTCCGAGTTCACCATTCTCCTCAAATTGTGAGGAGAAGTTCTATTCCAGGTTGTTCTCACCAACCTGGAAGTACTCTGAACTCCATCCTTTTGGGTTTTTAAGGAGGTTTCTTATTACACAGATACTATTGATTAAATCATTGGCACCTGGTGATTGAACTCAACCTCTAGCCCCTCTCCTCTTGCCAGAGATGGAGAGTGGGGTAACTGAAAGTTCCAACCCTCTGAATACCTAGTTGGCTCCACTGGCAAGCAGCTCCATCCTTAAATATGGTACAAAAGTCACTTCATTAACACAGCAAAAGAAAAAAAAATCACAGAGCCAGTAGAGATTCGAGGAGAGGGAACTATATGAAGACATGAAAACTAGAGACATAGTTCACTGAAGAACTTGGAAACTAGCTGTCAATGATGACCAATATGTACCTGTGGTACAATGATTTATATTGAGAAATAGATATTTGGTCTTTGACCCCTTTCTGGCACAGAACTAAAACTCAGAATCTCCTAAGTGATGGGAATGATAAAGATATATAGGAAAGATAAAGATAATGATAAAGACTTCATGTTTGTGTAGTGACTTTTGTACCACTGCAAAATACTCTGAAGGGGGGCAGAATACGTCATGCTAAAATATGCCACTTTGGCATATTAATTATTTTGAATTCAAGGTACTTGAGAAACAGCTGATGCAGGAAGGACTCTCTGAGCCTCCTTTGTGTCCCCAAAAGCATGTGACAAGTTACCCCTGTCCTCATACCAGGAGGGTAGAAGGCATCCTTATCACCAGAGATAGGGAATTTAGTGTCAAGAAAGCTGTGTAAACAGAACTTATTATTTCTTCATCAACTTAATGCCTTAAGTCCAAATCGTTTTGTCAACTCTTCACAGATTATCACTTGTCTAAAAGGTATAAAAGCCTTCTGCTTTGGTCATTTCTTTGAGTCTCATATTTTTATGGGGCTCCTATACATATGAAATTAACACGGTTTTTCTCCTGTTTATCAGTCTTATGTCAATTTAATCATAAGGCCAGCCGAAGAACCTAGAAGGGAAGAAGGGAAAATTTTTTCACCCTGCAACTAAATGGGTGGATGTTTCACTCTGTTAATGAGGGACTTTTGAGTTTTACAGTCTTTACCTTTTAGCTCTACAATTAATAACTTTGTGTATATACCCTTTAATATTTTCTGACAGTGTGTATTTGAGATAAATTCCAGAAATAGGATTACTGGATCAAAGGGCAAGTGCACATGAAATATTGCTAGATACTGACAAATTCCCTTTGCTCAGGACTAGGCCATAGTACATCACCAATAACAATGTGTAAGGGTGCCTGTTACCTTGCAATCTATTGATAGAGTACATTATCAAACATTTGTCATTTTAATAGGTGAAAAATTGTATTTTAGTGTAGTTTTAATTTGCATTGTTCTTGAAAAAAATCAAGCATCTCTATATATTTAAGCCATTTTGTTGGTTTTATATTTTTTTTAAGATTTTATTTGTTTAAAGCAGGTGGAGCAACAGGCAGAGGAGGAAGGAGAAGTAGACACCCTGGTGAGTCTGGAGCCACATATTGGGCAGATGCTTAACGGACTGAGCTACCCAGGTGCCCCGGCATCTCTTTGTGTTATACCTATTAATCCTTTCTCTGGATTATATTGGAAATAATTCTTCCCAGTTTGTCATGTGTCTTTTGCCTTTGCTATTTATTTTTTTGTCATATGAAGTTTTATTTTTAATATTTATTTAGTCCTACTATATAAAATTATTGCTTCTGGATTTTGAATTATATGTAGAATGTTTTTCCAAGTATAGAGGAATTCACTAATGTTTTCTTCTAGTATCCGCAAGGTTTTATTGCTTTTACATTTGAATTTCTTTTTTTTATTTACATTTGAATTTCTTATCCTGTTATATGGTGTAAAGAGCAGATCTACTTTTATCTGTTTCCATATAGTTGTCCAGTTTTATAGAGAGTATTTTTGTAAAGAAGAAGTAGTCAATAGTGTCGTTGATAAAAAAATCTTTTACATTGAGAATTGAAAACTGTCAGTTGGTTTTAGAAACAAGGAGGTCATTGTTGCTATTGACCTTGTCAATGTTGATGGAACAACGGGATAAAAGCCAGATTGCAGTGGGTTCAGGAATGAAAGATGGGAAAGTGGAAAAAACAAGTATAGGTAACTCCTTGCAAGTTTGTAGATAAATGAAGTCTTTTTACTAACCACCACATAACAATTTTACGGTACTAGAACATAGATTTCATAGTATTTTTCAGTAAAATCCCTTTGTTGGTCAGGGACCAAGTAGGAAAATAAAAACCACTATAGGGAATTTAACCTTTGTGAGATTAGAACATGGTAACTGATATGGACACATGCTGCTCTGCAGGTGCATGGCTTGGTAGGTGGTGTGTAGGCTGAGTTCAGTTCTTGCCTCTTGGCTTGGTGCCTTTTTGCATAACTCTATCTGGTGGCCCTGGTTATCCCCATTTTAGAGACAGACAGAGTGATTAAATAACTTGCCAAGTTCATAGAGTTAATAAATGGACAGCTAGAGATTATCAGTATTGACTTCTCAGTCAAATGCTAGTAATTTCTTTCTCTCTGTTTGAAGGCTCCAACTCTTTAGTCTTAGTAAGCATAGGGAGAAAGAGGTTTGTCCCTGATTGAGGTTCATTGATGGGACCTGCTCACTACTTCTCTTGAGGTGAAAGACTTCCATCTTTTATACCCAGGAAGATTGACAATAATGACTTTCACAAATCACAATGCCTTTGCCATTTGGGACACAAAAAAGTCAGCTTTTTTGTTAGGTAGAGCTAACATCTAGTGGGAATGGAAAGAGCTAGACTTTGGTATACTGTGCTTTCCTTTTTACTGTTTACCGTACTCTGTATGTAATTCACTGATGAAACACTGTTTTACAGCGAAGGGCCAACAAGACCCCTTAGTCTTAGGAGGGATTGTTCAATGTACCCTGACACAGTATTTGACTTGTATCTTTCACTTATTTTTAGCTTGCATTAAATACACTTGTAAAAGTACTTAGGGAGTACTGAATGTATTATGTCCTCTAGGAGATCTGTTTGATTTTAATCAGGATCTTTCAGGAATACTATTTAAACAAGACTGATATCTTTTTTTTTTTTTTTTAGTATTCATCTGAATTTCTTTTTTTAATCTTTTTTTTTAATTTATTTTCAGCGTAACAGAATTCCTTGTTTTTGCACCACACCCAGTGCTCCATGCAATCCATGCCCTCTCTAATACCCACCACCTGGTTCCCCCAACCTCCCACCCCCGACCCCTTCAAAACCCTCAGATTGTTTTTCAGAGTCCATAGTCTCTCATGGTGCACCTCCCCTTCCAATTTCCCCCAGCTCCCTTCTCCTAACTCCCCTTGTCCTCCATGTTATTTGTTATGCTTCACAAATAAGTGAAACCATATGATAATTGACTCTCTCTGCTTGACTTATTTCACTCAGCATAATCTCTTCCAGTCCCGTCCATGTTGCTACAAAAGTTGGGTATTCATCCTTTCTGATGGAGGCATAATACTCCATAGTATATATGGACCACATCTTCCTTATCCATTCGTCCGTTGAAGGGCATCTTGGTTCTTTCCACAGTTGGGCAACCGTGACCATTGCTGCTATAAACATTGGGGTACAGATGGCCCTTCTTTTCACAACATCTGTATCTTTGAGGTAAATACCCAGTAGTGCAATTGCAGGGTCATAGGGAAGCTCTATTTTTAATTTCTTGAGGAATCTCCACACTGTTCTCCAAAGTGGCTGCACCAACTTGCATTCCCACCAACAGTGTAGGAGGGTTCCCCTTTCTCCACATCCTCTCCAACACATGTTGTTTCCTGTCTTGCTAATTTTGGCCATTTTAACTGGTGTAAGGTGATATCTCAGTGTGGTTTTAATTTGAATCTCCCTGATGGCTAGTGATGATGAACATTTTTTCATGTGTCTGATAGCCATTTGTATGTCTTCATTGGAGAAGTGTCTGTTCATATCTTCTGCCCATTTTTTGACATGATTATCTGTTTTGTGTGTGTTGAGTTTGAGGAGTTCTTTATAGATCCTGGATATCAACCTTTTGTCTGTACTGTCATTTGCAAATATCTTCTCCCATTCCGTGGGTTGCCTCTTTGTTTTGTTGACTGTTTCCTTTGCTGTGCAGAAGCTTTTGATCTTGATGAAGTCCCAAAAGTTCATTTTCGCTTTTGTTTCCTTTGCCTTTGGAGACATATCTTGAAAGAAGTTGCTGCGGCTGATATCGAAGAGGTTACTGCCTATGTTCTCCTCTAGGATTCTGAAGGATCCTATCTCACGTTGAAGTCTTTTATCCATTTTGAGTTTATTTTTGTGTACGGTGTAAGAGAATGGTCGAGTTTCATTCTTCTACATATAGCTGTCCAATTTTTCCAGCACCATTTATTGAAGAGACTGTCTTTTTTCCACTGGATATTTTTTCCAGCTTTGTCGAAGATTATTTGACCATAGAGTTGAGGGTCCATATCTGGGCTCTCTACTCTGTTCCACTGGTCTATGTGTCTGTTTTTGTGCCAGTACCATGCTGTCTTGGTGATCACAGCTTTGTAGTAAAGCTTGAAATCAGGCAACGTGATGCCCCAGTTTTGTTTTTCTTTTTCAACATTTCTTAGCAATTTGGGATCTCTTCTGATTCCATACAAATTTTAGGATTATTTGCTCCAGCTCTTTGAAAAATACCGGTGGAATTTTGATCAGAATGGCATTAAAAGTATAGATTGCTCTAGGCAGTATAGATAGACATTTAAACAATGTTTATTCTTCTGATCCAAGAGCATGGAATGGTCTTCCATCTTTTTGTGTCTTCTTCAATTTCTTTCATGAGTGTTCTGTAGTTCCTCAAGTACAGATCCTTTACCTCTTTGGTTAGGTTTATTCCCAGGTATCTTATGGTTCTTGGTGCTATAGTAAATGGAATTGATTCTCTAATTTCCCTTTCCGTATTTTCATTGTTAGTGTATAAGAAAGCAACTGATTTCTGTACATTGACTTTGTATCCTGCCACATTACTGAATTGCTGTATGAGTTCTAGTAGTTTGGGGGTGGAGTCTTTTGGGTTTTCCACATAAAGTATCATGTCATCTGCGAAGAGAGAGAGTTTGAACAAGACTGATATCTTAAACCAGACTCTCAGTGTATTCATTCATAATGGGGAGCTAGTAAGGCTTATATGTCTTATCCACTGCACCTCCTTTCTTAGTATCAAAATATTTGGGGGAAGTTAAATTATTAATTAGGAAGCTGCTAAGTGAGCATAGAATCGGAATATGTGCTGATGAAATATCTTTACCTCATAATAGAGAAAATCTGTCTAGTGACCAGTCCCCATATCCAAAGTCTTTTCCATTTGCAACAATGTTTCCCAAATGTTAGTCGTTTGAATACACCTTCATGATTTTTGTCATTCCTGTATACCATTAATATTTACTTTTTCTTTAATTGAATACACTTTTAAAAATTTGACTATTTATCATCATTCTAAGTAATTATATTTCTGATATCCTAGTCTGATATGATTGTTAGTTTTCTAAAACATTAAAATAAATATTAAGTATGAACACTCAAATAACTATTAAAATGAAAATTATCCAAAAATTGCCTAAAATCAGTGGTATGTGTACCACACTTTGGTAAATATTGCCTTAATCATAACTGGAAAAATAAAGAGTTTCATCTCTCTGAACTCTGCTTGGTATGCTGAAAACTCCTCTGGTGGCTTTCTTCTTTAGATGTGTTACTAGCACCATAGTATCTTGGACATTCTATAAATCTACCCCCTCTTCCATTTTGTGTTGATTTATAGGGCTCCAAACTGTTTTGTTTGTTTGTTTGTTTGTTTGTTTTAAAAAATATTTTTTATTTGAGAGAGAGAGAGCGCGCACAAGCAGGGGGAGTGACAGAAGGAGAGGAAGAAGCAGGCTAGGGAGCCTGCTACAGGGCTTGATCCCAGGACCCTGGGATCATGACCTGAGCTGAAGGCAGATACTTAACTAACTGAGCCACCCAGGTGTCCCTGTAATATTTATTTTAAAAAAATATTTTGTGTGGTTATGTGCATAGTAAGAGATTCTCACATTTCTTAGTACCTAGGAATGAATATCTATGTTCCCCCATTTGTGGTGACCAATTTTTTGCCTACTGGTAGATTAAAAAAAAATTTAACAACCTTGACATGATACTAGGAACAGCTTATACCAATTAAAAAATCGTTATTTGAGTAATGTAGAGATAATACTGAAAATGTAAAAAGCCTAAAATACCAGTTTTCTTTGGAGAATTTAATGCTTCTTTTTAAAGTGAAAAGGATATTAACCACAAACTTTGATTCTTAACTGTGAAACATCTTTGGGAAAAACCTTGTTACGTGGGATGTACAGAATTTGGATAAACTATATAAGCTTTCCAGTGAATCTTCTGAGAAAGAAATCTTAAGGTTTTGTATTCCACTTGCCACTGACATTCTTTTCTCTAGATTGTTCCCTGAGAAATTGGCTGATTTTACTTATAGCACTTAGCATAGTACCTGGCACACCCTAGGTGTTCATTTAAAGCCTATATAATAACTAAATGAATAACTAATGAATTCCTGCATTTTCCCTGTGTTGCAATTTAATACCATCATTAGTTTAAGATCTTTTGGGGTGAACACAGAAAATAGAACATATTTGTGTCCCCCACATCTGAAAGTAGAGTGTTCTTATGAAAGCTTTCACAGGTCCCAATAGTGTAAAGTGAAGAAGCGAGTACCATGAATTTATATGAAAAAATTTTGACCCCTCTCAGACAAAAAAATGACCTCTCTTAGACTTTTCTGATACCTTAGGTCACACCTTGCTAATGGATGCATAAAATAGAGTTAAAGCAAAGATGCTCACAAATACAGTTCAAAGCTACAGTGGCTTGATGCTAAGATGCTTAGCTCTTGGTGAAGGAGCTGCCTCTAGAAGGCATCACTACAGAAAAACACTGAATGCTATTTTTGCTTTTGCTTTTTCATAAAAGCAGAAATCCTCTTTGAATTTTTCTGTTAGTGATAACAGGCCCAAATGTAAGTCTTTCATAGAAGCAAAGTGGCAAAATGTGAGTTTTCTAAACACGAGTGATACCCATACTGGCTTTAACTGTGTTTGTCTTTTTTCATTGTTTATGTTCTATTGTTGAATTATATTATTTTCATCCACCTCTTATTTATCCTTTCCTTAATATTGAACTTTAATTCTGTTTAGAATTTACTTTTTCTTAACCAGGGACAGCTTTTAAAAATTATATAGAATGTTTCATAAAGAACTGTTTCATTGCAATACCTGAAAGCAGTAACAATCTGTTCTGAGACTGGATAGCTGAAAATGTTTGCTAACTGTTTTCTTTAACCAAAAGAAATTGAAAAAACTAATTTATAAAGATATATGCATTGGGGCGCCTGGGTGGCTCAGTTATTAAGCATCTGCCTTCAGCTCAGGTCATGATCCGGGGTCCTGGGATCGAGCCCTGCATTGGGCTCTCTGCTCACTAGGAAACCTGCTTCTCCCTCTCCCACTCCTCTGCTTGCATTCCCTCTCTTGCTGTCTCTCTCTCTCTTTCAAATAAATAAATAAAATCTTTTTTAAAAAGGTATGTGCACCTTTGTGTTTATTGCATCATTATTTATAATCATCAAGATATAGAAGCAACCTAAGTGTCTATTGATAGACAAATAGATAAGGAAGATATGGTCTATAAGTACACAATGGAATATTATACAGACATGAAAAAGGATGAGCCTGGCATTTGAGACAACATGGATGGGCCTAGAGAATATTATGGTAAGTGAAATAAGTCAGATTGAGAAAGAAAATATTATATGATTTCACTCATATGTAGAGTCTATAAGGGTAAAAAAGATAACAAAAAGCAGAATCAGACCTATAAGTACAGAGAACAAACTGATGGTTGCCAAAAAGGAAGGGGTTGGGGGAATGAGAAAAGTGGTTAAAGGGGAATGGGAGATACAGGTTTTCAGCTATGGAATGAATAGTCACAGGAGTAAAAGGCACAGCATAAGGAATATAGTTAATATTATTATAGTGATGTATGGTGACAGATATAAGCTATACTTGTGGTGAACATAGCATAGTGTATAAACTTGTTGAATCACTGTGTTGTACATCTGAAACTAATTTTACAGTGTGTGTCAACTATACTCAAATTTAAAAAGTTATTATCTTTAGCTCAATTCTGGAAAAAAGCTCATTTTAGAAAATATCTCCCGAGTTTTCTTTTTTTTTTTTTTTAAAGATTTTATTTATTTACTCAACAGACAGAAATCACAAGTAGGCAGAGAGGCAGGCAGAGAGAGAGAGGGGGAGGCAGGCTCCCTGCTGAGCAGAGAGCCCGATGCGGGGCTTGATCCCAGGACCCTGAGATCATGACCTGAGCTGAAGGCAGAGGCTTTAACCCACTGAGCCACCCAGTCGCCCCTCTCCTGAGTTTTCTATACCAAAAAAGAATCTACTTGGTTATCATTCTATCAAAGCAATTTCATATCTTACTCCTTTTGCTTAATTTTTTCCTATGACATAAAAATTTTTGAAAGAATAACATCAATTCAAAGTGAGTTAAAATATTTTAGAAAACTCCTTTTTTTTTTTTTACAAGCTCAGAGCTCTGGGAGTATTGGTGGCTCTCCCATGAACACATAGTGATTTAAGGTACTAGCCTCCTCAACAGTATGATGTGAAAATTTGGTTTAATAAGAGAAATTATTAAAAATGACAGTTATGTTAAAATATATTTTGGTTTGATCTTTGTTAAATATAATCTTTTGAAAACAATTCACCTTGGAAATAGTGCTAGTGCTTAACTAGATAATCTAGTGCTTAACTAGATAAATATTGACATTCTTGGTGGAAGAGAGAAACAATAATGGTGGTTCTTTTTTTTTTTTTTTAAGGATTTTATTTATTCATGAGAGAGAGAGAGAGGCAAGGGAGAAGCAGGCTCCCCAAGAAGTAGGGAGCCCAATGTGGGACTGGATTCCAGGACCCCAGGATCATGACCTGAGCTGAAGGCAGATGCTTAACCCTCTGAGCGAGCCACCCAGGTGCCCAGTAATGGTGGTTCTAAAGATGAACACCACAAAACTGAACCCATAAAGTGTGTTGTCCTCTATGTCTGAGTGTCACATTATGTTGGGATTTATATTACTGAATGAAATATTCAGCATTTCTTTAAAGATTTAGAGAACAGAAAATGATGAAAATTAAAAAATGGAAACTGTAACTTTTAAAATAGCCCTCTGTTAGGCTTTTTGGTGGAATGGAGATATACTGAGAAATTTACTTTTTGTGAGGCAAAACAAGAGTATCTGTTTCGTGAGAGGATTAAGCATGGAAATGAGCCTTGGTCACTCTCAGGTTTGGCCAGTATCCCTAGGGATATAACCCTGTGGCCCCCAGTTTCAAGCCTTGATGAACGACCTACTCTAGCACAATTTCTGCTTTCCTTCTGCATCGGAGGGCATCTCTTTCCCAAAGATGTGGACCCTTGACTCTACAGGATAGGCTTTCTTTACAACAGCAAGACAGATCCTCATTCCAGCCGTCACTGGGAGGAAAGGAAATCTGCTGGCTCCATGGGCCTATGCTATATGTTGAAGCAGCAGAAATCTCCAGATGGGAAGTAAGTGCCTCAGAAACGAAGAACCAGGGGGACCAACTGCCACAGACTGCCGTAGGAAAAAGGAAAAGAGAAAGCTAAGCAGGTTGAAGGGAGGGCATTACCCTACTTCCTTTTATTTCTGGTGTTAGAAAAAGGGAGGTGGACATTTTTGGCTTGCAGTACTTGCGTGGAGAAAATATAGGGCAACTCCAGACTGAAGACCCCACTCAAGAATCTGAAGAGAAGTGGCTCATGGCCAGCCACATTGTACCCACAGGCCCAATGTGCCACTAAGGAAACAAGAGAGTAGGTCTGACCGCAGCGACCTCAAATGCGAGCAAGTAGGGAACGCACGGCGGAGGTGGGGCGGGGTGACGCCGACGGTCTGAGCTCTGATTGGCTGGTGGCTCTCGTCGCCTGGTGCCATTTGTTGTTGAAGCTGCGCACCTGACGCAGTCGACGGCGTCCTGCACGTGCAGCCGTTTAAGCGGCGTCAGCGCCTGCGAGGACACCGGGAGAGCAAGCCGTGGAGAGGTGAGTGCTGTGGCGCTTCCCTTCTCTGTGTGGGCCTCCGCCTGTCGCCTTGGACTTCCCGGTAGTGGGAGTTTGGGCTGGACAAAGAATAGGTGGGACAGGTGGGGCTTGGGGCCGTCCTATGGGGCTTTTCCTTCTCCTGCCCGTGTTAGGTCTTAAAGCCCAGGGTACGCCAGAAGGGCTCAAGGCCTACAGATGAGGCATAGATTGTGTGTGTGTGTTGTGTGTGTGTGTGTGTGTGTGTGTGTGTGTCTCGTCCCCCCCCCCCCCCCCCCCCCCCAGTGCCTGTACGGCTTTTCTCTTAACGAGAATGTCAGTGGTAACTTCTGTGTACGCACGCTCCTCAGAGTACTGGTTGACCACTGTTGGAAGGATTTGGGCCACCTAACCCATGTCTCCTACCCCGCCAAACTTAAAGGCGTTGGCCTCAGCTCCTTCTCTTCCATTAAACTATCAAAGATTCCAAACTTTACAAAGATGTGTGAAGAGGGAAACTTTGAGGAGTAGTTGAAAAATTTCCCTTGCCCTTAATATCCAGTAAGCTGTTTGGGGAAGGCGAAGGTGAACAGGTTTGGGGGAAAACCCTAAGCTAGATTGCTAGAATGATTAAGTTCAACTCATTTTTAAAGGTTAAAAAAATGGGTACAAGGTAAGAAACAAAACTTCCCTCTTTTTGGAAACACTTTTGGGGAAGGTCAGCAGCTAATTAAGTAGTTTCAGGAGGTGTATGTGAAATTATGATAGTTTATGGTTTTAGATAAATGATTCTGATCTAACAGGCCAAATATGCATGTGGTGTTGGTTTGTTTTTTGTTTTTGTTTTTGTTTTAAAGATAAAAATAGAACTGGAAGCCACCATGGGAGATGAAGATTGGGAAGCAGAAATAATCAAACCTCATATGTCTTCCTATGTTCCTGTTTTCGAGAAGGTAGTAACATTGAAAGTTTGTGATTATTAAATGCTACAGATTTTATCGAAGTTGAAAAATCACTGTGGTGGGAAAGTTATAAATCACAGTCTGTTTCAGTATGCTGTGCTTATCTCCATCTCATAGTTATTAACTGTCTTAGGGACAGTGAGGAAGAGGCACTTTAACCCTCAAATGAAGTAAAATATGTAATTTGATAATTAAAATAAATGTAATATTATTTACAATTTAAATGTGGGTGGAAGCAGGCTGGTACAACTGTGGTTGAGTATGTCTGAGAGACACTTGAATTGAAAATTGAAAAATAAAATTTGGTGTTGGGTGATACTTTGAATTTTGAAAACTGGTTCCATACATTATCTCTCAAGATGAATATGTTAGGCTGATTGAGATGGCATCAGCCCCTTGCTCTTCAAATGTGCAAATCTTCAGATCTTTTTCCTTAGTGGCATTTGGAGAGTTACATTGTAATTCACAAGAAGAGGCCTTGGAGTAGGTTTTGGGTTTCAGTTCTGACTTGAAAATTGACTTAAAAAAACTCTATTTTAGAAGTTAATATATATGTATGTATTATATATTATGTATATATTTAGAAGTCAAAATATTTTAAGGGATTGTTTTTGCATAAGTGTAATCTACTTGAAATGTCTCCAAAAATGATTTTCTTTTCTTTCTTTTAGAGTTTCTAGTTTATGTTTATGCATTATGTTGATCAATTTTGACAAACACTGTATTTCAAGTGATGTCTTAGTGGAAGTTCTTATATCACACAAAAATATAAAATACATATTTTATTTGTTTTACCTGGATTTGATCTGTGTGTAAAGTTTATTTCAAAATACTCAAGATAATAATATGATTTTTAACATGTTTCTTTTTTTGGAACTTATTTAGAAATTACATATTTTATGTGTTTTTTTTTAATGGTCCTCTGCCTATCGTAAAAATTCTATTACAGTATTGGGAAAAGAAGAGAAAAATCACTTAACAGTCTTAGCACAGACACTCTTATAAATTTTTAGTAAAGTTAATTCTTTTTTCCCCCAGTGATAGTACATAGTAGTATTTTTTAAGATTATATTCCTTTTTTTAAAAGCCATTTTATTTATTTATTTGACAGAGATCACAAGTAGGCAGAGAGGCAGACAGAGAGAGAGGAAAGGAAGCAGGCTCCCCAATGAGCAGGGAGCGGATGCGGGGCTTGATCCCAGGACCCTGGGATCATGATCTGAGCCGAAGGCAGAGGCTTTAACCCACTGAGCCACCCAGGCACCCATATAGTAGTAATTTTGATTCCAGCTTTTTCACTCTTTGGCACTAACTATTCCATATTACTACTAATTTCCTAGAAATAATTTCTTTGGTTGCATAATATTTCGTGGAATGGCTCTATCATAATATAATTGATTTTCAGTTGGTAGGAGTTTAAGATGTTAGCTTTCCACTGTAATGTTGTCATGAATATCTACAGCTTATTTTTTGTTTTAATTTAGGAGTACTTTTTTTCAGAAATGGAATTACTCGGTCAAAAGGTATTTTATGTTTCTTTTTACCCCTGGTTCTCAGTAGGTTTGTTATATTACAAAGTTTAATTCACAGATACAGACTTTTTCACTTGAACTTTAATAATCACCTATTTATTTATTCTTAGTCTGAGATTTTATCTTCATTATGTATTCTTCAAATAGTACACTAGACTGTAACATGTTGTGCATGTTTATTGCGTGGGAAATTGGGGATGGTTGGCTGTCAGAGCTTTCAGTTTACATTTTTGAAATATTTTTGCTATTTAGTAACTGACCTTGTTTCTTAATGTTAAGAATACTAAATTGAGTGTTAATGCTAATTTTACCTTATGATTCTTAATACATTTGTGTGGGGCCAATTTGTAAATTTTTTGCATTGTCTGCAAACTTAAATCCTGGTGCTGGTTGTACAGTTAGTTATCTGGCCTAGTTGACTTGAAGGAACGTGGTGCAGTCAGTGGCTTTGTCTGTCTGCCTTGGTTGAAAAAAAAGTGCAGAAAGTGAGGATGAATACATGATATGTATTTGTGGGAGAGATCTGAGGTCTTCTATTCAACCTGGTTTCATTTAAAGGTACCATTTTGATTGGCTGTTATGAATATCTATTTTAAGAGACAGCTGAGCTTTTGTTTTTTAAAAAATTTGTCTTGGCTCCTCAACTGTCTTGGATTGATATCTTAGAGAATATCTGATCAGCCTTTCCTGACTACTTTTCAGGATTTTTTTTTTTTTTTTGGAGACTTAATAGTTACCCATGCTTATGTAATTTTGAACCAATAGGCCACTGTTCTGATAGCCGTTGGAACTTCCCAAATACAGATTTTGAAGATGGTATACCACCTGGGTATGGAACAGTGCAAAATGTGAGATTAAAAAATATTTGCTAATCTAGTAATGACGTAGTCCATACATCTCAGTTGTTAGGCAGTTGCACACTGCGTGCAAGCTTGTTGGGATGAGTGTTGGAGTGGATGAATATGGTGAATAACAGTATACTGGATTTGCTTACTTGCTGTGTAATGAATTCTTCTTGATAGATGACCATGAGAAAAAGTCTCCACAGTGATTTCTTCTGTCTCATTATCTGCCTTTTTGGTGGCACACTTCAGAAGGCAAATACTCTTGTGATTAAAGCAAACATAGCTTGAGATAACTGGTCCATCCACAATTAAAAAAAAAATTTTTTTTTAAGTAGGCTCCATGCCCAGCCTGGAGCTCAGTGCAGAGCTTGAACTCACAACACTGAGATCAAGACCTGAGCTGATATCCAGAATCAGACACTTAACTGACTGAGACACTCAGGTGCCCCCACAATTATAATTGTATTAAGCAGTACTAGCAACGTTTATAATAATTGTCTAGATAAGAAAGTTCGGGGCTTCTTTGTTCCCATTCATACTATGGTTCTGAAGTAGCAGGAAAAAATGTGGCTCTTGGACATCACTGAATTGGCAGAACTGAGGAAGCTGAAATGCTAGAGCCTGAGAGACTAAACAGTTTCTGCTTATAATCATCACTGAGATATGGGAGGATATTGTGTGTCATATTAGAAAATAGGGAATTTCTTTTTTGTTGCTAAATACATGTAACTTGTGGACACCAGTCAAAATGGTCATCCAAATAAAAGTCCAGGTGTCAAGCTTGAAGGAAAGATCTCTGACTCATCTTTAAAATCTAAATAATGGAGGGCACTTGGGTGGCTCAGTCGTCAAGCGTCTGCCTTCGGCTCAGGTCATGATCCAAGGGACCTGGAACTGAGACCCACACTGGGCTCCCTGCTCAGCAGGAAACCTGCTTCTCCCTCTCCCACTTCCCCTGCTTGTGTTCCCCCTCTCGGTGTTTCTTTTTCTGTCAAATAAATAAAATCTTTAAAAAAATTAAATAATGTGGACCTGAGAATAGAGTGATAGAAAGGTATGAGAAGGCTGAGGAGAATGGCAGAGATATTGGTAAAGTAGGTCTGGAAGATAGAGAAAACTGAATCCTTTCGAAGAAGTTCAGCAGCTTACAGCCATTGGTTTCTAGTCAACTGATCGAGATTGCCTGATTCCAGAGAGAAGGTGAAACTAGAGAGCCTTTTGTTTTCTGTGTTTCTCTGACTATACTCTGTCCTCATTTGGTCTAGCTTTCTCTCATAGTATGGGGGAGATGATTTCACTCTGCGTTTTGATTGTTAAAAGTTTTTGTTTGGGGAAATAACTTTTATTTGGAAAATGTTCTCACATACAGAAATTAGGGCCTAGATTGTGAGCTCTTAGAGCAGTCACATTTGTTCCTAGTTTTGGTAGTTACGTCTAAATTTTGAGGTTCTTTGCTCTTTCTTGTGTGACGTGCTAGTTCTCTTGAACTTTGGGTATGTGTGTGATACCTGAGACTCAGGAGTTGGAGTTCTTCAGCCCTGGAAGTGCTGAAGTAGCTGCAGTAATTTTAGAAGTTGTCATATACCAATTGCTGAAGAAAGGGAAAAAAGACCAGACTTCAGCTGGGGTTGGGTATGGGGCTGACCTAGCTAGGACTGATCAGTCAGAAGAAGGGATATAGAATAATATTTTCTGTATTTTGGGACTTTAATTTATGTGTCAGACCAAAGAAGGAGACATGCTTTGTCTGAAATTAAAAAATTTTTTCCCCAAGATTTCATTCATCTATTTAACAGAGAGATCACAAGTAGGCAGAGAGGCAGGCAGAATGAGAGGGAGAAGCAGGCTCCCTGCTGAGCAGAGAGCCCGATGTGGGGCTTGATCCCAGGACCCTGAGATCATGACCTGAGCTGAAGGCAGAGTATTAACCCACTGAGCCATCCAGATGCCCCTGAAATTTAAATTTTAAAATTTTTATGAAGCACACTATTTGACATAACCCTGTCTGATCTGTTTATTTGGACAACCTATGTCAGCTTTATTTGACATGGAACCTAGAATAGGAAATGAAATCTTGGTATTCTGTATAAATTGATAGAGTACTCTGATGCATTTGAGGGGATTCTGGCTATAAAATGAAAGAGATATTTGCTAAGGACTTTAGGGGGCTGGGGGAAGAAAACATGGAGCTATCTGCATTGGACCCCACATTGGACAGGGAAGAGGCATCTTCAGGGTTCACAAGCTGTCCAGCTGTGTAAGTTCATTTGGGTATCAGAACTGACAAGTTTTTGAGATCAAAACCTTATTGCATTAAAAAAACAAATTTGGGGTGCCTGGGTGGCTCAGTGGATTAAGCCGCTTCCTTTGGCTCAGGTCATGATCTCAGTGTCCTGGGATCGAGCCCCGCATCGGGCTCTTTGCTCAGTGGGGAGCCTGCTTCTCTCTCTCTCTGCCTCACTCTCTGCCTACTTGTGATCTCTCTCTCTGTCAAATAAATAAATAAAATCTTTAAAAAAAATTAAAAAAACAAACAAAATAAAAGCTTACCATGTTGATGGAAGTGTTCATTGGCTTAAAAACATAAAAGACCTAAAAAATGTGATATTTTAGAAGTGAAAATACTGAATACATACAAAATCAAAAGAAATGTTCACCAAAATGCAAATGGATTATTTGAGCTGCATATGAGAACCCTATGTGTAAAACATTTTGAAAATTCTAAATTGGCTTATTTGAATCATCCAGTGAAATTTTATTGAGCCCTATTAGGTGTTGGGGATAGTGGTGCACCTGATAGATAAATTGCATAACAAGGTATTAGTTTCCCAAGGTCAGAAGTTAGAAATCTAGGTGTCATCAGGGCTGTCTTCCTTCTGTAGGCTCTAGGAGAGAATCCATAGCCTCCTCCAGCATTCTGGTAGTGATAGGCATTTTCTGGTTTGTGGCTACATCTCTTTCTGCTCTATCTTCCATGGCTGTCTGTGTGTGTGTCTCTTAACTGTTTTTGTCTCTCGTAAGGACATTTGTGGTGACATTTAGAGCCTACACAGACGATCTAGAGCAATCTCATTTCAAAGTCTAATGTTTAATTACATGTTAATTATGTTTAATTACCTTTGCAACAGCTCTTTTTCCAAATAAAGTAACATTTACAGGTTTCAGGGTTTATTACTTAATGTCTTTAGGTAGCCATTTTTCAGCCCACTACAAGATAGTATGGCTAAAGTACAGTGGGATAAGACAAGAGTGGTAGAAAATGAGCTCACAGAGGGAAAGGAGAGGAGACCTAAGGTAATTGTGGACTTAAGAGTTGATAGGATTTGCTTGACTGGGTATGGGGAGTGAAAGAGCGTAATCAAGGATGATGGCTAGGTTTTAAAATTTTATTTATTTTATGGAAGTATAGTTGAAACAATGTTACATTAGTTTCAGGTATACAATAGTGATTTGACAAGTCTGTATGTTAGGATGTGCTCCTGCTAGAGTAGCTACCATCTGTAATCATATAATAGCATTACAAGACCATTGAGTATATTCCCTGTGCTGTACCATAGGTTTTTTAAATTTAAGCAACTAGATGGATGATGGTGCCATTAGCCGAAATGGAGAATCTATGAAAGATGTACAGCTTTTCTTTTTTTTGTGCCCCAGCATCTTATTTTCTTTCTTTCTTTCTTTCTTTCTTTCTTTCTTTCTTTCTTTCTTTCTTTCATTCATTCATTCATTCATTATGTTCATTTAGCCAACTGATGTACAAGCTTTGGAGGGGTCAAAACAAAGAATGTTGTGATTGTTGTGTTGACTATGAAAGTGTAAGTAAAGATACCAGCCAGTAGGTTATATGAATTTGTTGCCTAGAAGAGGGATCAGAGCTATATATATAAATTTGGTAATTGTCTGCATAATAATGGGATTTAAAGCTTTGAGATTGGCTAGAGTTGCATAGTGTAAACAGACTTAAAGGGATTTACCCTGGGAACTCCCAACTTGAGTGGCTCCAAGGAAAAATGGGATATAAGAAAGTGGAGGGAGCATCTGTAGACATTTTACTTTAAGAGAGGCAGAGAAATGGTACAGTAGCTAACGGGAATATGAAATTAATTTATTTTTAAGGTTATGAAAAAGGTTAGGAATTTTTTTATGATGTTTTATTTCAAAATTTGCCTTGGAATTTCTGAACTCTGTATATGTGGAATACTAAATCCCACAGCTTGAAGATCATCTAATCCTAATAGTTTTTAAGTTCTTGAATGCTAAAGTGTCTCATTACCCTAACTAGCTTTATCGCACTTAAACCAGCCCTTGTTTGTATTTTCTTCATCCAATAATACTTTGGCCACTAGAAAATAAAAAAAAAAGTCTTCAGACTATCACTTTAAAGAGGGAGAAGTGGATCACTCGTCTTAATGTTTATTTATTTTAAAAAAATTTTTTTTTAAACATGCTGTGTCTTGTGTTCTGACTTTCCAGTTCATCACAGTCAGGTTCTTAGAAACCTAATTATCTCATGGAATATTTGTTTTAATGTCTATGGTAATTATAAATTACAACTTTTTACTGTAGTAATTACCAAAAGCCCAAGGCATTTTAACTATGGTGTATTGCCTTTCTGTTCTTAATAACTCAGAAAATAATTGGATGACTCTTGAGCTTTATAATAGTAGTTTTTAAAGTTATTCAGTGTCTTCTGTAAAAGAAATTTTAGAAAATAAGTATGACTAGTGCACTACCTCTAGCTTTTGGTTTATTTAAAGGAACTCATTTGAAGAAATGTGACTATTCTAATATAATCAGTTATTAAGATATCACCTGTAAGTTTTAGGTCACCTTTCATTTTTAAATTATTGAATTCTGCATTTCATTTGCAAGAATTTGAGATTTGCGTTCTGTAAGTTTTGTTGTAAGTAGAAAAAGCTTATGTGAGGTTAACGTAAGGAGTCAGTTAATGATGATAAGGGCAGCCTAGGTGTTACAAGTGAGAAGAAAGTTACACAAGGTGTTGTTAACACAAAGATACACTGAAAATGTTGAAAGATTCCCACATTAATTTGACATTTAGGGGTTGAATTAATAACAAAACTTGAATTTCCTGAGGCCAACAGAAATGCAAATATATCTCTACAAATGTAATACATATGCATTAATAGCGAATACATTTTCTGGAGACTAAGGTAGGGAAAATGGCCAGTATTTGAGAGCATCAACAAAAGTCTTCAACTGTTGCTGTGATAAGTTTGATTGAAATTAACTTGAATATTCTGAAGCTGACATGAACGATTTCTTTGTGTTTACACTGTACTTGCAATGTATATATACAGGTGTATTGTCTTTAGTGCCTCAGTGATGTGATGTTTTCTTTATTTTAGAGTGAACTCCTTTTTAAAAACAGTGGACACATAAATTCATTTCCCTTTATATAAACACAATGGAAGTTTTTTTAAAAAAAGATTTTATTTATTTATGTGAGACGGCGTGTGCACTCCAGGACAAGTGCAGGGAAGTGTCAGAAGGAGAGGGAGCAGCAGACTCTGCCAAGTGGGGAGCCCAATGCGACTCAGTCGCAGGACCTTGAGACTTTGAGATGGTCTGAGCTGAAGGCAGACAGCTGAAGGCAGACACTTAACTGAGCCACCTAGGTGCCCCAACACAATTGAAATGTTTTCTGTTTTTGTCTTTAAAGATTTTATTTTTACTTATTTGAGAGAGAGAGACACATAGTGACAGAGATAATGAGAGAGAGCACAAGCTGAGAGGAGAGGGAGAAGCAGGTTTCTGCTGAGCGGTGAGCGCAATATGGGGCTTGATCCCAGAACCCTAAGATCATGACCTGAGCCGAAGGTAGACGCTTAACTGACTGAGCCACCCAGGTGCCCCACAACTGAGGTTTTAACAATAAAATCCTGTAGTACTGTGCTGTTACCTATTGCTCTCCTCCTCCACTATACTTTATTCTGTGAGGTGTTGTTGAGTAAAATGTAAAATACTGAAGTTTAAAAAATATATTGGCAGGCATTGATTTATTCATATGTTACTTTGGTCAGATTTTATTTATATAATAATTATTATTATACTTTCCAAGTATATGGGTGGGTAAACTTTTAAGTCAGATGTCGGCAGACTCTTCCCATAAAGGGCTAGATGATAAATATTTTAAACTTTGCAGGCTTAATGATCTCTGTTGCAACTTGGCTATTGTGGTGGGAAAGCAGCCATAGACATACCTAGATGAACAAGGGTGACTATGTTCCAATAAAATATCATGAAAACTGGTGGCTCACCAGATTTGGCTCATGACTGTAGTTTGCTATTCGCTGTTTTAAGTGATAATATGCTATATATTCGGGGCACCTGGTTGACTCAGTCATTAAGCATCTGCCTTCTGCTCAGGTCAAGATCCCAGGGTCCTGGGATGGGGCCGCATCTGGCTCCCTGCTCAGCGGAAAGCCTATTTCTCCGTCTGCCACTCCCCCTGCTTGTGTTCCTTTTCTCCCTGTCTTTCTCTGTCAAATAAATAAATAAGATATTAAAAAAAATATGCATTCAGTGTTAAAGTGAAGTCTTGGAATAATTAATAAAGTAATGAGTGACCCGGAAATCTTATACTCTGCTTTATTTTGTTTGGAACAATGCCCGGTTATTAAAGTTTTCTAATATTTATGGTGGTGCATTTTTATTTTCAAAATAGAAAATGAATCTTTTCTTCCTTATTATAGGATAGGTATTCTTCTGGAGCAAATGGAGACACTTCTAACAGGACTCCAGCTTCATCATCAGGTATGTGTTAAGGCAAAAAGCTGGGACCCTTTTGAAGTTAAGGGCTTCATCTAGGGAATAAAGAGCAGATTAGTAGACATCTTGTAAAGAGTGTTAAATTTCTGTGAGAATTTATTGTTTGGATGTTTTAGGATGAGGGCCACTTTTAACTGGAGGAAGGGAGAAAAGAGACAGTGTAGCGCTATGGATCATTATTTGATTTTGTGGGTGTCCTATAGAACATTGCCCAAACTGGAAGTTGCATATTTGGCTTTCAGATGGCTAGAGAATCATCAGGATTCCTGAAATAAGGGGGTAGGAGGTGGAACTACTAGGATTTGTTCTCTTTCTTTCTTTCTTTCTTTCTTTCTTTCTTTCTTTATTTCTCCAGTGTAAATATTAAACAACACACTACTGTACAAGCAATGGGCTGAATAAGAAATCCACCAGCAAATCAAAGTGTGGCTCAAAACAAAATAAAATGAAAATACAGTATTCCCAAACCCACGGGATGCAGCAAAAGCAGGTGTTAGAGTGAAATTTCCACTATAAATGCTGTATTAAGGAAAAAAGTTAGGGACATCTGGATGGCTCAGTCAGTTAAGTGTCTGAGGCTTGGTTTTGGCTTGGGTCATGATCTCAGGGTCATGAGATTGAGCCCTGCTGAGCATGAAGCCTGGTTGAGACCACCCCCTGTCCCCCACCCCCAGCTCTCATGAATGTGTTCTTTACCTGAAAAAACTACATCAAAAACTAATGATGTACTATAATATATGTTGGCTAGTTGAATTTAAATTAAAAATAAAAAAAGGGATCATATTCATAATCATGGTAAACCCTCAAAAATAAGTAAATGAATAAAATCTAAAAAAGATAAAAAATTCAAATAAACAACATTACACTACAAAGAACTAGAAAAAGAAGAAGAAACTAAGCTGAAATTTAGTAGAAGAGGGAAATAACAAAGAAAAATTATAAATAAATAAAAAAGAGACCAAAATAAACAATAACATAACACTGAAAGTAATGACCAATTAAAAAGAAAAAAGCCCTGAAATTGGCAACGTTTTAACTACATTAACTAAGAAAACAAAGAAGACTCAAAAACCAAAATGAGGAATGAAAGAGAATACAATGTAACAGATAACCACAGAAATACGTAGTATGATAACAGATTACTATAAACAGTTAACTACTAAGAAATCAGATAACTTAGGAAAACAAAACAGATAATTCCTAAAACCCACACAAGTTACCAGGATTGAATCATGAATCTTAAATCCAAGAAATAGGATATTTTCTTACACCAATAAGAAGAATGAAAGTTCACCGGCTCAGAAAAGCCCAAGACCACATGGTTTCATTGGTGAATTCTAGCAAACATTGAAAAAAAATGAATGACACTCTTTATCGAAATTTTACAAATAATGTAAATCAGAATCATTCCATGAAGCCAGTACTGCTCTGATGCCAAAGCAGGATGAAAACAATACAAGAACAAAAAAGTTTAGTTTGTCTGATAGCAGTATTGCTACTCTGACTTTCTTTTGACATCCATTTGTGTAAATATTCTCCATCCCTTCACTTTCAATCTGTAGGTATCTTTAGGTATGAAATTGGTCTCACATAGGCTCTAAGGTTGTTGAAGCAAATTGCAATAGAGGGAGCCTGTCAGGATAATAACTGTTTCAGCTAGTCCTGTGATAACGTCAGGATATCGTGAGTTTCTTTGGGATCTGAAAACTAATTTTAAAAAAGTTGGAGAAGAATAAGAGGAACAAGTCGAGATAATGGAGCCACTGCTTTTTTCCCCCACCACTTATTTCTAGCTGGGTTGCCTAAATGTTTTATAGAGTTGTTGGGGATGGGAAGGGCACAAGTGGTAGGACTTGGGTTAAGAAGTTAAACTCACGGCAGTAGTCTTCATTTTGTTGAAATCCAAAGTTGGCTGAAGTGCTATTTCTTTCTTTCTTTTTTTTTTTTTAAAGATTTTATTTATTTATTTAACAGACAAAAATCACAAGTAGGCCGAGAGACAGGCAGGGAGAGAGGGGGAAACAGGTTCCCTGCTAAGCAGAGAGCCTGATGCTTTCAATCCCAGGACCCTGAGATCATGACCTGAGCCGAAGGCAGAGGCTTAACCCACTGAGCCACCCAGGCGCCCCTGAAGTGCTATTTCTATTGTATCTTTTCCGGGTTTTTACTATGGTAAAATATATGTAACATAAGGTTTACCACTTTCACTATTTTTAAGTGTACATTTCAGTGGCATTGCTGTGCAACCATCACCATCATCCACTTCTAGAACTTTTTCATCTTCCTAAACTGAAACTTCACTCCCATTAAACAGTAACTCCCCAGTCCCTCCTCTCCTCAGTTCCTGGCAACCACTATTCTACTTTCTGTTGCATCTCAATTACTATGAATTTACCGAGTCTCTGCATTTGTGTAACTACCACTTTTAATTTTACTGTAGTGCAAGAGAGAGAGCCCAGTGGCACCAGGTAGTTATATCGTTTCTTTTATCAAAACTTAGTGGAAGAGGTAAAACATTTTAGAGTCAAGGTAGCTACCAGGTCACTGAAGCCTGTCTTAAAGTGAAAAACCCTGTGGAAAGATAGATTATAAAATGTAAAAGAGAATTTGGGAGTGAGAGTTCATCAGCTTAAAGCAAATTTAATTCCCCTGTTCACCTTCAGTTCAAAGTAATTATCTTGATAGCAGTTAAGTATAGAAGAGATGATTTTGCTATTGTCAAGAAGCTTTTATCTTTCATAAACATTTAAATGTACTGGTTTAATATAGAATTCAGATTATGGAAAGTTGATGAAATTGCTGCCTGCTAAAACCCCAGCAAAAGGCTAACTTTGCATGTAGTGAAAAGAATTGCCATGAGTACCCCAATGTTCATAACAGAAGTGTCCACAATCGCCAAACTGTGGAAAGAGCCAAGATGCCCTTCAACAGATGAATGGAAAAAGAAGATATGGTCCATATATACAATGGAATATTACATCTCCTTCAGAAAGGATGAATACCCAACATCGTGTCCACATGGATGGGACTGGGGGAGATTATGCTGAGTGAAATAAGTCAAGCAGAGAAAATCAATTATCATATGGTTTCACTTACTTGTGGAGCATAAGGAATAACATGGAGGACATTAGGAGAGAGAAAGGAAAAACAAATTGGGGGAAATCGGAGGTGGAGTTGAAGCATGAGAGGCTGTGGCCTCTGAGAAGCAAACTGAGGTACTTGGAAGGGAGGTGGGTGAGATGATGGGTAAGCTTAGTGGTGCATATTAAGGAGGGCTCATATTGTATGGAGCACTGTGTGTGGTATATAAACAATGAAACTTGGAACACTGAAAAATAAAAAAAAATTTTAAAAAGGCTAACTTTGCTTCAGTTCTCTGAACCACATGCATGCAAGTGTACTTGGAATAGCCAAAAAAGACAAATAGGTAAAAGTAATTGTCAATTTGCATAGATTATTGTGTAATCAGGGGAAACCTTGTTCTTTGAGGTATTGAAAGCCAGTTTTTGTAAAGGAAATAAAGTTTAGGTCTAGAGTATATCAAAGCACACAACATTGTTTTGTGGTGAAATCTTTAAGCAACTAGATTGAAATAGCCACCAGCCAAAAGCCAGGACTTGTTTTAGCATCGGATCTCTGAATGGTTAGGCAAATGAAATTAAATTAGGTAACGAAAAATGTCCAGAAGAAGGTAAGCAGGCAATTTGCAGGTACTTTTGTAGCTCTTTTTAAATTAAAAACATTTTTTTTCATAGAAAATCCTTTGTTTTTTAAATTAGAGAAATGCATATCAGGCTAATGAATGTATCTAAGCCAATCCCTAAGTATGCATTTGGAAGAAAAAAACAAATTGCAGACTTCAAAAGAGAAAAAATGATGTGAGGTTTTGGCCCCCGGATTAAGCCATTATTGGGAGTTTGTTGATTCTGATGTTTTAGATTTTTGCATATGTTCCTACATTAATAATTGTATTCCAGTGGCTATCATATACATGTTCTTAAAAGTTTTTAATTGAAATATAGTTGACATTCAGTGTTACATTAGTTTCATGGGTACAATATAGTGATGCCACAAGTTTATACATGATGCTGTGTTCACAAGTATAGCTACCATCTGTCACCATACAATGCTATTGCAGTACCATTGACTATATTCCCTAAGCTGTACTTCTTTTCCTGTGATTTATTCATTCTATAACTGGAAGCCTGTACATATTCCTTTCTATCAGAAGTACCTGTCTTGCTTTTCCTTTGCTTACCTACCCTTCAACACCCTTTTCATAATCTTAAATGGAATCTTGTTATACTGCGTCTTGCTTTTACTTAATGATAGTCATAAAACCCCTCCTAAGTCAACTGGTACAATCTCATTCCTGCAAAATTCAGTGGAAAAAATTCATGTTACCTGGTTTTAAAATGTCACATCGTAAGTTCACAGCTTACAGTTGAAAATGTTTAGTTCCCTTTCTCATTCATCATTTGACTCAGTATAGAAGTATTTAGCCTCTTCCCTTCCCCCAGCAGCCACCCTCATACTTTTTCCCTTCCTAGTCTCATAGCTACACTTTTTGCTTAAAGATCTGAATTCGTATTCTATATCAACATGGCTATATATGTATCATTCACATTTGAGCCATGCAATATATTATGGTTACGTTTCTTTTATTATTCACTCTTCTGTTTTGGTTTTATTACACTTACTACCTCATTTTGTTCACTTGTTACTTGGTTTTTGTGTATTGCTAATTCACTCACAGAACTCCCTGCCGGAAGCACAGATACCCAGTCATCTAGTTTCTAAAAAATATATTGATCTTTCAGCTTTATTTTTTTAAAAGCCTCATCTTTAATTCCTCTATCCATCCTTCCAGTATAGACTTGCTGCTCTTTAGGCTGTCATCCTAAAAATTAATAACTTTACCTCTTTTCTGTATCATGTTCCATTTTGCATGGATCCCATGTTTTCTCTATTTTTTTTTTTCATCTTCTCACTTGAATAGAGTCTGTTTTCCTTCATCTTCAGAAAGGACAGTTAGGTAATAAATATGAGATATTACAAACGTCTTTACCTTCATGCTTAATTAATTAAGAGTAAAGTTTTAAGTTGGAAATAATTTCCCCTAAAAACTTCATACTCCTTTACTGTACATGAAATTCTAATGATGCTTGGGAAGTTTGATAACCTCAGTTCTGGTCCTTTGTATAGGATTCTTTTTCTAAACTCTTCCAAAGTTCTAGGGTCTTCATTTTCTGAATAATGAAAATTTAATGATTATGAACCTGGATGTGGACTTTCTAATTATCAAGCAAGACACTTAGTGGGCCTGTTAAGTCTGAAATTCATGTTCTCTACTCCTGAGAAATTTCCTTGTGCTATTTTATTCTCTGAGGATTATTAAAATTTCATTTGAAGGTGTTTTTCTGTTGCCTTTATTGTTCCTTAGGGATTTTTCTTTCCTGTGTTTGTCTTAGCCCATGTCTTTGATTTTTTTCATTGTTTATTGCTTTAATTTTCAGAAGTTGAAGGTAGAGAAAACTTGGAGAACATGATAGCAAGTATCTTAGTATTTGCCACCAATTTAATAAATTTAACATTTTCTTCAGATTTCCTTTTAATGAAATAGAATATGACAGATGAAACTCAAGTGCTATTTGGTCTCTCTTCAATATTGTTCTTATACTCAGTCCTATTCTCTCTTCCAAGAAGCAAACATTATGACACACATTATGACACACACTTTTTTAGTTCATGCTTTTAATTCTTAAATACACATAAGTATCTATAAGTAAGTATTTCTTTGTCTTTTATGCACAATACTTTATTATACTATAGCTTGCATTTTTCATTCAACACCGTGAGATCTTTCCGTGTTGAAATACACAGAAATGATTTATTTTAATTTTGTGTCATGTCCCATTTTCTAAATATGTCATTTAATCATTCTTTTATCCATCAACCATTTGTTTTCAGTCCTCTGAACTGTCCAGATTCTTTGCTTGTATTTTTACTGGATCACTTGTCTTTCATTTCTAAGATTTCTTTCAGAAAAGATTAATTGATTAATTGATTGATTAGTTGAAAATTGATTGATTGTTGACTATGTTAGGTTACAAATACCTCCTTCTTGTATATGTCTTGTCTGTTTGTGCTCATATTATACATAAATTTTCAGTTTCAATGCAAATATATCAGTATGTCTTTTTTCCATTTTCTAATGTTTATTGCTTTTTTAAAGGTATATACAAAATGCATTTGGAGAAAAACTGCAAGTTCAAAAGAGTATAAAGAAAAAAATAAAACTTCCCTACAATCTTACCCCTGAGAGCCACTATTCTTCTTTATTTAACATATAATGTATTATTTACTTAAGGGGTACAGGTCTGTGAATCATCAGTCTTACACAATTCACAGCACTCATCATAGCACATATTGGACAATTGGGCTTCCCCAATGCCCATATTTCTTAAGTCATTTTGCTTACTGTGTTTCAAGAAAGTTTTCTAAATCTAGGTTACAAAAATACTCTAAATTTTCTTTCAAAAGGCTTATGTTTTACTTGTCATGTTTAAAGTTATCTGGAATGTCATTTTGTGGTATATAGTGGTGATCTTCCTTAATGTTTTCTTCCAAATCGAAAAGTCAGTTGTCCCAACACTGCTTTTGAAGGTCTCTGTATTGGTTTCCTAATGCTGCTGTAACAGAGTACCACAACTGGGGATACTTATTTATTTATTTAAAGATTTTATTTATTTGTTTGACAGCAAGAGCAGGAACACAAGCAGGGGGAGTGGGAGAGGGAAAGTAGTCTTTTCAGAGAGCAGGAGCCTGACATGAGGCTGGATCCCAGGACCCTGGGACCATGACCTGAGAGGAAAGCAGATGCTTAACAACGGAGACACCCAGGCACCCCCACAACTGGGTGATTTAAAACAATAAAAATTTATTCCCTTAAGTCTGAATTCAAGGTGTCAGCAGAGCCATGCTATCTCTGAAGCCTCTAGGAGAGAATCTGTTCCATGCCTTTGTCTTAGCTTCTGGCAATGGCTGTTGATCCCTGGCATTTCTTGACTTAAAGCTGCATGACTCCAGCATTTGTCTTCACTGTAAAAGGTGTTCAACCTTTGTATGTCTGGGTCTCAGTGTCTTTTGTTAAAAGATACCAGTCATATTAAGATTACCCTACTCCAGTATGATGTCATCTTAACCAATTACATCTGCAGTAACCTTTATCTAAATAAAGTCTCATTCTGAAGTTGCAGAAAGGACGTGAATTTTGAGGAAACACTATTCAACCCCGTATACTTGGCATCTGGGTTCTCTTTCAGTTTCCAGTGCTCTCTGTGTCTAACCATGCACAAAATAGTACTGCATTAATTCTGTGGGCTTCTAACAAGTTTCATTATCTGCTAGTACAAGTCTCCTTTCATTCTTTTTTCAAAATTATATTTTTGACCTTTATTTTTCCAAATGAAATTGAGAATGTTTACTTAAATTCACAAAAATCTTACTCCCATTTTCATAAAACTGCAGTAGATTTGTACATTAACTTGGATATCTTTATAGTATCCTTACTACATTTTGTCTTTACATCTATAAGCCCAGTTATCTCCTGGGCCTATATCTCATTTATTTATAATTTCTTCATAAAGCTGTTGCATATCCTTAGACTATTTAATCCTAGGAATTATGTTTTCTTGGTTGAGGCTGTTAATGCTATTTCAAAATTAACAACCTCATCATTTTGTTTAGTAATGAGGAAAAATGCTCAATATGAAAGTTTATAACATATTAAAAAACATAATAAATGGCCATTCCCTCTAAACCTCGATCACAAAAAAAATTGGATAATTAAAGAATGTGTACTCTGCTTAGGTTTTCATATCCTATTCTATTCTTTCCAACATGTCTTCCCTCCTTCTTAAACTCAACCCAAACTATAATACTTTAGTGGCTCAATTGTCATACTTAAGCCTCTGTCATACATCATTTACTCAGAATCTTAAATCTTTTAAAACGCTTTTTCTGGACTCAGTAACTGTGATGTAAAGTTGGCTGGGCTATAACACCCATTGTAGGAACCAGACCAGTTTCTTTCCTTTCCCTTCTCCACCCCTGCCATGCCTGAGCACCCCGGTCCAGGCTGGGTCCCCAGTGAATCAACCTGGTTCACACTTGGTTTGTTCAAGAGTGCCGTCTCTGGCTCCATCCAGGGTCCATATCTTACACTTGGGGCCTAGCATGCCCGTAGACATAGCTCCACCCATTCTCTGCCCCCAACAAGGGCCCTGGATGGGTGTCTGCCAAAGTGGAGTCCCAAAGATCCCGAATCTGGGCTTCTGCATGGGAAGCCTTTCTTACTGGAGCTAGCTCAGGCATGGCCCTTTGCTGTCCCACCTGGCCTTGGCCTAGTCTGTGTCTTTTATATAGGTGTTTTTTTCCAAAAGTCTGGTGATACTTGTGTGTCTTTTTGTATTTAGAGTGGAACATTAAATAAAATGCCAATGAGAAATCAACTTTATGTGCATGGACACATCTTGTTGGCTGATTAGTTCTACTATGGGGTGTTTGGGCCAGGAAGTTTTCTTGGGCACAGAAGTTTCCCTAGAGAGGAATCAGCTAGTGTTTGTTTAGAGGATTTAAGTTTTTTGGGTTTTTTTTTTAGATTTTTTTTTTTTTTAATTTATTTGACAGGCAGAGATCACAAGTAGGCAGACAGGCAGGCAGAGAGAGAGGAAGGGAAGCAGGCTCCCTGCTGAGCAGAGAGCCCGATGCAGGGCTCTATCCCAGGACCCTGAGATCATGACCTGAGCCGAAGGCAGAGGCTTAACCCACTGAGCCACCCAGGCGCCCCGAGGATTTAAGTTTTTAAAACTGTTTTCTATGTCATTATGCTGTTATGTTCTTCCCTCTTTCTTACTTCATTGTATTGCACAGACCTTATGCTACCTTTGCTGATTTTTTCATTACACATTTTTGAATGATTTGAATTATTCCTAGACCCGGCTATTTATGTGAGGGAGTGTCAGGGATTTCTTACCCTGTTTTTTCCCCAGAGGAACTATTCTTTTTTATGTGTGTGTTTTAAAATGTTTTGTGTGCCTGTTTTTTCTATGCATCTATTTTTAACTTAGAAAAATGTAATAGAGCTAAGGATCTCATTCTTTTCCACCCCCTGCTGCATTTAAAATCTCTTTGTAATTGATAATTGGTGTCCTTATTTCTTACTACTGCAAGGTATTTCATACACGTTATCATCAAGTTTTATTTACCTCCCTATTCCCATGATGGACACTGAGAAGATTTCCTATTACCCTCCGCCACCACAAGGATGAACATTTCTACACTATTCACTTACTAGAGTGTAGTGAGAATGTCTTTAGGTAATGGACTCAGGAAAGGAATTACAAGGTCATGGGTATATGTGTACTTAATTTGACTAAGTATTTAATACTTGCTTTCTGGAATAACTATACCAGTCTATACTCCCATCAGTTGGACATGAAGGTTTTTATGTCTCCATTGATATTTGGTATTTTAATTTTAGCCATTCTATTGGCTGTAAAGTAAAATCTCATTTTTAAAATGTATTTATCTTATTATTATTTATTATTAAGAGCTTAACTCTCCTTTATGTGCTTGTTATTGTTTTAGGTTTCCATTTCTGTAAGTTGCCTCTTCATATTTTTAGTCTATTTTTGTATTATGCATGTTCTGTTTCTCTTGTTGATTGGCAGACAGTCCTCCTATATTTTAGATATTATGCTTCTGATAGTGAATATCTCCTTCCATTCTGTATCTGTCTTTGTCCATGATGTCCCTTACTGAACAAAAATTTTATTATGAAGTACTTGAAAGAATATTTTTTTTTTTGCTTTCTGATTTGCTTTTGTAGTTTTATTTAAACTCTTCCTTACTCCTATGTCAGAAGTAACCATCTATATTATATTTAGAGTTTTACATTTCACATTTAGCTTTTAATCATCTAAATCTGTTTTTTTTTCCACACACAAAAAACCAAAAAAACACAAAAACCAAAAACCAAAAAGCAAAACAAAATAAAACAAAAAAACCCATGATAACCATAATTATTTGAGTGCCAAATCAGAACGTAGTGCATGCAATATGAGTTTACATCCAGGGCTCACAAAAAAGAATCTTTGACATTTGGGTTTTTCTGGTCACCCCAGGCCATGAGTCTTTAGCAGTAACAGTGAAGTTTTTGTTTTTGTTTTTTTTTTTAATTGTGGTAAAATAAGATAAAATTTGCCAGTTTAACCATTTTTCTTAATTAAAATTTTTTTAAAGATTTTATTTATTTGACAGACAGAGGTCACAGGCAGAGAGGCAGGCAGAGAGAGAGGAGGAAGCAGGCCCCCCACTGAGCAGAGAACCTGATGCGGGGCTCAATCCCAGGACCCTGGAATCATGACCTGATTCCAGGGTCCTGGGCAGAAGGCAGAGTCTTTAACCCACTGAGCCACCCAGGTGCCCCTAAATTAAAAATTTTTTTAATAAGACTTCATTTTTTTAGAGAGGTTTTAGGCTCATAGCAAAATTGAGAAGACATAGAGATTTCCATATGTACTTATCCCACGCCTGCATAGCCTCCCCCATTATCAACATTCCCAGCCAGAGTGGTACATTTGTTGGAATTGATGAACCTACAGTGACACATTATAATCACCCAAAGTCCACAGTTAGGGCTCACTCTTGGTGTTGTAAGTTCTACAGGTTTGGACGAATGTATCCATCATTATAGTACCAAAAAAGAATTTTCACTACCCTAAAAATCCTCTGTGTTCTGCCTATTCATCTCTCCTCCTCTTCTTTCCCCTAGCAACCAATAATGTTTTTACTGTCTGCATTGTTTTACCTTTTCTAGAATGTCATATAATTGGAATCATGTAGTATGCAGGCTTTTCAAATTAGGTTCTTTCACTTAGTAATGTGCATTTAAGTTTCCTTTGTGTCTTTCCATGGCTTGATAGCTCAGTTTTGTTTTTTTTTTAAGATTTTATTTATCCATTTGAGAGAGAGAGAGAGTGAGAGAAAGTATGAGAGGGGAGAAGACCAGAGGGAGAATCAGACTGTCCATGGAGTTGGGAGCCCGATGCGGAACTCAATCCCAGGACTCCGGGATCATGACCTGAGCTGGAGGCAGTTGTTTAACCAACTGAGCCACCCAGGCGCCCAGTTTTTCTTTTTCTTTTTTTTTTTTTTTTTTAAAGCAGTGAATAATATGCTGTTGTCTGGATGTAACACAGTTTTTAATTCATTTACCTATTGAAAGACATCTTGGCTGCCTCCAAGTTTTGGTGATTAGAAATAAAGCTGCTAGAAACACATCTGTGTGCAGGTTTTTGTGTGAATATAAGTTTTCATCTCCTTTGGGTAAATACCAAGGAACATGCTTACTGGATGATATGGTAGGAGTAGGTTTACTTTTGTAAATGTACATGTAAATGTACATTCCCATCAGAAATAAGTAAGGATTTCTGTTGCTATACATTTTTGCTAGTATTTTGTATTGTCAAGTGTTACGAATTTTGGTCATTCAGAAAGGTGTGTAGTGGCACCTTATTGTTTTAGTTTGCATTTCTCCGTTGTATCTTTTAAAGCTTTGGACCCATTTTTTAATTAGGTTTGTTTTCTTATTGTTGAGTTTTAAGAGTTCCTTGTATGTTCGGGTTAATAGTCCTTTAAAGGATGTGTCTTATGCAAATATTTTCTCCCAGGGTATGGCTTGTTTTCTTATTCTTTTGACATTGCCTTTGGCAGAGCAGAAGCTTGTTTTGTTTTGTTTTGTTTTTTTAAGATTCTATTTATTTACTTATTTGAGAGAGAGAGCATGCAAGAGCAGTGGGAGGAGCAGAGGAGGAAGGACAGGCAGACTCCATGCTGAAAGTGGAGCTTGATACTGGGCTGGATAGAACTACCCTGAAATAATGACCTGAGCTGAAATAAAAAATCAGTTGCCTAACTGACTGAGCCACCCAGGTGCTCCCCCCAACCCCGGTTTTTTTTATTATTATTTTTTAAGATTTTAGCAGAGCAGAAGTTTTTAACTTCAGTGAAGTCTAGCTAATCAATTATTTATTTAATAGATCATGCATTTGGTGTTCATCTAAAAAGTTATCTCCATAACCAAAGTCATCTAGGTTTTCTACTTTGTTATCTTCCAGGAGTTTTGTAGTTTTGCATGTACATTTAGATTTGTGATCCATTTTGAGCTAATTTTTGTGAAGGGTGTAAGGTTGGTTCTAGGCTCTTTTATCCCCCCACTCGTGTGGATGTTTAGTTCTAGCACCATTCATTGAAAAGACTGTGTTTGCTCCATTGTATTGCCTTTGCTACTTTGTCGAAGATCAGTTGACCATATTTATATGGGTATTTCTTGGTTCTTCATTCTGTTTTATTGATTATTCTTTTGTTAATACTACACTGTCTTGATCACGATAGCTTTGTAATAGTATTGAAGTTGCATAGTGTCAGTCATCCAACTTTGTTCTTCTCCTTCAATATTATGTTGGCTATTCTAGGTAGAGAATGTAAACTCTCCACAGAAACTTTAGAATCAGTTGGTCACTATCTACAAAGTAACTTGCTAGGATTTTGATTGGGTTAGCATTGAATCTAGAGATCAATTGGGTAAGAATTGACATCTTGACAATAAAGAGTTTTCCTGTCTATGAATGTGAAATATCTTTCCATTTATTTAATTCTTGGATTTGTTCCTGAGAGTTTTATAGTCATCCTCATATAGATCTTCTATACGTTTTATATAGTTATATCCACCTGTTTCATTTTTTTGAGTGTTAATGTAAATGGTAAGGTGTTTTTATTTTCAAAGTCAATTTATGTTACTGGTATACAAGAAAGCAGTTGATTTTATATATTAATCTGGTATTCTGGATCTTTGTTATAACTGTGTATTAGTTCCAGGAGTTTTTTTGTCATTATTTTGGATTTTCTACATAGATGATCAAGTCATTTGTGAAAAAAGACAGTTTTATTTCTTCTTTCCCAATATTTGTGCCTTTCATTTTCTTTTCTGGCTTTATTACTTTAGCTACACTTGTAGTATGATATTGAAAATGGTGATGAAAGGGCACATCTTTGACTTGTACTTGATTTTAGTTGAAAAACTTTGAGTTTATCACTATTAAATATGATATTAGCTGTGGGTTTTTTGTAGATTGTCTTTATCAAGTCGAATACATTTTCCCTGCTTAACCATTTTTTAAAAATATTTATTCATTTTTAGAGCATACTTGCATGCAAGCAGGGGGGAGGGGCAGAGGGAGAGGGAGAAAAAGAATCTGAAGCAGACTTCCAGTGGAGCTGGATACAGGGCTCGATTTTATGACCCTGAGATCAAGACCTGAGTGGAAATCAAGAGTCAGCTACTCGACTGAGCCACTGAACCATTCTTTTTTTTTTTTTTTTTTTTTTTTTTTTTTAAGATTTTATTTATTTATTCGACAGAGAGATATCACAAGTAGACAGAGAGAGAGAGAGAGAGAGAGGGAAGCAGGCCCCCCGCCGAGCAGAGAGCCCGATGCGGGACTCGATCCCAGGACCCTGAGATCACGACCCGAGCCGAAGGCAGCGGCTCAACCCACTGAGCCACCCAGGCGCGCCCGCCACTGAACCATTCTTAAGTGTACATTTGAATCCATTCTTTTGAATCTGATGTAAAATACAGATCCCATTTTTCCCTGCATAAAGTAACCCAGTTTTCCCCAGCACCATCTGTTAAATATTCTCTTTTCTTTGTTGATGTGTGATGAAAATTTCATCTTACAAAATTTTGTTCCCTTTTTTTTTTCTTAAAGCAATGGATAAAACCTACCATTCACTAAATAGGAAGTTTCTTTCCATTTCTGCTCAAATACTAGTTTTGTTTAGAAAAGGCACTTGAGGGGTGCCTGGGTGGCTCAATTGGTTAAGTGTCCCACTCTTGATTTTGGCTAAGGTCATGATCCTCTGGGTCATGAGACTGAGCCCCATGTCAGGCTTTGTGTTCAGCGGAGAGCCTGCTTGAGAGTCTCTCTCTCTCTCCCCCTGACTTCTCCCTTTGCCACTCCTCCCCTTTGTCTCAATTTAAAAAAAAAGGGGCAGTTGAATGTTAACAAATGCCTTTTTTTTTTAAAATACTGACTTCTCTTGTCTCCTTTAAATCTCTTAGTGTAGTGATGTAAGTAGAATTCTTTAAACTTGAACTAACTTTGAGTTCCTAGGATAAACCCTGAATAGCTGTTTTATTGCAGTATTCAATGAAATGAAATGCTTTATTTAGCACTTTTTTTTAAGGAGACATCTTTTTTTCTCCCTGTCTCTGTTTTTTAGAGAGAATGTGTACAAACAGGGGTGGGATGATGAGGCGCAGAGGGAGAGGGTGAAAGAAAATCTCAAGCAGGCTCCACACTCAGTGCTGAGCCCAGTCTCACGACCCTGAGATCATGACCTGAGCTGAAATCAGGAGTGAGATTGTTAACTGGCAGAGCCAACCAGACTCCCCTATTTAGCACTTTTAAACTAAGAAAGATTGCCCTCTTTTTTTTTTCTTTTGTTGTCCTAATTCAATTTTGGTTTTATGCCTTTCATCTTTTTAAAAAAAATAAGCTCTAGAACATGGAAATTACCTGTTTTTATTACAAGTTTAGTTGCCTTTGTCCGTATATGTGTCTAGGCCAGATTCTTCTTTTTTTAAAAAGAAAAAATTTTTTTGCACCATAGTGTACACACACACATTCAGTATTTTTAAGTAAGATATAAATCATAAATGTACAGCTCACTGAATCTGAACAAGCTGAATACACCAAATCAAGAAACAAAGCATTAGTGGAGCTCTAAAAACCCCTGTATGTCTTCCTTTAAGGCACTATCACTCTGACTAGGAGTAACTGCGCTTCTAATTTCTAGCAATCTAGATCAGTTTTTCCTATAAATAGGAATCATACAAAATGAAACTATACATTATATTCCCTTGTATTCAAGCTTCTCTCCATGTTATTAGAAGTAGTTACAGGTTATTTATGGATATATAGTATTCCAGCTATACCATAAGTTGTATTAATGGGCATGTGGGTAGTTTTCCTATTTTGAACATTTCTGTTATGCATATCTTTCTGGTATGTCTTTTGGTGGATGTAAGAATCTTGTTACTTGGAATGTGGTTGACAGACAAGTAGCATCATTGTCACCTGTGAATTTCTTAGAAATGCAGTGTCTAGGGGTGCCTGGGTGGCTCATTTGGTTGAGCATCTGAGTTTGGCTCAGGTCATGGTCTTATAATCATGGGATAGAGCCCTTTGCCCACCTTCCTGATCAGTGGGGAGTCTGCTTCTCCCTCTCCTTCTGCCCCACCCCCCACCCATTTGTGTGGGCTTTCCCACTCTCAAATGAGGAAAAAAAAAAAAAGAACTGCAGACTCTAATGGTCTACCCAGAACTCTCCTGGATTACAGTCTACGTTTTAATAAGATTCCCAGGCAATTTTTGTGCACATTACTTTCATTATTACATTGTCTGTTTGGAAGACTGAGCATTGATGAATTATAAATGTTTAGTCTTTGAGCTACTTGAGATAATGAAGGGGATTAGACATTAGGAAGCGGGGAGCCCTAAATACTAAGAAGTTGTTTCAGAACTTTTTGCCACCAAGTCTTTATCTTCCCTTACCCTTTTTACCTTGGGTTAAGCAGATCACTTTGGAGGCAAGTTGTAAGATTACAGGAGGACTAGAGCTCATAGTGAAGTCCCATAGTTCTTTGTTCTTTTGCTTGGTGGTTAAATATGTGGATTTCTTTTAAGTTATTCAAAATTTGCTCCTCCTTCCTGGATCTGGTCCAAATGTGATTATATGTGGGATGTATTCTTTGGTCATTTAGTGGGAATTGCTTTAATTAATTTCTTTTGAAATGGAGTTCCTTTTTATTTCTTTTGATAGGCTTCAGAGCCCTAAAGAACAATATCTGTACTTCATCATTTATTAGTATCATGGACTTCTTTACCAATATTTTTCTTACTGTGTATTTATTATGATGGGGATTGAACTGATAAAACTCAGTGATGGCATATCATTAAATTCATGAAAGTGAGAGCAGAAGGCCCTATAATGAATTTAAAAAATTAAAGAAAGTAATTGCCTATTTCCTCTTAACTATATGCTAATAGCAAAGAAGAAAGGATGGGTTAATTCTTTATTAGACCCTTCTATTTTTGGACCATCATATTTAGATTCTACCTTGAGCTTTTTAAAATTTTTACATGCTATTTTCTGTAAGCCCTAAAAATATTTGTATCTGTCCTCTGTTTTACTTTTCAAATTTGAATGACTAATAGGGTTTTTTCCAAAATTATTTTCAACTTGTCCTCTAATTTACCATCTGGAGATGGCAAGGTGCCTCTCACAGATTTACTGTACAGAATGTGTACAGGTCTTCAATAAATAGGTCTTTAAGTCTGATAATTGAGTTCAAATTGAAGTCCAGTCTTCATGCTGGCTGGATGACCTTGGTGAAGTTGGCTAGGTTCTCTAAACTATTTGTTTTCTCATTTTTAAAATGAAGATAATACCTTTTATGTTTAAGTGTTAAATAAGCTAGTTAATATATATAAAGGCCTAACATAGCATAGTGCCTGGTATTTATGGTCCTCAAATGATAATTTTCTTGTGCACATCTGATAACAATTACCTATCTTGAATTTGACTACTTGTTTCAGTTGTCAACTAATTTTACTTTGACGGTAATAAACTACTTGAATCTTAAGTTTTTCTTTTTGGGTGTTAGCATACTCTCTCTGTTTTTCTTTTTATTTTCTGTCTGCTTTTAGTTCCAATAATTTAAATTATTTTTGGAATGGGTATAGTTGAGGACAGTTTTGAGATGGAAATCCTGCCTTCTAGACCTAGCACCTGTAGATTGTGTTATTTTGTGACTTTTACTTCATTTTTTTCTAAAAGCAAACTTGGCTACACCTATCCTGATTCCTAACAGGGTTGTTATAAGGATAAAGATCAAATGAGGTGATGCATATAAAGTCATTTTGTAAAGCATAAAACTGTGTACCAATGTAGAATGCTTTTGCAGAAGGAGACAGTACTTTGTATTGTTTGATTAGATCTGTTGCACTTTATTTTATTTTGCCAAACAAGTCCTGTAACTGTTGGGGAAAGAAAATATATATAATAAGAATTTGCTTTTCTTTCCAGACATGGTTGGAAATTTATTAAAATAGGCGAAGCCATATAGGAATATAACCATATCAGGTTTTCATTCTCAATACCAAGTGTGGTTAAGGCTTGTGTGATACAGCATCATAGGCATTTTAGTTAAGCGTTACAGTGCTTACAAAGCTTTCATACTCTGTGACCCTTTCTTTACTAATAGGCATAATACGGTATAGCTTGTACATATTGAACTATGTTTGCTTGACTTGAGTGAGGTTTCAGAACACAAGATTCCATGCTCTTATTAGGAATTCATTTTTTTTTAAAGATTAAAAAAAATTATTTGACAGAGAGAAAGAGATCACAAGTAGGCAGAGAGGCAGGCAGAGGGAGAGGGAGAAGCAGGCTCTTCACCGAGCTGAGAGCCCAATGTAGGCTCGATCCCAGGACCCTGAGATATTGACTCGAGCGGAAGGCAGAGGCCCAACCCACTGAGCCACCCAGGCACCCCCTTATTAGGAAATCATCTATCCTTTTGCCTCCCCCACACTTATTTCTATGGTAATTTTAATTTTTGGCCTTCCATCTTAGTAATTGGGTTTTTGTCATAGAATTTGGGAGAAGTATGGATCTAGATACTGTAGTAACCAAAGGGACATGTATCATGTGGATCTTAAGTGCAACATGGGTTAGATGAAGAGTTACTTGAAATTATAGCAGTTGAAGAGAGAAAAAAATCAGTAGTGGTGAAATAATATAAATGTCAAAAGATAGAAGAAATCCTGGGAAGCATATATAGGAATTTCAATTAATTGAGTAAAGGATATTTTAGTTTGTTACTTGAGGTTAAAACAATTCCTGTTGACTCTTAAAAGTTTGCAGTGTCTTAAATATGTTACTTTCTTATGTATTTGAGTACCATTGTACTGAAGTTGGCTTTATAAGTTGATTCAAGATGGAAGCATACTCCTTTTCCATTGAAGTCTTTGTGCCACAGCTTGGGAACTACCAGTCTAAGACCAGTGCTGTTTATTAGAACACTCTGCAATGATGGAAATATTTTTTAATTGCACTGGCTAATATAGCCACAGGGTGCACTTGAAATGTGACTAATGAGTACAGCTGAGGAATTGAAGTTTTTTTTTTTTTTTTTAAGATTTATTTATTTATTTAACAGACAGATCACAAGTAGGCAGAGAGGCAGGCAGAGAGAGAGAGGGAAGCAGGCTCCCTGCTGAGCAGAGAGCCCGATGTGGGGCTCGATCCCAGAACCCTGGGATCATGACCTGAGCTGAAGGCAGAGGCTTTAACCCACTGAGCCACCCAGGCGCCCGGAATTGAAGTTTTGATTTTGCTTATTTTGATTAACTTAATTTTGAGTTTAAATGGCCACATATGGGTAAGGATGGTAGTATTATACAGCATAGCTTTAAAATTTGAGCCAGCTGAAGCATGGCTGTTCTCATCTTGTATATTTGGGGAGAGCCTGGCAAACATTAGAAGTTAGTATTTAGAGAATTGCTAATTTTTCTGGCTGTGTCCTTGTCCTTTTAATATCACCTTCGCTTTTCTGTTTACTGTGTGCCAAAAGCTATGCAACTTTTTAGTGCTACTGTAACTGGTACTTCCATGTGGAATCCCTTGAATGTTGGAGCAGTTAGAATTTGAGTAAATCTTTCTTAAGTTGTCTTTGAACTCTGTATGATCTGAGAGCATTTGAACTTAACTTGGTTACTACTGCCTAAAATTCAGCAACCTTTTGGTTACCTGATGAAATGCGTAACCTCAGCAAGAGAGGCTACACATGTGAACTGTGAAACATGTGAACTGTGATGCCAGCATCAGGCAAGAAAGGGAACATACAGAAGAGGGATTGTAGGTTAAATTTTTTTTTTGCACTTTTTTTTACTTAGTCGTTTTTTACTATGTTAGCTATGTGGGCAACTAGTTAGAATTAAAAATTCAAAGTATACTTGTTACCTTGTGACTTTGCTGAATCTTTATTGAAGACATTTTCATAAAAATACTGTATTTAAAATGTCATATGCAAATTATAAACCTTAATAAATATTTTGCATGATCACCTGTTTAAAAACATTACTATTACTGTTACATAGCTTATATACGCTTTTCCTGTTCTCTCCTGTTCAATTCCTATCCTGCATTGTTTTCCTTTCTTTGTTAACATATTACATATGTATGTCTCCCCAAACACTGCGTTTAAGTTTGCTTCTTTGAGTTTTACAAAACTGGTATCTTACTATTTATGGTCTTTTTCTGCAATTTAAATTTTTCATCCAGTGTTGTTTTTAAATTTATCCATGTTGCCAGCCAATTGTTTTGGTCTATTTATAATTGTACTCTCTTGTATGAATATACTACACATATGCAATATATATAATACTACATAATACTACATAATAAAGTATAGAGCACAATATATGTGATACTGTCTTGTGCAACTGTGCCACATATTTTTATTCTCTTCTTGATGTATGTTTGAGTTGTTTCCCTTTTGCTAGTATTAGCAGAGCTGCCCTGAATGTCCCTTTGTTTGCTAAGTATATGTTTTTTTCCTTTTTTTTTTTTTTTTAAGATTTTATTTATTTATTTGACAGAGGGAGAGCACAGATGGGCAAGTGGCAGGCAGAGGGAGAGGGAGAAGCAGGCTCCCCGCTGAGCACGGAGCCTGATGCTCAGTCCTAGAATCCTGGGATCATGACCTGAGCTAAAGGCAGACACTTAACCTACTGAGCCACCCAGGCACCCCTAAGTGTATGTTTTTAAGTAATAAACTGTCTTGGGTTATTTCATGTACTTTTTATCTATGGAGATAGTTTTTTTTTCTTTTTGATATGTTAATGTTATAAATTACCTTTTTAAGATGTTGTGATGTTAAAATACCCTTGCATACCGGACTTAACCCGATTGGTCATAATGTTTTATCTATTTAATTTCTTATTGGGTTTGCTTTGCTAATAATTGTTATGGAGATTTTACATCCACTTTTGATTAAGAGATATTTTCTTCAATCCTTGACATGTTGAAGTCTGGTTGACTTGGTGGAATGAATTGGGGAGTAATTCCTCTTTCTGTTTCCTAGGAGGGTTATATGTCATTGGAATGATTCGTTCTTTGAGAGTTTGATAGAACTCATGTGTAAAACTATATCTAGGCTTGATGTAGAGATTTAAGTACTGATTTAGTTTCTCTATGACAATTAATATACTTTCAAATATATTCTTTGAGAGCTAGGATCAAGATCTAGTTTGTAACTTCACTATAGTAAATGATTTGTGCTTGTTTCCCTATGTTCTTAGCTGTTTTTGGTATTAGCAAACTTAAAACTGTTTTTGCAGTTAGTTGTATGGTTGAAAAAACTATCTCCTTCCTTCGGTTCACATTTTGTTTTACTGAATAAGGTTTAGTCACCCTTTATTTTTCTCTTGGAGAACTTCCTTAGGTAGGCTACTAGGCTATTTGTCTTTCTTACCAATTTATAGAATTCTTCCTTTGTCATGGGAGATGGCACATTGGAAAGGTTAAAAGTTTGTGTACCACCAAGGTACTTATTTTGACTTGCTTCAAATTGTTACTTGATTTAGAAATGGATGATGGACCTGCTCGAAGAGATCATTTCATGAGAAGCGGATTTGCCTCTGGGAGGAGTATGGGGAACAGAGGTAAATATCTTTGTCTTTCCTTAATCTTATCAACTTGAATGGTGGAAAGAATAGAGACTATTATGACTGTTTAGTGCAAAGCTATATTTGTTATATCGCACTGCACAGTAGACTTTGAAATAATGAGTACTATTTTTTCAATTAACAGTTCTCTTTTTGCTTTTTCCTTTCCTGGGATAGTAGGAAATAGTTAAATTGATAAAATAGATGGGTTAAATAGATTGGTTAAAAATAGTTGCTTTACAGAACTACTTCTTAATATTGATTATTGATATTTAGTAATTGGCTTAGAAGGAATGTTTGTAAAAGCTTCAGAGATCTGGGTGAGAAGGATCTCTTTTTGAAGTTTTTCCTTCTCAAGAAAAGGCAGTATGGAAGCATTTCTGTTAGTTTATTAGTATTACCACGTTATTTCCCCAAACTTGGAACTTCTTATTTTTAGAACAACCAGTACTTGATTTGACAGATAATGGTATAGCGAAATACCTTCCTACAGTCCATTTTTCAATTTAATAATAAAATACTGAAAGTATTTTGCTTTATGTTTTAGTATAGTGCCATAAAATATTAGAACCACCAGTTTATTTAAAAATACATATAATCATTTATTTCTTTAATAGGAAGCATAAGTTAAGGCTAATTGGTAGTTTTAAGTACATGTAATACTTAATCTTGAATTCATTAGATGTTAAGTGGAAGATTTTACTTCTAGGTGTTTTTATTCATTGGAGACACTAAAGGTTGATGTGTAGTATTTCCTTTGATACTTGGAAAACTTAATTTCTTATTTAGATTCAGTTAACACAGACGTGGATCTATAGATGCATGTGTTTTTTAAGATTTTATTTATTTAAGAGAGAAGGAGCAAGAGCAAGTAGGTTCACAGGAGCAGGGGGAGTGGCAGAGAGGGGGAGAAACAGACTCCCTGCTGAGCAAGGAATCTCATATGGGGCTCCATCTCAAAACCCTGAGATCATGACCTGAGCTGAAGTCAAGAGTGGGATATTTAACCTAGTGAGCCACCCAGGTGCCCTGAGGAATGTTTTAAATTAATTAGCAATATTTTAATTTTCAAATTCAGAGCATGCATTCATAGATCTTGTTAAAGTTTTACATGAATTGAAGATGCTTTTCTTCTTTTTTTTTTTTAAATGAAGTGTAGTTGACACACACTGTTACATTAGTTTCAGCTATACAGCATAGCTGTTGCACAACTCTTTAGATTATGCTGTGCTCACCACAAATGTAGCTACCATCTGTCACCATACAACATTATTAACAACACTAATGACTATATTTTCTTTACTGTATCTTTTATCTGTGTGATTTATTCATTCTGTAACTGGAAGCCTGCATCTCCGAATAAAGGGTTTTTAAAATGAAAAAATCATCACTGAAATAGATTTTACTACACATTGTTAATTCCATATGTGTTATGTTGAAAAACACATTAAATTTCTGATCAAAACTCTTGGTTGAATGTTGATACTTTAAAAAGTTATCATTGTACTATATATAATCTTGGAAATTCAAAGACCCATGAATGTAACTCCTTTCCCTTATTGTTAATGTAATTTTTATTTTATTTTTATTTTTTTTAAGATTTTATTTATTTACCTGACAGACAGAAATTACAAGTAGACAGAGAGGCAGGCAGAGAGAGAGGAGGAAGCAGGCTCCCTGCTGAGCAGAGGGCCTGATGCGGGGCTCGATCCCAGGACTCTGGGATCATGACCTGAGCCGAAGGCAGAGGCTTAACCCACTGAGCCACCCAGGCGCCCCTGTTAATGTAATTTTTAGTTTCAATCTCTGATATTTTTTCTCAGAGCTTTCATAGCTAGTAATTTATTTTTGAAATTGACTCTCAATTCTTAAAATGTAATATTAATCACTTTTCATGTTCTGTGAACTGTGACCTAAATAGTTTTAACTTCTTGAATCTCACACACATCTTTAGAATTTGGTGAAAATATGAGATAATTGCTCATACACAATTTTGCACATGGCTTTAGGAGTTTTGTAGATCATTTTACTGCCTTGTACTAGGATATTATGCAGTTAGATAAGACACAATTTATGAAGACCACAAGATAATGCTTTAACTTTTTCTAGTGATAGTTTAAAGTGGCAGTTTATGTCATTTTGGCTGTCTTTTGTTCCATTTTTTTTTTTTTTTGTTTTAAATAGCCATGCTACTTGCCATACCAACTCTGCTCTCAAAATTCCTAACTCTAGTGGTAGAGAAACACATGGAAAGAAATAGAGTGTGCTGTGGGAATGTGGAAGAAGGATTGATTGTAATTGGAGGTCTGAAAGACTTCATAGAGTAGATAGCCTTTGAACTGGGGTTTTGAAGAGTGAAAAGAATTTTGATAGGAAAAATAGGAAAGTAGGGAATGCCATGCTTAAGGAACAGTGTGTAGGAATGTAGAAAATATTAGAAGTTCACAATGTGGAGTATGGGAAGTTGTTTGGTGTGAATTAAAGTGTTGGGTGCTCAGTGTTGTGTAGTTGGAGGTAAAGCTCACAAGGATAACATGAGGAAAGACCCTGGAGGGGTGGAGATGTGGCTAAGGGAGTGGTAAGTGCCGCTTTTATTTCTTTATTATGTAGTTCCACCCTAAATTGAGTTTTAAAAGTGGAAAGATTGAGAGAAGTTTAAATGCTAACAAAGTGAATAAGTAATAAGTAATTAAAAAACAGGACAAGAGTATAAAATTTTCAATAGCAGGACTTTGATACTGGGGCATTAATAGCTGGCTCTGTTCAGGGTGAGGTTTCAATATACAGAACATCAGAGAGTTGAATTTCCTGATAACAGGTTACTAGTAAAATAAAAACTAGTAGAAAGCTGTATTTCACCAATAGAATGTTTATGTTTTTCTGTTGGTATTATAATTCAAGAATTTTTATTTTTAAAATTCAAGAATGTTTAAATAGAAGTTGCGGAGATTTTATCTTTTTAAGTTCCTGTACTTCTTTCTCCCCCATCCTTGGATGGCCCTTTATGTCAGAGATTCATTCTTTCATTTAAAATTTTTATTTTTAAGTAATCTCTACACTGAGCACAGGGCTTGAATTTACCACCCTGAGATCAAGAGTTGCATGCTCTACCAGCTGAGCCAGTCAGGTGTCCTCCCCCCCACGACTTTTTATTTATTTATTTTTAAAGATTTTATTTATTTATTTGACAGAGAGAGAGATCACAAGTAGGCAGAGAGGCAGGCAGAGAGAGAGAGGAGGAGGCAGGCTCCCCGCCGAGCAGAGAACCCCATGGGGGGCTCAATTCCAGGACCCTGGGATCACGACCTGAGCTGAAGGCAGACGCTTAACCCACTGAGCCACCAGGCGCCCCATCCCCCCCGACTTTTTATAAGATTTTATTTTTAAGTAATCCCAAAGATTTGTTTAATTCCTAGTTTTTGATGACACAATCAATTTTATGTTTTAAAGAGTTTTAACTCTATCTGAACATTTTCAGATGCTGGCGAGTCTAATAAAAGAGAGAATACATCCACAATGGGTGGTTTTGGAGTTGGAAAGAGTTTTGGAAACAGAGGTAAACTGCTTATGGTATCTTAGAATCACAGTTTGAGGGAACCCTAGTTTATTTCTGTACTCAAGGCTCCCTTGCCCTGTGCTCTGCAACAAGAGATCCATCTTCTATACTTCCAAAGGTAAATTTGAATCTCCACCTTGTTGAGCAAAGAACCAGTAGAAGCTTTGAAGTTCTTTTTTTCTTTAAAAACTGTGCATCAGAACTGGAACAGAGTTTAAGATCAAGACCAGTAATGTGTAGGTTGAAGACTTCCGAAGCATTTTGGAAACCCGGCAGTTAAGAAGGTTAGAATGGAAGGAAGGAGCAGTTGTGGAGGACAGTGGAGAGAATATAATCCTTTTCTGAACCAACTTGAAAGATTGCAAATTCTGAAATGAACTAAACAACTCAAAACTTAGGTTTCATCATATAAAACTCTTTCTGTACAGATTGTGTTTATTTTGAAATGATGTATCTTTTCAAGGAAAATCCTTTTTATAATCTAATCATATATTGAGGCTATTGGGCACTTACTTTTGTATCATAATTGTGTATTAAATTTCTCTGCTAAAAAGGGATGTTATATTTTTTGAACCTGAGATACTAAGTGACTTTACGTATATATTCTGCATATAAATTTAACATTTCAGATACTAATTGATTAGTCTGTATTGCCATGATTTAACATATTTAATATTTTATAATTTAGCTTAAATACTGATTGACAGCCATATTACAGTGACCTTTAATATTAATGGATATTAATCCCTGAATATCTTTGCACTGAAGACAATTTTATTAAGATTCAATATTTTAAAATTTTGTGAAATATTATTGATGAATGCTTTTAAAATTAATTTTAGTGATGTGTCTGTATGCTCTAGAGACACACAAATCTAGATATAGGTTTTTATTATATGAGAAATTTAAAAGCAAAGCTAAATGAAAGATATAAAAAAATTTTATAAACAAAAAATGTTGGAAGAATTTCCTTATTACTGAAATGGGAAAAATTATTGGATATTGGATTATTATTTAGTTGCATTGTCCTCTGGCAGTTGAAGAGATTGAGTTAATTTATAAGGTTTTAAAAACTTGGATCTTTTGAGTAGGAAGTATATAGTGTTTATGTTGATATATACTGCTTTTCTGACCATCTACATATATGTGATATCTGAGGTAGTATAACACTGACTGGACCTTTTACCTTAGTTAATTGACACAAGGCAGAAGTCATAATGCAACTTGTGTGAGTTTTCATTCAGTATATGTATATATAGCTCTATGTGGTTTATTTTATTTTAAGGGGGTATCAGAACTGGTAATCCCTTTGGTTTTTGTTTGGTTTACCACAGAGGTACAGGTAATTGTTTTCAGGAATTTGCAAGTTTAATTTTCTATTTTGTATAGGTTTTTCAAATAACAAGTTTGAAGAAGGTGATAGCTCTGATTTCTGGAGAGGTAAGTTCAGTGTTTTTTGTAGCGGCCTTTTAAAATTTAATGTTCAGTGTACATGCTAAAGAGAAACTAAGATTAAGTGTCATAGTCTTTTTCAGTTCTAATTTATTTGAACCCAGTTTGATAAAGCACCTGTTGCCAGAGTTGTAACTAAGAACTCAGACATCTTAGTTTGACCTTGATCTATGAGGTGCAACTTTTGAATGGTTTGCTACCTTGAGAAAAAATGGATAATGGAAAGAACATGCCAAGAATCAAAACTCCCATGTCCATATATACATGCAGTTTGAGACATGCAGGTCCCTATTCAGACAAATATAATTCTTGACAGTGGAAAAAGATTCATGAGAATGTGGATGAGCATTGAAATCAAGACATTTCTGTCAGGGATACTGACAGACTGGTTTGGAGGAATACAGAGGATGATGAGAATAGAGTAATGTTACCAGAATATAGATTACAATAATTAATAGTGCTTTCCTAGAAGAAACTGATGAAGCAGATTTGGGTGAGGCCTTGCAACCTGTATTTAAAAAGCATCCCTGGTGACTCTGATGCTTTTTTGTTTGGCAATCACTTATCTGTGGAGTCTTTTTTTTTTTTTTTTTTTAAAGAGAGTAGAGGGTAGGGGCAGAGGGAAAGAGAGAGAGAATCTTAAGCAGACTCCATGCCCAGTGCAGAGCCCACTCAGGGCTACGTCTCAGAACTCTGAGATCATGGCCTAAGCTGAAATCAAGAATTGGATGCTTAACAAACAAAGCCGCCGGGGTGCCCTTATCTGTGGAATCTTTGGAGTTGCAGACTTTGTTTCCTGTCCCTGCTCTGTGACCCCCTAGTTGAATGACTTAGAGCTAGTTGCTTAGTTTCTCATAGCCACAGTTTGCTATTCTGCAGAATGGAGGACATCCCTATTATAGGTGGTTAGGCAGACTTAATGAAAATGTGCATGAAATTAAGAAATTTAATATCAGACACATTCATGGTGAACAGTAAATGCCATCTGTCTTCATTAAATATTTGTCTTAGTTTCCTTGCACTCTTAACAGTGATTCTAAAAATCAAAACCAAGCTTAGACTGATCACCTTAAAACCCTTTGGAATTGTGGATACAGGTCTCTGAATTAGATGGAGTTTTAATATATCTAATAAAACTGTTCCCTAAGTTATTGTCAGTCTCATTCTCCCTGATTTTCTATGCTTTTTTCATTTTATTCAAATGAAAATGTATGTAACATAGGAAAAATATTTAACAGAAGAAAAAAAGACCATTTTTATTCTTTTCCATTTCTATTTTACCTAATCTCCCTTTTTAAAACCAGTTAAGGGATGCCTTAGTCAGTTGGGCCACTGCCCTCGGCTCAGGTCATGATCCCAGGGTCCTGGGATCGAGTCCCGCATTGGACTTCTTGCTCAGCAGGGAGCCTGCTTCTCTCTCTGCCTCTGCCTGACACTCTACCTGCTTGTGCGTGCTCTCTCTCTGACAAATAAACAAATAAAATCTTAAAAAAAAAAAAAGAATATTCAAGATCATTTTCACTTAGCCAAGACCTGCTTCCCCAGTTGACTCTTATCAGTGGTAGATGAGAGCACTTTTGAGCACAAATTCTAGTTTCCATGGCACCTGAGAGAACTTTCCTCCAAAATGGTTTGCTTTATTGGCAAGCCCAGGAGCAGATTTTGATACCATAATAGAAGATTTTATTCTGTACACAAATTACATCTTTTGTGGTTATTTCCCCTGCAGTCTAGTTTCCTCCATCTGGTATAGTTAGTGATAAGGACCATTCATTTTGGATTTGGACACCCTAGATTTGAGACCCAGAGTCTCTTCTTCTCAGTTGTATTATCTTGGAAAAACATATTTAACATCTGTATTTCATTTTTTCTATTTATAAAAGAGGATAATGCCCTCTTCCCAAGGTTTTTGTGAAAATTTAAAAAGTCAGTACATATTACTCCTTTAGAACAGTGCTAGACCATACTGAATTCTATATGTGTTATCACTATTCATTATTAATAATTTCATGTAATACATTTATATGAATATATATTAGATATCTAATATACTTATTACTATATGTTTAACATATTCAATTAATGTATCATATTATGTTTATGTTTTTAAATATTTATACTTTGTGCATGTTATATATATTTTACATACTTTCTGTAATTAATTTTTATGTAATAATATAATATGGTTGTAGCTAATCTTTGGATAATATCTCTTTTTTGTTGGTGCTTGGCTTTATTTCCTAACTCTGCAGGTTTTTTTTCAATAACTATATTTTGAAATAGTATAAGACTCATTACAAGTTAAAAAATAGAAAAATAGTACAGAGGGTTTCCATTGTCCCTCTCCAAATGTAGCTGTACTTATCACCCAACTTCTCCCAATATCATTAGGCTATTTTAATTCCCAGTGTGGTCAAAATATAGGTTTGTTTAAGGGGAATAACTGGACAAAGTTAATGGGAGACCTCTTTGTCCTTGTCAGGTCTCAAATTAATTTACAGCTTTTTCTTCCATAAGGCAATAAATGTTAGTTGTCTTCATTATTCCAGGGCTGGCCAACTTGCTTTTCAAAATTCTTTCCTTCTTATTAAGCTCACTTGTAGTATTAAATCCTGCTTCCCAGAAAGTTGTCTTGATAGTAAATGAATCTTTAGGAATATTTGGTAGTTATTGACTTCATTTCAAGTAGGAGCCTGCAATAAGAGCTCTGGTTAGTTGCTAAATAGATTAGTACTTTTGCACAGGAACTTAACTCATAGCTTTTAAACAGTCTAGTCACTTGATGTCATTACTATGACTTAAAGTTCTTAAATTTTAAACATTTAATGACATGTACAAAGGTCTCTTGAAATCATTTCTGTATTTCCCAAATGTGGCTTTGTTGGAATCTTCTAGAAAGCTTGAAGTTACTACTTCAAGTCATATTAGTAACGTTTTTAAATTTTGAAAAATTATTCATTTGTTGCTCTCACTCTATACTTTCAAGATAAACATCTCTGGGGGTGGATTCTAGGTATGGATTGATTGATTGATTGGTTGATGTAATTTTTTTCTAGGAATTTATTTTTAACAAACCTTCCAGCTAATTCTTAGGCAGCCTTCTGTGTAGAGATTCGCATTCCACTGTTGAGAAACTGATGATGTTACTTGATAACATCCTCAAAAACAGAAAAGCCAAGATATCCCCCAATTGTTTCATTAGGATGATTGGGGAAAAATTTACATATGTTTAAAAAACCCACTAATGTTTGAGATACAGTAAGAAAGGCAAATTACAGAAATATTGACAGTATTATAAAAAGAATAGTCATGTATTTCTAGTGGCTGATGGCCTACATTTATTTCTACTTGACTATTTTAATAGTTTAGATATTTCTGAGACCATTTTTATTCATACCAATATTGATGAAATTCTTAATTTTTGGCCTGTATGTAGCACTTGAGAAATAGTGAATTCTCAATTATACACTTAACATTGAACATTTAGGCATATTAAATGATTTGTATAGGGATTTGAGTGAATAATGTCTTTTTATTTCTGTTGCTAAAATTATTTGAAGATTTAAAATGTCCATATTTTAACTTAAAAATACTCATTTTTCTCACTACTTTACCTGCGATAGTGCTATTCTTTAGATATTACAACTTTAAAGTTAATTATTTAGATGCTATTCACATGTTAAATTTTTATTCAAGAATCTAATAATGACTGTGAAGACAATCAAACACGGAGCAGAGGGTTTTCCAAGAGAGGCGGTAAGGAGCACATTTTGGAATGATTTGTACTTACGCTTTCTAATGTCACTGGATTTTTTTTCCCCTGAAAATCTCCAGAATGTGCTATGAAGTATAGAATAAGGACTGTGAGTTCTGGTCAGTCACAATATCTATGAACTGGGATGTCTTTGTCTCTGAATAGAATATTGGATATGTGGGAGAGTGAAGAAATTGTAGATTACTTTTTGTTCAGGTCTGGCAGTGCTCTAACCATACTGTGCTAATCCTGCCTCTAATAAAGTTGAGGTAAGGTGGTATAAACATTACCATACTTAATTCTTGATAACCTATGGGTAGACATGTTAAAATAGCAACAGTAAAACCCACAAAAAACATAGTGAACTTATAAAATTGTTAACAATGGGCAAATCTGCTTATAAGAGTTTATTCTTAGGAACTATATGATAATCAGATACATCAGTGTTTTTACTGTGACTTGGGAACATCATTTTCTTTTACCCATTAGAAAGTTAGCCCATTGAATGCCAGGCCCTTCCTAGTGCAACTAGGACTTGTGGGGACTTCACTATAGCAATGTTAAGGCTGTGAGGTGGGGAGGAATTTGGTGGTGAAGGAGGTTTTGCTATTTGTCTCATAAATTGAAGTTTTTGGTTTTTTTAACGATAATTGCAGGGGGACGTGTAATGGGGAAGAAATTTAGCTATAAGAAAAAGCTAGACTCATCCTCTAGAATTGCTACCCCTGCTTAATAAGCAATTTTTAGCACTAATGTTTTAAAACATTGCTCTTAGTTTTAAATTTTTGGTTGTTTTCTGCAGAACAGTGAATATCTTCCTCAGTATTTTCTTTAAATTAATCTAATTCATACTTAAGTGAGGCAGTCAAAAGCCAGTTTGCAGCTCTATGTGCTTGATCCTTGCTTATTTACTAATACAGGGTGACTAGCAGGGAGTCATTTTTGCATATCCCTGATTGCTATTCTCTTTAGTTGTATACATTTGAAGATAGGAAATTTGCACATGGTGGTCAATAACAGACATGCGTGCATAAATATAAGCATATCTAAGTTTATATTGAAATGTAACTTGATATAGCACCAGACATGTGCGTATGTTGTACCTGTATAGCTCAGTGATTTTTTACTAACTGAACACACCTGGGTTTACTGTGTTCACAAGCATCCAGATCAAGAAATAGAAATTATTGGCACCTCTAGAAGTCCCTTTTATGCTCATTTTCTTTTGCTGACAACCCTCCCATCCCATGGTTAACTTCTAATCTGACTTTTAGCAGCATAGGTTTTCTTTTTGTACTTGATAGAAATGGAATCATGCAATATACTCTTTTGTGTCCATCTTCTGCTTAATGTGTTTGTGAGATGCATTCATAATGTTGGTTGCAGTTGTAGATTATTACCTTTGCTTGTATAGACTCTTTGGTTCTACTCTTATGCTAATGATGTTCTTTGGATGTCTTCCAGCTTTAGGCTATTTTGAAGCTGCTGCTGTGGACATTCTTTGGTGCTATCGATATATATTCTGAAGTAGAATTGATGCCTCATAGATTTTGTATATTTTTTGCTTTAATAGCTCTTGTGAAATGTTTTCAAGATAGATATACTAAGATATAACTCCTACATCCTCACCAACATCTGGTATTTTCTTTTTCTTTGAGTTTAAACATTCTGCTGAGTGTGTGGTGGTCTATCTTATTGTGGTTTTAATATGCCTTTCCTTGATGGACTAATGACATGTCCAGTGCTTCATAAGTTTACTGGATATTTTTACATCATCTTTTGTACAGTGCTGATTCCATTCTTTTGCCATCTTTTCTACTGGGCATCTATTTTTACCTTTTCATTGGTGAATGATTTAAAACTTATAGAAAATTTGCAAAAATGGTAAAAGTAACTCCTGGATAACATTTATATTGGGAGTCTCTTTGCTTACTTTAAAGTCATGAAGATAAACTCTTAAATTTTTCCTTTAAAATTTTATCTTTTTAGTGTTCACTTTCATAGTGTAATTCATCTGGGCTTTTTTTTTTTTTTTTTGGATATGATGTAAGATAGGGATCATGGTACATTTTTTTCCCCATAAGGGTATCCAGTTGATCCCTTATCAATTACTGAAAGACTTTTCCTGTCCTACCAGGCCTTCTTTGTCCTAAACAGGTAACAGTGTGTATGGAACTGTCCCAGGACATGGTTCCTTTCCATTGGTCAGTTTCTATATTTTTGCACCTTTGCTATATAGCCTAATTACTGCAATTTCATAATAGATCCTAATATCTGGTAGTGTAAGTCTTCCAAGTATTACCTCAGTTGTTCTTAGTTCTTTGCATTTGCATGTGATTTTTAGAATTGATCAATTTCTTGGAAAAAACCTAATGGCATATTTTGGGGATTCCATTTATTTTGAGGAGAATGACCATTTTTACAATATTGAGCCTTTCAGTCCATGAATATCCCTGTTTAAGTAGGTCTTTAGTTTTTCCTAGCTATGTTTTGCAGTTTTCACTGGAGAGTCATTACATGTCTTTATTTACATTAGTATTTGATACTTTGGGGTTTTTTGTATTTGATATTTTGTTATGCATTTTTTAAAAGATTTTATTTACTTATTTGACAGAGAGATCACAAATAGGCAGAGATGCAGGAAGAGGGATTGGGAGAAGCAGGCTTCCCACTGAGCAGAGAGAGCCCAATGTGGGGCTTGATCCCAGGACCCTGGGATCATGACCTGAGCTGAAGGCAGACACTTAACAACTGAGCCACCCAGGCACCCTTGCATATGTTTTTTATTTATCTAATGCTCCATACAACATAGATTTCACCATTTTTGAGTGTGTACTTGAGTAGTTTTAAATATATTCACTATATTGTATGCCCATCATCACTATTTAATTCCTGAATATTTTCTTTGTCTCTTCCCTGCCAAAACCCATTTCTTTCTTATCTCCATCCTTTGGCAACCATTAATCGACTTTCTGTAGCTATGGATTTGCTGATTCTGGACACTTCATATAAATGGAATTATGTAATATGTGGTCTTTTGTGTGTTCTTTCACTTAGGATGATCTTGCAGTTTGACCATGTTGTAGCATGTGATGGTACTTAATTATTTGTAATGGCTGAGTAATATTTCACTGTGTAACTATATCACATTCTGTTTTTCATCAGTTGATTGATTATTGGGTTGTTTCTACTTTTGGGATATTATGACTTATTAGTATGATACATACTGCTATCAACCTTTGCGTATAAGGTTTATGTGAACATATGTTTTAGTTTTTCTGGTGCATATACCTATGAGTAAAACTGCCAAATTGTTTTCCACAGCAACTGCACCAATTTATCTTCCTTCCAGCAATGCATGAGTGTCCTGGTTTCTCTGTATCTTTACCAATCTTTGTTATTGTGTGTCTTCTTGGTGGTTGTGATCCTTGAGGGTGTAAAATGGTATCTCATTGTTGTTTTGGGTTTCCTGATGGCTGTTATGTTGAACAGCTTTTCCTATGTGTGTTGGCTATTTGTGTATCTTTTTTGGAGAAAGAACTATATAAATCATTGGCTTATTTAAAAAACTGCAGTGTCTTTTTATTGTTTAAAGAATTCTTCATGTCTTGGTACATGTGCTATTGGATAGACAATTTGCAGATATATTATCTTTTCTTTGTATTACCTTTTTATTTTCTTGCTGGAGTCCTCTGAAGCACAGAATTTTAAAAATTTTGTTGCTGTCTGGTTTATCTGTTTTTTAATTTCTTGGTTGTGCTTTTGGTGTCATATCTAGAAATTTTTGCCTATTAAAAGCCATGCAGATGTTCACCTGTTTCCTTCTAATAATTTTATTCTGCTTTTTGATCCATTCTGAGTTCATTTTTATATATGGGGTGAAGGAGGGCCCCAATATAATTCTTTTGCATGTGAGTATCTAGTCCTAGCACCATTTGTTCTTGTTTTATTATTGATAGGGTAGAGGTGTAAATCTCTTTAAATTTAGTTGGTTAAGATTCTTGAATGTGTGAATTTATATTTTCATCAAATTTGAGAAATTTTCTGCTCTTTTTTTGTGACAAAATAACTATGACATAAAATTTGTCATTTTAATTACATTTAACTGTAAAATTAAGTGACATTAAGTACATTTACTGTATTATGCAATTGTCACCACTTTCCATTTCCAAAATTGAAAGCAGAAATCTATATCCATTATATAGTATGTCTCCTTATCTTGTCCCCCTGAGTTCCTGGTAAACTCTATTCTATATTCTCTTTGAATTTGCCTCTATTCTAGATATTTCAGTCTAATGGAATCATACAACATTGACCCTTTTGTGTCTGCCTTAATTCACTTACCATAATGGTTTCAGTGTTCATTCATGTTGTAGCGTATGTCTGAACAAAGTACATTTCTTTTATGGCTGAATCCATTGTATGTATAATACCACATTTTATCCATTCATCTATTGATGAACATTTGGGTTTTTACTTACTTTGGTTATTGTGAATAATGCTTCTATGAACATTCATATGTATTTATCTGTTTGAGTCCTTGCATCTTTTGAATGTATGCCTAGAAGTGGAATTGCCAGGAGATGGGACTGAAGTAAGTTGAAATATGCCACAGAGTTCACTGTTCTCTGGGTTAAAAAAAAATTCTCTGGGTTACAAGTTTGATTAATTTTCATTTTAGAAAATGTTAATTCTGACAATTTTTGTGCATTTTTTTGGAGTAGCAGAATTTGGAGTTTCTTGCTTTGCCATTTTCGCTGATGTCAGTGATCCATATCATTTAAAAATTTTCATTTTGTTTGCTAGTATATAGAAATACAATTGAATTTTATATATTGAAGGTTGAGTGACCTCGCTAAATTTATGGTAAGTACTTTTTTAAATGAAGAAAAGATGTTCATGTTTCTTTTACACAAAGTTTAAGTGATTTATAAACTTACTCCTTTCTGAAGATCGTTAGCAGACATCTTTAAAAGGCTGCAAGAGATTGTCAGCTGTCCCTTATGAAATGCAGAATTCATGGAAGCACTAATGTCACCTTTAAAAATATATTAATGTTATTTTATGAAAAGTGACATTTAAAGTGGTAAATTCTGAAATATTTCAAGAACTCAGAAAAGTATAGAATATTCTATTACAAATACTTGTATACCACTACCTGAATTTAACAGAAACATTTTTTCATGTATACTTCAAATATAGAAAAAAAATTACGTAGTTGTTAGAGGACCTATCTTTCCTTTTATATATCCTTTTCCCCCAGAGGTAACTTTTTAAAACATTGTTGTATAGTGTATACTTCTTATTCATACTTTTATAAAAGTTTGTTATACCTATCTTTTTGTGATTTTTTAAAAAAAGATTTTATTTTTAAGTAATCTCTACACCCATTGGGGGGCTGAGACTTAAAACTCTGAGGTGAAGAGTTGCATACTCTACTGACTCAACCAGCCAGGCACACCCCTCTCCCTCCCCTTTTTTGTGACTTTTTTTTCCCCATGTTTTTAAGATTTATATATTGGAAGTACAGTTCTAGTTCATTCATTTTAACTTTCATAGTGTTTTACTTAACCTTTTAACCTATTTATTTAAAAACAAGTTATTTTTAACACCATGTAGGATATGTAGGAGTATATAGAGTTTCTGTCCCTACCTTCTAAGAAGAAAATCATTCAGACTTTTATTTCTGTATAACTTCCATGATCTTTTTACCTCCAGTTATTATGCTCCTCATATAACTAGAAATTGGCATGAGCTATGGGAAAAAAAGAGCATGTTCATTTAAATGTTTGTGTTTCTCCTGTGTATGGAATTATTAAGCTGTAGATACCAGAGGTACTGAGTCATTTTGTAGTCATTTGCTCACTAGAGAATTTAGTTTTGAAAAGGAACCAAATTGAATTTACAGAAAGCAGTAGTGATTAAAAGCATAATGAATCGATTAAACAGATTAAACAAAGATGAGTGGAATTAGTGAATCCAAAGATAGATCTGAGGAAATTCTCTAAATTTGGGAATGGAAAACATGAAACAGTTTGACAGTCATGGAAGATAGAATTAGAAGCTCTGTTATTCTAACATATGTCTAATATCTCTTGAGTCGAGAACAGAGAAAATGGGAGGAGGAGAGGGAGGGAAAAGAAAACTATTCAGAGAATAGTTGAAAAACTTTTCCAGAGTTAAGAGAGCACAAGAATCTTGAGCAGATTAAAAAAATTCAGTCTTATATGTGTATTGACATTGCAGAATTATGAAGATAAAAATATTTAGAGCTAAAAGAGGAAAATCTATAAAAGAACAAAAGATTGACTGCAGAACTTTTTTATTTTTCAATAGAGGTAAAGAACATAATAGAATAGAATGTAGAATCCTGATGGAGAATAGTTCTGAATCAAAACTACTATAGGATAATTTAGGTGTCATAGAGAAGTAACACCATTCAGATAAAGATGGTGTTGAGTACTGTCAGGCCACTGAGGAAAGAACTACTGAATTATGTATATTAAGAAGAAGGAAACTGTATGCAACAAGAAAGATGTAGGAAGCAATGATGAGCATAACTAAATAAATACACATTTTAAAATTGGTAAACATATTGGTAAACCTAAATAAGTATTTTAGAAGATAGTAATAATGTCATTAATTTAGGGGTTTTAGAAATAAGAAAGAACTAAAATACTAGCAAATGAAAAGACTTAAGTTCTTTGTCAGCTCAGTGGGAAAGAGAACAGATTGAACCTAATTTCAGAATTTCTTAAAAATGGTAAAATCGAAGCACAATAAGAAAAAAGATATAATGTATAACTTAACCAATGGAGGAAATCCAATAGGATAGAAGGCTGAGACTTTGAGGAAGGAGACAAGGTTGAAGATAAATATTTCTTAAATATTCATGCTGAAATTGAAGAATATCATTAAAAGCAAAAAATGCAGTGTTTATGAAATCAATAGAAGGACAGAAAGGAAAACAAAAAAACATTGAAAAAAATTCAGGGAAGGTAAAACACAAAATAGGATGACAGAAGCAGGAATTGATACATTAGTAATCATAATATATATTGACAGTAAAGTTGTGTCAATGTGTAGTTGAAAACAAAGAGAAAAAATATCAGTCCAATACTAACCCCAGTAGAAGTTTAAGAGACAAAACAGACCCTAAAGCAGATATATTACGAATAAAAAAATAATTAATGATAAAAGTCATGTTCACTGAGAAGATATTACAGTTTGGAACATGGTTTGAAAATCTAACAATATTCTTAACTATATAAAACAGGAGTAGATATAATTATATGGAAAAATTTGCAAGTTCTAGTTAAACCATTAATCATAAGATTTTTTTTTCAAGATTTTATTGGAGACAGAGCATGAGCAGGGGGTGGGGCAGAGGGCGAGAGAGAAGCAGGCTCCATGCTGAGCAGGGAGCCCCACATGGGGTACTATCTATCTCAGGACCCTGAGGTCCTGACCTGAGCTGAAAGCAGGAGCTTAACCACTAAGCCACTTAGGTGCCCCCCCGCATTTCTCCTTAGAACTGATAGAATGAACAAACCAGGGGAGCCTGGGTGGCTCAGTGGGTTAGGCCTCTGCCTTTGGCTCAGGTCATGATCTCAGAGTCTTGGGATGGAGCCCCGCATTGGGCTCTCAGCTCAGCAGGGAGCCTGCTTCTCCCCACCCCCCTCCCCCTTCCTACTTGTGATCTCTCTCTGTTAAATAAATAAATAAAATCTTAAAAAAAAAATGAGCAGACCAGAAATGATTAAGAATATGGTAACTATAGAAGTTTTGAATACCAATTACTAAGCTTGATTTGAAATTTGTTGGGAATAATATGGCCCATATTATAAATTACACATTCTTTTACAGCATATAAAAAATACAATTTTACCATCTATTAAAGCCAAAAGGAAGTCCCAAAATATACCATAGAATTTATTACAAACTCTGTCCTCTTGTTAAAGTTTCATGAAAGTAGAAATCAGTAATGAAAAGCCTAACCCTTGTGATTTGGGAACTGTGAATTTATCAATTTATTAATTAAAATTTATATGGCAATAATAAAGTATTTAGAATTGAATGGACAATAAAAACATGAAAACTTAAGGGATACAGCTAAAGCAGCCAATTTTTTGAGGAAAGTTTACAGTCTTAAATGTATAGAGTAGAAAAGAAATTAGTGAGCTCAATGTTCAACTTAATTAAAAACTCAGTAGAAGGGAGTTAGATAATAGACATAAATGAAACATACAATGGAATGTTATTCATCAGTAAAAGTGAAGTACATTTTCACACATCAACAGAAACAAAGGTGGATTAAAGAAGCAAGACAAAGAATATATTCTATATGATTATTACATAAAGCTCAAGGACAAAACTAAATACATTGCAGAAAGTTATGTACATAGTTGGTAAAATTAAAATAAGAGCAAGGAAATGAAAACCAATTCAGGATATTAGTTGGGAAAGGTGGGGGTGGAATTTACATGGCAAAAGACTGTCTAGGGGCTGGGGCTCCAGAGGTTTTGGGAACATTCCTAGTTTTAAGTTGGGTATTGTGGGGTCCATATGTTTTCATTTTATTGTATTTTAAACTTGTATGTATGTTTTATATATTTTATTTATTCATGTGCATACATCAAAGTAACATACCTTAAAAAGAAACATATCAAAAAGATAAACCGTTTCTTGAAAAGAGAGAAACCCCAACAAGGCTTATTCCAAGATAAAGGGGCACAAATAAATAATTTGTAATTGAAATATAAGTGTAATTATTGGTAGATTATTGCCAGATTGAGGATCTGTAAGTTTTAGGTAGTAGATGTATAACTCTGAATTTACCTTGAATTAAGTCTGTCCTATTTTATAAATAGGTTTTGAAAACACATATATTCAATGTCAAGAAACATACGGAGAATTTTTACCTTTATTGTCAGTTTCTTTGGTAGTAAATAGTGGCAAGTTCATAAAGTAAATATCACTTTCTTTATTTTCTGCCCAGTTGACATTTTGGTTTTGAACTGATCTCATTCTGCTCTAGGGGGGTCAAATTTTACTAGTACTGTTAATACCGATTTTTGGTATTCAGTTGAATTAACACGTTATTTATAGCAGGAAATCAGACTTTATATATGCCTGTATGTCTGTGCTTTGAGTAAGATGTTCTACTGTTTTCTGTAAGGAACAAATATAACCCTAGATTTATCTAATCCTTCTCTGCATTGTAGAAATCTTGCCATTGATGCAGTTGTGGCAACTTTCATTGTTTTACAAGTGACCCTTTTTTCTTTTAGTCATTTTTAGTTTTTTGTTTGTTTGTTTGTTTGTTTTAAATAAACTGTGCTGCCAACTTGGTCTTGAGCTCACGACCCTGAAACCAAGAGTCATGTATTCTACCAGCTAAGCCAGCCAGCACCTGAAGAGTTTTGATTCTCAAAGCAAGCAGTGTTTTGTTTTGTTTTTTTAAAAATTATAGCTGTGTTTGTTTATTTTAGTAAAGTTGAACATTTATAGGTCAAATATGGCATTTCCTTTTACTAACTGTTAATGCCTTAAAATATTTAAAGTCATTGAATTATGCAAGGCTTAAATTAAATTTGGCCACCATTTCTCCAAGATTTTTTTGCTGTTGTTTTGTATTGTTCTTGTGTGTATGTTTTAATATTATAGGCTATCAAGATGGAAATGATTCAGAAGCTTCAGGGTCATCCAGAAGAGGTGGAAGAGGTAGTTTCCGAGGTTGCCGTGGAGGATTTGGTCTAGGAAGTCCAAGTTAGTAGTGAATTGCAAATGGTGTGCTTTATCTGTTAGGTTTTATTTTTCATCATTTCCTTCATATATAACATATAAGGTTGTTGAGAGGATTGTATGAGAGTAGCTTAGCAGAGTGACTGGTACATAATCATCTACATTGTATATAACATTATTTTTGAGACACATATCTAATTGCATACTTATTAGTTAGAATATATGATCTTTCTAGAAATTCGTGTGACTCAGCTCTTTAATCTTATTTACTATTTCTAAGTGTTTTAGGGACTTGATAATGACAGCCAGCCTTAGAAAGAGGTGGCCTTCTCTAAGGTTCTACCTTCCCACCCCATCCCCACCCAATATACCTTCTTTCACTAATGTGGCTTTCTACTTTAAATTACTCCAGCCATCATTTCTTGGAGCTAGGGGTATTGACTTCAGAAGTCACTGTTGGATTGCATTTGCCTCTTAATGGAGGAGGATAGATTAGTGGTTTTGGAAGTTAAAATTAAATTTGTAATAATGATTTAATAGATGTGTAGGAGATCAGTGAATTGTCACTTTTTAAAAAATGTAGGGGTCTAGGGGTTGTTGTTCAGGACTTAGAAGGTTTGATCTGGCAATAGTGGGAGCAAGGGGGTGTCCTATTCTGGAGAATAATTAATGAGATCATGCGATGTGAAGTTTCTAGAGCAGTAACAGTTTAGTTTTTGGAGGTTATTTAACTTTTGCTTATATGATATTTTAACATAGCATTGGCCCTAACTGCTTTAATGAAAGAATTTTAATAAAATAAAAACTTTGAGGAAGTAATTATAATTGAAGGAAATAATTTGTGGAGAAATCTTTTGTATGGTACTTTGAAAAAAGCTCATTGTGATTCCTTTAAAATTTAAACTATTTTGCCTCACATCTTTAATTTCTGGCACTGTGACTTTATTTTCTTCTCTATACTATATGGTTTTAAAACTTCTTCAAAGTAACAGAATCTCATTTTATTATGTATAAATATAGATAGTGAATATGAACAAGATGAGGGAACACAGCGCACTGGTGGCCTTTTTGGTTCTAGAAGACCAGCATTAAGTGGCGCAGGTGAGAAATAAAATTAATTTCTTTTTTTTTTAAGACTTTATTTATTTATTTGACAGAGATCACAAATAGACAGAGAGAGAGGAAGGGAAACAGGCTCCCTGCTGAGCAGAGAGCCCAATGTGGGGCTCAATCCCAGAACCCTGGGATCATGACCTGAGCTGAAGGCAGAGGCTTTAACCCACTGAGCCACCCAGACGCCCCTAGAATTAATTTAATTCCTTCCTTCCTTTCTCTCTCTTTCTTTTCCTCTTTCCCCCCTCCGTTTCTCTTTCTTTCCCTCCCTCCCTTCCTTCCCTCTTTCCTTCCAAAGATTTATTTAGGTCAGAGAGCAAGAGAGACAGTGTGAGCATGAGCTGGGGTGGGGGGGGGGGCACAGGGAGAAGCAGACTCCCTATTGAGCCTGTTGTGGGGCTGGATCCCAGAACCCTAGGATCATGATCTAAGAAGAAGGCAGACACTTAACCAACTAAGCCATCCAGGTGCCCCAGAAATAGAATTTCTTATTGAATGTTAACAATTCATATATGCTTTTAGCTCTACAGTTAGTAACCTAATAGGCACATTCGAGTATAGTAGGTTAGCTCATGATTTTGTCTGCTTTGTAGATCTGCAGACAAAAATACATGCACAGCTTTGCCTTCCTTAGAAAATTTGTATGCTGTGAATTAATTTTTCTCTCTTATCTACCAGTTAATTTGATGTGTAAATTATACCTTTAATTGGAGGAAGCAAAATGAAGTTTTAGTGGTTTCAAAGGGAACCTGAGTTAGGAGATTTGAAGAGAAAATTTTTTAAAAAGCCCAATTGTTGCTAAAAATGTGCAAATGTGGATAAACTGGTACAGCCAGACAATAAAATATTGTTGAAGAACAAAAAGAAATGAGCTATCCATCTATGAAAAGATGAGGAACCCCAAATGCATATTACTAAATGAAAGAAGCCAATCTGAATAGGCTACACACTGTGTAATTTCCAACTGTATGACATTCTGGAAAAGAAACAACTCTGGAAAAGGGTAAAAAGATCAGTGGTTGCCTGTGGTTGGGGGAGGAGGGATGAATAGCATGGAGCATTTTTTTTTTTTTTTAGGACAGTGAAAAGACTTTGTGTGATACATTAATGGTGGATACATGTCATTTTATATTTGTTCAAACACATAGAATGTACAACACCAAGAGAGAGCCCTCATGTAAACTTCGATTATGCCATATCAGCTTAGGTTCATCAGTTGTAAGAAGTGTACTACACTGGTGGGGGGTATTGATAACAGGGAGGCTGTTCAAATGTGGGGCAGGAGGCGGTATATGGGAAATTTCTGTTCCTTCAATTTTTCTGTAAATCTAAAACTCTCTTAAAGAAAGGAAAAGTCTTTAAACAAAATGTTCAAATAAGGAAAAGATTTAAATTAAATGTAGAATTAAGAGATGGATGGATGAAGGGACCAGGAATCTGTAACACTCAATATTTGAATAGAAATAGCTATTTGGTTTATGTGTTCAAAGAAGAGAGCTGTGTTTAAAAAAAAGGTGAACTATGTTTTCTCCAAATAATCTGTAAAAAAAAAAAAAAAATGCATTACAGGAAATGGTGACACTTCCCAAAGCAGAAGTGGCAGTGGAAGTGGACGAGGTGAGTTCTTACTTGGTTTACCTATAAATAGTTAACGTTATAGTAATCCTAATTTCATTTTTGATGTTAAAGGTTTGGTGACTGTTAGTGCTTTAACACATATTGAGGAGCAGACATATGCTCATCCTGTTTTGGAGTATTACTTAATACTCCTCTGTGTAACAGTTCCATTATGGGGATTATATACCATAGATGTATTTGCTCAATGTATACACAAGGGTGTTCACTGAAGCTTCATTTATAATAAATAAAAACTGAAAAGCAACCAAAATTCATCAATAAATAATGGTTTAATAAATCATATCGCCCTAAAATAGGATCCTGTGCAGATGTTGAAGATTGAAATATGTTTGTATGTATGTGTTCTTATATTAAAACAATATGTTTTTTCTTATGAGATAGTTAATTTGATTTGGTATAAGGCATAAAGTTCAGTATACATGATTTTGTACTATGAAAATTTTTTTCAGAGTTATATTTAAATGTTGTAATATAAAAGTTAAAATGCTTTCTGGACTAGGAAAATAATAAAATTTATTTGATATCTCTGAAAAATCCAAAGTGATCATTAGTAGTCTGAGATCATTCAAAGAGATGACTCCCTTGAACTACCTCTGTTTCCCACCTTGATTCTTAGATTCTTCATAAAGAAGTTATTAATGGTTAGTTAAACCATATCTACAAATGCTCAAATCTTGTTGGGTAAAGGATTTAAAGATCTGTGGATGTTCAGGACAAGAAAGAGAGTTTACATGTGATAATGTATCTAGTTAGATTTTCAAATCTAATGCAGTCCTTATTCTTTTTTGTGATAATACTGGAAAGTGGCACGATAGAGGACTAGTTATTTAAAACCATGAAGGTAGTGTATGGGAAATAGTTAATATGACAGGCCTGACTTCTCTTCTTTGAATGTCCTTCTTACAAAGTTGTTTTTTTCCTGGCATCTGGGAAATTGGATTTGAGGAGGGTTCTCACCACCCTAACTAGTTTAAGAATGGCTTAGTGTGCCTGGAGTATTTTTACAACAATGTAGTTTTAATACCAGCTTTTTTTTCTGGAGTCTGGAATATTGGTATGTGCCAGGCAGAAAGTGGTGGCTGCATTTTCAGCCTCTAATAAAAACCATGAGTACTGAGTCCCTAAAGAACTTCTCTGGTAGTCAACATTTCCAACATGTTTTCACAACTTGTTGCTAGGTAATTAAGTGTATTCTTTGTGACACCAGTGGGAGAGGACTCTGGGAAGCTCTTCTCCGGTTATCTTTGGACTTTGCCCAATGCACCTTTTCCCTTCACTGTAATAAATCCTAGCTGTGAGTATGACTATATTCTGAGTCCTGCTTAGTCATACAACCTGGGAATAGTAGTGGGGATTCCCCCATACAGATGGACTTTTAGTTCATTTTAGAAACTATATTCCTAAAAAAAAAAAGAAGAAAATACATTCCTTTGCTCAGAAATATAGGAACTAGGAAAGGGACTGAGTAGCTTAAACAAAAAGTGGTAACATAAATCAGTATCATCTACATAAAATGAGCATTTTTAATATTAAACCTAAAGTTGTTAAGGATTCTATTTATCTTAATTGTCTAATTTGTATGAAGGACTTTAAAGATGTCTGTCCATTTTTAGAACTTGTTCTCTTTGAAGACAAGCAGTGAAAATAAAGATGTGCATAACCTTGTGTCTTGACTAATTATCGGTATGAATTTCTTTTATTAGGTGGTTACAAAGGTTTAAATGAAGAAGTAGTAACAGGCTCTGGAAAAAGTAAGTTTTACTTTAGATAAGGTTTTTGATTTTTACAGTGAAAGCTCTTTCACCTCTAAACTAAAAAAAAATTTATCTCTTTTTTGGGTTTGATTGCCTTTAAGATTCTTGGAAGTCAGAAGCTGAAGGAGGAGAAAGTGGTGATACTCAAGGTATAACAATTTTTATGTGAGCCGCATGAACGTCTGTTGCATTTTAATAAAAATGAAAAGTAGGAGAAGAGTTACATTTTTTTAAATTTGAAGTGAATTTTAATGGTAAACAGTGGGAAGTTCTTCAGTATTTAAAATTTGATTTTCAGTTTTTGTTTTCCCTCTCACTTTTCTTTTGGTCCTTGTAATGTAAGCTCTATCTTTTATTTGAATTCTAAGGACCAAAGGTGACCTATATACCACCTCCTCCACCTGAGGATGAGGACTCCATCTTTGCACATTATCAGACAGGCATAAACTTTGACAAATATGATACTATTCTTGTAGAAGTATCTGGACATGATGCACCACCAGCAATTCTGGTTAGTATAATAATTATTTCTGTATTGACTATATAACATACTTTGTTTGTAACATATATGGTACATTTCTGCAAAATACAAAAGTTTCATTTTTAGCATATAATGTTTTAGGTCAGAAATTGAGAACCTTGTCTACTTTATACTACTTGTAGAATTAATGGCTATGTTGAAAGAGTATTAAATTTCACCCCCACAATCCCAAACTAGGATGAGAACTTCATTTAAACTTACTAAAAAGGATATTTTTCCTAGGGATTGAAGATTTCTGCTGCTTAAGTATATGAGAAATCTGTCTTAGGAGAATGATATTCTAAGTAGTAGAGGGGTGCCTGTAATCCCCTGTTGTTAATGAGCCATTATTATTGATCAAGATATTTATATTTTATAGGTTTTAAGGGGCCAGAAAAAAATGTCCTGAGAACTAGTGTCTATAGAGAATACTCTTTAATTCCATCAAGTAATAATATACAGGCTGTAGACAGTATTTTTGAGTGGGGGCATATTGGTAAAGTAACTTTAGTATATAAAGTGGAGTTAACAAGCTTGAGACTACTCAAATGAAATATGTTTATGGAATGTTCTGCATATGATATATGGAATTTAATCATACCTTTTCCCCTTTCTTTTAGACTTTTGAGGAAGCTAATCTCTGTCAGACACTGAATAAAAACATTGCTAAAGCTGGTTATACTAAGCTTACTCCTGTGCAAAAATACAGTATTCCTATTATATTAGCAGGACGAGATTTGATGGCTTGTGCTCAGACAGGGTCTGGAAAGACTGTAAGTCCTTTTCCTCACATATAGTCTGCCTCATAATCAAATTATTAATAGTTTTTGAACTTTAGTTCTTCTCAAGTAGTTGGTCTTTTTTGTTGGATGGAAGGTTGATGATTTCAGTGAACTGTTAAAAGTACTCATTGTTTTGCTTCTGAATTCTGGTTTTATTGAGGTTCGTATACTTCTTTTTTTTTTTTTTGGAAGATTTTATTTATTTATTTGACAGAGAGTGAGAGAACACAAGCAGGGGGACCAGCAGAAGAGAGGGAGAGAGAGAAGCAGGCTCCCCACCGAGCAGGGAGCCCAATGCCAGGCTTGGACCTGAGCCAAAGGCAGAAGCTCAACTATCTGAGCCCCAAAGGGGGTTTGTATACTTCTGAAGAAAGAATTTAGAACTATTTCTAGAGTAGTGTTGCAGTTCATAGATGTTTAATCCATTTTAAGACTGTTCAATTCCTGGAAGATGGTGGTGTCTAAAACAAAATGATTGAGGGGCGCTTGTGTAGCTCAGTTGGTTAAATGTCCACCTCAGGTCATGGTCTCATGGTTGTGAGGTCGAGCCTCTCATCGAGCTCTGTGCTGGGCATGGGGCCTGCTTGGGTTTCTCTCTCCCTCTGTCTTTGCCCTACCCCCTTAAAAAAATACATAACAAAATGATTGACGGTCAAAGCATCAGAGGTTATAAAACGCAGAGAAAGAGAGAAAATAAGTTGTATAATAAAGCTGATAAAGTTTTGGAGTCAAAAGAATGAGAAATAGCAATATGCATTGTACTTGATCTTTAATATGGAGTAACTTCAGGTTACTCTATCTAAAAGAGCTCTGATGAGATCAGGTTGGTCTTAGAACTTATCTTTGGGATCTGTCTGTTAAATGGAGTTCCTTGAGATGAGTCTAAAAGCCAATCCTTTCTGAATCAAAGAATTATGGGTCATGCTATTTCAACTTTTATTAGCCTCTGTAGTAGAATTGAAAGGATAATAAAGGAGTTGTATACTATAGCAGCTGATGGATGACCTACACATAGTTTTAGAAGTTGATTTTACTGTCTGATTTGCTTAATGAGAAAACTAGCACAAAATTTCACTTGCCACATTAATTTTACTAAGGGTAAGTAATCCAAATGAATGATTTCCAATTTTTGTTGTTTGTGTACCACTTTTGTCATGTATCCTGTGATAATTTTAGCTCTACTCCAAAAGGAATTCATTTAGAGTAATTGCTAAATGCACTGCTTTACATCAAGTTATGTGTACATTACCCTCAATAAGCTTATGTTAATTATTTAGAATTCATGGGTATGCTTTTTAAATAACTGAAATATATCTATCAAACTCTCACTGAAATAATTGTCTTCCTCTCTCATATTAAATTTACCAGCAAGGTGGAAGAAGAATCTAGAAGCTGTAAGGGATTAAGGAATAGATTTCTTTCTACAGGGAGAAGGATGGCGTATTATAAATTTGTAAATTATGTAATTCAACTTCTAGGCAGCTTTTCTCTTGCCAATTTTGGCACATATGATGCGTGATGGAATAACAGCCAGTCGTTTTAAAGAGCTGCAGGAACCAGAGTGCATCATTGTAGCACCAACTCGAGAACTGATCAATCAGATCTATCTGGAAGCCAGAAAGTTTTCTTTTGGGTATGTACATCTGGAATGCCACTCAAAACAAGTTTTTCTTCAGAGATTTTTCTCAGTTACTTTGGGAATAAGTCAGTGCAGTCACATAATTAGTGTTACTTCGTTGAAGTGTTCTTTTTCATCATCTTCTTTATGGAATCCCTGTTAATTTCTATTTTTAAAAGAAACACACTTGGGCACTTGGGTGGCTCAGTTAGTTGGGTGGCTGCCTTCGGCTCAGGTCATGATTCTGGAGTCCCGGAATCGAGTCCCACATCGGGCTCCCTGCTCGGCGGGGAGTCTGCTTCTCCCTCTGACCTCTCCCCTCTCATGGTCTCTTTCTCTCTCTCTCTCAAATAAATAAATAAAATCTTAAAAAAAAAAAAGAAAAAAAAACACGCTTATTTTTAAAAAAGAAACATGCATATTAAAATCAGATGATAATAGAAGTAGAAAGATAAAATAGTGAACATAATGGTGGTATATTTTCTGGTAGTTTTTTTTTTTTTTTTAATATAATTTTATTTTTTATAAACATATATATATATATATATATTTTTCCCCCAGGGGTACAGGTCTGTGAATCTCCACGTCCACAAACTTCACAGCACTCACCATAGCACATACCCTCCCCAATGTCCATAACCCCACCTCTCCCTCCCAACCCTCCTCCCCCCATCAACCCTCAGTTTGTTTTGTGAGATTAAGAGTCACTTATGGTTTGTCTCCCTCCCAATCCCATCTTGTTTCATTTACTCTTCTCCTACCCCCTTAACCCCCCATGTTGCATCTCCTCTCCCTCCTATCAGGGAGATCATATGATCGTTGTCTTTCTCCGATTGACTTATTTCGCTAAGCATGATACCCTCTAGTTCCATCCATGTCGTCGCAAATGGCAAGATTTCATTTCTTTTGATGGCTTTTTGCAGGTTTTTTTAAGAGCTTTCTATGTAGAAATTATTAACATTTTATTTTCTGTGAGTTATTTTATTTTATTTTTTTGAAGTAGGCTCCATGCTGGGCATAGAGCCCAGAGTGGGGCTGAACTCATGACCTTGAGATCAAGACCTGAGCTGAGATCGAGAGTCACATGTTCAAGCAACTGAGCCACCCAGGCACCACTGAATCAGTTTATTTTAAAATGAGAAGAAAAAACCAGAGTTATTAAAAAAATCTAATGTCAAGCTTAACAGATTTTTTTTTAAAGTGGGTATATATATTGCTGAGGCCAGAGGTTTTTTTTTTTAATAGTCTCCATGTACTATGTTGTCTTTAGACTTTTAAGTCAAGTAAAAAATAACACATATTTTCTTTGTTGAAAACAAAAACATGTGCATGGTAAATTCAGATAATGTGTTGCACAGAATGAGTATTTGTACATGGGAATTTGTTGTAACATTGTGGCAAAAGACTAAAAAGTATCTAAATGTCTGTCATTCAAGGACTGGTTAAATTATGGTACACTTAGAAGAATAATGGTAATAACTAAGTTACTGAATCCTTAGCATTTGGTAAGTTATAAATAATTTTTTAATGTATTAATTTATTTAGGCCTAGCAATGGGAGAAAACAAAGAATCTGTTTAAAGTAATGAGTTTATTTAATTAACAAAGTTTTGGGGGTACCTGCCTAGCTCATTCAGTAGAATATGCAACCCCCCCTTTTTTTAAAAGATTTATTTATTTACTTTAGAAAGAGAGAGAATCTCAAGGATGTGTCATGCTCAGTATTAGCCTGATGCAGAGCTTGATTCCAAGACCCATGAGATCATGACCTGAGCCAAAGTTATGAGTTGGACACCTAACCGACTGAGCCACGCAGGAGACCTGAGCATGTGACTTTTGATCTCAGAGTCATGAATTTGAGCCCCGTGTTGGGGGTAGAGATTACGTAAATAAATAAATAAACTTAAAAAAAAAACCACATAAAATTGTCCTGTTGTCTTAACCCCCCCAGTTATTTAATTCTCTTTAGAGTTACCCACTCTTAACAGTTTTGTATGAATTACAGGAGAAATAGCTGGTGCACGTGTATGCACTTTAATCCTCCTCTCAGCAAATGGTAGCACACTAATCTGTTGTCACTCTATTTTTTTAATGGTAAATTTTGGAGATAATGCCTAATCTGAAACTGTACCCCTTTTCTTTTTAAGAATGTACAGTATCCCTTTGGATGACTAGACTATAAGTTTTCAGCCTTTTGATACTAAAAATAAAGCTGGCAGTGAATATTACTATAAAGTCTTCTTTCCCCATTTGTGAGGACATATCTGAAGGGTAAATTAATAAATGTGAATTTATTGGGACAAGAGAGAAGTTTTTAAATTTTAAGAGAGAGTTAAAATTGTGAAAGAGATTAAAATTGTGAAATGGCTAACATGGTATTATTAAACTTCAGGAAAAATGTGTTTGTCTTCATTTGTCTTCATTTTTACAGTAATGTTGACCTTAAAAAATGTTTAAAAGCCATTTTGTATTTTTTATGAACTACTTGTTCATGTTTTTGGCCATTTTTTAAAAAAGATTTTATTTATTTGACAGATCTCAAGTAGGCAGAGAGGCAGGTGGGGTGTGTGTGGGGGAAGTAGGCTCCCCACTGAGCAAAGAGCCCGATGTGGAGCTTGATCCCAGGACTCTGAGATCATGACCTGAGCCGAAGGCAGAGGCTTAACCCACTGAGCCACCCAGGCACCCAGTTTGGGGCCAATTTTTATGAGGTGGTATTGGTGTTTACTATTGTTTTTGAAGAGCCCCCCCCTTTTTTTTCCCAAAGATTTTATTTATTTATTTGACAGAGAGAGAGATCACAAGTAGGCAGGCAGAGAAAGAGGGGCAAGCAGGCTCCCTGCTGAGCAGAGAACCCGATATGGGGCTTGATCCCAGGACCCTGAGATCATGACCTGAGCTGAAGGTAGAGGCTTAACCCATTGAGCCACCCAGGCACCCTAAAGAGTCCTTTATTGGATATATTCCAGGGTTTTTTTTCCCCATCATTTGTCATTTGCTTTTCAACTTCTTCCTAGGAAGAGTTTAATTTTTTTCAGGTAGTTGAATGTATTAGGTTTTCTCTTTATGGGTTTTTTAAAATATCTTATTAGAAACAAGTATATAATTTTCACATAACTAGAAAATAACATCCATTTTTCTTGTTAATAGGACCTGTGTAAGAGCTGTTGTTATATATGGGGGAACCCAGTTGGGGCATTCAATTCGACAAATAGTACAAGGTTGTAATATATTATGTGCTACTCCCGGAAGACTGATGGATATCATAGGTAAAGAAAAGGTAGGCCCTAGACGGGTAATAAAATTGTGGATTGATATAATTTCTTTTGAATGGGAAAAGGAAAGATGATGCAAAGAGTTAAGGATTTATTAGAGTACTGTTTATGTTAGGCACCCATCAGATTCTCTGAAGGCATTCTTTTTTTTTTTTTTTTTTTAAAGATGTATATTATTTACTTTAGAGAGACAGTGAGCACGGGGTGGGAAGGGTAGAGGCAGAGGGAAAGACAGTCTTAAGCAGAATCTGTGCTGAGCCCGGGGCTCCATCATGACCTGAGCCAAAACCAAGAGTTGGACACTTAACTGTGCCACCCAGGAGCCACTCTTTGAATGCATTCTTACACAATTATTAAAATAACTCCAACAGTAGATAAATAGTATTTCCTATTTTGTATTTGAGAAGACAGTGAATGAGATTATGTAATTTGTTTAAAATCCCTCACTTAGCTCTAGTGATAGGCTAGGGCTAGAAGCTGGATCTGACTCAAGTCTATATCCCATATTCCACTACACTGGGAGAAATGGAGTAAATGCTTTTATCTAGTTTCATGTAAGTCATGATGACATCTTTTCTTCACAAAAGAAAGCCTGGTTATTAGCATTTGTCTTTTTTTAAGCATAGGATGATGTTAACCAGAATTGTTACAATTTCTGAGCCTTTAAAAACATCTTTAAGTTTATGTACTTACTTTAGGTATTCATGTAACACTTTATCACATCTGTAAGTCAGTGCTTTAAGCTCACTTTGATGAACTTCCTTTGCTTTTTTTTAGGCTCTTCTCTAAAGATATTACTCAAAACATGGTCTTTCTTTATAAAGGTAGTTTTCTTTGGATACTTATTTAGACTATCCAGGGAAATCCACCTTGATTTCTCACTAAACAACCTACATGGTTATGCCAAATTCATTTGTTTTTCTTGAAAATGTCTCCTTCTCCTTATAGTATAAGTATTCCTGTGAAGGTGACAGAAGTTTCTCAGTTGTTCCCAAGTGATTAGAGAATGGAGAATTTATTAAGAGTTTAAAGTGTTAGAGCTAAATTTACCCCTTATAAGACATTTGAATACGTCATGCTGTTAGGAAATTTTTCCTTACGTTAAAGACTGATTTTATCAGATAATAAGCTGTACATCTCTACAGTAGTCCAGTCCAGTAGTCAGCAGCCACATGTAGGTTATACAAATTTAAAAATGATATAAAATAAAAAATTCTGTTCTTTATACACAGTAGCCATGGTTTAAGTACTTAATAGCTGTAGGTTTAAGTACTAATAGCTAGTGGCTAACATGTTAGTGAAGATCAGGAATTGTTCATCAGTATTTAAACAATACTGGTGTTATCTAAGCATAACAATTCTCATTATTTTATGCATTGATTTCTAATCTTCATGCTTAATAATAAATTAGTAGTCAGAATTGTGAGGAACATTTTAGTTTAATATGTTGATTTGTATGCATTTTCTGCTCTAACTCTTAAAAATATTCTTAAAGATTGGTCTCAGACAAGTCAAATATTTAGTTCTGGATGAAGCTGATCGCATGCTGGATATGGGTTTTGGACCAGAAATGAAGAAGTTAATTTCTTGCCCTGGAATGCCATCAAAAGAACAGCGTCAAACCCTTATGTTTAGTGCAACTTTTCCAGAAGAAATTCAAAGGTAACATTTTTTTTTCTTCTTAAAAATAGTTGTTTTGGGACGCCTGGGTGGCTCAGTTGGTTGGACGACTACCTTCGGCTCAGGTCATGATCCTGGAGTCCCGGGATCGAGTCCCGCATTGGGCTCCCGGCTCCGCGGGGAGTCTCCTTCTCTCTCTGACCTTCTCCTCGCTCATGCTCTCTCTCACTGTCTCTCTCTCAAATAAATAAATAAAATCTTAAAAAAAAATAGTTGTTTTGTGCATAAATGCTTTCATGAAAGGAAAAGCAATGCAAATATATTACTTTTGAGGTTTTTTTTTAAATGTTAAGATTTTAACATAGAATTGGATGTGTTCTTAAAAAGTTTACTGTATTTTTCATTGTTTTTTGCCTTTATTACCTGGCTTTGCATTAGTGTCACATTTTGTTAAAATGTGTATATGTGTGTGATTACACAGAAGCTAACTAGGATTTATTAAGTGTTTACTGGATAAAGTTACTTTTATGTTTGTGTCTTCTTTTCAAATCAAAATTATATAGCTTGGGAAAATTGGGCCTTTCTTAGAAAATTCATGTACCAATTATTGACACATATTGAATATCTTACTCTGTATACTATATGGCTTGGTGAATTCTCAGATTAGGATGACACATCCTTTCTAGAATTGTGACTCTTCTTCCTGCTTGCTGCTCCCTTGGCCACAAGGCGCCTGAAATGACCAGAAAGCAACTTTAGCTTATAATTCATTAAAGACTCCTCGTGTTGACTCTGACAGAACTTCTTGGTTTTTGGGAACCAAGACCTCCATATCTGCAGAATCTATAGCTTGAGGGGGAGTGGGAAGCACAGATTTCCTATGTGGGTCACTGGGAGTGATGGTAAGGGGGCCACTCTTGCTTGTACCCTTTGGCTCTCAGACTGAGTGCACTATATAAAGATTTCTGATTGAAAGTTACTGTGCCATGTTGAATGATGTGCTGTCTTTGTAAAGAAACACTTCCAAGCTGGCCTGTGAGCTGTTCTTTAAGTGGATGTTCCACTTTCTGTCCGGGTGACAGATTCTCAGTGTTGTAGTGAAGCGAGAGAGTCAGGTTCTTGTCTGACAGAGTTGAAGAATGACTCTCCTGGACAAAGGAGAGTGAGTAAAACAATAGAGTTTTATTAAGTAAGGATACAGAGAAAGCTCTCTAGAGTGGGAAGAGTCCCAAACAGGTTGCCACTGATGGCTTTTAATGGCAGTCTTTCATTGAGAACTGACTGGGAAACTTGTGTCCTTCAGATTCTTTGGTCATCTTGGTTTGAGCAAGGACCATTGTTAATGCCCTTAATGACTTAATTCTTTGAGGCTTGGCCATTTTCTGTGATACTTAGTAGCCACCAAAGAAAAATACTCCCTAACATCCAGGGCCAGGTGGTCTGTTTCCTTATACCTTGTTCGCTCTGTCTTAGTGCTTCTGCCTGCCTGGAATAGTCTCAGAGCCTAGCCAGAGGCCCCCTTTCTTTCCCTGCCTATATCTTAACCCTTTCCTTACTCAGGGGTATGATATGACCTATAGACCTAATCATAACCTTATGGTTATGGGCCTGCTCCATTACTTCTTTTGCTGTAAAGTAGGTCTCCTTGTCTGATAGAGTGTTACATGGGATCACACACTTCAAAGTCATCAGATAGTAGGACTGGCTATTGATTTGGTTTACTTAAGAGATGATTTAAAAAGTCTCCGTGTAAGGTTAAAAAGAGCTCTTTACGGGGGAAAATGTCTAAATAAGAAAACATTTGATCAGGATTTTTTTTCTTAGTAGTATATAAAATAGTAGTTTCTTATATTAAATGGTGTCTTAAATTTGAAAAGTGATATCTGCATTTCCATCTTCATTTTTGGCAGTTAATAGTGGATAGGTAACTACCTACTTAAATACTTAAATATTCTGTTGCCTTTACTTTTTTTAAGATTTTATTTATTTATTTGAGAGAGGGAGTAAGAAAGACAGCATGAGAGGGGAGAAGGTCAGAGGGAGAAGCAGATTCCCCGTGGAGCTGGGAGCACAAGGTAGGACTCAATCCCAGGACTCCAGGATCATGACCCAAGCCAAACGCAAGTCGCTTAACCATCTGAGCCACCCAGCCACCCTGTTGCCTATTTTTTGATTCACCTTGAAATAGGAAGGTATTTGGATATTGGCCAGTCAAAATGACTAATGCATACTCTCATAACTAACAGTTGTTGAGTGCTTTTTATGAGCCACATTTGATTATAAGTCCTGGGGATATATGGTAAACAAAATAGAGGCACTGACCTTGAGTTGCTTACAGTCTTAAATTACTGAAGTCTCCTCACTTGCTTCACTCTCTGCTTTCAAATGTTATAAGTTGCTCATTACTGTGTTGAAAGTACACTTTTATCACTGCACATGTCACTAAACCATTGCAGCATCCATTTCTGTGGCTTACGTTTTCTTCTGTAACTGTCCCAAATTTATTACCTGTATCCCTAATCTCTTTCCTGAGCGCCAGACTTGAGGTTTTAACTTTCTAGAATATCTTCTTTAGGGCACCTGGGTGGCTCAGTCAGTTAAGTGTCTGCCTTCAGATTAGGTCATGATCTCAGGGTCCTGGGATCCAGTCCCACATCGGGCTCCCTGCTCAGCAAGTTATCTGCTTCTTCCTCTCATGCTTCACCCTCTCACCTTCTGCTCATGCTCTCTCTCTCTCTCAAATAAATAAATAAAATCTTTGAAAAAAAAAATAAGAGTACTTCTTCTTAAAATATTTACTAGTAACTAATGTTCATTATGTCTAAAATGGAAGCTATTCTTCAGTACCTTCTTTCCTATCAAGTTTTCCTTATTGGCAGCATAGTCTTTCTAAACCAAAATCCTTTGAATACTATTGATTCCTCCCTCATACAATTTTAACTTTCTCCCTTCAAAAATACTCATTTTGGTAGTTATCTCTAGAATATTTCAAATCTGTTAGTTTCTTCTCTGTTTCCCACTTTAAGTCCTTTTCAGTTTCCTTCTCGTTATTAGTGGCTTTCTAACCTTTCTCCCCAGACTCTAATCTCAATTTTATGTTAGTAATGATTCCAAAATAAAGTCTGGGTTTTTTTAGACATTTATTCAAAATAAACCCTCCCAATCAGAGAGGGAGATGAACCATGAGAGACTATGGACTTTGAGAAACATACTGAGGGTTTTAGAGTGGAGGGGAGTGGGGGGATGTGTTAGCCAAGTGATGGGTATTAAGGAGGGCACATATTGCATGGAGCACTGGGTATTATACGTAAACAGTGAATCATGGAACACTATATCAAAAACTAATGATGTACTGTATGGTGACTAACATAACATAATAAAAGAAAAAAAAGAAAACAAAACAAAAAATGTATAAATAAACTCTCTCATGTCTTCCATCTCCACAGACTGACTAACCATCTTTCAGATTCTACACATGATGTAATCTTTGCTTCACCTGCTACTTTATTGCTTGAAATCATGTATTTCTTGTCTACTAAAAACTATTTCCTATTGGCTTCAACTTGAAAGCTCTTCCAAATACACATCATTTCATCTGTTTCCTGCCATTGTACTTGTGAAACTGTTTTAGACACTTTGCACATTTTTGGGAATATGGGAAGTATTCAGTAGGTGTTAATTATTAAAACTAGAATATTACATTAAATATATTAAATATTAAAGTGTTTAATATGTGGTTATACAAATATTAAAATGTTAACTACCTAAAAATATAGTAATTATTTTTTATATAACTATGTTTATCTTACTGATGTGAGCATCTCAGTGGCAGAGAACATTATATCCATCTTTGTACTCCCAGTACCTTGCACCATGTGTACCTGACACTCACTAAATGTTTTAGCAAATGAAAAGGATGATGGATAATAAAGAATTTGAGGTGGTTTTGAAATTTGTGGTTGAGAGGGGCTTGATTCTGGCAGGAGGGATTCAAAATAAAGCTTTTCTTTTTCTTTTATTGTAAGGGCAGGTGAGGAGAAAGAAACAGCAATGATTTATTAAAATTCTGGAAATGCTATGTTTGAACTATTTTCATGATATTTTAGGAGGCATGTAGGAAGTAAGGGACTGCTAAATGGGAGAGAGGAGGACTGATGATAGATTTGGACCTCCTCCTTAATTCCTGAAAACTCAGCTCTTTGATTGGCAGTTCCCTTTCTCCACTCACTATGTTTCTGGATGATCTAAAGCAGACCTTAATTGTGCGCTGTCAGTGAGTTATGTGTGTGTCAACATGCTGATACCCTCAACCTTTGGGCTGAGCATCAGCCCCTAGACCCTTCACCTCTTGTCTGATTTTTTTTACTCAGTTGTGCTCTATAAGTGTTAACCATTTTTGGTATGTGTTATGACATGAAAAGCACTGACCTAAGATCTCGTTTGCTCATAATTGTCGAAAGTATAGTAATTTAACAAATAATATTATCAGAAAATAACTCCTAGCAATAATATACATAAAAGTATTTGTGAAGAACAGAGTTTTTGCCCTAGGCTTGTATTTCAGCTTTTAACAAAAATTCCTGCTTATTGTAGTCTGATATTTAAGCATAATTTTTATTATATAACATATACATTTTACATAGTTTTACATGGCCTCCACATCACTTGAACTTCCTGTAACCATAATTTGACACAAACTTTTTCACTAGCAGTTGTTAAGTATTTAATAAAATCTTAACATTTTATACTGATCTTTGGAATTAGTACTTGGATGACATAGTTACTTACCTTATTAGAGTTGTTACAGTCTAATATTGAAGTAACACTTGCAGAAATTCAGTGCATATAATGAGTATTAATGGAAGAGGATAAGTTAAGGAATAATCTTTTGTCTTTGAAGGTTGGCTGGGGAGTTTTTAAAGTCGAATTATTTGTTTGTTGCTGTTGGACAAGTGGGTGGAGCATGTAGAGATGTTCAGCAGACAATTCTCCAAGTTGGCCAGTACTCCAAAAGAGAAAAACTTGTTGAAATTCTACGAAACATAGGTACCTTAAATTGATATAATTATTTTTTTTCATGATTTTGATTTTTTTTAAATGACTAATTTTTTAAAATTACTTTAAAAATTGTTTGACGTAAGTTTTTAAATCTGTGTGTTTTTATTGCTTTTTCTTTAAAGCTTTCTTTTATAAAAGTTTTTATGATGCAATTTCCTGTGTAAATTATGTAGCAGTATAGTCCTTTTTTCATAAAGATTAAAAATAGGAAGGATTTGAGATTTAAACAGTATTTGACAAAAAACTATTCTGGGTGAAATATATATATTTTTTGTTTTAAGAAGTAAAAAGGCCTACTAACATATCTTTACATCAAACTGTGTTTACTCCACCAAAAAATGAATTCTTTGTTTTTAGTTCTAAAAATGACTAAGATTTAACTGACTTATTACTGTAGGAATCAGTTGCCATTTTGATTTTTCTGCTTGGTTAGTAGACCTGAGACTTAATGAAATACTTCCTCTGAGCCTTTTTTTCTTACAGGTCTCTTGTTAATGTTCCATTTTTCCAGTTGTTCAGATAAAAAGTCTTGGAGTCATTCTTCATTTCTTTCTCTAACTGCATATGTCTTGTCTGTTAGCAAAATAATTTTGGTGGTAAATAATTTTACCATCAAAATATATTCAGTATCTATTAGCTTCTCAGATAAAACAAACATTAGATCTTGTCACTTCTTTGTTCAAAACCAGGGGCTTCCCTTCTCAAAAGAATTTCTTTCAGTGTCCTTCCCGTGACTTGACCACCATTACCTCTCTGTCTTCATGTTCTGAAGCTCTCATGCTCATCCTACTCCACCCAGACGTTCATTACTGTTCCTTACATGCACCAGGCACACTTCTGCTTCAAGGCCTTTGTACCTCTTTTCTGTTTGTTTGTTTTTTTTCTTTTTAGCACATCAGGAACACCCATAACTCAGGAGTGTTTATATTTGTCCTTCCCTTTGCCTTGTACTGTGCTTCCCCAGTTATTTGAGAAGTTCATTATATTGTTTTATTCTTATTTCTACTCAGATGTCATCTAGTTAGGGTACATCTGAAGTAACCCTCTTGAGACTATCCTTGTGTTTTTCTTTTTTCCTTTTTAGGACTTAATGCATAATATTTGCTTATTATTTGCCTCTCCACAATGAAAGCAGGGACTTTATTTTATTGCAGTATATACAGCACCTGGAATAGTGACTGGCGTCTCTTAGGCACTAAATATTTGTTGAATAAATGAAGCCAACTAATACAGAAATGGAGGAGAGGAATTATGGATAGTCATACAATCTTCTTTCCATTACTATAAATTATCCTCTTTATAATAGGTGAAAAAATCTCTGGGTTATGCTTGAGTTTCTACCAATTAAGTACTTTCAGCTAACCAATAAATATTTTTGATTTGTAAGACCCTAGGATAAAGTTTATTAATTTTCTTGATATATGAAATTTTGGGAATAAAGGGGTTTGAATTAAGAGAGAATGTTGGAACATGGAATGTTGTAGTATTTGTCAATCTTGTGTTGGATGCCTTATAAATCCTTAGGGCAATCAAAGCAGAATGAATGATTGAATTACCTTGGGAGGTAGGGAACAAAGGCATTCATTTAACTAGAGAGGAAATGAAGATCCTGAAATGAACTGCTAAGAGTTGGCAGGTAGATATCATTTATCTTGCTTTAAGTCTCTACCTTGGTGTTGGCCTGGGAGGACAGTAGGTAAGCTATCTTTTTTTAATTTTTTTTTTTTGGTCCCTAAAATAGAAAAAATAGTCCTACTTCTTTAACTTTGATATTAATTCATTTAGGAATTATTTGAGTTTCTATTACCTTACCAAGCCTGGTCTTGGTCTTGGGGATACAGTGGTGGATGAGACTTTCCTACTAATAACTGTCTTTTTTTCCTTGCCCTAATTTTGTAGTTTGAATGTTAATCACTGTTTCATTGTTTTATAGGTGATGAAAGAACTATGGTTTTTGTTGAGACTAAGAAAAAAGCAGATTTTATTGCTACTTTTCTTTGTCAAGAAAAAATATCAACAACAAGTATTCATGGGTGAGTAGATTAATATGTTTTCATAGTAGGGAGGTGACACTTGTATTTGTCATTTGTTAAGAAACATCAATGTATATAACTAACATCATAGAATCCTAAGATTAGGATTCAGAATTCTCAAGATCTAAACTGTTATTTTCATTTTAAATTTTTGTAACAACTGGGTGATGGGGTGGACATTAAAGGTCTTAGACTCCTCATCATGAGGAATGCTAACTCTTCAAGAGAGCTTCCTTCAGGCTCTCCAATCCTTAGATCTAAGTTTTTCTTCAGAATCCAATCTTTCTCATGTTAGACATCTTTTTATTGACTTGCATAAAAATGTCATATTAATACAACTTCATTGGTGCTTTACTAGTGTAAAGCACTAGTAAACTGTTCCACTTCAAAGTATTACTGTGAGAATTAAATGAAATGATGGCTTGAACAGAATTAGTATATACCTGGTATGTAAGAAGTAGAGAGTAATATTAAATGCTGCTATTTTTATTATTATTAAAAATATATATGTTGAAATTTAATGGTTCATTGTAATAATTTTCTTAAAAACTGTCCTAACACGTTTGCTTTTATTTTTAGTGACCGAGAACAGAGAGAGAGAGAGCAAGCTCTTGGAGATTTTCGCTGTGGAAAGTGTCCAGTTCTTGTTGCTACTTCAGTAGCCGCCAGGGGGCTGGATATTGAAAATGTTCAACATGTTATCAATTTTGATCTTCCTTCTACCATTGATGAATATGTACATCGAATTGGACGTACTGGTCGTTGTGGAAATACTGGCCAAGCTATTTCCTTTTTTGATCCTGAATCAGATAACCATTTGGCACAGCCTTTAGTGAAAGTACTGTCAGATGTAAGTTTTGAATGTTTAAACTGAATGGATAGTAATCATACCTTATCACTGAAAGTAGACATTAAATATATATGTATCTTCAGGATAAGTAAACTGTTCCAATCTTTAAGACTTGGTGCATGTTGTATATGAAATTAATGTCTTTTTTAAAGGCCCAACAGGATGTTCCTGCATGGTTGGAAGAAATTGCCTTTAGTACATATGTTCCTGGCTTCAGTGGTAGTAGTGCAAGAGGAAATGTGTTTGCATCAGTTGACACTAGAAAGGTTGGTTGAGGGGAAAAATTCCGAACCTGGGTTCCAGTTACTCTTTGTGAATGTTGTGGTAAATAATGTGAAGTAACTATAACATTCAATAATTATCGAAACCATTTTTTTCATATCTAGATTAGTACTTCTTAAAATTTTATGTATGTATGTATTTTTGATCTTCAAAGTGCAGAATTAACAGTATTTATGCTCAAACATCCTCCTTTCCCAAATTTGCTAGCATTTAAAATTCTAATTTGGATTCTTCTAAAACTTCTATAAGAATTCTTTGATTTTAGAATTCTGATGGTATTATTAAGTAAGACAAAATACTAGAGATAATGAATTGCATGTCCTTTTTTGACGTGTCATTTTAAAGGCAGCAGCACTTTTAGTCAGAAGCATTGAGCGTACTAATCATTAAATATTTATGCTTTTTAAGCTTTCAGTTTTTCCACTTGCCAAATACTGGTTTAAGAAAGCTTTTTCTTGAAATATTTTGTGCAATTTAGACTTCCTAAGTTGATATGGGCCTTTTTTTCCCCCAAACGGATTAAATTTAGTTAAAATCAAGTCTTTTATTATATATTTGGGGAATAGATGGTGGGAGGCTTGAGTCCCCTTTCTCGGTCTGGGCAATGTAACTTTAGAAATGATATAAAATTAAATGTTTTTTTCTTTCTTTCTTTTTAAAGAATTACCAGGGCAAGAGCACTTTGAACACAGCAGGGTTTTCTTCTTCACAAGCTCCCAATCCAGTAGACGATGAGTCATGGGATTAAAGCTAAAACATCCTTCAAGTTTGTGGTATAGTTTTGATGCAGAGAAGAAAATAGTTTTCAATTTTGAGTTTTTAACAGAAGTGTGAAACCTGACACTCTCGTATCTTCTGTCCTTCTGTTCTTACTCCCACCCTTAAAAAAAAAAATTCTTACTGACTAGTTATGTGAAATGCTAAAAATTACAACATTGCAGTTACTGATACAAATGGTGTTAACTGGAAAGATTAAAGCATTCTAAATGTCTTGCTTATTTCTAGTGTATTCTTCAGGGGTTTTAGACATGTTCCATTTCTAAATGCTTAATCTGAGTGTGGTGTTTATTGATTCTATAATAGGCAGTACGATTTATGATAAGCTTTTGTTTAGAAATTATTGAGTCTCATTTTTTACTTAAAAGGAGACTTTAAAGCAATAGTATGTCACTGAAACATGGTAACATGATTTTCATATAGCAGACAGTGAAAGACATAAGCCTTTTAAGGTGATTTTGATTTTAGATCATTAGGTGTGTGATGAAAATGGTTAAATGCAATGTGAGCTCTGTACTCAATGACATAACAAATGTTTGTTTTTATTCTGTACAGACTTTCCTTGAAAATAAAGGATGAAACACATTTCCCCCTTAGTGTTCCAAGAGCACTTTTAATTTTTCTTTGTTGGCATATCATAGTTCTCCCATACTTTGAAATGTTGAGTCTTGTAAAACCGATGAAGTGAACAAGGTCTTACATCATTTAAATATTTATATATAATAGACATTAATACACGGATGTAATGGTGAAAATCACACTTCAGCTCAAACTCTGTCAACAAAACACAATACTGTTCACTCTTGCCATAATTAATATTTTGATATTTTAAGACTGAGAGAATCCTTTTTTCATTTACCAGTATATATCTTAACATTCTAGACATACTAAGTTTAAGTAATTCTTAATAAATCATTAAATAAATGAACCAAAATATTAAGACATGAAACAAGTGAGATGTAAATATTAGATAAAAAATGATCAATTATGAATGTTTGTTATTGTTAACTTAAGAAATACAAAGCAACCTGTCCCCAACATAAATCTTGTTATGTGAATTTGGTTAATAAATGAGACATCACTTAGGAAAAGAGAAGGTCTGTTCAGCATATGTTGTTAGGACTAGATGTGTGCCCCATGCCATATTCACAATCTATTCCACATGTATTATTAAAAATTAAAAGCTACAAAAAAATACAGTTAAATATGAAACCTTTGAATTGGGGTCAGAGTTGACTTGTAACTCAGAGGTCAGAAATCATGAAACAATAGATTTGAGCACGAAAGGATTAGTTGCTTATATAAAGAGTAAACAACAGACAAGGAAAAATATTACTGTAACTACAATGGATTATCAGTGTATAGTTCTTTATATGTGGTTATGTAGGAATACCAGTAGAAGAATGGACAAAGAACAGACAACTCAAAAAAGGGAAGTTCAAGTAATGAAAATAGGGAAATATTTAACTTGTATTCTGTAATATCATTTCTGGGGAAGGGTAAATGAAGGATAGTGTTTGGGTCATTACTTGCAAAATACCTGTGTGTCTTAATTTTCTCCTCCATTTTGTTTTGTTTACAAAGAGCATTTGCAGACCATCTGTTCCTTCCCCTCCCCCCCCATTCCCATTTCTTTAAAGAGTTTTTCAGTCATAGCTGGCCTAATTGCCTTTAAAAATTTTTTGAATTTGCATGATTTGTAAAATTACCATAACAGCATTACTGACTCAAATATAAAAAGGGAAAGAATATTGTACCTCATTCCACTATCATTACAAACCAAACTGTTCCTATGTTCACTTACTTTCTGCATTTCTAGGTATACATTTGAATGATTTCTTTAAAAAATATCAAAGTAACAGGTACTCTTATGATTAGAAAATGCCACAGAAGAGTTTATAATAGGAAGCAGTATTCTCCTGCGTCTCCCTTTCTTAATTGCTATTTCACATCCCATATTGAACAGCCTTTCACCATTTCTAGTAGTTGGTATTGTGTGTTTTATTTTTGTCTCACCAAATTTAGATTTCTTTTAGTTTTCTCTATAATAGGTAGAGATTTAACTTATGTCACTCTCACTTTCTTGGTAACTTTAAGAGACTAAGACACATACTTTATAAAGTAATGATAAAGGCTCTCTTTCTCTTCTCTTTTACGGCTTTTTATACTGTATTATCTGTAAACTGTACATTTACATTTCCAGAGTTAAAACATCCACTCTATTCTATAACCATAAAGTCTGTCTTCTTTTATTTATAGGTTGATTCTGAAATTGGACATCAGGCAGGGTTTACATTACACAAATATTGTTTCCTGAATGGACCAATTAACACAGTCTGATTTTGTTTTTTTTACTTATTTTTCCAATTATCTGTTTTTCCAGGGAAGATTATAAATGTTCCGGTGAAATGAAAATTGATCAAAACTATTCCACAACCTGTTTGTTTTAAACTTGCATCATACTCTTTTTGAGCAATTTGTTTACCCTGTAGTTTGTATTTTTTGCTCCCAGGAGAGGAAGCATGCTCTTGCCACCTTATTATTACCTTTCTAGGTTCAGAGTTATTGTATCGATCCCAAAAGATATTGGTGCTTTTAAATTTTATGAGTGGGCTTTTAAATTCTGACTGGTACTTGGTATTTTAGCAGACAGTTCTTTTCTGGTCCTGGAAGTGTTTCTTTGATTAATTTTCCTAAGTTTTCTTCATTCTTTCTATATCTCATAGCTTTTTTTTTTTCCCATCTTTTTCATCTGTTATGTTCTGGTGGAATTTTTGCTTTTTTTTTTTTAAATTCTGTGATTTTTTTTAAGCAGTTATTTCCAAGGGCTATCTTTATTTCTTCAGTTATTCAAAATGTTGCTTAATAGTGAAGTTTTTGCTTCACTTAGGGATTTAACCTAAAAATGATTTTTCTTACATTGAGCATTTGTTTTTCTGCTGCTTGGCATCAGAAATCTTAGGCCCTTATCAATTTATAAGTTGCATGTTTTGGTTTTTTTTTAAGATTTTATTTATTTATTTGACAGAGATCACAAGTAGGCAGAGAGGCAGGAGGAGAGAGAGAGGGAAGCAGGCCCCCTACTGAGCAGAGAACCTGATGCGGGGCTCAATCCCAGGACCCTGGGATCATGACTTGAGCCAAAGGCAGAGGCTTAACCACCTTAACTGAGCCACCCAGGTGCCCCAGTTGCATGTCTTTTGAATGCTAACTTTACTCACTTAGCAATCTGTCCTTCACCCTGGAGCCCGGGGTCTAACTATATCAAGGCCTGCTCTCAAGAGAAGGCATAGGTTGAAATGTGAGTAATAAAGCTTAGCTTTCCTTTCCTAGAGGCTTACACATTTTTAATGAGCCAGAGTTTCTGGACTAAGCCAAAGTAGGAAGCTCAAAATGTGGAATATATAGGATCATGTGAAGGTTTGGGAATAATGATGATGTAGTAGCAAATAAGGGTGAGGAGAGGTCCTGATTACACTTAGGAATTCCACTAGGTACTCCATCTGTCCCTAGGTTCTTGGAGTAGAGGAGGTATGGTTTTTCTGATTTTTTTTTTTTTTTTTTTTTTTAAGCATGGATAACATTTCTATGTAGAGCAGCAGCACTGGTCAGAAGTTTTCTCTTACCTCCCTTCCCATGACACTACACTTACCCAGTTTGCACAGTTGTGTCTTTGTCATTTTGTTTGGTTTCTAAGTGTGTTGAAAATAGAGTACCTCTCTAGTCTTTAATTTCTGAGAGCCCTTTCTCAGTCACTTGCCAGCGTGCAGCTGCTATCTGTGGTTGGCAGACGCTGCTTATGCTCACGGTCAGCTTGATTCCCCTGTCGCGCGCCCCATGCCGAACTGCGTGCTTACTACCTCTTTGGTAAAAATTAGTCCAGCGTGGAATCCGTATTGTGTCCCGAGGCCCTGGCGGTGATGAAAGGCTTTCTTAACGAAGATCCAGCCAGGAGAAATCCTCAGCAGTCAGGCGGCTCTGGAACGGCTGTGGCCGCTGTGAAGCCGCCAGCACTGAAAAGCAGCTTCCGCCTGCGTGCCCCCTTGCTGAGGCTGCTCCCAGAGGCGGCTCCAATTGGTGGTCCTTCCACTCTCCTGCTCACTCCGAGGAGAAGCCGGGAAATGACAGCGAGCAAGGGCGTGGGACGGCGGGAGCCTGCGGGGTGGAGCGGGAGTTTGGGCTGAGGCAACCAAGGCGGCTGAACAGTCGTGGAGGGGTGGGTGCCTGGGCGACGGGTGTGCTGGTGGCTGGTGGGCTGGCCCTGTGGGGTTTCCTTGGACTCTCAGCGTTCTGAAACCTTTTCGATCACGTAAATTACAAACCCCACTTGTATATTAGATCTCAGCGATTTTACCAACCTCTCTCAAATCCTTAACAGACCCAGGCAAAGGGTCCGGAACCGCAGATCAACACTCCCACGATACGGTAGTGCCATGAGGATTTCATGTCAGGAGAGGACGGGGGACGACAGGGTGGTGTGCTAGGACGCTACAGACGCTGGAAATTGAAGTGAGTAAATCATTTGTCCCCAAGTTTGGGGGCTGGTGATTCAATTAAATCTGTTAATCCTTTAAATGATTCATTAATTGTTTTCCTGTAATTTAGGCAATGATTGTCAAATTGTCAAAGTAGAGTATTGGAATTTGCTTTTTCTGTGGGGGAATTTTTGGTAAGAATCTCCCAAAGGATTTTTTTTTTTTTTTTTTTTTTTGTCTCCAGTAGTTAGTGTTTTCTGGATTTGGAGTCTAATGTGTTTATGGGATTCTTTTTCACTATTCAGGAACAAAAACCAATTTTCTTGTTCTGAATGTATGAACTTATTAATTATCCCAAAGTATTGGGTATGTCTATTTTAATTTGATTTTTGTTTTAGGAGGGGGGTTAATAATTTAGTTTTAGGAGGGGGGTTAGCATGTGGGGGATTAAAACATTCTCAACAGAAATCCAAACACTTTCTTAAAAAATTTTTATGTATAGGAGAGGCTCCTATATAACAAGGTCAGCATGATGCTTTATAATAAATAACTAGTTGGAGTAAACATTGGCTTTATTTGTTGACTTGTCTAGCATAGATCTACTTTAGGCCTTGGTTGGCTTATATAAAAAAAGAAGACCGTAACTGCGTTTTTCTCCGTGTTCATCTCCAGTCAATGAAGAAGTCACATTTATGTGACTTTATGTGAAGAAGTCACATAATGCATTCATTTACAAAAAAATATTTTTTAAGAGAGGCAGCCTTGTATAAGAATGCAGAGTATCATAGGTAAATGTTGGTGCACTTGTATTTGAATGTTCAAGTCTTATTCTAGTATTGCATTAGTTGCCTTATCAATGTTAAATGGATAGTTGAGAAACAAGTCAAATCACATCTGCAACTATATAGTTTTTCATTCTCTACACAGATACTGCCTGGGCATGAGTGATGCTTGTTAATTGACCATTTTGGCATCTTACTCTGTACCTCATCTGTTAATTTTTTTCAATCATTCTTAAAGACGTTCACCACTGGAGATTTATTCATGGTCATTTGCACATGGTAATCAGCCAGTGTGTTCTTGCCAGGTAAATGCAATGCAGGTTCTGACAGTTTCATCTTAATATGTTTGTTCTGAATTATCTTACTGTGTTACCAGTCATCCGGGGTTGTAGAAAACATAGCTGAAATAATTTATTTCAATTCTATAAACAGGACTATTGATACAGTGCCACAAAGTTAATACAAGCATTTGACCTAGAATGCAGTGCCAAAATAAGTATAGTTTATCATAGTGTGGATGTTAAGAGATATTATCAAGAGTGATGCTAATCACTTATTTAAACTAAGTGGTAACAGAGGCTTATAGTTTTCTCCTCTATGTATAATGTGGTAGGAAAATGAACACTACTGTAGTCAAAGACTCAAGTTGGCCTAAGTTTGAATCCCAGCTCAACTTCTTACTAATAATTGTGTGCTCTGGGACAAGCTGTTTCTTTTTTTCTTTTTTTTTTTTTTAACAACATTGCCCTCAAAGTTACATTTTTCTAAGCTCTTCAAATATTCCCCACAATTTTTTTAAAGACTTTATTTACTTGACAGAGAGAGAGATCACAAGTAGGCGGAGCAGCAGTCAGAGAGAGAAGGGGAAGCAGGCTCCCTGCTGAGCAGAGAGCCTGATGCAGGGCTCGATTCCAGGACCCCAAGATCATGACCCAAGCCGAAGGCAGAGGCTCAACCTGCTGAGCCACCCAGGCACCCCAAGCTGTTTCTTTATTTGAAATAAAATTTAATAATAAAATGCACAAATCTTAAGTGTATGGCTTAAATTTTTACCTGTGTATACTTCTATCTATCACCCAAATCAAGATATGTAACACTTGTATCACCTTCTTGCCCCTTTCTAGTCAAATGCCTACCTAAAGGTAATTACTATTCTGATTTTTATTACCACAGTTAGATTTACCTGTTGTTGAACTCTATATAAATGGAGTCATAGAGTATGTCCTCTTTTGTGTCTGGCTTTTGGCCTACATAAAATCTGTGGAATTTATCCATGTTGTGTTTTTGTATCAGTAGTTTATCTTTTTATTGCATAGTATTCTGTCATATAAATATATTACAAATAATTTTTCCAATTTCTTGTTGATGGGCACTTGGGTTTTCAGTTTTTTATGAATAAAGCTCCTTTATTCTTGTACAATTCTTTTGGTGAACATAGCATTCAGTTCTCCTAGGGGTGGAATTGCTGGGTCAAAAGTTAGGTTTAGCATAAGTGACTCTTAATCTCACAAAACAAACTGAGGGTTGCTGGGGGGAGGGGGGGAGGGAGAGAGGGGTGGGGTTATGGACATTGGGGTGGGTATGTGCTATGGTGAGTGCTGTGAAGTGTGTAAACCTGGCGATTCACATATATAAAAATACATTATATGTTTATAAAACATTTTTTAAAATTTAATAAATTATTTTTTAAAAGTTAGGTTTAGGTTTAACTTTACTAGAAACAGCCAAAGAGTTTTCCAAAGTGGTTGTACCATTTAACATAGCCACCAGTATTTTGAGAATATTAAATTTGCTCAACATCCAATCCGTTACTTGGTACTTCCAGTATTATTAATTCTAGTCATTTCCTGTGGTTGTAATTTTTATTTACTTGGTGATTAGTGATGTTGAATGCCTTTATATATGCTACTTGGGCATTTTTGTCTTTCTACACCTGTTTATGTGTTTACCTAGTCAGGTTGTACAAACTGTACACCTTGAGTGGTAAAAAAGAGAAAAAATGCAACCAAGAGATGGGGTGCTATCTTGCTGCTCACTGGTGACACCAAGAGCTGTGAAAATGGTTTGTCTTAAGCTAAATTACAGTCCTTTGGGTTACTGATTATATCTGTTAGGGTAACACTAGCTGCTGTTAAACCCCTAAGACTTCAGTGACTTAAGATAGAATTACTTTTTTTATTTTCCCCACCTTGACTGTCCAAGGAGGGAATTCAAATTCCTGGTAGGTAGGTGGCCTTTCAAATATTTATTTAGGACTCTAGACTTCTTCCATCATTTAGCTTTGTAATCTTTGATACATGGCTTCCAAGGTCCTTATGCTTCTCTTCATCAAGCCAAAGAAAGGAATAGTTGGGGCAGGGGAGGGAGGACATATGCTCATATATGGAAGATTTTGATGGGTTGGCAAGGAAACGGTATATACATCTCTTTTCATCATATTCCAGTGTTGAGAACTCAGATGAATCTAACTGTAGGGAGGCTGGAAAAAGTAGCCTGTGTCTGTGTGCCCAAGAATTGCCCAATTGGGAATTGGCCTGCAGTCTCTGCCAATAATGAAGAAATTGTATGTTCTCAGGAACAGTCAATGGATTTCTGTATTAAACTGAGTCAGGACAAAGAGTAACTTCTTTGTTAGCTTTAAATAGCAATGAATCTATATGAACTGTCAAGCAAGACACTTCCCATTCTCTTTGTGTAGCCTGACAATGCTGTTGGAGTTGGAGAGTGGACTATTAGAAGTACAGATAATGATAACTTAATGAGTCCATTCTGTGATGACTAAAATGCTTTGCTGAAAGCTTTTCTCCATTATAATTTTATTTATTTAATGTCTGATATTTATAAGATTAAAATAAGGTAACTACTTTGTCTTTTATTAATTTTCCAGGACTTTGTGACTTTAAAACTTAAAGTGCATAAGAAGTTTTAGTGGCTTATTAGAAAATGACTTCTGATACTGTCCATGGGGAAATGCAAAGCTGTTTCTTTGACACCTTTCCCTAAAGTTTCTAAGATACTCCTAATATGTTAGGGTTGCTAAGTCCTTCAATTTTTTTTTAATTGTTATATTCTGAACCAGTAAGAGATGGATTGCCTTGAATTTTCTAAAACCTGGATCAGCAATTAAGAGTCCAGTGCACATCATTGTTAGAGGAAGGATGGAGAAGAAAACAAGGGAAGAAAGAAGAAAGGGAACAGAAAGAAAATGAGCACGAGCTGAGGTGCCTGCAGTAGAGCTTCCTAAGTAGCCATGTGTTTAAGCTTTCTATGGGCAAAGCACTGCTCTAGAATAGTGCTGTACTTTAGAAATGCAATGTGAGCCATATATGAAGTCAATACATCCCAAATATTACAGCATATAATCAATATAAAAATAGATATTTTACTTTTTTGGGAACTAAATCTTTGAGATTGACTGCACATTTTGTAATTACCTCACATCTCATTTTGGATGTGGTTTTCATTGGAAGTACTTCAACAGTATTTAGTCTTTATAAAAGATACATAATACATACTATGATTCACATATCCAATATAGGTTCACATACCCAAGTTGTTCAAACCTACTTAAAAGTTTTCCAATAGCTGAAGCAACTCTCAGTTTTAAAATTTAAATTTAGGTTAATAAAATAAAAAATTATATTCTTAGTTGCACTAGCCATGTTTGAAGTGTTCCATAGCCACTGACTTCTGTATCCATAGTGCAGCTCTAGAGTCTAGACTGAGTTTGAACTCTAAGCTCTAGGAAAGCATGTACTTCTCTCTGGCATTGAGAAAGTACTCAATATTTGTGGTTTGAAAAATATTATCAACATTTTTTCAAGAAAGTGGAGTTGAAAGTGAAGCATAATAAATAAGCTAATTTAATTGAACAGCTGGAGGGAAGCCAGGCTTCTTTTCCAAAACTTAATTATTCCGAATTAGCTTTCAGAGTGCCGCTATTTAGATCAGAGTGGCTACACCTTATTGGAGGACGCTGCTTTCCAACCCAATGGCTGGTAATTGGCCAAATTGCCTATTAATTGGCACATAGTAGATTAGCTAAACAACTGTGGAGGAATATATTCAAGATGCCCTCTGTTTAATCCACTAGTTTGGATTTGGGGTATACAAATACAATAATAATTTAGTCAAAACAAGTTTGAAAATATGAAAAATCATATATCCCATTCTATGTCACTCTGCAGTGGAAAATATTTGTTGCTAGAGGGGTATACACCTTTAATTTACCAAAAAAAAAAAAAGAAAAAAGAAAAAAAGAAAAAGAAAATCTAACCAGGAAAATGTTCCACAGTGTTAGAACTCTTTATATTCTTTAAAAATGGGGATATTATACTCTAATATGGATTTGCTTTGTCCACTAATTACCCAAATTGTACTAGTTTGGTGTTAGCAAAGAGGAATTTCTTCCATAAAGCCTTCCTTGACTACCATAAGTTTAGGTGCTACCTTCTTTCCTTGAATTCCCTTCTCATGAGAATCAAATATTTTGTCATCCAAATACATAACTACAATGTTGTGAATTGTTTCCAGTTGATTAATAAATTTTGTCATGTGTTTTAGTAGCAGTTGCTCAACATTTGCTTGAATCCCCAGAAAAAGAAAAACCTGGAAATTCTGGCTAACAAACTTCTTAGGAACCTCTGACTGTTCCCATGCTTTGTGTTACTGCTTTACTGCATTCTACTCAACTCGACTGATGGCACAAACTCAGTTGAGCCACTATGTGCTGGAGTATTGGATTAAATAAAAAATGAAAGTGGCAGTCAAGCTTCTAATCACTTATTGTAACAATATAAACAGGAGGCTAAACCAGAGCAAGACTCCCCTGTTCCACTTCTTCCTGTGAAATCGCCCATTGGGTGAAGGTCAGTTGCATTAGCATGAATATGGGGTGTTGTCCCACTGTAGAGTGAGCAGCAAATAAAAGCATTCTGCAGATGTATGGACAAAGGGGGAGCGAAGAGTACAAAGGGAGGGCTAGGAGTGAAAAAGCATTAAGTCCAAATGAAGGAAATGGTCTTCCAGTTTTCCTCCATAAGGAGACCTCCAAATGAAGTCACCTAGGCCTGAGTCCTTTACTGCAGCAACCTTCAGAGATTGCAGTGTTCTGGCTTTACACCAAATCTGATATGGGGAGGACAGATTTCTCCTATAAGGCCTGCCAGGTAAAGCCTTTGTAATTGCTTGTGTCCAGTCCTGGAATTTCATAGAGGGTTTTGTTTTTTTGGTGAGAAGCTGGATTCCCCAAGTATGAAATCACTTCTCTTCTAAAGACTTAAAATTAATTTCATCTGTTGCAGGGTGTACATTTTTCCCGTGTGTGAGTATCTTTGATATCAGGTTATATTGTCCAGTTGATGTCAGCCAAGTAACAGTTGTGATCTAATTGTGCGAAACTCTCCACTGACACCTTTAGGTAGAATCAAAAGTACCAGATCAAAAAGTCTTCGGTTTCAGTGTCTTTTCCCCAGTGTATATTCTTGCCTCCTGTATTGGAGAGTAATTGATTATGTAATCCTGGATTTATTTCTGGGCTTTCTGTTCCATTCCATTGATCTATATGTCTCTGTGTGTGTGTGTGTGTGTGTGTGTGCACGCGCGCACGCACGCATGCGCTAGTACCATCCTGTTTTGATTACCACACCCTTGCAGTATATCTTGAAATGTGGGATTGTGATACCTTCAGCTTAGTTCTTCCTTCTCGAGATTCCTTGGGCTATTCAGGGCCTTTTGTGCTTCCTTATGAATTTTAGTATTACTTGTCTTAGTTCCATGAAAAATGCTGTTGGTGTTTCGATAGGGATTGCATTGAATCTATAGATTGCTTTGGGTAACGTGGACATTTTAACAATAGTAATCCTTCTAATCCATGAGTATGAAGTATCTTTCCATTTGTTCATGTCATCTTCAATTTCTTTGATCAATGTTTTTTATGTCTCAGAATACAGGTCTTTCACCCCCTTGGTTAAGTTTATTCCTAGGCATTTTACTTCTTTTGGTATAGTTATAAATGGAATTGTTTGATGAGATGTAGTATCCTTTTGTATTGTCTTCATAAACTACTTATATCACATCTTCAATGTGGCATTTTATGTCTTTGGCATCTCTATTTTAGACCTTCTTAACATGTTATGATGAGCTAGATTGAAATAATAGGGTATAGAAGAAGAAGGGAATATCATGGGACATTCTTAAGCAGAGAGGTTAATGTCTAATTGATCATTCTTTAATGGTTGTTACCACATTTAATTATAAGAACTTTCCATAATTAAATTATTTTCAGCCACCTGAGAAGAGTAAGTTTTCTGTTATTTTTTTCTGATGATAGGCCCTTAACCTATAAAGGTCACCATAGTCTAAAAACACCTATCAAATCTTTGTTGGTTTTTTCCCTCCTCACTGATGTTTATTTACCTTCTGTAGGGATTATTTTGAACCTCTAACTATGCCAACCTTTTCTGGAAATAACATGAAATCTTGGTTAGTAACATGGTTAGTGACATGGTTGGTGACATGGCTGAAAATGAAACTTGCCCCATTTGGCTAGCCAGTGATCCTGAGGGAGTTGTAAAGACACTATACAAGTGAAAGGATGTTTTACCGTACTCTGTGTCAGGAATGCCATGAGCTGTTGCATAAGCTTTGCCAGAGCAGAACAATTGAATTAAACCATGGAATGTTTTATGAGCTTTTGTAGGATCACCTGGAGCCATTTCCTAAAATTTGACTGCTGAAACTGTCCTGGAATAAGTTCTGGGGATAAGTTTGTTTGTTTGTTTGTTTGTTTGTTTGTTTGGCAGAGTTCAGGGGGTGGATAAGATTCTGATGATACCACAGTACTGTTCCCCTTCAGTCTCCTTTGTCTTCTGTGCAGTTTGGAAACCAAATCCAAATGGTAGATAAGAGCAGGAAAACAAAGAATCCTGAGAGACCACATAAGGAATGTGGTAAGCCAGGGCTCTTCTGTAACAAGGAGATCAAATCCTGGGACTGTGGCCCTGACAGCCTCACCTGCTATGGACTGAACCAGAGCTCAGGCATTGGAATCGATTGGAACAAAATGGACTTTGCCGTCCGTCATTTTTATTACCCCACTTTACTTTTCCCATATATTTCTCTGTTCTAATACTTCCCTTAGCCCTGGCTTATTCTGATATGCACCCCTGCTGAAGAACTACTGGCTAGACCTACTTAGAAAGAAATATCACATACAGATAGATGTACATTAATAACTTTCTCCTTTCTCTTTTGAAATCTGTTTTAGTTACAGCTGCATAATAAATCATTCCCAAACTGAATGGCATAAAGCCACATTATTTCCCATTTCTGGGGTTAGGAATCTGTGTGTGGTTTAACAAAACTGTACTCAAGGTCTTGGCTGGAATATAGTCATTTTAGGGCTTGACTGGGCAAAAATCTGCTACAAAGTTCGCTCAAATTACTGTTCACAAGATTTAGTTCCTCTCAGGTTGTTGGACAGAAGGCCTGTTTCTCACAACCTGTTGATCAAAGACTTCCCTGTGAGTTCTTTGCCATGTGTGCATCTCTGTAGCACAGTCCACAGCATGACTGCTGGCTTCATCAGGGCAAGCGAGAGGAGAGTGTAAGAAAGAAGTTAGAATTTAAAAACCTGATCTCAAAAGTGATATCACATCACTTGTGCTGTATTCTGTTAATTAGATGGAGTTACTAGTTCAAATCGAACTCAAGAGAGCATTACAGAGAGTGTGAATAACAAAATGCAAGATCAGTGGGAGATCTTTTAGAAGCTGTGTACCACAGAATATACATTATTATATAATGATATAAAGTTGAAAACAAGCATATGGATGTGAACCCTGTTCTGTATTCTTGAATATAATATCACAAATGAAAAATTCATCTTGAATCTTCCATCTGTCCAATTGGAATAGTAGGAACTTTATCTCAATCATTATTGGAGATCACTCTCACCCAACACAAACTTAGAGTTGGCTGAGATTCTAGGTCATGAGCACCACCAAAGTCGTGGGCAAGCCCTTTGCATCAAACTCATGGAGCCTACAAATTCTTAATCTTTCCCCACTCTGAGGTTGGGTGGGACCTTTCTTACTCTTACTTTCTGCTGCCCTTCTAGGCACTCCCTCACCCTACCCTGAGGTAAGTTTTCCATTAATCTGGGCTCTCCTTAAAGACTGGAAGAGTCATGGACTTCATGTGGACATTTCTAGTTCATTCAGATTCCTAAGTTAAGGAAATAACAGTGGTCCTGGTTTCTTGCTTATAATGAAGAAGAAAGGAAAAATAGGAGTGGAATATTAACATCCCAAACTATCCTGTGAGACAACATATAAAGAGAAAAACTACTTAGACACCATTTAGATATTTTTCACGAAGTGGTTCATATAGTTATTATCTTAAAATTTCTGTTTGATAGCTCTAATATCTGAGTCATGTCTTAGTTCGGTTCTGCTGACTATATCATGACAAATATTGCTCAAATTCCGGTCATGTGTAGAGACTCAGGTAAATAGTTTTTATACCTGGAAATAGATGTACTTGTTCTGGCAGGCCATCAGCGTGTGTGGAGGTGATTCAGCTTAGCCAAATTTTGAGCTGGGTTTGGGCTTCAGTGTACAATAGGCTTAAAATTCCTTTAATTGTGTGCTACTATTACCTTGTACTCCGAGTGAGGTCTGGATTGCTCTGCACAGGTCCTCCACAGAAGGGTTCTCTCTCTCTCTCTCACCATGCTCTCCTTTCTCTCCTAGCAGAAGACAGTGGTTGCTGGTTACTTGGTGCTAGGCTTGTGGCCATATTAGCATGACCTGAGTTGTCCTATGCAAGGCTTGTACCCCTAGGCCGTGGATGTGAAGCTTTCTCAGCATTTCTGCCTTTCCTACCCTTTGTAGACAAACTCAGCCTTAGATCTGCAGTTGGTCTTGGGCAAGAGATGACTTCCTATTTATTCCAGTGGTAGCAGATTTCTGGAACTTGGTGCCAGGTCCTGGGCCTGAGCTTCTTTCTTGCCCTTCCCCGATAAGTAGAGAGGTTTTGCTTTTACCTCTTCTCCGGTGGTTAATAGATCTTCTCCCGTGTCCTGGGTGAGAGGATTTCCTGCTCTCTTCCAGAGGGAATGGATTTGTTTTTATTCCTCCTCCAGAGGCAGTGGAGTTTTGTTTGTGCCCATAGTGAGAGGATTCTTTGTCCTATGATACAGGTAAGTGATTATATCTTGCCATTTGCTTCACTGAGGAGAGGGTGAGGGTGGGTGAGATCAGTCTCCTGACCCATCTCCAGTCTTTCTTGTGAACGCTCAGTGGCACCCTCTCTGATAGAGAGCTTGTTTGTGACTGGCTTCTCCTAACTATTTGGAAAAGACATGCTAGCCCACACTTGGCATTAAGGATTTGTTAAAAGTCTTGCTCACCTCTTACCTGTTGTAGGGTGAACACTTCTTTTTCCTGTTCTTGTTTAAGATGAAACAATTTGTATATTCTATCTCCCCTTGCAGGAACTTGTCCCTCTTTAGAATTCCTTTTATTGATTGCCTTAGGACCTCATTTCTTTGATTGGCTCAAGAAACATTTTTGTGTAATAAGAGCTGGTTTTGTTGTTGGTAAGGTGGAAGTTACATTTTCTTGCAGTTTCCTACATTTTAAGCGGAAGGCTAAATTCAGTTTTCTGTAACATTGAATCGGCAATGATACTTTACACAAACACAAATATAAGTAATCTCAGAGGCAAAGGTTAAATTACAAAAGCAGAACACTAAAGTCCCCACATTAATGTAGAGTCTCATAGAGTGCTTGTTGCAAAAACGAAAGAAGCAGCAGCAACACACAACCTGTAATAAGATGAGGAGTATACATAAATCTGCCAGGAAAGGAACTTTTATCCCAACATGGTTAATATTTGTTTTTAGTGTCTTCAGGATACCTATTATTTGCATAAATATTTTTCAGTTTTTTAGTTTATCCATCATACAAAATGCTATCTGTGTCAACTATTTTTCCATTTTTTTAGAATTCCGTAGTAAATTGTAGTTTGAATCCTGTGCTCTCTGGCTTCAGCTCTAACTTGCCCCAAACTGATTTGCTGACATCATCAAATAAAATAGGCACACCAGTAATAATACAGGCTGTTTGGATCCTATGCTTCTCTAGTACCTAGACCTTTATTTATTTTTATCTGCTTCTCTAGGACCTTAAAATAAATGCATAGTGTGTGCATATTGTAAATCAGTTCTCATTCCACATTATAACGGGCTCTTTGGGCAAAAAATTTATTCTTTCTTCCCTTTCCCCTCACATATACTACAGACTTTCAGAACATACATTCCTAGAATTGGAAGAAAAAAAATTCAGAAATTAATTTAACTTATGATAAGAATGATACTTTGATTCAGGAAATGACAGGTGTTGGCGAGGATGCAGAGAAAGGAGAACCCTCCTACATTGTTGGTGGGAATGGAAGCTGGAGCAGCCACTCTGGAGAACAGTATGGAAGTTCCTCAGAAGGTTGAAAATACAGCTATCCTACGACCCAGCAATCACACTACTGGTAATTTACCCTAAAAATACAAATACAAATGATACAAATACTAGTGATCCAAAGGGGCACGTGCACCCGAAAGTTTCTAGCAGCAGTGTCCACAACAGCCAAACTATGGAAAGAGCCTGGATGTCCCATCAACAGATGAATGGATAAAGATGTGGTATATATATCCAAAGGAATACTATGCAGTCATAAAACCCCTGAAATCTTGCCATTTGCAATGACATGGATAGAACTAGAGGGTATCATGCTAAGCAAAAGAAGTCAATCAGAGAAAGACAATGATCATATGATCTTTCTGATATGAGGAATTTGAGAGTGAGGGTAGGGGATCGTGGGGGGAAGGGAGATAACAATGAAACAAGGTGGGACCAGGGAGGAAGACAAACCATAGACTTTTAATCTCAGGAAACAGGGTTGCTGGAGGGCAGGGGGGAGAATTAGGGTGGCTGGGTGATGGACACTGGGGAGGGTATGTGCTACGGTGAGCGCTGTGAATGGTGCAAGACTGATGATTCACAGACCTATACCCCTGAAACAAATAATACATTATATGTTAATTTAAAAAAAAAAAAGCATGGGTGAATGCAAAGCAAATAAATATAAATATAAATATAAAAAGTATATAAATATATAAAGTAGGTATATAAATATATAAAGTATATAAATATATAAATATACAAAGTAGGTATATAAATATATATTTAAGTGTATAATGAATAAAACCTCAAAACTGCTCAATCGATACTGTAAATAAAAAGCTATAAAAGAAAATTTGAAGGGTGAAGAGAATTAAGAGTACACTTGTGATGAAAACTTAGTAATGTATAGAATTGGTGAATCATTATTTTGTATACCTGAAACAAATATAACACTATTTTAATTATACTGGAATTTTAAAAAAAAGAAAAATTGAAATATTTAGTAAAGGTTTCAAATAGAAAAATCAAAATGACTTATATGATAAAGTAAACATATTGTTATAAATAGCTAATATCCATAGATGGTGATTGAGGCCTCTAAGGAATAGGATGTAGAGAGAGAAGAGACGGCCCAAGGTAAAACTCCCAAAGGAGTCAATATTTAATGGATGGGCGGAAGGGAGATCTCCCAAGACTGAGAAACAATTAGAGCTCAGAGTGTTCAATCCCAAATACTATTAGAGACCTAGTAGTGCCTCTCACACTTAAAAGCCATTAAGGGGTTTCTTTTATTATTCGAGTAGAACTTATTTAAGGCAACGTGAGTAGTTACGAGGTAGAATTCATACAGAGGACCGTTTCTTAAATATGTGTGTTTTAAAAATTATACATGTACAAACCCTACCCCATACCTCTTGAATCAGAATTTCAGAAGGTGGGGCCCTGGCACGTGTATTTGGGGAAGAATGTCTTTCACTAATGATTTTGATTACCATCCCTCATTAAGAATCAGATTTGCAGATGGGATTGGCTACATAATTTGCAGGGCTTTGTGCAAAATGAAAATGTGGGGCCCCTTGTTGAAAAATAAACAAGAATTTCAAGACAGCAGTAGTAATCTAATAACCCAAATGAAGGGATTTTTTAAGTACAGGGCCCTCTGTGATGCAATTACGTAAGTGGCATGCCTTGTCTATAGAAAACAAGAGACGGAAGTTTGCAAAGTGACTGACTGAAGAAAAAGATTCATTTATTTAAAATTAAAATCAAGGTGCCTGGGTGGCTCAGTGGGTTAAGCCTCTGCCTTCCGCTCAGGTCATGATCTCAGGGTCCTGGGATTGAGTCCCACATCAGGCTCTCTGCTTGGCAGGGAGCCTGCTTCCTCCTCTCTCTCTGCCTGTCTCTCTTCCTAGTTGTGATCTCTCTCTGTCAAATAAATAAAAGCTTTAAAAAAATAAAAAATAAAAATAAAATCAAAAGAAGTCTATTACTTTTTGATACTGATTACAGAAAATAAATTTAGACCAAAGCTTCTTGGCCTTCTGGGATATACAGAGGACTGACCCTCTTCAATATGTGACTTTTTCAACTAGAGGGGTCACTGTGTGCTGTCTCTAAGAGTGAGAGTGAATAACATTTTTGTGTTTATCAAAAGTGAGGGTGGATTTGTAAAGTTGGGAAACATCACTATAGAAAATACATAATTGGGATATGGAAGATAGCTGTGAGATTTCCAAGACAGCTGTATGCATTTGTTGAACTAATATCTATGCCATACCTAATATACTGCCAAGTGCCAGTACTCCCAATATACTTTCCAAGTAAACATGGAAAACTTCATTTTTATTAGAGGAATTTATGTGGTTGCTTTACTTTGGGGCATAGCATATTTATTGATGTCTCTGAAAGGGAGGGGTAGGAAGCAGGATTAGGCAGGGGTGTAACTGGAACTGAGATGATGTAGGCTCAACAAATTCCAAGAATTTGCATTTCTAAACAAGCTCCTAGTTAGTACTCACATAGCTAATTCCTAGACTCTACTTTGAAAAGCCAAATTCTGGCACACATTGACTAGTTCTCAGCTGGTAGTAACACAATGAGAGAAGAAAGCATGACTGTTATCTGTATACATCCTTTTTAATATTTATAATGGTTTAGATGTAATGATGTGGAAAAAACCATTTGGTATTTGTGAGACATGCTTAGTTATATGAAAATCAAAACATGTTTTGGTCTTAAACATTTTTGGAGATTAATTAATGAGGTAAATTCTCGAAAGGCTTGTAGCATTTCCCAGAAAGTACAATACTGCATTAGCTCTTGGCATGATAATGTAATGGATCCATTTGTAAGAGTTTCCTTGGAAAGTTATGTGATTCTATTATATATCAGAAAAATTTTTAAAAACCCACTTTATTTTTTAATTTTATTTTTATTAAGTTTGTTTTAATTTCTGCATAGTTAACATATAGTGTTATATTAGTTTCAGGTGTACAATGTAGTGATTTAACAATTCTGTACATTACTCAGTGCTCATATAATAAGTGTTCTTAATCCCATTCACCTGTTTTACCTATTCCCCACCCACCCACCCACCTCCCCTTTGGTATCTGTCAGTTTGTTTTCTAAAGTAAGAGTCTGTTTCTTGGTTTTTTTCTGTCTCTTTTTTTTTTTTTCCCCTCCTTTGCTCATTTGTTTTGTTTCTTAAGTTCCACATTTGAGTGAGATCATATGGTGTTTGTCTTTCTCTGACTGGCTTATTTCACTTAGCATAATACTCTCTAGCTCCATCCATGTTGTTGCAAATGGCCAGATTTCATTCTTTTGTGGCTGAATAGTATTCCTGTATGTGTTTGTGTGTGTGTGTGTATACCATATCTTCTTTATCCATTCATCTATCAGTGGTTGCTTGGGCTGCTTCCATAGTTTGGCTATTGTAAATAATGCTGCAATACCTACAGAAGTGTATGTATCCTTTTGAATTCGTGTTTTTGTATTTTTTTGGGTAAATACCCAGTAGTATGATTACTGGATCATAGGGTAGTTCCGTTTTTAACTTTCTGAGGAACCTCCATACTCTTTTCCACAGTGGCTGCACAAGTTGCATTCCCACCAAGAGTGTATGAGGCTTCCTATTTCTCCACATCCACTCCAAAACTTGTTTCTTGAGTTTTTTATTTTAGCTATTCTGACAGATGTGATATAATATCTAACTGTAGTTTTGATTTACATTTCCTGATGATTGATAATGTGCATCCTTTCATGTGTCTGCTGCTGTGTGGATGTATTTTTGGAGAAGTATCTTTCATTTCTTCCTTTTTTTTTTTTTAAGATTTTATTTATTTGAGAGGGAGAGAAGGAGAGAAAGCATGAGTAGGGGGAGGGGTAGAGGGCAGAGGGAGAAGCAGACTTTCCACTGAACAAGGAGCCCCACATGGGTCTTGATCCCACGACCCTGGGATCAGGACCTGAGCTGAAATCAGATGCTTAATAGACTGAGCCACCATTGCTGTCCATTTTTTAATTGGATTATATTATTTTTAGGTATTGAGTTTTATAAGTTCTTTATATATTTTTGATGATAACCTTTTATCGAGTTGTCATTTGCAAGTATCTTCTCCCATTCAGTGGGTTGTCTGAGTTTTGTTGATTGTTCCTTTTGCTGTGCAGAAGCTTTTTATTTTGATTAATTTCCAATAATTTATTTTTCCTTCATTTTCCTTGCCTCAGGAGACATATGTAGTGATAAGTTGATACAACCAATGTCAGAGAAATTACTGCCTGTGTTCTCTTCTAGGATTTTTATGGTTTCACATTTAGGTCCTTAATCCATTTTAATTTCTTTTTGTATATGGTTTAAGAAAGTGGTCTAGTTTCATTGTTTTGCGTGTAATTGTCCAGTTCTCCCAACACCGTTTGTTAAAGAGGCTTTTCCTGTTACGTATTCTTGTTTTCTTTGTCGAGGATTAATTTAACATGTAAACGTGGGTTTATTTCTGAGCTCTCTATTCTCTTCCATTGACCTGTACACATACTTTTGTGCCAGTACCCAAATATTTTGATAACTACAGCTTTGTAGTATAACTTGAAATCTGGAATTGCAATGCCTCCAGCTTTGTTTTTCTTTTCAAGATTGTTTTGACTATTTAGGATCTTTTGTGGTTCTACACAAATTTTAGGATTGTTCTATTTCAATGAGCGATGTTGTTGGTATTTTGATGGGGATTACATTAAGTGTGAAGATTGTTCTGGGCACTATAGACTTTTTTAAAAAGATTTTATTTATTTATTTGAGAGAGAGAAAAAGCACAAGTGGGTGCTGCGGGGAGGGAGAAGCAGGCTTCCCACTGAGCAGGGAGCCTCATGTGGGGCTCAATACCAGGACCCAAAGATCACAGCCTGAGCTGAAGGCAGATGCTTAACTGACTGAGCCACCCAGGCACCTCTAGTATGGACATTTTAACAATATTTTTTCTTCCATAATGATCATGGAATATCTTTGCACCTATTTGTGTTGTCTTCAGTATCTTTTACTAATGTTTTATAGTTCTCTACAGGTCTTTCACCTCCTTGGTTAAGCTTATTCCTAGGTATTTTTTTTAAATTCTAGGTAATTAAAAATTTTTTTTTTTAATCTTTGGTGCAGGTATAAATGGGATTGCTTTCTTAGTTTCTTTTTTCATTATTAGTATATATATTAGTATATATTATTAGTATACATATTAGTATATAAAAATGCTGTGGATTTCCAGGGCGCCCGGGTGGCTCAGTTGGTTAAACGGCTGCCTTTTGGCTTGGGTCATGATTCCAGGGTCCTGGGATCAAGCCCCGCATCGGGCTCCCTGCTCAGCAGAGAGCCTGCTTCTCTCTCTCCCCATCTCCCTACCGCTCTGCTTACTTGTGCTCTCTCTCTAGCTCTCTGTCAAATAAACAAATAAAATATTTTAAAAAAATGTTGTGGATTTCCATGCATTGATTAGTATCCCGCAACCTTACTAAATTCACTTATCAGTCCTAGTAGCTTTTTGGAGGCGTCTTTAGGGTTTTCTGTATATAGTAACGTATCTGCAGATGGTGAATGTTTTACTTATTTCTTTCCGATTTGGATGCCTCTTACTTCTTTTTATTGTCTGATTGCTCTGGCTAGGACTTCCAGTACTAAGTTAAATAATAATGGTGAAAGTGGACATCCCGGGATTGTTCTTAACCTTAGGGGAAGAGCTGTCAGTTTTCCCCCCATTGAATATGATATCACCTGTGGGTTTTTCATGTATGGCTTTTATTATGTTGAAGAATGTTCATTATCTATCTATCTATCCCTATTTTGTTGAGGGTTTAATCATGAATGGATGTTGTAGTTTGTCAAAGACTTTTTCTGCATCTATTGAAATGATCATATGGTTTTTATCATTTCTCTTATAGGTGTCATGTGTCACATTGATTTGCAGATATTGAACCACCCTTTAACCTTGGAATACATTGTTGTAAAATATTTCATTTATTTATGAGAGAGAACAAGAGAGAGCACAAGCTGTGGGGAAGGGCAGAGGGAGAGAGAGAAGCAGATTACCTGCTGAGTCAGGAGCTCAGTGTGGGGCTGGATCCCAGGACCCTGGGATCACAACCTAAGCCAAAAGCAGACACTTAACTGACTGAGCCACCCTGGCATAGGAATTTGTCTATTTCTATTTATTTGTCAATTATTGCTATATAATTTTTCATAATATTCTCTTATAATTTTTTGCATTTTCTGTTATTTTTGCATTTCTGTTATTTCTCCTCTTTCATTTCTGATTTTATTCCTCTTTTTTTTTTTTATAAGTCTGGCTAAAGGTTTATTGGTTTTGTTGATCTTTTCAAAGAACTAGTTCCTGGTTTCATTGATATATTCTACTGTAATTTTTGTTTTTATTTGGTTTCTTTCTGCTCTAATCTTTATTATTTCTTTCTTTCTACTGACTGTGGGTTTTGTTGTTCTTTTTCTAATTTCTTTAGATGTAAGTGAAGTTGTTAACTTGGGATTTTTCTTGATTCTTGAAGTAAGCTTCTATTGCTGTAAACTTCCCTCTTAGATCTCCTTCACCGTGTCCCAGAGATTTTGGACTATTGTGTTTTCATTTTCATTTGTCTCCATGGAATTTTTTATTTCTTGGTTGACCCATGCATGTGTGCTCTGCGGATTTTTTTCTTGGGGTTGTTTTGTTTCATAGTATCGTGATCCAAAAAGATGCATAGTATGACTTCAGCCTTTTTGAATTTGTTGAGACTTGGCTTGTGGCCTAATATGAGATCTCATCTAGAGAATGTTTCATGAGCACTTGAAAAGAAGATGTATACTGCTGTTTTAGGATGGAATGTTCTGAATATATCTCTTAGATTCATTGGGTACAGTATATCATTCAAAGCCACTGTTTCCTTGTCAGTTTTCTGTTTGGATGATCTGTCCATTGATGTAAATGGGGTGTGAAAGTCCCCTTCTATTATTGTATTACTATTATTTCCCTTATGTTTGTTATTGTTTTATGTATTTGGGTGCTCCCATGTTTGGTGCATAAATATTTATGGTGGTTATATCCTGTTGGATTGTACGGTTTATGATTACATAATGTTCTCTTTTGCCCCTTTTACAGCCTTTGCTTTAAAGTCTGCTTTGTCGGGGTGCCTGGGTGGCTCAGTGGGTTAAGCCTCTGCCTTCAGCTCAGATCATGGTCCCAGGGTCCTGGGATGGAGCCCCGCATCAGGTGCTCTGCTCAGAGGGGAGCCTGCTTCTCCCTCTCTCTCTGCTTGCCTCTCTGCCTACTTGTGATCTCTGTCTGTCAAATAAATAAATAAATAAATAATCTTAAAAAAAAAAAGTCTGCTTTATCCAATATAAGAATTGCTGCTAAGGGCTTTCTTTTAACATCCATTTGCATGATAAATGTTTCTCCATCCTTTCACTTTCAGTCTGCATGTTTCCTTAGGTGAAAGTCTCTTGGCAGTATATAGTTGGGTCTTTTTTTTTTCCCCTATTATTCATTCTGTCACCCTTTGTCTTGGAGCTTTTAGTCCATCTACATTCAAAGTAATTATTGAAATGTATGTATTTATTGACATTTTGTTACTTGTGTCATGGTTTTTTTTTTTTTTTTTGTAGTTTCTCTCTGTTCCTTTTTTCCCTGCTGTCTTCTCATGAGTAGTTGGTGTCCTTTAGTGAAATATTTGGATTCTTTATTCCTACTTTTTGCATATCTATTACTTTTTTTATTTGTGGTTACCATTTGGTTTATATATAACATCTTTTGCATAAAGCAGTCTATATTAAGCAGTTGGTCACTTAATCTTTAACTTAATCTTTAATCTAATCTTAATCTTTAATTTTTATTCCTCTCCTCTCCACATTTCAGATATTTGATATCATATTTTTTATCCTTTTACTTTGTGTTTCTCTTGACTGGTTTTTACAGATAGACTTAATTTTTGCTTTTGTGTTTCCTATATTTATTACTTTTACGTGGTTTTTGTTTTCAGCTCACAGACTCTCCCTTAACATATGTTGTAGGACTGGTTTAGTGTCAAAAACCCCCTTGAAAGTGTCTCAGTCACATCATTGTTCCTATGGAGATGTGATTGTATGCAATGGTTCTGGAGTTTTACTGTAGCTTTCCTTTGTTAAATCAGTGGAGTTACATCCCATTCCTTCATTACCCTATTCAAATCCCAGGCTTTGGAAGTGGGAGCATTGTTTTTGCAGGTATAGAGTTAGAGTTAATAACTATAGAGTAGGGGCACCTGGGTGTACAAGTGTTTAAGCATCCATCTCTTGGTTTCAGCTCACATTGTGATCTCAGGGTTGAAAGATCAAGTCCCACTTCAGGCTCTGTGCTCAGTGTGGCAATTACTTGATGTTCTCTCTTCCTCTCCCTCTACCCCTCCCAATTATGCTCTCTCTCTAAAATAAAGAAGTAAACATTTAAAAAAAACAACTATAAGGTACATAACTATGCAATTTAGAAATTTATGTTTTTGGAAATCAGAACTTATTAATCTAAAGGGGTGTTAATTCCTCAAGAGTGTCAGTTTACAAGATCACCAATATATTTCGATAATATTGTAATTGCTCAAAATTCGGTAGTAATTCTGGCTACTTTTTTGGATATCCACCTCAGTTGGCCTTTCTCAGCTGGAGTTCTGTGAGAAAATTAAGCTTAATGCTCTAAGGCATCCACTGTATGTAATATTATATTGTGCATCTTGTAAATGAAATTCTCTTCTGTGCATCTGGATTGGTACTAATTATGTTCCATTCTTTGTGAAATAGAATAGTCATTTAAATTCTGATTTGTAGTTCAGATGAGGAGCTTAGATGAGAAAGGCTGCCAGAGATTCTTACAGTTTTAATAGAGTTAATTTGCAGATTGCTGTGTAATTATCTCCTGTTATAATTATTAAAAACAGGAAGAAGGAGGGAGTCAAGAGTTTAGTTAAGGAAATAATAATGAAAACAGAAATCTCCCTTTGATCTGTGCCAGGAACATATTCCTTGATTTTATACTATAGTCATTTTCTCTTGAAATAGTAAAGAACAGAAGTCTTCAGATGAATGTCACAGAAATCAGGATGTTTTTCACCAGCCCTTTCTTCAACCGTGTAGGATCCTGGGTGTCACTCAGTTATCCTTGTCCTCAGTAGGATCTGGTCCCTATTGTGCTCCTATCATGAGAGAAATGAGATCCTTAGATCCTTTTCTTAGCAGATGGTTGTTTCTCCTATTTTAGAGGGAGAGATTGAGGCTGTCAGGTGGAGAGGACTCTAGTCTTCAAGCCCATTCTTAATTCTGAGATCACACATAGACACACTCTCTTCTACCTTGCATCCCACCAGTGTGTCCTTTTGTCACAGTGTTCATTTCAGAATTAAGCTTCTTTCAGGAGACTTGCTGCCGCCTCCTTCCTATGCACCCCTCCTGTTGCATCTACTTCCTGCTGCCAAAACCTCATTGTAGCTGGCTCAAAGAAGATGCTTCAGAAAGAAAATTGATTTATTTTAACAAAATGTATGATGAAGAATTTGGATGATTTTAGTATTAGATGAAGGTCTAGGCTCTTCATATCAATAAGAAAATAGAAGACAAAAACTTCAGGAAAAATGAAAAGCTCTAGTAGAAAGTCATTGTCCAAGTAGGAGGAATAAATATGGCATAATTGTGAGGGGGCGCTGGGTGGCTCAGTTGGTTGGGCAATTGCCTTCGGCTCCAGGTCATGATCCTGGAGTCCTGGGATCAAGTTCTGCATCGGGGTCCCTGCTCCATGGGGAGTCTGCTTCTCCTTCTGATCTTCTCCCCTCTCATGCTTTCTCACTCTCTCTCTCTTAGATAAATAAATAAAATCTTTTTAAAAAAATGGCATAATTTTGAGGACTAGAGTTTAGGAAAGATAATCCAGTTGACTTTGATTCTTGAAGTTTTCTCAATCTAACAGACAATTTGAGGGGTATAGGATTACATTTCTCTTTCTGTCTGTGTAAAACACTACTTGATGCTGCTGCAATTATCAATTATATAATCATAATATTGGAAATGCTCTTTAGTAGTGTTAAGTTTTAGAATCAAGGTATAGGAAAAGCATATATGACCTAAGGATAATTTATAAACTTTAAGAGTATAAAAGTATAGCTGAAGATTTTCAGAAGAGGAATAAGGGTGGAGAGAGCTAGTAGAGGCAAGGCAGGTCTTGATCTCAGTGTTGTGAGTTCAAGCCCTGCACTGGGCTCCATGCTGCGGGTGGAGCCTACTGAAAGAAAAAAAAAAAAAAGTAAAATCGTTATATATTTAGCCCAATGTATTTCAACATGTAATCAATAGAAAAATTATTAATAAGAATATTTTTTGTATTAATCCTTCAAATCTGGCATGGATATTACACTTCTAGTACATTACTCCCCACTTCTCATTTTTCAAAAACTTATTGACGTCTTTCATTTTATGTGTTACTGTCTCTGCTCCCATTTGTTTTGTTTTGTGGCTCTATACCTTTCCTGTAATTTTTGTGGAGTTTGCTGAGAGAATATAGATAAATGTCTATGCTTAACAAATAACCAGAATTTTATTTCATACCCAACAACTTTAGTCAGGTGTGACCCATATAATAGGTGTTTACTAAAGAACTGGTTGAACAGATTAAAGAGATGCTATCTTTATACATAAGTTTAGTTCTGCTAGATGATACCTTACAATGGGGTTTTTAATATCTTATAATCTACTATTTAAGAGACTACCTCTTTTCTCCTTATTTCTGCTAAACTTTTTACTTAGTGGAACATTGCCTGAAGAAGTTTGGGGGATGGTTTAGAATGAAACATGAGTTTGAAAAACATATCTTGTTTTAAAACTTAGGTTTCTGAGGCACTTGGGTGGCTGAGTTGGTTGGCATCCAACGCTTGGTTTCATAGTCTCAGGGTCTGGGAATCAAGTCCTGGGTTGAGCTCAGAATTGACTCTCCTCATCCCTCTTCCTGCCCTTCTACCACTCTCCCCCACTCGCACACATACTCTCTCAAATAAAATCTTTTAAAAAACCAAAAAACCCTTATATTTCTTTCCCTTTGCATCATAATCTTTTCCTTTGTCTTTATATCCTTTATGATTTTGTTCATTGCAAAAGAATGTAGAATGATAGTGCTCACAGGAATCCTAGAAATTATGTAATTTAAACTTTTGATTTTTAGGAAACTGAGGGTCAGGCTGCCTTGGCTTCTTTCTTGGTTCCATCACTAACTTTGGACAAGTTTCTCAATTGTTTTGGCCTCAGTTTCCTCCTCTGTAAAATGGGAATAAAAATACTGTCAGTGGGAGGGTATGTGCTATGGTAAGTGCTGTGAATTGTGTAAGACTGATGAATCACAGACCTGTACCCCTGAAACAAATAATACATTATATGTTAATAAAAAAAATACTATCAGTGTTTTCGGATTGTTGTGAAGATCCAAGGAGGTAATTAAAGTTCTTAGTACTGTGCCTGACATACCATAAGAACTCCACATGTTATTAATCATCATTATCATCATAAACTGCTAAATAAGAAGCTTAGGGAAATAAATGGCTTAGTTTGGGCTTTACACATAAAGAATTATTATAAACATCTTTTCTGAGTTAGCTACTATTATTTTCTTCCCTTCCTCCCTTCTTCATTTAAAGCTAATCACATGACTACATATTTCTCTTTTCCAGTTAAAGATATTCTCAGCATTGCACCCATTACCACATTTGTAAGGACTTCCTGAACATAAAATTTAAAATTTAGTTTTTCCTTTAATTGTTTATGACACTTTCAGATGGCATTTTTCCTGTAAAGTTGAGTAGTCTCACAAAGAGAGATTTTTTTCCAGTTACCGTAATGCACCTCATTTCCCAGCGTAAATGGATTAAGTGCCACCCTGGCTTGGGTTTTGCTTAAAAGCAAAGAGAAAGCTCTGAGACAACCAGAGAGGAAATATTCACACATCTCTATGCAGATGAACTCCAAATTCCCCTCTCTGAGCTGACTTGTGCTGTAGGGGACAGAGCACTTTTGGTGGGGAGCTTTTGAACCAGCAGGACATTTGGACACTGCAGGAAGGTGAGTGCCACGTTCCTTTAGAGGAGTCGGATGAAACTCAAACCCTTGCAAATAGGCTTCTTTTTATATTATGTGAGGTTCTTTTTCTGCTTTCTTCAGTGAAATTATGGGTCGGAGCCCCACCACATGAATTATTCCTTAGTTAGACTGGTCTTCGCTAATTGGGGCAAATCTAATCTTTTGGCAGTTAATACTTTAAATTGCTGCGGTAGGGGTAGGGAATTATAGGGATCAAAGTTCAGGGGCTGGTGAAAATATGTGAATATATATATAATGGATATCTTTCTGTGAATCTTCTAGGGCCCAGAGCCTTGCTACACCCCAGAATTGCTCAGATTTAGGGAGGCTGAATTACCTCATTTGGACCTCAAGAGACTGATGGTTTGTTTGTTTTTTTTTGAACAAGACTTTTCAAAAGATTATTCTTGTGCCTAAATTCAGATAATTGTTGAAAAGGTAGTCTAAAAAGAAAGCAATACATGAATATGTCTTCACTTAAATACATGCTCTTTAAAAGAAAAGTGGAATTAGGGTCTCCAGAGCTTTAGGAGTCCATCTTCATTATCTTTCTGGCTGGAGAAAATTAGACCTAGGAGCTTCAAAAGAACATCCTTTTTGTGTACTGGTATTTTGTGGCAGGAGGGCTGAGGGACAGTAAATCACTGTCAAACTACTGCAAACTACTGTTTGATTTTGGTGGAAAGAGTCTGGGCTTTGGAATAAGACAGTCATGAGTTTGAATCCCAGCTATGCCAAAAATGATTTTTGGACTGGTTACATAATATCACTAAGCCTCAACTTCCGTATCTGTAAGGTGGAGATAATAATATCAAGTCCACAGTGATTTTTTATTTTTTATTTATTTTTTAAAAATATTTTACTTATTTATTTGACAGAGATCACAAGTAGGCAGAGAGGCAGGCAGAGAGAGAGGAGGAAGCAGGCTCCCCACCGGGCAGAGAGCCCGATGCGGGGCCCGATCCCAGGATCCTAGGACCATGACCTGAGCCGAAGGCAGAGGCTTTAACCCACTGAGCCACCCAGGTCCCCCCACAGTGATTTTTTTAAAAGGGTAAGATTTGGGACGTCTGGGTGGCTCAGATGGTTAAGCACCTGCCTGCAGCTCAGGTCAGGATCCCAAGGTCCTGGGTTTGAGCCTGGGGCCCCATGTTGGGCTCTCTGCTCAGTGGAGAGCCTGCTTCTCCCTCTCCCTCTGTACCACCCCCCTTGCTTGAGCATGTATGCATGTGTTCTCTCTCTCTCTCAAATAAATAAAAATCTATTTTAAAAAGAGGGCAAGATACAAATTTTGTAATGTAATCAGCATTTGGTAGACTCTCACTATCACGTCACGGTTATGTTTTCATCTGTCTTCCTCCTAACATCTCAGAAAGTTCTTTGTGTGAAGGCATCCTGCACCTCAAGTGAGTTTATAGCCTTTAAAGTTCATTGTGGTTCTTTGCCAGTTTTTAAAATTTATATATAATTATATGTAACATTATATTAGTTTTAGGTGTACCACTTAATGATTTGATATTTGTATATATTGTGAAATAATCACAGTAAGTCTAGTTAACTTTCATTACCATACATACTTAAGGAATATAGAGGGACTGAATGAGGCTGAGCAACTTGCTGCTTGCTTCTTCCCTCCCATCTGTGGAGTTCACAGTTTCTTAATTAAATTCATGGCCAGAGTGCTGTACCTAGAATTTATTCCTTTTTTGCCCATCCTTTAAAAACCAGATTCCATGCTATGCACGGTTCCTGGCACAGAATGAGTACCAACATATATTTGTTAGGTGAATGTATGAATAAGTGAATGAATGACTGAAAGTAGGACCAGCCCTGGGAAAAATCACATAGTGATACATTTTCATACAAGTGTAATCAGATGAAACTTTGCATCCAGGATGCAGCCTTGAGTGGGTGTTGTTGTACTGCCAGAGGACAACTTGTGTGTGTTGGGGGTGGGTGTATAATGAGGGACTGCTACAGAGTAGAACACCCACACTATTGCTTTTGCTTTGGTCATATGAGACAGGATGCAGGAAGGCAGGGATAATTTAACATGCTGACATTTTTTTAATATAATTTTTTTATTTTTTAATTAACATATAATGTATTATTAGTGCCAGGGGTACAGATCTGTGAATCACTAGGTTTACACACGTCACAACACTCACCATAACACATACCTTTCCCACTGTCCATAACCCCACCTCCCTCTCCCTCCCCCCTCCCCCCAGCAACCCTCAGTTTGTTTTGTGAGATTAAGAGTCTCTTATTGTTTGTCTTCCTCTTGATGTTATCTCTTTATTCTTTTCCTACCCCCCAAGCCCCCCAAGTTGCCTCTCAACTTCCTCAAATCAGGGAGATCATATGATAGTTGTCTTTCTCTGATTGACTTATTTCGCTAAGCATAATACCCTCTAGTTCTATCCACATCATCACAAATGGCAAGATTTCATTTCTTTTGATGGCTGCATGGTATTCCATTGTATATATATACCACCTCTTCTTGATCCATTCGTCTGTTGATGGAAATCTAGGTTCTTTCCATAGTTTGGCTATTGTGGACATTGCTGCTATAAACATTCAGGTGTACGTGCCACTTCAGATCACTGCATTTGTATCTTTAGGGTAAATATACAGTAGTGCAATTGCTGGGTCATAGGGTAGCTCTATTTTCAACTTTTTGAGGAACCTCCATGCTGTTTTCCAGAATGGTTGCACCAGCTTGCATTCCCACCAACAGTGTAGGAGGGTTCCCCTTTCTCCGCATCCTCAACAGCATCTGTCATTTCCTGACTTGTTAATTTTAGCCATTCTGACTGGTGTGAGGTGGTATCTCATTATGGTTTTGATTTGTATTTCCCTGATGCCGAGTGATGTGGAGCATTTTTTCATGTGTCTGTTGGCCATCTGGATGTCTTCTTTGCAGAAATGTCTGTTCATGTCCTCTGCCCATTTCTTGATTGGATTATTTGTTTTTTGGGTGTTAAGCTTGATAAGTTCTTTACAGATTTTGGATACTAGCCCTTTATCTGATATGTCATTTGCAAATATCTTCTCCCATTCTGTCAGTTGTCTTTTGATTTTGTTGACTGTTTCCTTTGCTGTGCAAAAGCTTTTGATCTTGATGAAGTCCCAATAGTTCATTTTGGCCTTGGTTCCCTTGCCTTTGGCGATGTTCCTAGGAAGAAGTTGCTGCGGCTGAGGTCGAAGAGGTTGCTGCCTGTGTTCTCCTCAAGGATTTTGATGGATTCCTTTCTCACATTGAGGTCCTTCCTCCATTTTGAGTCTATTTTCATGTGTGGTGTAAGGAAATGGTCCAGTTTCATTTTTATGAAGTGGCTGTCCAATTTTCCCAACACCATTTATTGAAGAGACTGCCTTTTTTCCATTGGACATTCTTTCCTGCTTTGTCACAGATTAGTTGACCATAGAGTTGAGGGTCTATTTCTGGGCTCTCTATTCTGTTCCATTGATCTATGTGTCTGTTTTTGTGCCAGTACCATACTGTCTTGATGATCACAGCTTTGTAATAGAGCTTGAAGTCTGGAATTGTGATGCCACCAACTTTGGCTTTCTTTTTCAACATTCCTCTGGCTATTGGAGGTCTTTTCTGGTTCCATATAAATTTTAGGATTATTTGTTCCATTTCTTTGAAAAAAAAATGGATAGGATTTTGATAGGCATTGCATTAAATATGTAGGTTGCTTTAGGTAGCATAGACATTTTCACAATATTTGTTCTTCCAATCCATGAGCATGGAACATTTTTCTATGTCTTTGTGTCTTCCTCAATTTCTTTCATGAGTACTTTATAGTTTTCTGAGTATAGATTATTAGTCTCTTTGGTTAGGTTTATTCCTAGGTATCTTATGGTTTTGGGTGCGATTGTAAATGGGATTAAGTCCTTAATTTCTCTTTCTTCTGTCTTGTTGTTGGTGTAAAGAAATGCAACTGATTTCTGTGCATTGATTTTATATCCTGACACTTTACTGAATTCCTGTACAAGTTCTAGCAAATTTGGAGTGAAGTCTTTTGGGTTTTCCACATAAAGTATCATATCATCTGCAAAGAGTGATAGTTTGATGACTTCTTTGCCAATTTGGATGCCTATAATTTCTTATTGTTGTCTGATTGCTGAGGCTAGGACTTCTAGTACTATGTTGAATAGCAGTGGTGATAATGGACATCCCTGCCATGTTCCTGACCTCAGCGGAAAAGCTCTCAGTTTTTCTCCATTGAGAATGGTATTCACAGTGGGTTTTTCATAGATGGCTTTGATGATACTGAGGTATGTACCCTCTAATCCTACACTTTGAAGAGTTTTGATCAGGAAAGGATGCTGTACTTTGTCAAATGCTTTTTCAGCATCTATTGAGAGTATCATATAGTTCTTGTTCTTTCTTTTATTAATGTATCACACTGATTGATTTACAGATGTTGAACCAACCTTGCATCCCTGGAATAAATCCCACTTGGTCGTGGTGAATAATCCTTTTAATGTACTGTTGGATCCTATTGGCTGGTATTTTGGTGAGAATTTTTGCATCTATGTTCATCAAGGATATTGCTCTGTAATTCTCTTTTTTATGGGATCCTTGTATTGTTTTGGGATCAAGGTAATGCTGGCTTCATAAAATGAACTGGGAAGTTTTCCTTCCATTTCTATTTTTTGGAACAGTTTCAGGAGAATAGGAATTAATTCTTCTTTAAATGTTTGGTAGAATTCCCCTGGGAAGCCATCTGGCCCTGGGCTCTTATTTTTTTGGAGATTTCTTTCTTTCTTTCTTTCTTTCTTTCTTTCTTTCTTTCTTTCTTTCTTTCTTTCTTTCATGATTATCTGTTTTGCGTGTGTTGAATTTGAGGAGTTCTTAAAGATTTTATTTATTTGACAGAGAGACAGAGATCACAGGGAGGCAGAGTAGCAGGCAGAGAGAGAGAGAGAGAGAGAGAAGGGGAAGCAGGCTTCCTGGTGAGCAGGGAGCCGGATGCGGGGCTCAATCCCAGGACCCTGAGATCATGACCCAAGCTGAAGGCTGAGGCTTAACCCACTGAGCCACCCAGGTGCCCCGTTTGAAGATTTCTGATGACTGCTTCAATCTCCTTACTGGTTATGGGTTTGTTCAGGTTTTCTATTTCTTCCTGGTTCAGTTGTGGTAGTTTATATGTCTCTGGGAATGCATCAATTTCTTCCAGATTGTCAAATTTGCTGGCGTACAGCTGCTCATAATATGTTCTTATAATTGTTTGTATTTCTTTGGTGTTGGTTGTGATCTCTCCTCTTTCATTGATGATTTTATTTATTTGGGTCCTTTTTCTTTTTGAGAAGTCTGGCCAGGGGTTTATCAATCTTATTAATTCTTTCAAAGAACCAGCTCCTACTTTTGTTGATTCGTTCTACTGGTTTTTTATTTGTTTGTTTGTTTTTTGGTTTCTATTTCATTGATTTCTGCTCTGATCTATATTATTTCTCTTCTCCTGCTGGGTTAGGCTTTCTTTGTTGTTCTTTCTCCAGCTCCTTTAGGTGTAGGGTTAGGTTATGTATTTGAGACCTTTCTTGTTTCTTGAGAAAGGCTTGTATCACTATATATTTTCCTCTCAGGACTGCCTTTGCTGTGTCCCACAGATTTTGAACTGTTGTGTTTTCATTATCCTTTGTTTCCATGAATTTTTTTCAATTCTTCTTTAATTTCCTCGTTGACCCATTCATTCTTTAGAAGGATGCTCTTTAGCCTCCATGTATTTGGGTTCTTTCCAAATTTCCTCTGTGATTTAGTTCTAGCTTCAGAGCATTGTGGTCTGAAAATATGCAGGGAATGATCCCAATCTTTTGATACTGGTTGAGACCTGATTTGTGACCCAGGATGTGATCTATTCTGGAGAATGTTCCATGTGCACTAGAGAAGAATGTGTATTCTGTTGCTTTGGGATGGAATGTTCTGAATATATCTGTTACGTCCATCTGGTCCAGTGTGTCATTTAAGGTCTTTATTTCCTTGTTGATCTTTTGCTTGGATGATCTGTCCATTTCAGTGAGGGGAGTGTTAAAGTCCCCTACTCTTATTGTATTATTATTGATGTGTTTCTTTGATTTTGTTATTAATTGGTTTATATAGTTAGCTGCTCCCATGTTAAGGGCATAGATATATAAAATTTTTAGATCTTCTTGTTGGACAGACCCTTTGAGTATGATATAGTGTCCTTCCTCATCTCTTATTATGGTCTTTGGCTTAAAATTTGATTTATCTGATATGAGGATTGCCACCCCAGCTTTCTTTTGATGCCCATTAGCATGGTAAATTGTTTTCCACCCCCTCACTTTAAATCTGGAGGTGTCTTTGTGTCTAAAATGAGTTTCTTATAGACAGTATATTGATGGGTTTTGTTTTTTAATCCATTCTGATACCCTGTGTCTTTTGGTTGGAGCATTTAGCCCATTTACATTCAGGGCAACTAGTGAGAGATATGTATTTAGTGCCATTGTATTGCCTGTAAGGTGACTGTTTTTGTATATTGTTTCTGTTCCTTTCTGATCTACTACTTTTAGGCTCTCTCTTTGCTTAGAGGACCCCTTTCAGTATTTCCTGTAGAGCTGGCTTGGTGTTTGCAAATTCTTTCAGTTTTTGTTTGTCCTGGAAGCTTTTAATCTCTCCTTCTATTTTCAATGATAGCTTAGCTGGATATAGTATTCTTGGCTGCATGTTTTTCTCGTTTAGTGCTCTGAATATATCATGCCAGCTCTTTCTGGCCTGCCAGGTCTCTGTGGATAAGTCTGCTGCCAATCTAATATTTTTACCATTGTATGTCACAGACTTCTTGTCCCAGGTTGCTTTGAGGATTTTCTCTTTGTCGCTAAGACTTGTAAATTTTACTATTTGATGATGGGGTGTGGACCTATTCCTGTTGATTTTGAGGAGGGTTCTCTGCACCTCCTGGATTTTGATGCTTGTTTCCTTTGCCATATTAGGGAAATTCTCTACAATAATTCTCTCCAGTATACCTTCTGCTCCCTTCTGTCTTTCTTCTTCTTCTGGAATCCCAATTATTCTAATGTTGTTTTGTCTTATGGTATCACTTATCTCTTGAATTCTCTCCTCGTGGCTGAGTATTTTGTTTGTCTCTTTTTTGCTCAGCTTCCTTATTCTCTGTCATTTGGTCTTCTATATCACTAATTCTCTCTTCTGCCTTATTTATCCTAGCAGTAAGAGCCTCCATTTTTTATTGCACCTCATTAATAGCTTTTTTGATTTCAACTTGGTTAGATTTTAGTTCTTTTATTTCTCCAGAATGGGCTTTTATTTCTCCAGTGTTTCTCTAATATCTTCCATGCCTTTTTCAAGCCTAGCTAGCACCTTGAGAATCGTCATTCTTAACTCTAGATCTGACATATTACCAATGTCCATATTGATTAGGTCCCTAGCCTTTGGTACTGCCTCTTGTTCTTTTTTTTGTGGTGAGTTTTTCTGCCTTGTTGTTTTATCCAGATAAGAATATATGAAGGAGAGAATAAAGTACTAAAAGGATAGCAAAGACCCCAGGAAAATGTGCTTTAAGCAAGTCAGAAGAAACCCCAAATCGGTGGGGGGAAGAGAGGGAGTAAAAATAAGTTCAGGGGAAAAAAAAATTAAAAAAAAAATAAAGAAAAAATATAAAAAAGAATATATATATATATATATATATTAGACTGGTGAATAGAACAGAGTCACCCACTTAATTTTGGGAGTATTTTGGTCTCTTAGAAGAAACTACCTCCCAAAATTTTAAAGAATGAGGAAAAAAGAAACACACACACACACACACACACACACACACACAAAATAAGGGTAAACACGATGAAAGGATGGAATATGAGTATAAAGATGAAATTTTTTTAAAAAAACTTCTAAAAAAGGAGTTAATAAGATAAGTTGGTTGGGAGAATAAAGAAAAAGAAAGTGGAAAGAATTTGTTCAGACTGGAGACTAGAACAAAGCCCTGTGCTAGATTTAGGGTATATTTTGATCTATTAGAAGAAGTTGTATCCCAAATTTTTTTAGAAGAAAAAACCCTATGTGTATATAAAAAATAAAGTTAGATACAATGTAGGATAAAATATGACTATAATAATGAAGGTTCAAAAAGATTTCTTTTCTGAAAGGTGTTGTTAAGATAAACTAGTTAAAAATGTTAAAAGAGGAAAGAGTAAAAGTTAAAAAAATTTTAGCTTAAGAAAAAAGTAGAATTAAAAAAATTTAATTAACTCTGTAAGACTACAGAATCATGGGGAGAAAGCCATGAATTCCATGCTTTGCTTTCTCCTCCTCTGGAATTCTGCTATTCTGCCTGGTAAGTGAACTTGCTCTTGGCTGGATTTCTTGCTGACCTTCTGGGGGAGGGGCCTGTTGTAGTGATTCTCAAGTGTCTTTGCCCAAGGTGGAATTGTACCACCCTTACTAGGGGCCTGGCTAAGTAATCCGCTCGGGTTCAATTTCCGGAGCTTTTGTTCCCTGAACGCTTTCCATAGAGTTCTGGAGGACAGGAATGAAAATGGTGGCCTCCCAATCTCTGGCCTGGAGGAGCTGAGAGCTTGGGACCCCACTCCTCAGTGTTCTCTCAGAGAAAAGCGTTCAATCACTCCTGTCTCCCTGGCCTCTGGCTGCGCTCAGAGCTCACCTAGCCTGTGACCAAGCATCTCTGTCTCTGGCATACAGCCCCACCTAGAGTCTCCAAACCTAGCAGATTCCTGCGCTCTTCCAGGGGGGTCTCCCTGGATCTTGTGGTGTCTCTGCTCACAGAGCATTGGTCTGACTGTGCCACAGATCACAGTTTAAGGTAACCCCGAGTTGAGAGCTCACTCCTTGGCTCTGTCTCTGTAGCCGGCTTCCCCGCTCTAATACCTGCAAGCTCCGCAACACTCAGACACCCCCGATCCTTCTGTGACCCTGTGGAACCTGGGTCAATGCTGTCCCCACATGGGCTTCACCCTGGCTTAGACTCTGGAGCAATGTCTATCAGTGGAGCAGACTTTTAAAAGTTCTGATTTTGTGCTCCATTGCTCCGCTGCTTGCTGGGAGCTGGCCCCTCCCCGCACGGTCCATCTTCCTGTCTCTTTGAATTCACTTCTCCACAGGTCCTACCTTTCAGAAAGTGGTCAATTTTCTGCTTCTAGAATTGCTGCTCCTCTTCTCTTTGATCTCCTGTTGGATTTGTAGGTGTTCAGAATGGTTTGATAATCTAGCTGATTTCCTGCTACCTGATATCATCTCAGCCTGCTACTTCTCTGCCATCTTCACATGCTAACATTTTAAAGAGAAACTGGAAGATGAAGCATCTCCTCCTTTTTTTTCCCTGCTTCTTGTCTATCCACAGGCACTGTGCATAGTCAGCAGTAATTGCTTGGATTTGTTTTCAATCCTTCTTCTCATAACAGTAGCTACTATTGGGTTTACACTTTAAAGATAAGATACCACAGGTTACTTAAGTGGCATCACTGTGTATTCTAAGAGTCCTTTAGTCCAATGTGTGGAATATTCGTAGTGGTGTTTGAGAATTCTGGGCATCTCCATTAAATGCTGTATTCAAATGAGGTCCCACTAATGAGAAATTATATTTCAGGAAGTGACTTTTTACTGAAGACAGTTGTTCAAAACTGCTACATTTAGAAGTTAGGGCTGATGACCTGGGGAATTCAGGAAATGATTTGATTTCCCCCACAGCATGGCATAATCTTTGTGAATTTTCTAGAGCCCAGAGTCTTTCTACGCCCCAGAATTGCTCAGATTTAGGGAGGCTGAATTACTCATTTTTGTTTTTGTTTTTGTTTTTTTTTCTGAACATGAATTTTCAAAAGATTATTCTTGTGCCTAAATTCAGATAATTGTTGAGAAAAGGTAGCCAAAAAGAAAAAAAAAAGCAATACATGAATATGTCTTCACTTAAATACATGCTCTTTAAAAGAAAAGTGGAATTAGGGTCTCCAGAGCTTTAGGAGTCCATCCTCACTATAGGTAGCAGTAGGTTTGGATGAGGGTGATGTGGGATACCAATCACACCTTTTTCTTTCTTTTTTTTTTAAGGATTTTATTTATTTATTTGACAGAGAGAGATCACAAGTAGACGGAGAGGCAGGCAGAGAGAGAGAGAGAGGGAAGGAGGCTCCCCGCTGAGCAGAGAGCCCGATGCGGGACTCAATCCCAGGATCCCGAGATCATGACCTGAGCCAAAGGCAGCGGCTTAACCCACTGAGCCACCCAGGCACCCAATCACACCTTTTTCATGAAAGAAAGTTCTCTGCAGTTTGCCAGTGACTGTGCTAATACGGTAGAGCACAAAGTCCTCCCTGACACAGTATATCCATTCACCATGGAGGGGGAGGGCGCAGCAAGCAAATTCACCACCACCTCTCTCAAAGAGCTGAAGCTTCTGACAATCTGCCAATGCAAGGTCATGGTGACCACTGTTATTTCATCTGGCGCATGCCACAAAGTACTCTGGGTTTTAGGAAGCAGCATCACATTGTTGACCATGGTACCTGTCCCTGTAGCTCTGCCCAGGGCTTTAAAGTTATTTGAACATTCTGTAGTCTTCATATTCCACATCTTTACAGGGCAATCAGAAGATGCACAAAGTCCATCTTATGTCAAAGTAGCTTCACTAATGAAGGAGGGATGGACACAAAATTCCTTCGGAGTTTTCCCCGATTTTAAACTATGAATTCTAATTTTCTTATCAGAAGAGGCACTAAGGATATGACTACTTTCCTGAGAACAGGGGACACCTTTACTGTGCTCAAAGAGAGTGGGGAGGATTCTTTTCTTTAAACGTTTATTTTAAAAAGAGAGAGCGAGAGTGAGTATGGGAGTGAGCCTGAGTAGGGCGAGGGGCAGAGGGAGAGAATCCTCAAGCAGATTCCCTGCTGAGCATGGAGCCTGGCTCAGGGCTCCCTCTCACAACCCTGAGATCATTACCAGAGCCGAAACCAAGAGTCAGTTGCTAACTGACTAAGCCACCCAGGCACCCTGAGGGTAGTCTTTCTAATGACTCAAGTCTCTTGTTCACGGTCTTCTCCCTTAATTATCAAAGAAGGCTTCACAGCATCACAGCCATGGTGAAGATTTTGGTTTTGAGTTTTCTATCATCAAGACTGTGATTAGGTCTGATGGGTTTCCCTGTTTTGGAGTATATCACTCCAGTACCAGGAAATTTCATCATTTCCTCCAGGAGATAGTACTGGATAAATTCTGCCAACTTCTCCTTTTTTTAACCGTCAACATTTGAAAGTCTGAGGGGACCTGTCCTTTGGGTCCTCAAAGTCTCCTTTCATTTAAGATATAATCAGTCAAGTAGTTTCCTGCAACTAAATGATGATAATTATTTTCCAGATCCACCTGTCTGAGATTATGCCCAGATTTCCTTGGCCAGAGTTTAGAGTGAACTCAAACTCTACAACTGCATATTTACCCCCTGATTTACTCCCACAGATAACTAGGATGGCTTTTGTGCACTGATTTTGCTAGTTGAACTCCCATTTGAACTTATTTCTAAGTTCCTTAGAGGCACCTCAGATTAGTTCCTGTTTACTACCCATAAGCAGTCACATTGTGATGGTCCTCTGGTGTGTGAAGGGAAGTGGAAGAAGCACTGGAGGGCCAGGGAAGTGGTGGAATGAGGGGCATCATTATTCATCACCACTTGTTAGCTTTCCATAGTCATTGGCTCATTTCTCACAGATGCTCTGCACACTTGTTGCACTTAATGTGATATTTGCTATTAGTATCCATGCTTCTGTCTCTGCAAGTAGATCATGGTTCTCAACTCTTTTTCCTTCTCAAACCCATTTGGAGGGATAATTGATATGGAGCCATTAGTTACAGTGGTTCACTTTGGTATCCTCTCCATCTTCTGACTCCCTTCTCCTTGTTAAAAACCACTGAACTAGAGTGAGGTTGGAGACAGGATCATCTTTTATTCTAAACACCTAATGTGGCTGGGACACTGATGAGTGAATAAGAGAATACTTGAGATCACCAGATGAGTCAAGGGGGTGCCAGGATTAGAGCACTTGGGCAGTGTCAACTTCTAGAATGGCCCTCTCTGCAACTACTGCAATTTTTTCTAGTTTTGTCTCTGAGTGTGATTTAGTACTGATGATTTTTTGAGAAGGATTTTTTAAATTCACAAATAATAGATGAGTATTCTCATTTTAAAGGAGGCAAGCAGTAATCATTAATTGTAAAATGTTTTATTCAATAGTTAATACTGATAATTTCTTTAAATTAAAATCCCTTGTCAGAATAATAATTTTAGTTTTCACATCCATAATTATTCATTTATTGAGAATTTGAGCATCATAGTTTTTATACAGTTTTCATGGTAGGGCCTCCTTCCCTTTCCAGAATGATTTCCAGAATGATTTTAGGACTAGTATAAAGGCATGTCTTCTAGGTAAGAAATGGAGAAAATTAAGACAATGTTCTGAATAGTTAGGCACTGACAAACGCCATTAGTGTTACAACTAATTTTGAAGAACACACTTACTCTTCATTTAAAAATTTTAAAATTTCTCTTTGTTTTGTGCTCATTTAAATTAAAATGGTAATTTCCTGAAAGAGTAACTACTGCTATTGAGTAACAGGTAGTTAGTATTGCCATTATGTAACCAGTCTCTTATTGTTTCCTGATAGTATTTTTACCATTACAGACCCAAGTTCTCATTCTGCTTTATTGCTTTGGGCATTTTCAGTTAGTAAGATATTTCAATTGGTTTGTATATGAGAAAATTTTAACCTGGTGGTTTTCTCCAGAAATGATGCATGTGAATTTTTCTCAAATGATTTCTTTTGTTGAGAAATCTTTTTCTTTTTTCCTATAATGATCTGTCAGATGACATGTGGAGTCCTTTATTTCTTCCAGAAATGAGTGATTACTTTTACATTTGCTTTATCCTTAGATTATCCCACCATCTCTTTGTGGGATGAGACATAGAGTCAGCAGCCTTTTTGTTCTAATTGATTCTGTTAACAATATTGTATGTCTATCACGTACCAGTAGGTGCTTAAATACTTAGACTTTAGAAAGGAGTAAGAAGAGCTTCCCTAGGCAGAAGCTCTGTGTACAGAAGCCAACAAGTAAAGTGCTAAACATCATTCTGTGTGACATGTGCTACAGTGGACGTGGCATTTGCAAAGAATGAGGGGGAAAGGACATTGTAGGCAGAAGGAACCACATGAGCAAAGCATGGGGATGTGAAATATCATGGCACTTTCCAGAAATTAGGAGTCGTTCCATCTGGCTGCGGTGCCTCAGGCCTGAGGCAGACATGATGGTCTCTGATCTATACAACTCGCAGTACTTTTTTTCTTGGTGGCTGGTGTACTTTTCGTGTTACATAGTGGAATGAATTTTGGGTAAATTAAATGTTGACTGGGGCCGATGAAGAAATTGTGAAGGGGTCCATGCGATGAGAGCCAAAAATATAAATTAAAAAGAAAGTCAGGAAAAAACAAAAAACAAAAAACAAAGACTCTCCCTTAAAACCCCCAGAATCTGTTTGTCGCTGGAAATAGAGTTATTTAAAAGAGATAGGAAATCCTGACTGATGACGTTTTCAGTTCTCTCCTCAGCCTGCCTGCATTAACTTGGGGATGATGGGGGTGTGGGCGCTGTGGCTGCTCCTTCTACTCTGCAAATTCAGCCTGGCAGGTAGGTTGACAGGTGCCCTTTTATGGATTATATGATTCTTACTAAATTCTTTGGACAAGAACTGTGAATTGGAGTGCAAAGGGACTCCTGGACCTTGGGCATATGTGGATGAACAACAGGGGATTTGTGAACTCCCTGAATTTCTGTGGATGGGTGCGTGCATGTTGATGTATACATATGTGTGTGCAACTTTGGCAAGATGGCCTATCATAGTTTAAGAGGAAGATATGACCCCCAAAAGGCCAAGATCCACTGTGTTAGAGTGGTAGTAAGTTCTTATCTCAATAGTTTTTATGATAGGAACAGTAATTTCATGTAAAACACAACATAAAAACAAAAATATATAACCACAGTATTTTCAATAATTTCCAAGGATATAAAGGGAAATGATGACATAACATATCTTACAATGTTCCAACGTAAGACTATGGGACAACTTAAGACTATGGGCCTTGCAGATTTATTATCCATTACTTTGATTGCATCTTATATTTAGAAGAATTAGGACCAGAGAGGAAAAGTGGGGATTGGGTACTGGGAATGTAGAGAAGGCATCATGTCATGTATCAGTTTGCTAGGGCTCTCATTACTACACATTGAGTAGCTTAAACAGCAGAAATATATTTTTTCATAGTCCTGGAGGCTGGAAGTCCAAGATCAAGGTGCCCATGGAGTTGATTTCCTGACACCTCTCTCCTTGGGGCATAAATAGCATTCTTCTTGTTTCCTCTTTGTATGGTCATCCCTCTGTGTGTCTTAATCTCCTTCTCTTATAAGAACACCAGCTGGATTGTATTAGGGCCTACCTTAATGGTAACTTAACGGTAACTAATGGTCTCAATGGTAACTAAAACCTTATGGTCTCAATGGTAACTAAAACCTTAAAAACCTTATCTCCAAATTAGAGTCACTTTCTGAGGCAGTGGGGGTTGGGGCTTCAACATATGAATTTGAGCATATATAATTGAAACTGTAACATGTAGTAATTGGGGTGACCAAGAGGCAGTCGTAACTCACAGATAACATCTTCCAGACCTCTCCTCTGGCATGGACTGCCTTGTAGCCCCCTGGGATATACCTGTGGTGCTTAGGAGTTTTATAAAGACCCAAGAGTACTGGCAAGTACTCTAGAGTATTAAGGTCATGAGAACACATGAAGAGAGAAAACTACTGATAAAATGAATTCTTCTCCCAAGTCTTAGAATCCTGGATTTTCAGAGCAGACTGTCTATTTTTTACATTAGTCAGGGAAAGTTGTTTATGCTGCAAGAATAAGCAAGCCCCATATCTCAGTGTTTAAAACAGCAAACTCTGTATGTCCATTAGAGGTAAGCAGGAGCCCAGGGTGACGAAGGCTCTGCCACCCTAAGATGCTATCATCTCAGCATGGATTTGCAGGGTGTGCAGGAACAGAGGAAGAAGAGAAAGGAGAATGATGCACCACAACTTAAATGATCCTCTCACATGGCCATGCCTAATTTCAAGGGGACAAGAACGTAAGATCTTGCTGCATGTCCAAGAAGGGGAGATATTGATGAGCACTAGAAATACTACTGAATGTACATTTTATTTATCACAAATGTGTTCTATAATATTAGAGTAAGGGATTAAAATATTCCATTCCAAAATACGCTACTTTGACATGGGATTATTTTGTTGTGGAGGCAGAGGAGAATCAACAGATGCAAAAATGAAGCCTGCTGCATTAGTTTCCCACACGTATTTACCTTCTTGTAGTTTCCTACTCTCGGAAAGCTAAATTCGTTTTCCTTTGTCTTGTCTGGTCTGCACAAATTTATTGTATTTTTATTAAGATGCTATGTGAGCCCAAGATCTAACCACCTCTTCTAATTGCTTTTCATTGAGGTTTCTCCTGAATGATATGCACTGCAAGCATTAATAAACTGGTTTTTGTTTTGTTTTGTTTTGTTTTATTTTGTTGTTTGTTTGTTTGATGCAGGACTTGATGTGGGACTGTATCCCAGGACCCTGGGGTCATGACCTGAGTCAAGGCAGATGCTTAATGACTGAGCCCCCAGGCACCCCTGGAAAATCATTTTTAAAACCATTTTCTCTTTTCCTGATACCTGGGGAACCAGATGGTTCTGATTCTGGGAGCCAGATACTTGATTCCTTTTCTGACTTATGGCTCTTATATATGTTAATTACAGCTTCTGAAGGAGTGAAGGGAGGTATTCAGGGAAGACTGGGAAAGTAAAGACACTGAGTTTTTACCAGGGTGTGTTTGGATCCATAAGGATCTGTTTCTACCTTGGTTTTTGTGGCTGGTTCTGAATTCAGCCAATGCAAGACAAAGTAAGAATGAAAAAGAAATAAAATATGACTATAGGAGGCCAGAATGAGAATAACACAAGATGAAAGAATATTCCGGGGATACAAGAAAAAACTTCTTGTTTCCTTGTTCTCCAACAAAGGCTTAACTTTGAAATCCTGCTAACAGTTGGTGTGATGGGTATTAAGTGAAATGTGTGAAGTGAAGTAAGGGGCAAGCTAATATTCAATGAATATTAAAAATAAACAAACAGGGGCTGCCTGGGTGGCTCAGTGGGTTAAGCCTCTGCCTTTAGCTCGGGTCATGATCTCAGGGTCCTGGGATTGAGTCCCGCATCGGGCTCTCTGCTAGGCAGCGAGCCTGCTTCCTCCTCTCTCTCTCTCTCTCTCTACTTGTGATCTCTCTCTCTGTCAAATAAAATAAAATCTTTAAAAAATAAATAAATAAACAAACAAACTTGTCCAAAGGACTAAAGACCAACCCATGTGTAAATACACACACACACATGAGCCCACTGCCATCATCTCTGAGTCATGGAGGCAGAGAGTTGCTAAGTGTGAAGGTTGTTCCTCTGGGGATATTATGCGCTGACCTTTGGTTCACCACCTTGTTGGGTTTTGCATATTCCTGCTGGCAGTTGTAAAGTGTGGAATTTGTTAATCTGGAATTTTTAAAAAATTGTTTTAATTTAATTCCAATGTACTTAACATACAGTGTTATATTAGTTTCAGGGGAACAGTATAGTGATTCAACACATCAATACATCACCCAGTGTTCATCATAATTCTCTCCTTAAACCCCATCACCTATTTCACCCATCCCCTGTCTACCTCCTCCCTAGAACCATTAGTTTATTTTCTAAGAGTTTGTTTCTTGGTTTGCCTCTCTCTTTTTTCCCTTTTGCTCATTTGTTTTGTTCTTAAATTCCACATATGAGTGAAAGCATATGGTATTTGCCTTTCTCTGACTTACTTTGCTTAACATTATACTCTCTAGCTCCATCCATGTTGTTGCAAACGACAAGATTTCATTCTTTCTTATGGTTGAATAATATTCCATTGTGTGTGTTTGTGTGTGTGTGTGTGTGTGTGTGTGTGTAACATCTTCCTTATCCATTCATCTATCATTGGACACTTGGACTGCTCTCATATCTTGACTATTATAAATAATGCTGCAATAAACATAGGGGTGCATGTATACTTTTGAATTAGTGTTTTGTATTTTTGGGGGTAAATGCCTCATAGTGTGATTACTGGATTGTAGGGTAGTTCTATTTTTAACTTACTGAGGAAACTCCATACTATTTTCCACAGTGGCATTCCCAGTTTACATTTCCACCAACAAAGAGGGTTCATTTTTCTCCAAATTCCTTACCAAATTCCTTACCAAAACTTAACACTTTTTTGTGGTTTTGATTTTAACCCTCTGACAGGTGTGATGATGAGTGAAGTTGAGCATCTCTTCATGTGTTGGTTGGCCATCCAGATGTCTTCTTTGGAGACATATCTGTATGTCTTTTGTTCATTTTTAAATTGGATTATTTGGGGGTTTTTTTGTGAGTTATGTCAGCTCTTTATATATTTTGGGTAATAACCCTTTATCAGAGATGTCGTTTACAAATATCTTCTCCATCCCCTTGGTTGTCTTTTGGTTTTGTTGCTTGTTTTCTTTGCTATGCAGAAGCATTTTATTTTGGTGAAGTCCCAATAGTTTGTTTTTGCTTTTATTTCCCTTGCTTCAGGACCTATATTTAGAAAACTGTTGCTACAGCCGATGTTGGAGAAATTACTACCTGTCTATCTCCTAGGATTTTTATGGTTTCAGGTTCATTTAGGTCTTTCATCCATTTTGAATTTATTTTTGTGTATGGTGTAAGAAAGTGGTCCAGTTTCACTCTTTTGCATATTTTTGTCTAGTTATTCCAACACCATTTGTTGAAGAGACTATCTTTGTCTCATTGGGTATTTGTTCCTGCTTTGTTGAAGAATAATGGACCACATAATTGTGGATTTATCTCTAGGTTTTCTATTCTATTCTGATTTTTGTGCTAGTACTATACAGTTTTGATTACTGCAACTTTGTAGTATAACTAGAAGTATGAAATTGTGATGCTTCCAGCTTTGTTTTTCTTTTTCAAACAAAACTGCTTTGACCCTTTGGGGTCTTTGTGGTTCCATACAAATTTTAGGGTTGTTTGTTCTAGTTCTGTGAAAAATACTGCTGGTATTTTGTTAGGGATTGCATTAAATGTGTATATTGCTTTGAGTAGTATTTTTTTCCTCTAGTCTATAAGCATAGAACATCTTTCCATTTCTTTGTGTCATCTTCAATTTCTTCCATCAATGTCTTATAGTTTTCAGAGTATAGGTCTTTCATCTCTTTGGTTAAATTTATTCCTAGGTACTTCATTATTTTTGGTGCAATTGTAAATGGAATTGCTTTCTTAATTTCTCTTTCTGCTACTTCACTATTAGTAGCATTATTAAATAAAAGTAGCATTATTAAATATATTAAATGCAACAGATTTCTGTATGTTGATTTTGTATCCTGAGACTTTAATGAATTCATTTATCAGTTCCACTAGTTTTTTGCTGTAGTCTTAAGCATTTTCTATATATAGTATCACGTCATCTGCAAATAGTGAAAGTTTTGCTTCTTCCTTACCAATTTGGATGCCTTTTATTTCTTTTTGTTGTCTGCTTGCTGTGGCTAGGACTTCCAGTACTATGTTGAATAAAAGTGGTGAGAGTGGACATCCTTGTCTTATTCCTGATCTTGGGGGAAATGCTTTCAGTTTTTTCTCATTACTATGATGTTGGCTGCAGGTTTTACTTTCTTTTTTTTTAAAGATTTTTAAAATTTGAGAGAGACGGAGAGCAAGCACAAGCAGGCAGAGGGGCAGAGAGAGTGGGAAAAGGAGGTTCCCTGCTGAACAGATAGCCTGACATGGGGCTGGATCCTAGGACCCTGGGATCATGACCTGAGCAGAAGGAAGACATTTAACCAACTGAGCCACCCAGGCACCCCAGCTGTGGGTTTTTCATATAAGGCCTTTGTTATATTGGGGTATGTTCCCTCTATCCCTATTTTGTTGAGGGTTGTTTTTTTTTTTTTTTTTTAAATGAATGGGTTATACTTTGTTAAATGGTTTTTCTGCATCTATTGAAATGATCATTTGGTTTTTATAATTTGTTTTATAGGTGTGATATATCACACTGATTGATTTGAGAATATTGAACTACCCTTGCAACCCTAGAATAAATCCCACTTGACCATGGTGAACAACTTCTTTTAATGTATCATTAAAACACCAGTTTCCTGGTGTTTTGCTAAGGATTTTTGGATCTATATTCATCAGAGATATTGGCTTGTAGTTTTCTTTTTTGGTGGAGTCTTCATCTGGTTTTGGTATCAGGATAATGCTGGCTTCATGGAATGAATTTAGAAATTTTCCTTCCTCTTTTATTTTTTGGAATAGTTTTCAAAGAATAGGTATTAAATCTTCTTTATATGTTTGGTAGAATTTGCCTGTGAAGCTGTCTGGTCCTGAACTTTTGTTTGTTGGGAATTTATTGAGTACTGACTCAATTTCCTTTCTAGTAATGGATCTGTTCAGATTTTCTATTTCTTCCTGCTTTAGTTTTGGTAGTTTTATATTTCTAGGAATTTATCCATTTTTTCTAGGTTGTCCATTTTGGGTCATGTAATTTTTCACAGCATTCTCTTACATTTGTTTGTCTTTCTGGTTGTTATTTCCACTTTTATATTTGTGATTTTGTTTAGTTGGACCCTATCTCTCTCTTTTTAATGAGTCTGGCTAGAGGTTTATCAATTTTTTTTGATCTTTTCAAAGAACCAGCTCCTGGTCATTGATCTGTTCTATTGTTTTTTAGTTTCTACATCATTTATTTCTGTTCTAATCTTTATTATTTCTTTCCTTCTGCTGGTTTGTGGTTTTGTTTGTTGTTCTTTTCTAGCTCTTTTGGGTATAAGGTTAGGTTGTTTATTTGAGTATTTTGCTTCTTGAAGTAAGTGTATATTCCTATAAACTTCCCTCTTGAACCACTTTTGCTAAGTCCCAAAGATTTGAACCATTCTCTTTTCATTTTCATTTGTTTCCAGGGAATCTTTTTTTTTTTTTTAAGATTTTATTTATTTGACAGAGAGAGAAATCACAAGAAAGCAGAGAGGCAAGCAGAGAGAGAGAGAGGGAAAGTAGTCTCCCTGCTGAGCAGAGAGCCCGATGCGGGGCTCAATCCCAGGACCCTGAGATCATGACCCAAGTTGAAGGCAGTGGCTTAACCCACTGAGCCACCCAGGCGCCCCACCAGGGAATCTTTTATTTCTACTTTTGATTTCTTTTTTGACTCATTCATTGTTTAGTAGCATCTTGTTTAACCTCTGTGAATTTGTGGTCTTTCCAGATTTTTTCCTGTGGTTGACTTCTGGTTTCATAGTGTTGTGGTCAGAAAAAAATGAATGCTATCTATGATTCCAATCTTTTTGAATTTTTTGAGACTTGTCTTGTGGCCTGAAGAATGTTCCATGAGGGTCTCTGTGCCTCTTGGATCTGCAAAGGGCACTCTGTGTCTCTTGGAAGTTTTCAGCTCTTATTTCTTCAGATAAATGTTTTGCCCCCTCTCTTTTCTTCCTCTGGACTTGCTATAATGTGTTTTCATACTTGATGGAGTCACTGAGTTCCCTCAGACTGTTCTCAATTTTCATAATTTCCCCCCCTCATTTGCTCAGTTTGGTTACTGTCTATTACCCTGTCTTCTAGGTCATGATTTCTCTGTTTCATTTAGCCTGCTACTTATTCTATCAAGTGTATTTTTAATTTCATCTGTCGTGGTCTTTATCTCTGATTTGTTTTTATCTCTTTGTTAAATGTCTTACTGATGTCCTCTATCCTTTTCTGCAGTCCAGTGAGTATCTTTATGATCATTCTTTAAATTCTCTATCAGGCATATTACTTATGTCTCTTTTGCTTAGATCTCTTGCTCTGGTTTGGTCCTATTCTTTCACTTGGATATATTTCTCTGTCATCTCATTTTTTGGTAACTGTCTGTGTCTGTTTTGTATGCAAGATAAGTCAGCTGTGTCTCCTGCTCTTGAAGGTAATGACTTTAGGAAGAAGAGGTCCTGAAGTACCCTGCACTGCAATGTCCCCTGTTCCCCAGGACCTAGTCCTTCAGGGAGTTTCTCCTCTGGAAGTTGCATGTGTCTTATGTTCTTGTCTCTTTTTGCTTTAGTTCAGTGTCTACAGTGACTCTCTTTGCCTGTTGTGTGTAGTAGTTGGTTCCCCGCAGCTGTGGCTTGTATTTAAACAAGGTAAATTCTGGTTTGCTTGCTAATTGAGACCTGGAGCTGCTGTTGGTACTGGCCAGCCTAAGTGGATCTGTAAAGGGCATGTGGGATGGTCTTGCACTTTTAATAAAGCCTCAGGCTTTTGCAGAGCCTGCTACCACCAAGACCTAGGCTTTGCAAAAGGCACAGGTCGGGAGAGGCAATGCTGGTGAGGTTTGTATTGATCTTCTGTGGGAGAGCTCTGCATTGCTGGGGCTGAGGCAAGTGTGGCTGGACAGGGCAGATACTTTGAAGCATGGGGTGGGGGACTCAGGGCAAGCAAGTTAAGTAGGGAATGTGGGGAAAGTGCTGATTCCCACAGATTGCTATGTGTTTATGCTGGGGGGCAGGGGTGGGAAATGGTGCATACCAACTCCTTTGATCCTGGAGGAGTTTTTCTGAGATCCATAGCTCTCCAAGACACTCCCAGTAATAAGTAAATCACTCTCTCTCCCATTTGCCACCAGTGATTTTCTGTCTTTCTTTTTTTTAATAAGATTTTATTTATTTATTTATTGTTGTTTGTTTATAGAGTATGCAAGTCAGGGGAGGGGCTGAGGAAAAGGAGAGAGGGAATCTGAAGCAGACTCTGTGCTGGGTGCAGAGCCGGACACAGGGCTTGATCCTACAACTCTGGGATCATGACCTGAGCTGATATTAAGAGGCAGATACCCAACCAAATGATCCACACAGGAGCCCCTGCCACCCAGTGGTTTTCAAACTGCTGGTTCTCCACTGTATCTGCTCAGGCTTCTTGTCATGCTGTCTGTTTAAGGGTGAGGACTCCGCTTCCTAAGGCCCACAGAGCTCTTCTAGAGCCAAACACCTTATTTTAAGAATTCCAGGCTTCGAGTCCTACTGTTTGTAACTCACAACATCAGGCCCCTCTTGTTTTCAAAGTCAAATGTTATGGGGGCTTGTTTTCCCCATTTTGAGTCCCCAGTGTGATTGTTTCTTGCCTTCACTATACTCTCAGCTCCCTCCTGTTTGTGGATGGCCATGATCCCCTTAGGTCTCAAATATCATCTCTGCCTTTTCTCTACCTTTGTTTGTGGGGTTTGTTCTTTTAGTCTTTGGTTCTTTTTTGGAATATTCAAACTGATATGAATGTTATCTAGTAGTATCTGTGGAATGAGGTGAGGTTAGGGTCCTCCTACTCTGCCGTCTTCCCGGCAGCACAAGATAGAAAATCTGACTGCACTGATGACTAATGGGTGCTTCAAGGTTGGGATACATCTGTAGGGGCACCTGGGTGGCTCAGTCAGTTAAGCATCTGCTCATAAGGTTGAAGTGTGGCATAGTTGAACACTTTGTGTTTTTCTCTTTTCCACATTTCATCCATTGCCCAGTTACCCAGACTGGTTCCATCATTTGATGCTTTACTTAGTATTTTACTAACACTTTATATTTGCCTGGCATTTTAAAGATTTTTGCTTTTCAAATGTTGCTTTTTTGTTTTGTTTTGTTTTGTTTTGTTTTGTTTTTTGTTTTTGTTTTTTTGTATCTCAATTTTTTAAAATTTTTTATATTTTCAGTGTAACAGTATTCATTATTTTTGCACCACACCCAGTGCTCCATGCAATCCGTGCCCTCTCCAATACCCACCACCTGGATCCCCCAACCTCCCACCCCCCGCCCCTTCAAAACCCTCAGATTGTTTTTCAGAGTCCATAGTCTCTCATGGTTCACCTCCCCTTCCAATTTCCCTCAACTCCCTTCTCCTCTCCATCTCCCCTTGTCCTCCATGCTATTTGTTATGCTCCACAAATAAGTGTTGCTTTTGATTAAGAATGTAAAAAGTATTTTTTTTAAAGGTAGAAATCTAGTTCTCCAAGGGAAATAATTGAAGAAAGGGAGTTAGATTCTTTCCTTGGCCATGAATGGGAGAATCTATTGTATGTATCAACTAACCAAAAAAGACCAGCTTTTGACCTGCCTGTTTTCATGAAATGATTGTGTCAGTGTGTGTGTGTGTGTGTGTGTGTGTGTGTGTATACATATTTATATATTTATGTATGTATGTATTTGTTTGTTTATCTAGTTCTGCCTGCTAAGCCTGAGAACATTTCGTGTGTCTTTTACTATGAGGAAAATTTTACTTGCACCTGGAGTCCAGAGAAAGAAGCCAGTTATACATGGTACAAAGTAAAGAGAACTTAGTAAGTATGGGAGCTTGTGTGCTTATCAGTGGGAGTAAGGGAAGGAGGCAGAGGCTCCTAGGTCATTCATGATTCGAGACACTTATGAAATGAAAGGTTTTCTTCATTATAGCTTCTGGTTGACCCCTATTTGTGTTCAATGTCTAGGGTGACATCTTGGCTGCTATAGCCATGTGACAGTATCTGCAGCTGCAGCAGTGGGAGGGGGAAGATGTAGCTTCATGATGACCTCCTCCGAGAGGAACTGACTTGGCTGAGAGCGGTCACCAGTTATAAGCACAGTGAAAAAATCTGTTTATTTACTATATTCAGCTATATTTGTCCTCTTTCCAGAATGTGCCATAAAACTGTTCCTTCTTCATGAACTCAGTTATAGTAAGTGGGGTTATAAACCCATAACTGGGAGACCACTTTTCTCAGTCTGCCACTAATTTGCTGTGTGACCCCTGTCAAACAATATTCCACCAGAACAGTGATTCCCAAAATTTTCACTATCTCAAGCATCCCTTTTTATTCTAATCCTATTAGAATAAAAATTTGAAAATTTTTATTATAATCCTAGCCAAAAGCTAGATGTTTTAGTGACTATGTGCAGGGAATTTTTTGAAATTTTGAAAATAGCTCATGAAACACTTTATTTCCTTCATGTTCCCTAAGAATAAGGAAACCCATGTTAGGAAATATTGAAAGATAATCTTTAAACTTTTTCCATTTCAGAAAGAGAGCTTGTAATTCCAACTTTTTGTTTTGTTTTGTTTTTAAATACAAGATCTCATATATGTTCTTTTTTCCCCCACTCCTTGAAAATTGGTAACTAGTGTTATCAGGGAAGTCTACTTCATGCTTTGCAGTAGAAGAAAAGGAAAAAAGCAAACACTATTCTTTGCAGTACTCATGTATCCGTGATATATCAGGGAGATGATTTAAAATAGAGGGCAGGAAACTTTTCCTATGAAGGGACAGACAGTAAATATTTTAGGCCTAGAGGAGACTGGATCTCTTTGAAACGACTGAATACTACTACCGTTGCAGGAAAGCTGCCACAGATACAGTATGTAAACCAAGGGACCAGACTGTTCAATAAAACTTAATCTGTGAACACTGAAATTTGAATTTCATATAATTTTCACACACCACAAAGTATTTTTCTTTTTCTGTGTTTTCCCCAACCACTTAAAAATGTAAAACCTGTTCTTAGCCTCTGTGCCTTACAAGAAGAAGAGATGGGCTGTATTTGGTCAGCAGGCCTAGTTTGCTGAGTCCTGCTTCTGAAGATCAGAGTGATAAAGGCCCACTAATCCATGGTCCAAGTGTCTTACCTTCTCTCAGACTTATTTGTTCGAGGCCCGGTGTTGAACAGAAAGTACCAGTAGAATGTAAATCTGGAAACCTCAACAAGTGTACTCCTATTTTTCTTTTCTTTTCTTTTTTTTTTTTTTTAAATTTAATTTTATTTATTTATTTGACAGAGAGAGATCACAAGTAGGCAGAGAGGCAGGTAGAGAGAGAGGGGGAAGCAGGCTCCCTGCTGAGCAGAGAGCCTGATGTGGGGCTCGATCCCAGGACTGTGGGATCATGACCTGAGCTGAAGGCAGAGGGTTAACCCACTGAGCCACCCAGATCCACCCCTATTTTTCTTTTTTAAGGAGTCATCCTCCCTCCTTCCATCACTCCCTATGGATTATCATTATTCTCACCCATTGGTCCTGTAAAAGTAGGAAATATACACGAATGTTTTTTTTTTTCCTTTCTTCTTCAGATTTTATTTATTCATTTAAGAAAGAGACAGAGAGAGCGTGGGCAGGGGGAGGGCAAGGTAGAGGCAGGGGTGGGAAGGAAAGGGACAAGCAGACTCCCTGCTGAGCGGGGAGCTCAACATGGGGCTCTGTCCCAGGAGCCTGAGATCTTGACCTGAGCTGAAGTCAGATGGTGCCTCACACCAGGGTGTTCTCAGGTCTGTATACAACCCCTGTAGTTGGCTCCAGGCCTGCTGGGCTCTCCAGGCCTCCCAGACTGGTTTGTAGTTTTGTAAGTTTATCACTGAGAATATCTCTTCCAGGTAGAATGGGAGCATTTCTTGTGGATGGTCAACCCTGAGAATAGATGGTGGTGGGTCAGTGGTGTGAACAAAAACGTACTGATGCTCAGAAATGATAGGAATGGATTTTTCCTTGAGAAGGAATAAGGAGACTTGGGATGCCTTCAGGGAGGGAGTGACTTTTGAACTGAGGTATGAAGGAGCCCTTGAGGCGCAGAAAAGGGAAGAAAGGTTATTTTTTAGAGGTTACAGCATTAATAAAGGCAAAAATATTCAGCTACAGTGATAGTACTCATAACAATGATAGTAACATTTCACTGTTAGACCCAGTGACTGACATTTTATTTTATTTATTTATTTATTTTTATTTGACAGAGATCACAAATAGGCAGAGAGGCAGGCAGAGAGAGAGAGGAGGAAGCAGGCTCCCTGCCGAGGAGAGAGCCCAACGCGGGGGCCCCGTGGCTGACATTTTAAAAGAACTTTATGCATATGAGCCCATTTCATCCTCATAACAGTGCTATGTCATAGGTACAATACTATTCTCATTTTAGAGATGAGAAAACTCAGGCACAGAGAGGTTAGGAAACTTACCCAAGGCACAGAATTCAAACCTGGTCGGCTTCCAGAGCTTGTGCTTGGAACCATGACCCAACAGTACTCTGGAGGCTGTTTTTGCACTGCTCAACAATAGTAGAAAGCCTTTAAAGTCTTTTCTACTTTCAAAATTCCGTGCTTCTGTACATTTACGTTTTGCTCCATTGCGCCCAGCCCCAGCGAATATTGGCATCTTGCAAAGTAGGATGTTTCCTGCCTATTTCATCTCCTATATCATCATCCCCCAGCCATGGGGACTAGGTCTGTACCCACCTATTGGATTCCTACCAATCTTTGTACTTATCTTCATTAAGTTATAGCTTGATAGGACTTAAGTTATCTTTATGCCCAGGAAAAAAATTTAATGAGTTTTCTGAAAATAATATATGGCAGTGATAAAAATTCTATCTGAAAAATATAAAGAGTGTAAAAAAAAAAATCACTTGAAATTCCACCACCAGAGGTAAAATTTTAACATTTTGATGAATACTTTTCAGACATCTCTGAGAATGGTTACATAAATATATGTTTATATAAATGTGATTATTATGTACATAATACACATCCTTTTTTTTCCCCTTTCACCACCAATAGGAGTATGGGCATCTTTCCATATCAGTAACTTGATTTATTAAAAACTATTTTAATTCTATTTATGTATCTATCATAGTTTATTTAACAAATCCTCTTTGATTTTATTTTTCTTTTAAGGATAATTTCTCAATGCTAGAATCTGGTGTTTTCAGGATCCTAGTCAGTATTTCTTACCAATAGGAAATGTATTACAAGCATAGATTTTCCTGGACTTAACAGTGTTCCAAGGAAGTCTCTATGGCTCATAACATCTCAGGCAAGAAACGGGTAACTTTGTTCTCTCCTTGGAAGAGATGAGGAAGGAATTTGGAGAAAGGAGCATCATATTTGAGATGATATAGTCCTTAAGAGAAACCCAGAGTGAAACTAATAAATACATGCTTAATATATTAAGTATGGCTTTGTTTCCAAACTACTAAATTCATGTTGAATGCTTTTTCCTTCAAAGCTCTTATGGATACAAAAGTGATATTTGCCCAACTGATAATTCTACAAGGGGAAATCATGCTTCTTGCTCCTTTCTTCCTCCAACAATAACAAACCCAGATAATTACACCATTCAAGTGGAAGCTCAAAATGCAGATGGTACAATTAATTCTGATATAACACATTGGAACTTAGATGCCATAAGTAAGTATCATTTTTTATTTGTATATGCTCTATTATTAAAAGATAACCCCTCCCCTCTTTTTTCAGAAGAGATGTAAACTCAAAGCTCAAGGAGATAGTAGGTATACCAAGGGTTGTGGATATGTATGAGGGTTCCTTTCTCTCCACATCCTCACCAATGCTTGATATTTCTTGTCTTTTTGATACTAGTCATTCTCACTGGTATGAGGTGATATCTCTTTGTGGTTTTGATTTGCATTTCTCCAATTGTGAGTGATGTTGTGCATCTTTGCATGTATCTTTTGGTCTTCTTTTTATCTTTGGAAAATGTCTATTCAGGTCTTCTGCCCATTTTTAAATTCAAATTGTGTGTGTGTTTTTTGGTTTTGAGTTGTATGAGTTCTTCATATATTTTGCGTATTAGCCTGTAATTGGATATATCATTTGCAAATGTCTTTACCCATTCAGTAAATTGCTTTTTCATTTTGTTGATGATTTTCTTCACTGTGCAAAAGCTTTTTATTTTGATGAAGTCCAATAGTTTGTTTGTTTTTGCTTTTATTTCCCTTGCCTGAAGAGACGTATCTAGAAAAATGTTGCTAAGGCCAATGTCCAAGAGATTGCTTTGTTTTCTTTAGGAATTTTATGGTTTCAGGTCTCACATTTAAGTGTTTAACCCATGTTGAGTTTATTTTTGTACATGGTGTGAGAAAATGGTCCAGTTTCATTCTTTTGCATGTAGCTGTCTAGTTTTCCCAGCCATTTATTGAAGAGACTGTCTTTTCCCCATTGTATCTTCTTGCCTTCTTTGTTATATATTAATAGATGATATAAGTTTGTGTTTCTTTCTGGATTCTCTATTCTGTTCCACTGATCTATGTGTCTGTTTTTATGCCTGTGCTATATTGTTTTGATTACTATAGCTTGAAGTCTTGGATTGTGATACCTTTAGCTTTATTCTTGTTTTTTCAAGATTGATTTGATTATTTGGGGTCTTTTGTGGTTCCATACATATTTTAGTATTTTTTCCAGTTCTGTGAAAAGTGTTGTTGTTATTTTGATAGGGACTGCATTGAATCTGTATTTTGCTTTGGGTTGTATGGGCGTTTAGAACATTGTAATTCGTCCAATCCATGAGCATGATATATCTTTTTAGTTGTTAGTCTTGTCTTCAATTTCTTTCATCAGTGTCTTGTAGTTTTCAAAGTACAGGTCTTTCGCTTCTTTGTTTATATGTATTCCTAGGCATTTTATTCTTTTTGATGCAATTGCAAGTGGGATTGTTTTCTTAATTTGTCTTTCTCCTACTTCATTACTAGTGTATAGAAGTGCAACAGATTTCTGTATATTAATTTTATGTCCTCCAATCTTGTTAAAATCATTGTTTTTAGAATTTCTAATGCAAGAGGATATATGCTGATTGAATAGTGTTATTTAAGAAGACAATGGTTTTATTTAACATAATATTAATTTTGTTTTAAAAATACACAAATAGGGGCTCCTGGGTGGCTCAGTGGGTTAAGCTGCTGTCTTTGGCTCAGGTCATGATCTCAGGGTCCTGGAATCGAGCCCCGCATCAGACTCTCTGCTCAGCGGGGAGCCTGATTCCTCCTTTCTCTCTGCCTGCCTCTCTGCCTGCTTGTGATCTCTCTGTCAAATAAATAAATAAAATCTTAAAAAAATATATACACAAATACTTACATAGAAAAAAGCCTGGAAATACACCAGAACATTACAGTGGCTCTGGTTTATGGCATTATGGAGGATTTAAATTTTTCTTTCTTTTTTTTTTTTTTAAGGGTTTATTTATTTATTTGATAGAAAGAAACACAGCAAGAGAGGGAACACAAGCAGAGGGTATGGGAGAGGGAGGAGCAGGCTTCCTGCTAAGCAGGGAGTCCGATGCAGGGCTTGTTCACAGGAACCTGGGATCATGACCTGAGCCAAAGGCAGATGTTTAACGACTAAGCCACCCAGGCACCCCTAATTTAAACATTTTCTTTGTATTTTTCCATATTTAAAAAAGATTTTGGAATGAGCATATGCTACTTTTAAAACCAGAAAAATATTATGTATTTTGAAAGAGAAAGATTTTGAGTGATAATGTTTGTAACATTCAAGGGAAGTGAGAGATGCTTTCTACTGGACACTTTTGGGGGTTGAGGAAAGAGAGGTTGAAGGGAGTGGAGATAAGGGAAACAGACCATTTTCTAGTTGTGTGATCTCTTCTTTTGACCTCCTTTCTTCTTGGCATAAGATCTGAATCACTCAGTAAAAGGTGCATTTGCAGAAAAGTCATAGAAATGTATCTTCTCCTCACTGGCCATTCTTTTTTTGGTGGTGGGGAGGGGTGGGAGAAACAGGCGTGGCACCATTCCTTTTGCCCTGCCTTCCCAACGCCATCTGCATATAGCCAGCTACAAAATATGCATTATCATTTCCTTTCTAGTTTTCTTTTTTTCAGTTTTAGATGGATGTTACTAGCATTTTCTGATCTTTTTGCATATATGAGAAAATTTATGATGATTTTTATTTTCAGTGAAAATTGAACCACCTGAGATTTTCAGTGTGCAATCAGTTTTGGGCATCAAACGAATGCTTCAAATAAAATGGATAAGGCCTGTGTTGGCTCCTCTTTCATCTACTTTAAAATATACTCTTCGATTCAGAACAGTAAATAGTGTCCACTGGGTAAGTTATGCCATTATGATGTTTCTATTAGAGGGCCCAGAGAAGAATATTATTGATAACCTTTTTTTGAGCCTGAATCATTTCTCCCCCCATTTTCTACCTTAAAAATGGAAGACAGACAATAGTGAGTACTTTTCATCCCAGTTTCCCTTTTCAGCCTTTTAGAATGTATAAGTGTTTCAATGTAGGCATCTTGCATTCTGAGCACACTTTAATAAGCACCACTTATTAAAAAGTGAGAAATTTACTTTTGCATTCTGCTCTGATTTATGTCTAGATGTGTTGGTGGCCAGAGATTCTACAGCTTGGCCATTTCCTGTTTTATTTTTTCAAACTTTTATGAAATTGTGATATATGACATATTTAGAAAAGTGAACAAAAGCTAAATATTACATTTAATAAATTATTATTAAGTAAGCACTTATGTTAAAAACCAGTGAGGTCCAAAATAGCATGCCAAGGTCCCCGGCCGTCCTTTCCTGAAGATAATCGCCATATGTCCCTAGAGCTTTTGTTTTGATTTTTCATGGTAAATACTTCTTCACTTTTTCTTATGGGTTGGCAATTTAAACCTGCATCCCCAAACAACATAGTTTGAGACATTACATAATGGGAATCCATATATTTTGTGTTTTGTAAATATTTGGCTTCTTTCAATATTGCACTTTTAAGATTCTTCCATGTTATATAATCCTGGAGTTTATATATTTTCATTGTTGCTTAATACTCCATTATATAAACGCAGAGGAATCATGGCTTTAATTTGCATTTACCTGACTTTTAATGAGCTCATTTACCTTCTCAGGTGTTTATTGGCTATTTGGAGTCCTCCTTTGTGAAATGTTGATTTAAGTTTTTGCACGTTTTTTTCTAGTGGGTGGTCTGAGTTTTAAATTGACTTGTAGGAGTTTCTTATATATTTAATTATGAGTTTTTTGTTTGTTATGTGTGTTGCAAACACTTCTGACTAGTGGTTTGCCTTTTAACTCTTCTAATGGTTATTTTGGAGCAGAACTTCTTAATTTTAATATTATCAAATTTTCTCAATCTTTTCTTTTATCCATAAAGTCTTATATCTTAAGTCATTTCTAACTTCAGAGTTTAGAGGGTATTCCCATATCTCCATCAATGCAACCTGAAATTATATCAAGTTTTTTTGTAACCACTAAATATTATTGACTCTTAATTATCTCCTAGCCAGTTAAATCAGTTAAATTTTCAGGACTTTTTACCCCCACACAAGATGTTCTAGGAAAACACATGTCTACTATCTTATAACTTGTTTATTAAGGTAAGTGTAGGTGTTTTATTTATTCTTGTTGTATTTCTTCATGTTGGTTATATCCATCATTTCAGCCAATTTAGAGTCTTTATTTTATCACCTAAGACATACATTTAACTTTTTACTTTCTAACTTTGTAATATTTTTGGCTTGGATCACTCTTATTTCTATATCTTTATCTGATAGTTAATAAAAACAGATCTGTCCATCTGTGACTATGTCAGAGCCCTGTGGCAAAACATTAGAGACTACTCAGAGATATCAACCTCTTTTTCTTTGAGTGTGGCCATTTATCCAGGTTTCTGTGAATATAATGAATTACCACTATAATCATTCAGCCCATCTTTTTCCAACTTGTCCATGACACTATTGCTAGATTCTCCTTTGCTGAAATTCAAAGATACTTTATCTATTGCATTGTCTCTTAACCTAGAACACTTTCAGAAAAGAAAGTTGGTTAAGTTTCACTTGTCTTGTATTTAACACAAGAGAAACAATGATGTCCACTCCTCTCAGCTTCCTTTCCATGTCAGCTCTGGAATCATTCTACTAGTACTAGACTACATGTAACATAAGACTCATTAATTTGTAGTTTTGGGAAACATAGAAGGGAACTTCTAGACAAGGCAATTCCTGGCAGAGCATAAACTCATCTTCCTTACATCACATATTATATTCTAAGTAAACATGAGGACTTGCTAGAGTGGTGTGCCCTTGGGTTTATTCTCTTTGTCTGAGCCTAGAGTCCTATGGCTGCTGAGATAGGACTCAACAGGAAAAATAAACCAAGATCTCTGTTCCTCTAGAAAATTACTGAGCCATGCACAACACTAAGTGAGATCAGCAGGTGTAAACTACCGGAGCATACAGCATCCTCTAGGCCACTTCTTTGGCAAACCCACCTACATCTGCACTCTTCTTAGCTTTATTCCTTCCAGTCCCTGAGATGAGAGGTCCTCTCTCCTGCTCTTGTGAAGGAAATGAGAGGGAAAGTGGAATGTGTATTTAGTGTCTTTCTCCTTTCAGTTTTCAGACAAAATCAGTTCTAAATGCAATTACACCAACCCAACCTTTCCATGGAAAAAGGTCCAAATGTTTAACCCTCCAAGACCTGCTGCTTATCAATCCTTCCAACCTCATCATTATCCTGCCCTTGATTCTCTAGTAGTTCTAAATTGCTAGTTTCCCTTATGTCATGTTGTTTCACTATTCTGTCTCATTTTTGCACCTCTCACCCTTTCCCAAACTTTGCTGAATCTGTTCATGTCTCAGAACTCAGTTCTGACATATTTCCTTCTGAGAACCTGAGCTAGGTGCTCCTCCTCTGTCACTGCACTTAACCCTCAGCACAGTCATTTAAAGTTATCTCTCTGTGCTTTAGACTGTAAAACAACAACAACAACAACAACAACAACAACAACAACAAAAACCATACAGCCATATGGCAAGACTTAACATTTGTATGATGCTATACGGGTTGAAAAACGCTTTCTTATACTCCAGACTATTTAATCCTTGCATTTATCTTGTCAATGAGGCATCACTATTCTTCCTTTTACAGATTAGGAAATTGTGATGTAGAGAGCTTAAATCACCTGTCCAAGACTACAAGTTTTGTAGGTTGCAAACCTGAGCCCAGGTTATCTGACCCTAGGTTGTCACTCATTTGACCATATTTTAGCAACCTCCAGACCATCTTCCTGTTGCCTGTTCTAAGGAGCTTCTGCCTGTATAAGTCTCAACCATATAAACACTCTGCCAAAGATCTCAAGACTGTTTTGAGAGTTTGATTTAGGCTTAGGCTTTGTACCAACACTTTTGACTCATCTTTTAAAACATAAACACTTTGGGCAAGCTAGGATTTGGCACAAAGTACCAAAGATTGTTAGAAACAAACCTGAAGTTAATTAGTGTTTTATTAGGAGCCCGTTGTCTGTGTTGAGCTGGGAAAGTTTTAGTTAAGCCCATATAAGGAGGATCAGTTTGTTCTGGACCCTGTAAGGGCCAAATGCACTTGCCTAGACAAAAAAGCCAAACTAAAAAAAGCCTTTCAGGCAGGCACACTGTTTGAAACACTGAGCAGAAATTTTTTTTTTTTTTTTTTTGCTTTAGCGGTAGAGCTGAAAAGAACATTCTTGCATAGTTACATTAGACAGAGCTTTCTGCGAATGAATGCGAGGACCCCCAACACACAAGCCAAGCATGTGCTTGAGGAGGCTAGTAAAGCAGGAAGAAAACTTCAAAAGATCATTTTAAAAGAATATTATATATTTAAAAGAGCATAAAAGGAAAACAGAACTTTATTAGACTCCCTTGTACTTATTTTGTAGATTAATATGGTTTTCATTTTGATTCATGTATGGAAGTCACCATGTGGTTGCCTTTCTCCCAAAGATCTTAATCTGGTTTCTCTTGGGCCCCATAACTAGGCTTAAGCTGCAGAGGTTACTCTCCCGGAGAGGATGGGTTGTCCCAGTGACCCTGTTCTGCCATTGCAACATTTCCAAGGGTGACTGGAGGAGGGAGCTCAGGGAACTTTGGATTCAGCATGAAACAATCCTCACCTTTGGCTCCTACATCCTTTTCCCAGCACCATCTTACTAGGCTGGGAGCTCACAAGTGTCCATTTGCAGCTGGGATGCTCAGCTTTTTGCCACATATGCACATTGTCATTTTGCCCAGTTTCCTTTAGGCCTAACACCTATCATTCTATGCTTATTTTCATAGCTGTTATATACATATGGGAAATGTCAGAACTTCCTTCTCTCACAAGGTTTTATGGGACTAGTGGGAATCCTCACAAAATAGATATGCCCATTAGTGCAGTTTATTAATGAATTCAATATGAGTTCATATAATCCAACAGCTGAAAGTTCTTATTGCAGCAACAGTGATCATGCTCAAAAACAAGTCTCTGAATTTTTAGTTTTGCTTGGAAAATTGGATCCAAAAGGGACTTTATAGACTATATAAAGCAATGTGTTCATTTTACTAGTGAAGATACTGAGGTCTAGAAAGGAGAGGTGATTTATTTAACTCTCTCTCTCCATACCACAAAAGAATGTCAAAATGAATGCATGCATCCAGGCTGCTGAGATCCTTGGCAGCCCTACTGGTCACCCAAAGATCAATAATTTGCTGTGGAAAATTTGGATAAAGGGAAAGGGTCTAGGAGGGATGAAATCTGTGTTCTGATCTCAGTTCTGCTCATAACAAACCCTGAGGTAATCCATGGTCACTTAACTTTTGAGGTCTTATCCATGACCTGAGTTTGAATGTGATGCCACTAAGTAATGTCTCTGTTGCCTACTGTTATGTGAGGCCTTATATCTAGGTGTTGGAGTCATCTGCTGTTTTTAAACTGAGACCTGGGTTGCCTGGGTCCTAGGACTCCACCTTGTATTTTCCAAAACAACAAGACTACTCATTCACGTCCAGCCCAGGGGCAGGGACCTCTGCCTTCCAAGCGTAGAGAGAGGAATTGAGGAGGGTGGTTGTTCGTGGGGTGACTCACATCTGCTCAGGCACAAATGATCCCTGGGCATGCGTGGAAGTTTATTTATGAATATTATATTTTTTAAAACTCGAGGTACAGTGCTTCTAGTTCTGAAATGATTGAGGAATGGAGAGGAAAAATGGAAAGATAAAAGAGGTCTCCCATCTAGTTCAGGTTTATCTCTGTCTTTTAGATGGAAATCAACTTCACCAAAGAAGATATAGATAGAGATGAGACCTACAACCTCACAGGGCTGCAGGCTTTTACGGAGTATGTTGTAGCTCTGCGATGTGCCCCAGTGGAGTCCATGTTCTGGAGTGTTTGGAGCCAAGAGAAAGTGGGAACAACTGAGGAAGAAGGCAAGCTGGTCCCTTGCAATTTCTTTTCTTCCTGGTCTGGTTTTGGGTGACCTGGGCCGAGCCTTATTGGGTTTCATCAAACTCTGTACTTGGGAATCATGGACTCTGGCAGTCTGTACATTCCCTCTCCACAGGGTACTCACTGTGCCCAGCTGAGCCCACACGGTAAGCCAGCCTTCCTCAGATGGCCTTAGTTAACATCTTTTTGCCCCAAAGGCAAAAGAGCACATCTTTAATACTCTTAGAAACTTCTTATACTCTATGTGAAGTACTATAATATTATTTAAAGATATCCTATGATAAATTAAAGCTGTATATTGTAAACCTTGGAGCTACCACTTAAAGATAAATAAAGGTATAAATTATGAGGAAAAAAAAAGTAGGTTCTTAATGACAGTGAGGGAAAGATAAAGGAACCATACAATGAGTGAATGCTTGCTGTGAGTGAGGTTTGGTATTCAGAGTAATACTTTAACTCTGTGGGGTTGGCTAAAATCCCAGCCTGGCTGTGGAGTGACTTTGGGCTAGATACCTATCTCTAAGCCTTACTTTTCTCATTATTTACTCCCCCTTTCCACAATAGAATACAATTTATAAAACTAAGTTAAAAGTAGTACCTACTTTTTAGTGTTATTTAAAAAATTCAATGACATAATGTATTTAGCTTACAATAAACATTCAATAAATGCCAGGCCTCCTATTATTTTTATTAAACCTTCTAGGAGCCCTATAAATGATGTGGAATCACCCCACTTGGTGGTGAAGGAGCTGAGTTTCAGAAGTATTAGCCAATTGCTCAGGTCACTCAGCATGGGTTACTGTTCTTTGTAAATCAAGTCTTGCCCAGCACCTCCCCCTCAGCAGTAATAAATGTTTGATGAATGTATCAGTTTCCCATGGCCACTATAACAAATTATCACAAATTTAATGACTGAAAACAACACAATTTTTTTCTCTTACAGTTCTGGAAGTCAGAAGTCCAAAACAATTTCACCGGACTAAAGTCGAGGTGTTAGCAGGGTTGTTACCTTTTAGAGACTCTGAGGGTAGAATATGTTTTTTTATTGTTTCCAGCTTCTAGTGGTTGCCTGTGTTCCTTGGGTTTTGGCCCCTTCCCTCATCTACTAAACCTATCACTCTGATCTCTGCATCCATCATCATGTCACTTTTTTCTCCTCTTCTGTGTCAAATCTCTTTGCCTCACTCTTATAATGACCTTTGTGAAAATATTTAGGGCCCACCCGGATAATCCAGGATAATCTCCAGTTTATGATCCTAATTTAATCACATCTGCAAAGTCCCTTTGGCCATACAAGGTAACATTACCAATGGCAGGGATTAGGACTTAGATCCTTGGGGTATATTTTTCAGCCTAACACGATGAATGAATGAATGAGTAGTTGAACTCTTGGTATGTTCGCACATCTTTTGTAATAAGGAGAAGAAATGTAAAATGTTCTTCCTTCTAACCTTCTGAAGTTTTACTCTCCCTGAATTTCCCCCAACCACACACCCGGCCATAATTTCAGTCATATTCTCTTAAATCTTATTCTGTTTTACAGCCAAGTGCCACACAAGTTTCAGGTAACATTTGCAATCAATTTCTGTGCTCCCTAGTCCATTTGACAATAATTTATTCCTCTGAATCTTGCTTGAGTTTCCTATGAGACAAAGTTGGTACTAAGAGGTGTTCAGCACAATTGCCCATATGATCAGATGTCTGGGAATAATCCAGTATCTTCTGAATTTTGTAGCTCCCACTGGAGACGTTCATGTTAGTTCAGTCTATACTACCCATTGGTGGATGTGGTTATACAACATGGGTTCATGCAGCACATGGGAAATTGGACTAGATGACTTCCATTTCTTTTTTTTTTTTGAAATTCATTTATTTGGGAGAGATGTAGAAAGAATGCGAACACAGAGGGAGAGCAAAAGGAGAAGCAGACTCCCCGCTGAGTAGAGAGCCTAATGTGGGGCTCCATCCTAGGATCTTGAGATCATGACCTGAGCCAAAGGTAGAGGATTAACAAACTGAGCCACTCAGGCACCCCAGGCTAGATAATTTCTAAAGGCTCTTCTCACCCATAGATTCCATTCATCTATGCCACTCAGGCATCTAGTTTTCTATGCCAGGCTCTAGCAGTCCAAGAAAAAAAATCACAGAAAATACCAAATCTTTATGCCTAAGTACTCAGAACAGTACCTTACAAATGGTAAGGGCTATATAAATTTTACAACAATAGAAATGCAGACATGATAAAAGAAAACTAGTTTGTGGATCTCATGTAACTTTTGATTAAAATTACATACAATATTTGGGAACACATTTACATTCTATAGACATCACCTTAAAGTGTTTAATGAATACAAATATAATAGTTTACAAATACTAAACAGCACATAAATTACACAGCAAAAAAAAAAAAAGGCCCATTGGTTATAATCTGTAGGAGTAGTCAGTTGTTGTCTGTTTTAACTGAGCCCTCCCTTTTAAAGGATTAGAAGGCAATACATGTAGTATTGTTGAGTGACGTGTCCTCTGCCTTTGCTACACCTTCTAGCAGATGGTCTAAGAGATTAGGTTCTACTTCAGGTATAACCCTGTTTTGCACTGCCCTCCTGCCACCCTATAGCTGGCAGTCTTCTCTCCAGTGGCCTCCTCATGCCACTGTGGCTCTGGATCTTCTGTTAACTCATGACAGCCCAGCCACTCCCTCATGTCAGTTTCTGTTTCATCCACTTGTTTTGCTGCCAGAAACAAGATTTACTGTTTCAGCTGATTTGTTATTTTGGCTAGTTGGGCTAGAATTCATTAGCAGAGCCCTAGATGCTGGTGTCGGCTGTGCTTGGGGCTGATTAAATCAACCACTTACTTATCAAAGTCACCGCTGTAGAACTTTTGCTTTTGTTTCTCTTCATTTTTTTCAGGATCCCAGAGAAAATTGATGAAGACGCACCCCCTTGGCCCCCAGCAAATCCTAATTTCCCATTTTCTAATTCATAAACAATTTGTTTCCCTATTTCACAATGGAACGCCAGTTATTTAATACACACCGCCTCAAACCATTTCTAATTGCTTGAAATTTTCTCTTCTAAGTCAAATATGAAACATTATTTATTTTCATTTGGATTTTAATTTACATTTACAATTTAGATTGATTATTAGGGCGATTTATCCACAATTAAACATATAAGGACACAGATGTAATTATGTTCTGATATTCTGATCCTGGCTTTATTACCTAAAATCTTATAACACTGAAACATACATCTCTGTGTTTCAGAAATGGTGATGATACTACTACCATGCCTAATTATAAGGGTGTGGCAATTAAATGAGGCAAATCGGGTAAAATGCTTAGTATAGTGACACTTGGCTAAAAGTTAACTGTTCTTATTAATTGGTCTTCAGCAAAGCACCAGGGCATGTCTGAGGTGTCTGACTGGTGGTAGTTGTGGATATTCCCAGACTGTAATGGAAGCAACATAGCATCAAATTGTTGCTAATGTGTTCAAAGAATTGATGCTTTTGAATATGTAGATATTTCGATGGATTTGGAAAAATTTAATTTTGCTCTTACAAACACACTGAGTTATTACTTTTCTAACTTTGATTATACTGCAAAGCCATAACTAGCTCATGGTTAATGGAAATTTCTGTTCATTGTAGAAGATTTACATGCAACTCGGGCAATGGTTTTAGTAAAAGCTGCATCTGTGGGAAGCTGATATTGGGAAGATGGTTCCTCTTTGGCCTTTATCTGCAGGAAATAGGGGCCTCAGTGAAAAAAGAAAACATTTACCATCACCATCTACTACAACTAGATGACTGCCTATGGGATAAATCCAAGAAGAATTTCACTTGTATTTCTAGCCAAGTCCTTGCAATGATTGATTATCTAATAATTAGTTTATTTTGTCTCTGTCCTTCAGATGAATATTTGGGGCTGGATTATAATACACACTTCACCTTTAGATTTGTTTGCTTCTTACTGTCAGTGCTATTATCCCTGAGTCTGACTGAACATAACTGGAATGGAGAGACTCTACAAGTGAGAGATGGAGTGATAGTCCTTCCAATTCCATGGGTCACCTGTGAAGTCTCGTGACCTTGGGCCCTTGTGCTAGAGATTTCTGCCCGGAGGAACTCTGTGTTCACATCTCATTGGCTTGTAGATAGGTTGTTCTCTGAGAAAATTGAGTACAGGCTGTCTGTCTTCTGATTCTTTATTGAAGAATCTATTTGAAGACAGTGATATTGAAGAATATTGATTTCTTTGGGAAATCAGATAACTTCTGACAGAGCTTGTAAGACAGTAAGACAGTTATCTCCGTGGAGCACAAATGAAGTCAAGTTTAAAGTCTAAATAGTTTTGATTTCCTGATATGCCTCTTACATAGAATTAGATCTCATCAAGATCAGGGCCTACCAATTAAACTGTTTTACTCACTTCCAGCTTCTGCAAGAGTAGTTGTAGAAATGTGACTCTCCATTGATGATAAAACAGGTTATTGACTTACTTGACCTTTGGCTCATTTTTCTACATTATGAAGTTGTCTTCATTTGGAGTTCAATAATTTCACCCTAAGACACCTAGTCACCCAAAGTGTGACTTCACATACCTGGAAACAGTCTGTTAGTACTAAAGCTGTTTAGTTCTTGGCCTGAGTGGTTGACTCCATTCTCTGCAGACCTACTTACATTATCTTCAGCCATTTGATTTCCTCAAAAAAAAATATTCAGAGTTCATTAACTGCATCTTCAATTAGAGACATTTCTTTCTCCAAATTACAGGCCACTAGCCTTCTGGACAGTTTTTTAGAATTATCTGCTTTCTTCTCCTGGCTAACATGTGTAAGTCATTCTTAAACTAGAAACTCAGGATTTTGAAATTATCCCTGTCTGATCAGATCTTCAGAAGCTAACACACTTGAACTATATTGTCTTGGATTATGTTATTCATGGAAGAACTGTGTAAATCAGGTATAACATTATGCCCTTACATTTTATAGAACAGAAATATGAAAAAAGTACGTATGTCATATTTCTGAATTTTGCTCAGCTGTGATTGCAGACATTGGCCTTTATGTTTCCCATTGTCTTTTTAAGAGGATCCCCATGATAAATTCCATTAATTAATTCATTCCCCAGCCAGCCATTTGCTCCTTCATATGACTGCTTTTTGTCAGGCTATGAGAAACGTGCAATTCAATATGAACCTTTTTTGCTTTTTCTGCCACGAAGATCAGCATCAAATTTAAAGCTCAGGTAATGACCTATGGCCTAGCAAAGATTATTTCTCTGTTCCTTTCTTCTTTAATTCTTTGTTATATTTTGTAACATCTTAACATTTTTGGGAGTAGGTCTTATTCTCTCTTTCTCCCTCCCCCTTTCTCACCCTGGAATGGTATAGATAATATCTCTATCTATGTATCTATCTCCTTATTAGTTATCTGTGTCATTCCCAGCTTTAGTGTTTATAGATATTATATCTTAGAGGACATGAGATGCTACATTTCAATCCAGATTTCAGTTATAAATTATATTACGGTACTTCCTATTGTACTTTTTAAACTTACATTAAGCCATTGGATCTAAGAGCAGTTTTAGTTTTTACTTTTGGTTGATGTGAATCCTTTGGTCACAAAATGAAGACATTGTGGGTTGTTGCAGTGCGGCCATCCCTCCACTGACTGCTTTACTTCTCCTGGCTTCCTCCAGCAAACCCTTCCCAACTGCATTTCTAATAGTCAACCCAGCTAATTTCAGCAAATTCTGTTTCAGGTCCCTTCTCTCTTATGTTGAGCACCTCACTCTGTTTCCTTACAGCTCCCTATGGCCTGGATCTGTGGAGAGTCCTGAGACCACCGAAGGTCAATGGAAGAAGGCCAGTGCAGTTGATGTGGAAGGTGACCACCTTACAGTTTTGTTGTTGTGTTTCTGTTTAAAACCATTGGTTTTTTACACATCCAGTAACTGTAATTCTTGAAATTTTACCGTCTCTGTTTCCTTCCCTAGAGGCTTTATAATGCCCCAAATCTCACTGTGGTTTCACAGTTCACAAAGCCTTATAGGTCATCTTATAGTTGGCCTAAATACACCTTACAGACCCTGCCCCCTCTCTTCTTTGATCTGAACATTAACATTTAAGACAGGTACAAAGTGCAAGTGCAGGAGGCATCTTGACCTTCTGGGGAACTCCCCCCCGCACCTCTCCCACCCCCCACCACCCCAGGCTGGCTGCATTTGAAGGCAGTTTAATATTGTATAACACCCACCCCTACATGGGAGAAAAGCACTGACCTGGGGTCAGCTCACTAATGTGGCCTCGGGTCATTGAAAACATATATTGCTCATATGTTTTGACTACTGGTATAGTGGGATATAAGGACAGAACACGGGTCAAATGATGCTTTCTTGGGTGGAGGCCTGGGATTGAGGAACAAAGGAGAAGGTGTGGGCATCATGTGGAGAGATGGAGAAAAGAGGAGAAGAGAAGGTTAGACAAAGGACAGAAAAGGAGGGGAAGAGGGAATAAACGGGAAAAGAGAAGGGCAAATATGAGGGGGAAAAAAAAACCCAGCCAGGAACCAGGAGAAAAAGATGGGGGTGGGTTGTGGAGGGGAGAAGAAGAAGAGGAGAGCAGCAAGATGTCAGAACTCTTCAGTAGTGTCCAGAGTTCTCCAGGAACACTCATATTATTTCATGCTTGCTAAAGTCCAGGCAAGTTTAAATCCTTCTGAAAATGGAGAAATCACTTTTTTTACTGATGATATTCTAATCCCAGTTATGCCCTTAGGACTTTGGGGCCCCCTTAAGTTGTAGAGGCAGCAGGCCAGGGAGAGCATAGCCAGGTGCACTGGAACACCTTTGTAAATCAAGATTGTGTGACTCCCATTTTGTGGTTAAGGATGAACAAATCACTCAGTATATTTTGGGGGAAGGAAAGCAAACAATGGCACATAGCCGCATATGGTCAGCCACAGAGTGTTGGGTCAAGTAGGCCAACATGTGAATGTGAAGTTCATGAAATGGACTTGAGTCCCTTCCTCTTTCTTTCCCTCACCTGGGGACTGTTTTTGTTTTGTTTGCCTCAGTAGGAGAGGTTTCTAAGAATTAAGTTTGGTTAAAAAGGTTGGACTAAAACTGAATGGTGGTGATGATTGCACAGCTCTGTGAATATACTAAAAAAAAAATTCCTAATTGTATGCCTTAAAGTAGTGAATTTTATGGTATCAGAATTACATCTCAATAAAGCTGTTGTTTATAAAAGAAAATGCATTGTCCTAAGAGATAAAAACCTCCCAGTCATTAGGAAGTATCTGTCAATTCCTGAACTGGAAAGGCAGTGGGACAAAGTGACTTCTAAAGTCCTGTCTGACCTTACATTCAGTCATTCTACTCCATCCATGTGTGTTGTCAGTAACACAGAGTAAACAACTGGAAAGCCCTATAACTCCTGGGAAATACTCAGCAAGGTGATCACTAGGCAAAAACATATGGTTAGTAGGTTCAGGTTCAAGGCTGAAGAGAAGAGTCTGGCTTGGAATCTCTGGGGTCCCCTGAGGCTTCTCACCACAGGTTTAGGACTGGTAGGACAACCCTGAATGTTTTAGGCCTCTTAGCTGGGATATCCAGTATGGCTGGTCCAGGGAAGCTAGCTCCTTTCTCAAAGGAGGTGGCATGCTGCTTTTTATGTCGCAGCACAGGTACTTTCCAACCCTTGGAAGCTTCCAGAGAAGAGATGACCCAGGGCCAGAACAGAATTGGGATTCTTGGAGGGACTGCTTCACATTTTTAGCTTATACTGCCCTGTCCTGTTCCTGTGGGAGGGGAAGAAAGATAAGCATCAAAATGACTTGCTTACATTGGCTTGCACCTTCTCCTAGTTAAACCTCATGGAATTACACTTCTGTTAAGGGTTGATACCAAGGGACCATTTATCAAATCTCATTTGGCCCTTGAAGGATTCATGTTACAGCACAGGGTGTATTATTCATCCTAGAAGGGTGATGACCTAATTGCAGTTTAGCACCTAATAATTAACATTACCCCTCACCCCTCACCTCACCATTTATTACCATCTCAGTGTCTATCTTTTCTTGTTTCTGGCAATACATTTTGTTTCCTTTGGGTTCAGAAGGCAAGTGGAGCCCCGGTCCTGGAGAAGGCCCTTGGCTACAGGATATGGTACTTCCCAGAAAGCAACACTAATCTCACAGAAACAGTGAACACCACTAACCAGACACATGAACTGCATCTGGGAGGCAAGACCCATTGGGTGTATGTGATTTCTTATAATTCTCTTGGGGAATCTCCGGTGGCCACGCTGAGGATTCCGGCTGTTGATGAAAAGTGTAAGTAGAGTGTCAACGTCTTACTTCGATGCCTGGTCCCAACTAGCTGGCCAGGAAGACCCCCTCAAGGATTGCTCTTTCTGTCAGGTCCAAATGAAAATGAAGTGGGAGCTTTATAGGTTATGGTGAGGAGACCAAAATCTTGTGGTAATTAATGAGCCCCTTGAAATACACTTCCTTTGGAACAAAGCCTGTGTTGAAAAGCAGAGACTTCATAAAGTCATATGAGATAGTCATACACCTAGAAGTTCTACAAGCAGCTTGTATTTGTTTGGTCTGAGTGAGCCATATAAAACTGTCCAAAAACCATGTTTGTCCTCAGTGAAAGAAACTTCTCTTTTGAGTTTTCCCTTTCATGGTATTGACCATGTCCCAGCCTGCACTTATTCATTCTTCCATGTTTTTCCTTTTCCCCCTTCCATGTGAATCTTCAGTTAAGAAAATTTCTGATGTTTATACTTATCAATAAAGTGCTCATTATACTTTCAATTAAGTAGTTTTAAACATTTTACTGTTTCCAGGCAAACTCATCTTTTATATCGCATGTTGGAATAAAATACTTTCTGTGATTCTTAGTCAAGGAGTTGCAGGCAAGGGATTTCTTCTTTCCCACTTTATTTTTCTCTATAAATATTACTGTTTTTTCATTCTATTGATCTTCTCATTCCTCATTTTCTCCCTCAGTTGGATGCAAGTTCCTTGAGCACAGAGATTTTTGTCTGTTTTTCTTTTCCTCCTCTTCCTCCTCCTCACACCACCCCCTTTCTGTAGTACTTAGAATAGGCATAAGAGCAGTTAGCATCGAAAAGGTTCTCAGGAAAAAAAAAGAAAGAAAGAAAGAAAAGGTGCTCAGTAACTACTTATTGAAACACATCATAGTTAGGTAATGCACTCTCTAATTTTTCACCTCTCTTTACTTAGACCTAGACTGGTTCAGACCTTTGCACTACCAGCGCTGGACTCATTTGCCTCTACTCCCCTCTTTCTCTTCCCCTTAAACTGAACCCATTTCTTCCCTTGCCTCATTTTGGAACTCCTATGTACAGTTGACTCTTGAACAACATGGGTTTGAACTGGGTGGGTCCACTTATATGCAATTTTTTTTTACTATATAATACTATAAATGTATTTTCTCTTAAGACTTTCTAAATAACATTTTGTTTTCTCTTGTGTTCTTTGTTGTAAAAATATAATACATAGGGGTGCCTGGGTGGCTCAGTGGGTTAAAGCCTCTGCCTTCGGCTCAGGTCATGATCTCAGGGTCCTGGGATCGAGTCCCACATCAGGCTCTCTGCTCAGCAGGGAGCCTGCTTCCCCCTCTCTCTCTGCCTGCCTCTCTGTCTACTTGTGATCTCTTTCTGTCAAATAAATAAATAAAATTTTTTTAAAAATTTAAAAAATATAATACATAATACATGTAACATGTAAAACATGTATTAATCTACTCTGTTACCAGTAAGGCTTCCAGTCAACAGTAGGCTATTAGTAATTAAGTTTGGGGGGAGTCAAAAGTTATACATAGATTTTCAACTGCATGGGGGTTCGTGCCCCTAACCCCCATGTTGTTCAATGGTCAGTTGTATACATATTCTGTGTTTTGAGCTACACTTGACATTACTGTAATATTTAATAATATTCTCCACCATCCTTAGTTCCTGGCATCCTACTTTCTGCCTATCTGATATCCCTAGTGATGCGGTTTCTGACAAATGTGTGTCATTGAATAAACATTCTTTGTTAGTAGAGGCACTGCTGCATAGTAAAGCCAGTTTCTTGGTGTGGCCCTGGAGTGGGAGGCAGTAAAGAATAGGGGATAGAAACATGGGCTTTGGAGTCCAACAGCCCTGTATTCATATCTTGGCTTTTTTACTGTGGTATCTAGATACCACAAACCTTGGGCAACTTATGTAACCTCACTAAACCTCAGCTACTTGTAAAATGGAACTGTTACATAGTAATGCCTCCTTCACAGAGCTGTTGTGAAATGAGATTTTATCTTTAAAATGATTTGCCTAATGCTAATTATTACTATTGTCATTCTTTTAAAAAATTTATTTATTTATTTATTTATTTTGAGAGAGTACAGGAGGGAGGAAGGAGAGAGAGAATCTGAAGCAGACTCTGTGTTGAGTACAGCCTGATGGGGGACTTGATCTCACAACTGCAAGATCATGGCCTAAGCCAAACCAGAGTTGGATGCTCAACAGACTGAGCCAACCAGGTGCCCCAATATTGCCATTCTAAATAAAATTTCTGATTGATTAAATTTTTATTAGGCAGGGATTATCAACTTTAAAAATACTATAAAATAATATTTTAACTAAAATTATGCTAAATTCCCATAAGGGTTTTTTGTTGTTGTTGTTGCTAATTTTTCTCAATTCTGAAGGTACTTGCCTTGTGTCAGAAGCATCAGTGTGATCATCTGTTATAATAATCCCAGACCAGATGCAGGCAAGCTATAGCTGTAGACCAAACCTGGCCTGATACCTGTTTTTGTAAATAAAGTTTTATTGAAACGCAGCCACACCTATTTGTTTCCATTTGCTTATGTCTCCTCTTGTGCAATAGTGGCAGAGATGAATCATTGTGACAAAGACCATATGTATTATAAAACCTAAAATTTTTACTATTTGGCTTCTTACAGAGAAAGTTTAAAGACTCCTGGTTTAGACATATAAGAAAGTAATGCTTTACAGAATTTTGTTTAATAAGGTGGAGTCAGCTAGAGAATAGTTATAATAATAATAATTGTTATAGCAGCAACCCTTTCTGCCCATGGGTCCTGTCCCTGTGCTTTAATAAAATCACCTTTTTGCACCAGGATAATAATAATAATAATTGTTATAAGCGCTAACACTTAGTAAGTACACTTATCATATGCTGTTCATTGGTAAATGTCAGGCATTATGCCAAGATGAGATAGGTTAATTTAATGCCTTGAAATGGTCCAAGAGGTAGAGGCTATTAGAATCATTTAATAGATGATGAAGTAGAGAATCAGGAAAGCTTGGGAATCTGCCCACGGTTGCTCAGGTGAAATCAAACCCAAATCTGCATAATCCACAGTTTTACAATATACCAGAATCTTAGACTTGATGCTGCTTGACATTGAACCAGTTATTTACCTCTGTGGGCCTCCATTTTACCATCTTTTTTAAAAAGGGCTTGGAATAGATACACCTTCTTGTTCCTTCTGACCTAAACATCTCTGAGTTTTAAAGGACCTTAGCCAGCATGTGGCTTTGGAGTGATCTGAGGTAGGACCCCGAAGAGCACAGCCACTGTGTGGTGTAGGTGAGGAGGCTGTCAGGACTCCTGAGGCAGAGCTGAGGGTAGCCTTAGACAGCTAAGGTGCGCACCACAGTGCCTGAGGGCTGTATTTATGGCCCACAGTGACTGCCTTCATGCAAACCACAAGAACTTAAAAGTGTTAGCAGTCAAAGCCCCTTTTCCCCTCTCCCAGGATGAATATGGATTTTCTACAGCACCTGGGGGTATGTTGTATTTGGAGAAATTGTTCAAATGTTCTTGTTGAATAATGGAAGGGTCCAGGAGAGTTTACATACAGCAGAGTGATGATTTGGAAACTTCTCCTTCAGCACCCTTGACACTGCCCAGGCTCTTCCACAGTTGACTTATGGCTTAATTGAACATTTTCCACACCTCTTGTGGCCCAGGGCCTGGGCTGTTCCATTCATCCCTATAGCATGTTTGGCTCTTTCAACCTGACCTCTGCTCCTTAGACAGCCAGTGTTGGTAAAGAAAAGGACTGTGGGCTTAGGAATCAACACTCATTCCTGTCTTCAGGTCAGGATTTGTGTGCAAATAATTATTACGAAAGTGCCTCCAGGGAGACCAGAAAAGGATGTGAAAGAAACTTGGCCAGGGAAGGGGAGTTGGCCAAGCCAAAGGTGCTATGTGATTTTCCCAGGGCTGCTGTAACAATGGATCACAGACGCAGTGGCTCCTAACAACAGAAATTTACTGTCCCATTGTTCTGGAGGCCAGAAGTCTAAAATGAAGGTGTTGGCAGGGCTGTGCTCTAGGGGAGGATCCTTCCTTACCTCTTCCAGCTTTTGGAAGCCCCAGGCATTCCTTGGCTTATAACAGCATAACTTCAGTCTCTGCCTGGATCTTCACATGGCCAGCTTCCTATGTCTCTTTGTTTCTGTGTTCAAATCCGTTCATGAGGACATCAGTCACAATGGGTTAAGGACCCACTATCTTAACTACTAACATCCACAACAATCTGATTTCCTTATAAGGTTACATTCTGGAGTACTGAGGATTTCTTTTTTGTGGGACACAGTTCCACCCATAATGGGTACAATTTGCAACAAAAACCCAAGGAAGAGTGGTTCCAGCATGGCTTGCAAGGGGACTCTGGAGTGAGTTGAGGGCACAATTCTTCGAACCAAGCAACACACACACACACACACACACACACACACAGACCAAATAGTAAGAAGGAATTGAGAAGATCAGGGAGTATGAACATTACCTTCTACAAGAGGGTAGGGAGGGTTCCAGAAGCTCTAGAAATGCCTTTCAGCCTGACCGGAATGGTAACCGAGGATGCTTAGAGGCTATGGGTGGGGGTGGGAGTGGTAGGAGCTCTAGAGATCACATGTGGTTGATGTCCTGGCCCCTATCCCTACTCCAGCTTTACATTTCCTTCATGCCTCAGTTGCCCTTCCTGATCCTTTTAGATAGACAAATTTCCTGGCCTTTCTCTGGGACTAGCAGCTGGAGTATCTCATAAAGGCCCAGTTTGAGAAAAGGATTCATAAACTGTGGCCTTCAAGAACAGAGGCTCGTAAAGGTGCCTGCTGGGGCTTGTTGCCTAGAAATAGCAGGATTCAGTACTCCCAGACCTCACACCAAATTCTACACTTGGCTAGGCTCCTAGCTTCGGAAGGCTTTTTGATTTTTTTTGAAGGACACTGCTTCCTGCCTTTATCCAGGACTGTCTTTGGTGTTCATTGAAGCATACTTTGTTAATTGTAATTTTGAAGCCTCAGGCATATTGTGGGTGATAAGGGGCAGAGGAGAGAGGAAAGTGGCACCCCGTGATCTTCTGGGCCCCGCCTACTTGTGCTCCCCTTCTGTGCCACATGCCCTCCAGTAGTTCTCCTTTCTTATTTAAACATTTTTAATAAGATAGCTATCTGATTCTAATTGAATCTTAGGTATTGTATTGAAACTCTTAAGTATTTTATTTATTCTATTTAAAATCTTAGGTATTGCATTGTATTTAAATTTTTTTAAAGATTTTATTTATTTATTTGACAGAGAGAGAGAAGACAAGCAGGCAGAGTGGCTGGCAGAGGGAGAGGGAAAAGCAGGCTCTCTCCTGAGCAGAGAGCCTGACGTGGGGCTTGATCCCTAGACCCTGGGATCATGACCTGACCTGAAGGTAGTCACTTAACCAACTGAGCCACCCAGGTGCACCCCATCCTTTTTTTCCCCCCAAGATTTTATTTGTAACTTTTCTTTTTTTTTTTTTCTATTTTCTTTTTTCTTTTTTTTAATTTTATTTTTTACAAATAGATAATATATTTTTTTCCCCAGGGGTACAGGTCTGTGAATCGCCAGGTTTACACACTTCACAGCACTCACCATAGCACATACCCTACCCAATGTCCATAACCCCACCCCCCCCCTGCAACCCCCCTCCCCCCAGCAACCCTCAGTTTGTTTTGTGAGATTAAGAGTCACTTATGGTTTATCTCCCTCCCAATCCCATCTTGCTTCATTTACTCTTCTCCTACCCCCTTAACCCCCATGTTGCATCTCCTCTCCCTCATATCAGGGAGATCATATGATAGTTGTCTTTCTCTGATTGACTTATTTCGCTAAGCATGATACCCTCTAATTCCATCCACGTCGTCGCAAATGGCAAGATTTCGTTTCTTTTGATGGCTGCATAGTATTCCATTGTGTATATATACCACATCTTCTTTATCCATTCGTCTGTTGATGGACATCGAGGTTCTTTCCATAGTTTGGCTATTGTACACATTGATGCTATAAACATTCGGGTGCACGTGCTCCTTCAGATCACTACGTTTGTATCTTTAGGATAAATACCCAGCAGTGCAATTGCTGGGTCATAGGGTAGTTCTATTTTCAACATTTTGAGGAACCTCCATGATGTTTTCCAGAGTGGTTGCACCAGCTTGCATTCCCACCAACAGTGTAGGAGGGTTCCCCTTTCTCCGCATCCTTGCCAGCATCTGTCATTTCCTGACTTGTTAATTTTAGCCATTCTGACTGCTGTGAGGTGGTATCTTATTGTGGTTTTGATTGGTATTTCCCTGATGCCAAATGATATGGAGCACTTTTTCATGTGTCTGTTGGCCATCTGGATGTCTTCTTTGCAGAAATGTCTGTTCATGTCTTCTGCCCATTTCTTGATTGGATTATTTGTTCTTTGGGTGTTGAGTTTGCTAAGTTCTTTATAGATTCTGGACACTAGCCCTTTATCTGATATGTCGTTTGCAAATATCTTCTCCCATGCTGTCAGTTGTCTTTTGGTTTTGTTAACTGTTTCCTTTGCTGTGCAAAAGCTTTTGATCTTGGTAAAATCCCAATAGTTCATTTTTGCCCTTGCTTCCCTTGCCTTTGGCGATGTTCCTAGGAAGATGTTGCTGCGGCTGAGGTCGAAGAGGTTGCTGCCTGTGTTCTCCTCAAGGATTTTGATGGATTCCTTTCTCACATTGAGGTCCTTCATCCATTTTGAGTCTATTTTCGTGTGTGGTGTAAGGAAGTGATCCAATTTCATTTTTCTGCATGTGGCTGTCCAATTTTCCCAACACCATTTATTGAAGAGGCTGTCTTTTTTCCATTGGACATTCTTTCCTGCTTTGTCACAGATTAGTTGACCATAGAGTTGAGGGTCTATTTCTGGGCTCTCTATTCTGTTCCATTGATCTATGTGTCTGTTTTTGTGCCAGTACCATGCTGTCTTGATGATGACAGCTTTGTAATAGAGCTTGAAGTCCGGGATTGTGATGCCACCAACTTTGGCTTTCTTTTTCAATATTCCTTTGGCTATTCGCTGTCTTTTCTGGTTCCATATAAATTTTAGGATTATTTGTTCCATTTCTTTGAAAAAAATGGATGGTACTTTGATAGGAATTGCTTTAAATGTGTAGATTGCTTTAGGTAGTATAGACATTTTCACAATATTTATTCTTCCAATCCAGGAACATGGAACATTTTTCCATGTCTTTGTGTCTTCCTCAATTTCTTTCATGAGTACTTTATAGTTTTCTGTGTATAGATTCTTAGTCTCTTTGGTTAGGTTTATTCCTAGGTATCTTATAGTTTTGGGTGCAATTGTAAATGGGACTGACTCTTTAATTTCTCTTTCTTCTGTCTTGTTGTTGGTGTACAGAAATGCAACTGATTTCTGTGCATTGATTTTATATCCTGACACTTTACTGAATTCCTGTACCAGTTCTAGCAGTTTTGGAGTGGAGTCTTTTGGGTTTTCCACATATAGTATCATATCATCTGTGAAGAGTGATAGTTTGACTTCTTCTTTGCTGATTTGGATGCCTTTAATTTCTTTTTGATGTCTGATTGCTGAGGCTAGGACTTCTAGTACTATGTTGAATAGCAGTGGTGATAACGGACATCCCTGCCGTGTTCCTGACCTTAGCAGAAATGCTTTCAGTTTTTCTCCATTGAGAATGATATTTGCGATGGGTTTTTCATAGATGGCTTTGATAATATTGAGGTATGTGCCTTCTATCCCTACACTTTGAAGAGTTTTGATCAGCAAGGGATGCTGTACTTTGTCAAATGCTTTTTCAGCATCTATGGAGAGTATCATATGGTTCTTGTTCTTTCTTTCATTAATGTGTTGTATCACATTGATTGATTTGCGGATGTTGAACCAACCTTGCAGCCCTGGAATAAATCCCACTTGGTCGTGGTGAATTAATGTACTGTTGAATCCTATTGGCTAGTATTTTGGTGAGAATTTTTGCATCTGTGTTCATCAAGGATATTGGTCTGTAGTTCTCTTTTTTGATGGGATCCTTGTCTGGTTTTGGGATCAAGGTGATGCTGGCCTCATAAAATGAGTTGGGAAGTTTTCCTTCCATTTCTATTTTTTGGAACAGTTTCAGGAGAATAGGAATTAGTTCTTCCTTAAATGTTTGGTAGAATTCCCGCGGGAAGCCGTCTGGCCCTGGGCTTTTGTTTGTTTGGAGATTTTTGATGACTGTTTCAATCTCCTTACTGGTTATGGGTCTGTTCAGGCTTTCTATTTCTTCCTGGTTCAGTTGTGGTAGTTTATATGTCTCTAGGAATGCATCCATTTCTTCCAGATTGTCAAATTTGTTGGCGTAGAGTTGCTCATAATATGTTCTTATGATTGTCTGTATTTCTTTGGTGTTAGTTGTGATCTGTCCTCTTTCATTCATGATTTTATTTATTTGGGTCCTTTTTCTTTTCTTTTTGATAAGTCTGGCCAGAGGTTTATCAATCTTATTAATTCTTTCAAAGAACCAGCTCCTAGAGTCGTTGATTTGTTCTATTGATTTTTGGTTTCTAGTTCATTGATTTCTGCTCTGAATTTATGATTTCTCTTCTCCTGCTGGGTTTAGGGTTTCTTTCTTGTTCTTTCTCCAGCTCCTTTAGGTGTAGGGTTAGGTTGTGTACCTGAGACCTTTCTTGTTT